>NC_138137.1:50467662-51125040 GCF_964188305.1 Podarcis bocagei | reverse complement strand
GAAGGGGACTGGCGGAGGGGAGGAGCCGAAGGGCGGGAGGGCTCGGCCGGCCTTTCTCTCCCTCACTCTCCCCACACAGCCCATTAACCCCTTCGCAGTCTCGCCAAGGCCCGGCGATATACCGAGCGCTCTTCCCGCCCCTTTCAGGGACTCGGTTAGCCGCGGCGCGGGCTGGCTTCCCCCTCAGCAAGGGCGGCATCCCCCTCTCGCAGGGCTGAGGCGCGGAGGGCGGCCGTTAAGCGGCCAACGGCCGCCGGCAGAACGTTGGCGCGTTTCAACCGCCACCTTTACACACCCCTATTTCGGGAAAGCGCAGTGGAACATCCCGCGCTCCTCAAACCCCTCGCCGCGCTACTGCCCCTCGGGAGAAGCGGGCAGCTACCACCTAGCATTTCGGAAAGAGGGAGAGAAGGGGGCGGGCCTGGCTGGCCGGCCGGCGGCAAGTTTCCTATTATGCTAGGGAAATAAGACGCCTACTGTCCTCCCCACTTTCACGCCGCCGTCAAGAGATCAGGGCCGCAGGATTCCATATTAGACTTAAGAGGCGGAGGTAGGACAGGAGACGCGCTTCTTCCCCCACGCCACCCACCCCCCCTCCAGCTGCTGTTGGTATTGTCCAGTGTGCATTCACCTGCACGGAAAACAGGATGAACCACTGCTCTGGTTCAGGGGAGAAGCTTCATGTTCTTGTGTCCTCCTGCCAGTCACGGCACATAGAATTGCAGAGTTAGTAGGGATCCCGAGGGTCATCTAGTCCAACCCCCCCTGCAATGCAGGAATCCTGCCCACAGCTGTCCCTGGGTGGGCTTGAACCGCCAACCTTCTGGTTAACAGCCAGGCACACTGACCCATTGTGCCACAGTAAGAATGGACTGATTTGTCTGGATCTTAGTTTATCTGCAATATGATCCAGATGTTAGTTCCTCTCCTCACAGAGCAGGATGCACATTCTACACATGTGTCGGTGACCCCAGAGTTTGGCAAGCCTACCACAATGCCTGTCCCACCTAACTTTGTTTTTCACCATCACCCTTCATTATGCGCCCACACATTGTATTCCCATTATCTGGTGTGCAACCTTGCTCATCTTTTTCAGTTCATCCTCCAGTTGCACAAGAAGAATGAGATGAAGGTATATTTCTGCCAACCTCCACATTCAGTACTCATCACCACAGAACAGATCCCACCCTGTGCACTTGTTGTTAGTCTTCAACGCCCCCAGCGGAGTGCTTAAGGCAGGAAGGGGGAAATGTGGCCCTCCAGGTATTGGTCACTCCATCCTGACCACTGGCTGTGCTGGCTAGAGCTGATGGGAAGTCCCTCAACATCTAGAGCAGGGATAGGCAACCTAAGGCCCGTGGACCGGATGGGGCCCAATCGGTTTCTCAATCCGGCCCGCGGATGGTCTGGGAATCAGCGTGTTTTTACATGAGTAGAATGTGTGCTTTTATTTAAAATGCATCTCTGGGTTATTTGTGGGGCATAGGAATTCGTTAGTTCGGCCCATCACATGGTCTGAGGGATGGTGGACAAGCCCACAGCTGAAAAAGGTTGCTGACCCCTGATCTAGAGGGCAACAGGCTCCCCACCCCTGGCTTAAGAAGCAAATTTTTATCGACACAACAGATGCGTATGTTCTTATATTTTTCAACCACTCGTGGGTACATTTAACTTGCTTAAAACTTCTCATGTCCCTCACTGTAAAAGGTATTGGTTCTCCTGTTTCCATCCCTGGCTCCCCCACTTCCCAACAGTGCATATGCCTTTCCCCCTTAACGTTCAGCAGAGATGCTGAAAGGATTAGGTATCTCTGACAGCAATGAACAGCTCCTAAAAGGTAGATACTGCACTTTACAAGTGCATTATTCATACTTTATCTGCTTTATCTCGAAGGGTCCATGGATTAACATGCTTAGCCAAACAAGTCTTAGAGCTGGGTATAGGCCCAATCTTTAAACTAATTTAACAAATTAGAGCAAAATAAAAATGGAAAGCTTGTAAGAAAGTCTGGTTCAGAGTAGACTTTACCTGAATGGGATTTGCACAGTAACTACAAATTAGATTTATATCTTGAAAGAATATGGCACGTTATGTAATTTCATGCTTTCCTACTATTGAAGTTGGTTTTCTGTGTTTTCAACAGGCAGAATTTTAAGGAGCACAGGAAAAATTCAGAACATTACTCATCTTTTGTAAGTGCACAGAGTTTATTTTTGAGCTTATATTATCCACTGCCAAACTCTCAGGCTTTCAGGGAAGTAGATATGCTTAACATAAGGATTCTAAATTTAAATAAGTTTAAATCACACTTCTCAACATAACCACACACACAATCTTAACCAAATCCTTGCCTAAATATAAAGGTCTTAGTCTGTATCCATTGGGTACTTATGCTAGGGTTAGAAGAATGTGCACCATAACTAAGGAGTCAATGTGATCAGAACTACTTCACAGACATATTTCTACTTGTATATAAAATCTGACACCTCAATTCCCCCATCTTACTCTTCCACAGTCAGTCACCTCAAATATGCCTGGGGAGTTGCTGCTTCCATCAATCACCCATTTCCAAATTCTTCCAAAATATTTATAGTCTCACTCAATCCTTATTCAGCCCACGGCATCATTCATATTCTTTCACAAGGCAATAGTGTATCTGCAACCAGAACCATGTAATTGTGGAAGAAAAATGCACAGCTCCCTTTGTCTATGTAGAATTGGCTCAGGGAGCAAAATTCAGAGACTGTTACTTCAGTAATGTTATCACATACTCTCAGGTTCTGAATGCAGAGTAACTAATAATAATAATAATAATAATAATAATAATAATAATAATAATAATTATTATTATTATTATTATTTATATCCCGCCCTCCCCAGCCGAAGCCGGGCTCAGGGCGGCTAACAACAATAAAACAGTACAAAACTACAACACAACACTCCACTCTAAAATCATTCATTATAAAATTAATTCAAATCAAGCCACTGGCAACCATTGGGCCAGAGCTCTGCGAAGATTGCCGAAGGAGGGAGTCAGGCTGTGCCCTGGCCAAAGGCCTGGTGGAACAGCTCTGTCTTGCAGGCCCTGCAGAAAGATGTCAAGTCCCGCAGGGCCCTAGTCTCATACAAATTTGTTCTACACACAGAACAGGTCCACATACACTCTGTCCTCTATCTGTTTTTCTGGGATTACTGTTCTAATGCACATGCTTAGTGCACATTTGATAAAACCATTAGCTGAAATGACTAAACCTGCAAGCTTAACGCAAACATACTCAGAAGTAGCTTTCCTCCACTGAAATAATCCAAGGCAGGAGCTGCAAAAAAACCATGGTGCAGATCAGCTGAATAAATGATAGGCATATAAAGCAGCAATTCTTGTGGAGCAAGCTTCACAGAACTCAGAGGGACTCATTTTGCATAGCCTGGATAGCTCAGTCGTTTAAAGCAAAGTGCTGATAATGCCACGGTTACAGGTTTGATCCCCGCAAGGGACAGCTGCTTATTCCTGCATTGCAGAAGGTTCGACTAGATGATCCTTGTGGTCCCTTCCAACCCTGATTCTATGAATAAGCATGTTTAGGATCTTGCTGCAAGCAGTGCTCAGCCTTATGCAAAACAAGGCTTTTCAGCAATGCACAGTGGCCAGTGATCTAATCTCTATGTTCTATGAAGTATAAAAAGTCAAGAGCAGGTTTATTGGCTTTTCAGACAAGGTAACAGTTGCTTTAAGAATAAACATAACTCTTAATACGTTTCTACCTTTCAGAAGACAGCCTGGTCACACTTGATTTATGCAGAGATTCCATCCCTACCCAATACTTGTCCTTTGAAGCTCATTGGGCAGATACAGCAGCCTTAAGAGATTCCCTTTTTATCTTCACACCCCAAAACATGGTTTTCCAGTGTAGTATTTCAACAACATAAGCAACCAAACACACAATGCGGGAGACTAGGTTTGCCAGGGTGACTGAAACCTCTCCTGAAAGGTTCCTTCAATTTCACATCTTCCTAACCCCTTCATCTTTTGCCTGCCAGTTGTCAGTTTGGATCTTAAGGGTCATAACTGTTGTTACACGGTTCCTTAAGTGTTTTTCCTTAGAGAGAGACAGAGACAGCAATTTCCTGCAGGGCTCAGATGCTCCCTGAGGCTTCTGTCTGCCACCAGCCACTGAACTTCAATGAGAGTATTCATTTTCCTCGGAAACAGTTCTCTCTCCCCTGCTGTGCTGTGGCAGCAGATGCCACTGCGGCTTAGGAATGCCCCTGGATGCACAATGCGGCACTTCAAAAGGAGCCATAGTGGCCATGCAGAGAATACAGACTTTTCTTGAAGTCAGCGCACAGGACAGGAACTACCAAAGCCCAGCAAGTCCCTAAATTAGGAACGTAACAGAATGCTAATTAAAAACAAAAGGGATGTTAGGCATTCCTCCCGAGCATCAGAATATAATTGCAACTGACGAGACCAGAGCAGAGCAACGGCCCATCTAACTTCAGTATCCAAATCCCAAAAAACGACCAGTTTCAGAAAGCCCAAGGGAGGGAAATAGGAAACCTATAAAAGATCCCAGGCCAACTCAGCAATTTGTGCTTGCAGAAATAAATCTGCAAGTCATTCTAGTACTCGCCAATCCCACACAGGTATGCTAATAACCCCAGATGCCAAGTCCTTCCAGCATCATTTGTGGCAGAATAATGACTTGAAAGTGAACTTCAAGCTGCACCGATAATGACTGCAGAAGAAGCTATTACTCTTTGCAAGACATGAACTGGGAGGTACACTAGTCCAAAGCCACTCTTTTAAAGCAAAAGGAAGTGGTAGCTGAAACCTGCAGGGAGGAAGTATTTACCATTTATCTTCCAATTCTACATTTTTGAAAAGCCTCGTAAGATTAATTGTCAAATGACTAACTTGGATTTGGATTTTTTAAAATTCTTGCTGAAAATAATAATAATAAATAATAATAATAATAATAATAATAATAATAATAATAATAATAATAATAATATTGATTGATTGATTTATACCCCGCCCATCTGGCTGGGTTTCCCCAGCCACTCTGGGCGGCTTCCAACAAAATATTAAAATACAGTAATGCATCAAACATTAAAAGCTTCCCTAAACAGGGCTGCCTTCAGATGTCTTCTAAAAGTCATAACATCACAACTTAAAGCCATGCAGGTGTAATTCCAGTTGCTGCTTCTACTGGGCACACCATAAAAGTTTCATCGGCTCAGTATTAATGCAAGCAACCCCAAAACACCCAAGGCTGCATGCAGATGTTCTTGTTCTTGGATCTCCTACCGTGGACTTGCACAATAACATACTAATACATTCAAATTCCAAGATCAATTTGCTGCCTCACCACAACAGACCAATAGTCACACCCACCGAAACACTTCCTAGTTATGTTCCTTGGGCAGCATAGTATACACACAGAATGCTACTTTTCCTAGGCATATGCAATCTGACAAAATGTGGAATGTACGAAGAAGCCTTGCCATTGGCCTCATCTAGGATCAGTATGGTCTACACTGATGGGCAGTGGCTCTCTGGGGCTTTTGGAAAGGGGTCTTTTCCAGTCTTATGTGGAGGTGCCATGGATTGAACCTGGGAGCCTCTGCATCACAAATATGTGCTCTATCACAGAATTCTGTTGCCAGGATGGCACCAGCAGTCTCCATATCTCCAGCTGTCTCTCAAGATGCTTCCTATTAAGCAAATAAGGGGCTTGTCCACACCGGACTGGACTGTGAACTTGAGTCCAAGATTTCTGGGAGCCGTCCTCAACCAGAACCCAGCCATCATTTGTTATTGAGTGAAATTAGATTTCCTCAACCCTGGGAAGATCTGAAAAGCAAAGCAAAACCCAAAACAAATCCGCTGGTGCTGTTTGCATTCTCTTCAGTTAAGGCAGCACCAGAAAGATCTATGCAATCTCAGAGTGAGGTGGGGGCATGGGGGATTGAGAATCTGGAGTTTGTATGCAGAGTGGAAGGTAAAAAAAGGACATTTTTCTCTGCTTCCCCACTTCCAGCCACTTGCTGAAGACTGGAGAAGGGACCCGCATGAGAATATGATGGGAGGGGGAGCATGACTTCGCTTTTGAAGGCGGATGAAGATTTGTTAGTGGAGCCACCTTAAGCCTTGTTGAACCTTGCAAGTGGTTGGAGCAACATTGAACCGGCTCTGATTTCTGAAACTGTTATTAAGCCGTGCATTCATTTTGGGATCCTGCCCTTGTGTGGACCAGTCTGTTGTGTGCACTTGCTACATGTTATATGTGCAATGAGCCTGCACAACATGCAACTCGTCAGGTTGACTGCAGGCTGCATAATGCAGCAAAAGCTGGTGTTTGACAATTCCTGTAGTACATTGACTTCAGCAGACTGGGCCACATGTGGTACAGGCCTAGTGCATACTAAGAGTACTATGAGACACTTCCGCTAATCCTTATGAGAGTCGCTGGGCATAAGAGTCAGACCAAGTTACCCATTCTCATGCCAAACCTATTTGGATTAGTTTCATGCTCTCCAATAACCTTGAGATATATATATCTTTCACTCGCTACATTAATGGTTTCACTGACCTTGTGCAATTGATCTGCATTTTGTTGCCAGTGAGGAGACAGTTTCTTGGTACCTGCCTTTAAAGTTGTGTTGTTTGTCAAGGGTTGCAGCTCTCATCACACTGATAAGGCACATTCTCCATTTCCTGGATTTCTCTGCTGAGGACTTCCAGAGCACATTTAGGCCACTCTGATTTTTAAAATATTGATAATTTTAGGAGCGGACTTTGAATACAATGTTGCCAACATACTGAAGCACCAAACAAAAAGTGTTAAAGAAATAACAGAGTCTAAGCCACAATTTTCATTATCACAATACTCACGTTAGAGCTATGGATAGCTGAGTTATATGAAATATGAAAATCTAATTGTTTTGCACCAAATGCATTTTACAAAATGCAGGATAAAAATAGTCCAGTGCTGTTTCTCTTCTGTGCTTTCTTTTGGAGCAAGACTGCTTTTATGGTGGAGTTATTACAACCGGGTGTTTGCAATCAAAATGCTGATCCAGGCAAAATCACCACACAATAATACTAACCCCCACCCAAGGGCTGTTTGAAGTAATAAAATATGGATCAGAATAAAATTAAAGTGCTTCTGTAATGGAAGAATATGAGCTGCAATTCAACTAACTTGAAGGCCCTGGCTTTTATCCCAAATACTGCTAAGCTTTTGAGTAGGAAATAGAATCCAAAGTACTACATCCTGCAAAGTCTTTTAATTGTGCACCAATACACAATGTAGTGTAGTGCCCATGGAAATAAAACTTATACAAGGTTAACAGTTAAAGTTCTCCCCAAAGAATCTTGGGCATCATAGTATTTACGACAATGCCATTTATTCTCTGAAAGCGATAGCTAGCCTTCTTCACAGAAAGTTACTTCACAAGAGTCTTTAGAAAGAGAATGACAAGCTAAACCTGTCTAAGACTATAGTGCAGATAAGTCCTTGTAGGATTATTCACTGCATGGTTAGTCACTGGCAAAAGATCAAGCTTTGATAGCATAGCGTATCTTCATTGCATGTTTTGCAAACAGTTTGCAAAATATCTGTCCAAAACAGAATTTATCTTTATTGCACTGAACAAACAAACAGCACACAAGAACACCCTAGCTATAGAACAAAAGAAAAGGATCAATTTGTGCTGCTTTCACCACACTGAAAGTGCTGTTTCTGCACATAACCTGCAGCAAATTCCATGTACATCAGGGTCAAAACAAGCTTGAGGCATGATCCAATACAAGTCCCATAAAGCCAGAACTTCTGAAGACTTTCCCAAACAGAGCTCACCACAACTCACTTGGGGTAGGGGGTGGGAAAGAAAGGTCTTGCAAATCCAAAGCCATGGATGTCACCCAAAGGTGCTAAGCTGTGTTTCCTCCAACAAAACAAAATCTTAGTTTAATATTGACTCTCAAATGCCAATCCAAATTTCTTTCAACTGAAGCTGTAACGCAAGCCAAAAATTCTGATACTCAGAAGTATTGCTTCCAACTTTATCTCTAATTCAAGTTGCCCATCATAACTACTCATTGTGAACTGAGGTTCTGACAGCTAGCAGAAGCATACGGTATATTGCAGCCATTTAGAGAGAAAAGGAATGTGGTTCTTAATTGATCGGTGATGTGGTAGTGTTGTGTTGTATTATTTATGCAAATTGATTTCCTCTGAAGTTAAATATCTGACTGGGACAAACCTTGTTACGCTGAGCTCGTATTTTGCACAATTTGTATACGGTGTCTGTTTGGTAATGTGTGGTTTGCTATGCCTAATAAAGGATATTTGATATTAGAAAAGGAATGTGTGCATGGCGGAGAAGCCAGGACTGCAGACTACAAAAAGTCCTACCTAGACCCTGCTCTAATCTAAGCCATCAGCAAATCCACCCTTATGTCACCAAGTTCTTCCTCAGGAAGAAAGTTCTGCCCCACATTCCAGGTTGTACACTTGTACATCAAATTCACTCATACAATGTACATCATCCTGCCTACATTAGTATCTGCATTTTCAATGTGGCAGTTTTAAAACACTAGGTCTACCTAAAAATTAAGGCATCTCAAGCCAGCAACATGTAAGTACCTCAAATGCAACAATTAAGTACCCCTTTCAGTAGAGAAAAAGTGACAAAATAATGGGCTCCATATACTGATATTAGTTATATCCTGTTTGTGTAATATTCTTGCTTTTCAAGGAATGGAAAAGTTGGCGTCTCAACAGACAAAATGACTTTCATTTATAACATACAGAATGCACCCAAGCAAATGGTTTTTTGAGTAATTCCAGTGGTTACATATTAATCTGCTATGGCTGGGTAGAGGCTCAAGAATCTTGTTTTAAAGTCAGAACCGCATGACAGAGAGTTACTCAAGCACTTCAAGAAGAGCCATAGGTGCCCTTTATTAACAGTTGACCTTCCTTGATACACAAAACACTTCTTTCAAAAAACCTGTTTCCACCAAAAACACAGAAGCCAATAAGCTAATGGCTTCAGCATTATGCTCTAAATATGTCTCTGCAACTAAGAATGTCATACTAATGTTTAATTTCCCTCCCAGTGCTTCTTAAGAAGTAAACACACACACACACACACACACACACACACACACACACACCCCTACCTTTTTAAAAAAAGCTTAACAGACTAAAGTCTAATGAGAAGGAATTCCTATCTAAATGCAAATCAAGGTACACCAATCTTGAATGCACAAATAGTTACAAATGGAACTTTTCCCACCATCTGTGAATGAAACATGCCACAATTTATAGCTTTTGCACATGCTTCCAGTTCTTCTCTCTGAAATAGTCATGTCTAAACCATGGTGCTTCCAACTCAAACTGTGCAAGCCTCAAACCTTCCTACTGTGTAGGAATATATGCGTTTCAAGTTAAATTGAGAATATATATACTTATTCTTGGATCATCTGGCACTATTGGTTTTGCTCCAGTAAAGTCAAGAGATGGAGACAAAACAAGGGTGGCTCTTCTGCTCAAATGGCAAAGAAAGTGACTAATGGTTGCACTGCCCAGGTGAGCTGGACAGGTGGAGTTATTTTTGCATTCACTGGCACCAAAGCGGACAGCTCTTGGGCCTTGCAGTGATTCAGCCACTCAGCGGCAGCAGTCATTACAACCTTCTCCTTCCCATCAGCCTGGCAAACAACAAGCCTTGTATTTTATCTTATTGTACAGGGCTTATTTAAGTCTTGAGGTTGTTTTCAGGATGGAACAGACATAGCATACTAGTGATAGGACTGGGAAAAAGAAGAAGAAGAAGAAGAAGAAGAAGAAGAAGAAGAAGAAGAAGAAGAAGAAGAAGAGGAGGAGGAGGAGGAGGAGTCTTGGGCTAGAAGAGCAGAGGAAGGGTACACATAATCTTGAACTTTTTCCATTGCATATCCATTGCTAAACAGTCAAGAAATGTTACATCTGCACTGGCCCAATCAAATCACCGACATTTAGGACACATGCATTTAAGATCCTCTTTACCTTTTGGCTTATTATGAGCCTGAAAAAAGCACATCAGTCAGTCATGAGAAGTGCCATTCCACTTTCCCCTTGAGAAATGAATCAGCTGTCCATCCCAGTGACTGGCCTAAGGCAGCACTGCAGGCCCTAGCCAGAACTAAGTTAATTGTAAATCTGCCAAAGGGGTGAACCAGGCAGAGCTGATGTTAATGGCTTCTCGGCAGCATAAAGCAATGGAGCTAATGAGGAAGAGAATCGCAAAAATTGTACCTGGAGACAGGCTTTGTAGAAATATAACTGATTCAAGTGATATAAATTACAATTAATCGTGTAATCCAGTTTAGGAGGCTGGCAGAGAGTTTTTCCTTTCACTCTGCAACTTGCAGGAGGAAAACGGCCATCTGTTTCATTTATTTAGCAGACGTATTGCAGGACGTGAGACTCCTTGTTCAAGGGCTCCCTGAACAGATTAGTCCCCCCGTAGTTTATTTTGCAGCAAGTGTAAAATGTCATTCAGTAAAGTACAAAATCTCTCTTGTGGCTTATATAACGCCTGTACAGTTCTGGGGTTTGAGAAAAGGTGTGTTAACAGTGCACACGATTATCGGTATAGCAGCCCAAGATACTGTTTGAGTAGCCAGAATTCACTTATTAATTAAAACCATTTATATACCGCCTTCCATGTAAACATCACAAGACAGTGTGCAAGAATACATTAAGATAAACAAATTACCGTAGTCCTTGAAGTCAAAACAGTTGTACTAAGTAAACGAAGTATTAAATTAACAAATACAGGATAGCTCAGTCGGTAGAGCATGAGAATCTTAATCTCAGGGTCATGGGTTTGAGTCCCACACTGGGCAAAAGATTCCTGCATTGCAGGAGGTTGGGCTAGATGACCCTCGTAGTCCCTTCCAATGCTACGTATATGATTCTACTTTTGCCAACATTGAAATGCCATCAATATTGGCAGCTGCCTTAATTCAGACGGAAGACGAATCCAAATAGAATGTTTCAGTGTATAACAGTTCTAACAAGGAAGGCATATACAAAGAGAAGGACAGTTTTGGTTCTGAAACAGATGAAGGGAGCTGGAACTATATCTATATCTACTGTATTTTTCGCTCTATAGGACGCACCTGACCATAGGACGCACCTTGTTTTAGAGGGGGAGAACAAGAAAAAAAAAATTCTCCCCCTCTCTGCTCAGTGCCCATTTAGTGAAGCAGCAGGAGAAACGGAGCCCCTTCCATTTCTTCCCCCGCTTGGCTGAAGGGGCTCTGGCAGCTCTCCCTCTCTGCTGAAGCCAGGAGAGTCTTGCTCTCCCGGCTTCAGCAAAAGGAACCCGAAGCCTTTGGAGAGCAGCGCGAGGTCCCACTGCGCTCCAAAGGCTTCAAGCGGCTATCCCTGAAGCCTGGAGAGCGAGAGGGGTCGGTGCGCACCGACCCCTCTCGCTCTCCAGGCTTCAGCGAAAGCAACGTGAAGCCTCCGGAGCACGGAGGGAGCGCTCCCTTTGCGCTTTGGAGGCTTCGCGTTGCTATCGCTGAAGCCAAGGAGCCTGCATTCGCTCCATAGGACACACACATTCCCCTTAATTTTTGGAGGGGAAAAGTGCGTCCTATAGAGCGAAAAATACGGTCTGTCTATCTATCTATCTATCTATCTATCTATCTATCTATCTATCTATCTATCTATCTATCTATCTATGCAATAAAATTATGTGGCATAAGAATGTAAGAAACAGCCATAAGACAGCTTTTCTGTTCAAAGAAAATCTTTTGTGTCTGGATGGCCATCTGTCATGGATGTTTTAGCTGATATTCTTGCATTGAAGGGGGTTGGACTAAGTGACCCCCAGGGTCCCTTCCAACTTTACAATTCTGTGATTCTATGTGTGTGGGAATTGTTGCAACACATTGCCTAAAATTTAGCCACATTGGTATCAAGCAGACCTCTCTAGCGAGGGCATTCCAAAACCAACACCTCCATTCCAGGCCTTCTCTTTGGTCACTGTGAATCTTACTCTAGGTCAAGGGTGGGTGACTTGCAACCCTAGGTCCACATAGAGCCCTCTAACAAATTTCACACAGTTGGCAAAGTGGGAGGAGAGGGAGAAACTTCTGGTTCTGTGAGGACTAAGGATCAAAGACCATTTCCAAAAAGCATTACTAAACTAAAATTCCTATGAGTCCTTGGACAGAGCCCTGACAGTTCAGATATTATGTTAATTACCCACCCTTCACCCTAAGGTGCCACGATGGTTAAAACAATTATATCCATCTGTGGTGCAGACAACCTGCCCATGTCCCAAAGTCTGTTGTATACTACAGTGGTACCTCGGGTTAAGTACTTAATTCGTTCTGGAGGTCCGTTCTTAACCTGAAACTGTTCTTAACCTGAAGCACCACTTTAGCTAATGGGGCCTCCTGCTGCTGCATGATTTCTGTTCTCATCCTGAAGCAAAGTTCTTAACCCGAGGTACTATTTCTGGGTTAGCGGAGTCTGTAACCTGAAGCGTATGTAACCCGAGGTACCACTGTACTGTCATACTCCTCAAACCACGTATGCACATATATCATTTTAAGGAAATGATCAGTGAAGCATCACTGGAGTGAATTGGGATTAGGCAGAAGTAGCACTTGGCCAAAGGACACACATTCAGCCAGTCTGCTATAATTGACTAAAGGACTGTAGAGCAAGGCCACATCCCTAGTGCAAAACAATCAAAATTATCAACAGGTTGCTTTTATCCTTGCCCTCAGTTCCAATTGAAAACATGACAGTGATGAATCTGCAATAATAACTATTTTGAGTTCACATCAGTCATCCAATGCAGAGGAAACATTTTCCAACCCACTGCTGAGACATTCTCCAATATTATTATGAGTCAGCTGCCCCAAAGCATCTCATTTTCCAGTGGCTAAACCTAGCCTGTTGCAAGTTTTTGCTTTTTTGTTTTTAAGTGCAGACTCTGTTTTTAAAGCAATCTTATGCCTCCTCCTCCACTCCTCCTGGCTTCCCAATGGCTTAGCTGGTGTTGCATTGAGTATGGATAGAGAAGCAGTCCCCATTGAGCAGGAGCAGGCAGCGAGAGCAAATATTACTGGACAACTTAGGGAAAGCCACCATTTCATTCCCAGTATACGACATCATCTGTGGAACGGGGTAATGCACACTTTTAAAAAATCCAGCAGCTTCATTCTCCATGTGTAGCTTAGTAACGGGAACAATCACAATCGTATCTACTTCAAAGTAAGTCATACTGAATTCAATGGGGCTTACCATCAGGTAAGTGGGCTGAGGACTGCAGTCTAAAACACCAAGCTTTGAATCAGCAAGACCTCTGTCATAAACTCTTAAGGGCTGCTTTGACACTGAGCATTTTTACTTATGGAAGTCACACTTCCTTCACTCTAATTTTCAGAGGCATCTGTGGTGATAAAAGCATCCTCCTCCCATATTTTCCCTGTTCAGCTTCTTTATTCCTCCAGAGTTCAGAAAAATCTGTTTGTTCTCTTGACATGATGGAACAGCTATGCAATTTCCTCAGGTGTAGATGAACCATCACACAGTTGGTCCAGCCTATACAGAGCAACAGTGGCCTGAAAAGACCATACAGTGGTACCTTGGGTTAAGAACTTAATTCGTTCTGGAGGTCCGTTCTTAACCTGAAACTGTTCTTAACCTGAAGCACCACTTTAGCTAATGGGGTCTCCCGCTGCCGCCACCGTGTGATTTCTGTTCTCATCCTGAAGCAAAGTTCTTAACCCGATTTACTATTTCTGGGTCAGGTCTGTAACCTGAAGCGTCTGTAACCCGAGGTACCACTGTACTGTAGTATGTTTGGAGGGCAGCAGTGGGGGGGAGAGTACTGCACCTTCTTTCCCTGCCCCTGCACGGTCTAAGTGATGTCCCCCAATAAACATTTGGACTGGGGAAACGTGGGCTGATCACAACAGAATGCAATTTGGATTCCAGAAGTCTAGATGAGGTTGCTACTGCCCTTCCTGTTTAAAACAGAGGAGCAAAGACCAGGCATTGCCTGGAAACAGTCAGGTTGTGCATCCATAGCAGAAGAGGAATGACTGCTAGAAAGAACAGAGAGAGAAGAAACACTATGCTGCATCTGCAGCAGCACAACCGGGCGCCTTCATCTGCCCCAGCTGCAACAAAACATCTCTCACCATATCAGTCTCGACAGCCACAGCAGGCGCTATAACCTTCCAAAAGTTTGACTTCACCCCCAAAGGCAAACTCCTCCACTGTCTCCTGAGGCAGATGGATACCAACCATGCTAAAACATCCATGTCTGTAAGCACCCTAAGTAACCTAGCCCATACTGGATCAGGCCAATTCCCCTCTAGCCCAGCATCCTGTTCTCATTTTGGCCAACCGGATGCCTGTGGGAAACTCACAAGCAGGATTGAAACACAAGAGCCACTCTTCCAAATTGTGATTCCCAGCAACTCGTATTTGGAGACCTGCTTCCCCCAACCTCCCATGCTATGTCTCCTTTGGCCTTTAGATAAGCTGCTATCTCTCAGTCCAGGCCTATATCTAGAGAGGCTACTGATCTACCATACAGGGTTCTTGTAAGAAGACCTGGGAAAGTCTACTTGAGTGCTGCAAGCCAACCTCCCTAACAACGAAAGGAAAAATGGACCACTGTGCAGCTAGAGGAAGCATTCGGATCATTGCCACCCTGTCCCCCTTATCCCTTGTCTACTTAGTTACTGTGCCTGGTGAAAAATTTATGAAGCCCTAGTCATAAGATGTTTTCAGACAGACGTACTTAACTGCCAGCCCTTCCTTCACTAACTGCAGCAGCTTTCACACCAGCATTTATAATGTCAATGGAGAGTTCTATTTAAGCATTTATTGCTGGCGGTGGTCCACCGAGATCCATTAGAGTGTGGAGCAATCTCCCTCAGGGAAGTGGTGGGTAGCCGAGGGCCTCTGAAACCAGACTGGGCAAAATCCTATTTTTAAGGAATCGATGGCAAGACAGACACTGGCCACTGCCCAAGGAGGAGAGCTTGCAGCTGCTCCTAAATCCCCTTTTGTGATATGTTTACTGGGGCGTAAACATATCATGGCTGAGTCACAGAAACTTCTTGGCACAACTTGCTAAATCATGTTTGCCCACCTGAACACTGGAATGCTGGGTCTACAGTACAATGACAGCACACATTCTCCCTTTCCCTCAAGGCACCTAATTTCTTCTCAAGAAGTGCCAGATTCAGGCTAGAGGTACTTTCTTTTCCTGCTGCAGTCTCCATGTGCAACTTTGGGATACGCAGAGGTGGTGGAGAGAGGAAGTTTTTTGGGGGGGCAGGGTTGTACTTAGTCCTAGTGTGCATGACCTCTGAAATATACTCGGAGTCGAGTGTGGATTTCATGCTCTTTATTTAGCTCATAGTAGTGAGGAATGGAAGTTCCCCCAAAATATCTGCTTTATATACATTATTTATAATGGGCCACACGTGATTGGCTACTTCTGGGATTCTCCTGTGGGCCAATCAGGTTGCGGATTCACTCCCACCTGGAGCTGGATTGGGTGGCTCCTGCAGACCAATCACACTGCTGCATTGTTCCAGGACCAATCAGACTGCTGCATTCTGGACCCTATTGTTCTAGGACCAATCAGACTGCTGCATTCTGAATCCTATTGTTCTAGGACCAATCAGACTGCTGCCTTTTGGATCCTATTCAACTCAGTACATAACAACCTCTTTCAGACAACACTATTTTCTGTTATTAGAAAGATGTGAGGCATCCTTCCGAATGCATGGTGAATGGGAGTTAATTGTCATTTTAATTCTTTTAAGCAGTGAAGAGGTTGCTTGTTTACCTTGCTTCTCCCAAACCCTGTGCCTGAGAATGGACCATATTTGCAGATTGCCCAATCTTGGGACTCTGACTTAGTCTGCAGCCTTGGAGGACCATTGGATGGGCGCACAAGCAGGACTTTAGACACCAGGGGCAAATATGACTTTCCTAGAGCCAGCCTTTCTTCAGTGATATGGCCACACACAATATGTCTGAAATCACAAAGTGTTTTTTGTGCCAAGTCATTTCCAGGTGAAGCTTGAAAAGCTTAGGAGAGTATGTAATAAATGCATATCAAAGGAAAGCATGCGATTCACCACTAGGATCCAGGAGCTGCCATGAAATCAAAGACCCAAAGCTCTCTTACATTTTGTGTTCATCTTTTTACGTGAGAAAAGGAATGGGCAGTTGCTAGAAAAGCAGAGTCACGGCAAAAAGGTTGAGGGAAATGGAAGGATGGAGTCAGGCATGAGAGGAAGGGACAAGGAGAAGAAAAAAGGAACTATTTCTGAAGGCACAGAAAATGCAAAAAGGGGGGGGGGAACTATCATCACCCTCTGTATTAAAACCCACTCACAACCCTATCTGGAGCTCTATCAAATCTTAGGTGAAATGATCGGTAGAATGAAGACTTTGTTTCCCAATGCATGCACAAGAAACTTTGTTGGGCTGATAGAAGGGGGATGGGTGGGAACGTAAGGTCATCTTACACACCAGCTTTCTGACTTTATGGCTGCAGCCAGGACACACTTCCAGGTACAGCTTTTTCCAGGGCTGGGGGAGCTCTCTCATGTGTACATGACAAATAGCTATTAAAACACGTGATTACTATAACAGTGCCTTTTGGGTGGTGGCACTACAACTTTGGACGGCCCTCTGTGGGGAGATGTGAATGGTTCCCTCTCTTCCCATTTTTAGGCAGGCAATGCTTTGCTGTTTTAGTAGGCTTTATGCAGTTCCACGTTTATGTAGTGCTGCTTTTAGTTGTGCTGAATTTACTGAAAAATCACATGGCATTGTTAGCTCTGTGTGCCATTCTGCAAGTCTGGCTGCACTGCTGGGTACCTGCCAAGACCTACATCCCCGCAGGAAGTCCAGTTCCATCCCCTGGATCCTTGTGGCTCTGCTGTTCCTCCACTTGGCTATTGCTCCTTGCTCATCTGCTCTCTTTGACCAGATAAATAATGTACTTTAAAAAAAAAATCTCAACCACCTTTAATTAAAGTGTTCCAGGGAGATGTACAATAATATTTACAAGAAAAACCCCCTTAAGCTGGGCATCCTTTTAAAAATGGCAGATCTGTGCAAACCAGCCACACCATAAAGCTGCAGAGAAAGGAATGAAGAGAACAGTCTCCCTCCCCCCCCCACACCAGGCAAAAAAACAAAACAAAAACAGAAGCAAAGGAAACTTGCCTCCCCCATTACCTTTACAACCTCTCTGCATTCCACTCACACTTGGTAATCTGACACTAAGGAAGAGTGTAAGTCACCATCCTCCAGCTACTGTTTGAAGGTCAGGCAGTTCAAATAACAAGAAGTCAAAGTACAAATTGTTGTCTTATAGATGTTACTGTGTGTGTGAAGTTGTATGTCTTCCCACTAAACACAGCTGGCCTAACCTTTCGTTGAAGGAATCCAGCTAACCTTAGACTCTTTATCTGGAAAAAGTGCTTTGGGCTCCCGACTAGGGACAGATACATAAACAAACACACACTTTTCCATAAAATTAAGCAGCTGCTACTTTGCAACCGGGGATGCAGGTGGTGCTGTGGGTTAAACCACAGAGCCTAGGACTTGCCGATCAGAAGGTCGGCGGTTCGAATCCCTGCAACGGGGTGAGCTCCCGTTGCTCGGTCCCTGCTCCTGCCAACCTAGCAGTTCGAAAGCACGTCAAAGTGCAAGTAGATAAATAGATACCGCTCCAGCGGGAAGGTAAACGGCGTTTCCGTGCGCTGCTCTGGTTTGCCAGAAGCAGTTTAGTCATGCTGGCCACATGACCCGGAAGCTGTACGCCAGCTCCCTCGGCCAATAAAGCGAGATGAGCGCCGCAACCCCAGAGTCGGCCACGACTGGACCTAATGGTCAGGGGTCCCTTTACCTTTACCTTACTTTGCAACCAGGAAGTTTGCAAGACAGCATTAAAATTACCTTTAGACAGGGCAAGTCTCTCACCAGGTTCTGCCATAGTCACTCTGCCCAAGCTTTATCTACTCCAGACGTGCCAGACAACAGATCAGCATTAGGGAAGGAGTAGGCAGGGGCAGCCAGAGCTGCTATGTCATTTTAAAGTTAGAAACCTCTGGGTTTCAACCCTTACCCCAATTGCAAGGATGCCTGTACCAGCTCAGATTCAACAAGCAACTCTGTCTGCCAGGTTGTTGCATTAAATATATATACAGTATATATTGGCTCTGTTCCTGTGCCTTTAACAACAGCCTGACATACAAAAATGCTGCAAGTAAACCTGCTCCCAGCACTCAGCTTCCACCTGCTTCATTTCTGCTGTTAAAGGCACAGAAACAGAGAATCATAGTGGGAAGGGACCCCAAGGGTCATCTAGTCCAACCCCCTGCAATGCAGGAACCTGGGCTAAAGCATCCAATGCAAATGGCCATCCAATCTCTGCTTAGAAACCTCCAAGGAAGGACAGTCCACCACCTTTCGTGAGAGTCTGTTCCTCCACTGAACAATTCTTACAATCAGAAAATTTTTCTGATTGTTTAGTCGGAATCTCCTTTCTTGCAACTTTAAGCCACTGGTTCGAGTCCTACCCTCCAGAGCAGGAGAAAACAAGCATGCTTCCTCCTCCATGTGACAGCCCTTAAGATATCTGAAGATACAGTGGTACCTCGGGTTAAGTACTTAATTCGTTCCGGAGGTCCGTTCTTAACCTGAAACTGTTCTTAACCTGAAGCACCACTTTAGCTAATGGGGCCTCCTGCTGCCACCACGCCACTGGAGCACGATTTCTGTTCTCATCCTGAAGCAAAGTTCTTAACCCGAGGTAATATTTCTGAGTTAGCGGAGTCTGTAACCTGAAGCGTATGTAACCTGAAGCGTATGTAACCTGAGGTACCACTGTACAAAGAGACAGAAGCATTTCAGTTTCTGTGGAACTACAGGCAACGACCATTTTACACGGGGCTTACATTCCAAGGCACCGTGGGTTTAAGTGAAATTGCGTATATTGGGGACGCCCATAGAAAAAGCCCGTGAACACCCTCTGTAAACCCCAGAAAAACCCTTTAAAAAACCAGCAGCACTTACCAGATGCCAAACTCCACCACAGTTGTTCCCTCCAAACCTCCTTTCTCAAACTCCAACTCTCCACAGGCCTCAATGGTTGGTGCAAGGGCTTTTGCGATTGTATTTGCAAAAGCTCGTGGGATTGTTAGGTGCTGTTTTCACACCATTTTTGCCCTTTCCACACTTTTTAAGGGCCACTGTTGCCCTTTTCCCGGTCACTTCTGGGTTCACGGCAATGCGCGTGTGCATGACCATACACAAATTGAATGTGTGTAAAATGGTCATTGCCTGTACTTATAGCAATGGGAAATAAGGTATGAAAATTAGAAAGCATAAAGTATGTCCAGCTAGTGAAGGGTGGTGAAATCTCAGCTGGGGGGGTCAAACAAATTAAATTTGCCTTTCTGGGCTGTGACCAGGGGTTCACCTTTTACCTTTACATCATCTGATGCTGAGGTAGCTTCTGCTGCCAGTGTCCCCCCCATTTCTGAAATCTTCCTCTTCTCCCATCAACAGATATAGGGAGCTAATGTCAGGTAAACAATACAAGCCACAGCTGCTAAGCATTTTGCTTTACGGGTGGATTTAAAGACAGAGGAGGAAATCTTCAGGTTGCAACCTGAGCATGTAGACAGCAGATGTGTTATTCCCTGTCAGAGGAACTGAAGTCCTAACACAGAAAGGCTGCAAAGGATATGCGACGCAAGGCTTATAAATCATGGTTTCTCCGCCACTGTCAGACTTGCCGGCTATCTTATGCAGCCACGCTCCAGAAAATAGGAAGAGTTATTGAGCCAATGAAAGATGTGATAAGTACAGTACACAGTCAGGGGCAAGCTATCCATCTCACAGTCATCTCAGTTTCCTGTGTCTAAGCCACCTTTTTAAAAAAACAAAATTAATTTTGTTCTGGTGGACGGTCTCCGAAATAAATATGGATGCTAAAAGAATACAACCAAGGATCCTGCTTCCATACCACGATGGTTTTCCTCAAACAAGCTCCCAACAAACTTTCCTGCTGCTGTAAAGAAAGTTTGGGGGTCAAATGGGATCTTGTTCACAGGAAAATTATTCCTGCACCTGTACCTTTAACAGCAGTCACATGCAGAGAAATTTAGCAGGTGAATGTTTTTACCCACCATTTATCTCCACGGTGGAAAATGGTTTCTGTGCATTAGGCTGCCATCAGAAACAGGGCAGTTAAAAAAGGGGAGGGGAAATGTTGGTGATCCTAGAGGTTAAGAGATAATACTATTTCAATCTGCAGAGTCTCTTGCACCAAATATAAGTATTAGCAAATACATCAATATTGCTGAAATATCTGAGGACCCCCTGGCTCTTGAAGACATATCTTCTAAATCAAGTACTTCCCTGAACCTCAGCTTTCTGATCTAATTGTTTTAATTGTTCTTTTAACCGTTTTAATTGTTGTGCTTCTTCGCAGGCTTGTTTTATTGTATATATTAAATACAGGTGTTTTTATGTTTCGATGGAATTGCTTTATTCTGTATTTCAATTACGTGTGGATATTGAATACTTGATTTTATACTTGTAAACTGCTTTGAAACTATTTTGGTATGCAAGGATTATATCACTAAATACACATTAATCAAAAGCAAAGGGTTATGTCGCAATCGTCAGATTTGAATAATGACATATTAAAAGTAGTTTCAGAAAAGCGGACTCACAGGAGACACCAAGAGATGAGCGGTATGCAAAAGTAGAATTTAAGACTAGAGACTATTTAGTGCAAAACAACCGTTGCGAGTTGGAGTAAACAGTAAACCAAGTAATTAAGGTTAGAACAAGATTGTGGAGTAGAAATTTAGATGTAAAGGAGAAAAATATGGAAGCAGCATGAGATTTTTAGGAAGAGATCATGGTGATAGGAAGTACCTGCCATTCCTATGGTTGGGAATATACCGTTGCACGCCACCCCAATCTCAGAACAATGTGAGATTCCTGGCACTTACCCAGGGTTCCAGGCACTTACCCAGGCTTTCGGAAAAAGGGATAGCGGAGACTGTAGTGTCTTTATAATATATGGTTTATTTACACACACATACACAGCCTGACCCTATGGTGGAGAGGTTCACAGCATTAACAGCCCAAGAGGATATTGTTTCTCTAATAGCCACAGCCTTGGATTTGAACAGAAATCAAGCATGCCTCCATCTCTCTGGCTTCTGCTTGCTTCTTTCCAGCTTCCAGCTCACATCATTCCCATCTCTCTGATCTCAACTCTGCCTCTGTCCTTCTAGCTTCCCACGAATTGAAGGAGGGGGCCCCACCAATTTGCCATCTAGCACAGAGCCCCTTTCTTTGTTCTCCTTAATGGCCCATCACCCAGGCTATCACCTCACCAGGAAGCTAGCCTGGGTATTAAAAATTAGAATGGGGTCCAGACATTAGGCTCACCCCTTCCCAAACTCCTAACAATACTAACTGACCCCAGATATAGGGAGATGGCAAAACCAAATGATAGAAAAGATTTTGGTTACTAGGAATGGCATAAGTAAGGCCTAGTAGGAAATAGCAATTGGGAAGGCTTGCTGTGGGGAAGGTTCTTCTCACCCTAGACTAGGTGTGCACAGGAGATAAAAAATGGCACACAGCTTTCAAGCTCCATATGGGTTACTTAGTGCATGGGGATGGAAGGGTTTCTTGCAAATGATGCTGAATTTGGTAGACCTTAATCTGATCCACCCAGGCACTTCTTATGCTCTTAAGAAAGAACACATACATATTTAGGATCACTTAGTACAGATTAGTCATGCCTCAGCTACCCTAACTACTTTTTTGGTACATTTAACACACCTTGATGGAGAATTCTAGCTTTACAAAAAGTAGACTACAGAAGATTGGTCAGCCCTTGAAAGATAACACCCCCTGCTATTGTCTCCCCATCTCTTTCTCACCAAGTTTTAGAACTTAACTTAGGTGTCCTATTTTGTGTTATTGTCCTGTTGCCACGCCCTGGGACAAATGCTGACGTAACACCTTAAGACAGAAGGGAGACCTCCGAGTATTCATATTATATTGCTGTTCTGATCCAAGGCAGGTTTGATCATTGTGACTAAGATTACGGGTTTTTTTTAAAACTTAGCTGCTTTGTACTTGTTGAGGAAAGACTAGGTATAAATTAACACAGGGCTAGAAAGTCAAAAAGGGGACATGGGTGGCGCTGCGGGTTGAACCAAAGAACCGATCAGAAGGTCGGCGGTTTGAATCCCCGCGATGGGGTAAGCTCCCGTTGCTCAGTCCCTGCTCCTGCCAACCAAGCAGTTCGAAAGCACGTCAAAGGGCAAGTAGATAAATAGGTACCGCTCTGGCGGGAAGGTAAATGGCGTTTCCGTGCGCTGCTCTGGTTCGCCAGAAGCGGCTTAGTCATGCTGGCCACATGACCCAGAAGCTGCATGCCAGCTCCTTCGGCCAATAAAGTGGGATGAGCGCCGTAACCCTAGAGTCGGCCACGACTGGACCTAATGGTCAGGGGTCCCTTTACCTTTACCTTTAGAAAGGTCTGACATAAGGCTTTCACATGGCCAGAGGTGGAGGTTGATCACATCTGGAAAAACTTTCTGGCAGCAAGAACTGTTTGACAGTGGAACTGTCTCCCTCAGGAGGTTGTGGACTCTCCTTCCATTTATGTTTCTAAGCAGAGATTGGATGGCCATCTGTCAAGGATGCTTTAGCTGAGGTTCCTGCATTGCAGGGGGTTGGACTAGATGACCTTTGGGGTCTCTTCCAACTCTACAATTCTCTGTTGTTATCTAAAATAAATCCTCCATGTTTGATTGCCATATTGTGATCACATTGTGTGGACCGTACTTAGATCAGCAACTCATGTCAAAGGTGAATGGTCTGAAGAACTCACGTTCACTCAGAAAGGCTGATGGAAGAATAACCTATCAACTGACTCACCAAGCTATATTTCATACATCCAATCCCCAAATGAGTAATACCTTCCTCCTATGAAAGTTGCCAGTTGACTTTCACACTCAGAGGCTCTGCAGTGGCCATTCAGGAGTGTTTCCCCACCAAAGTCAACTACTATTTCATACTGGCATGTAAGCAAAGTATACAGTGACCTGATGTGATTGATGTTAGAATGAGCTGAGGTCAAAGTATTAGTTTAGTCATCAGCGGCTTCTTGCCAGCCACATCCAACTGCACGTCTCACAGCAACACATATCAGCTACCTTTGCTCTAGTTCCCATTAGTCATCTCTTTACGTAAATTCTGTAAATCTACAGGTGCTTAATACAGCTGTCAGACTGCAAGCCAGATCGATGCTAACCCTTTAAATTCCCAAGTTAAGTGGGAGATTCTGCAACCCATTTTTCCTCTGGCCCTTACACACACACACACACACACACACACACACACACACACACTCCACTGTAGCAGATGGAAGATTTGGCTGTCTTCACATTTCTCCCTGAAAAATGCAGGCTTTAAATGTTTGTTACTTCTAAGCTTCAGCAAAAGTATATTGGCTAAGGGTGATGTTTTACATCTGAATTTAGAATTTTATAAAGTAAAACAGTGTATTGCCTACCCCTGAGAAAAGAGCTTATGTCTATTGATACTATAAACAAGACTGATGGGTGTTCACAGCTAGAATCCTATACAGGATTAAGCAGAATAAGCAGGTCTGAGGAAGGAACCCAAGTAATCAGAATAGCTTTATCTTACAACAGAAAACTGCATCCTACAAATTAAACACTGTATCCTATTGAAGACAATGGTGCCAATAATTAGTTGCTATTTGTAAAGGCTGATGGCTAAGTACTCTGTGCAAGTTAAAATTTAGGCACACCTTCTGAAAGCTCCCAAGCAAACCTGCAGAGATTTGCAGTCTAAAAGCCTTTGCTAAGAATCGAGAAGCCATTGGTTCAAACCTCACCTCTGCCTTGGACTCATTAGGAGGCCTTAGATAAGGCATCAGCCTCCGTCCTCACCCCAACTGAAATACAGTGATAACTGTAAGACTTAAGTACCTTGCAGAATTAATAATAATAATAATAATAATAATAATAATAATAATAATAATAATTTATTTATAGCCCACCCCTCTGGCTGGGTTTCCCCAACCACTCTGGGCGGCTTCCAACAGGACACTAAAATACAATAACCTATTAAACATTAAAAGCTTCCCTAAAGAGGGCTGCCTTCAGATGTCTTCTAGAAATTTGGTAGTTATTTTTCTCTTTGACATCTGGTGCGAGGGCGTTCCACAGGGCGGGTGCCACTACCGAGAAGGCCCTCTGTCTGGTTCCCTGTAACTTGGCTTCTCGCAGCGAGGGAACCGCCAGAAGGCCCTCAGTGCTGGACCTCAGTGTCTGGGCTGAACGATGGGGGTGGAGATGCTCCTTCAGGTATACTGGACCGATTATATCAAAAGGATTATAAGAAGATAATCCATGTTATGCACTTGGACACTTAGAAGCACCCTGTTAATCCTAAAATGCACACAGGACTTTGCTTTTCTTACAGAGAAATGAAACGGTCCATACTTACAGCTTTTGAGGTAGCGCACGGGGTGGAAGTGGGAGGTTTGGCCACACTTTGTCCAGGAGGAAGGCTCGGTCTCTGGCCTGTATCTGGGGGGGAAGAGGACGTGTGAATCCGTGTTTCTAGCCTCTCTGGTTCATGTTTGTAGGATTCAAGCGGAAACGTTGGCTGCTTGATCACTTGTGTCGGGGTCGAGGGAGAGGAGGAAAGACCAGAGGCTGTAAACAAAACAAAAAAAAGATGCAGATCATTAAATCTCAGTATACATATTGGGTGAGCAATGGCTTAAGCCATGCAAAGGCTTTAATCCAATATTTTCATCCCCCCACAACACTGAACAGAAATCTTGTCCTCCTATTTACAAAGTACGGGTCTTCCTCCCATTGCCTTAAAATGCCTTTTTAAATCTATAAAGTAGCTGCTGTGAAGAGTGTGTTGATCTCAAGCAAGCACAACCAGCCAGATGTGGCTGCGGAAGAGATACCATCCCATTCCTCGGTGTCACCAATGAAGAACATTCATTGTTGACAGCCATGTAGAGCAATCTGTGAAGAAAACTGGGGTGAAAGCAAGAGTAGAGATGCTTATGCCTTCCTGTTTTCTAGGGATTTCTCTTCCCCACATGTACACACACACACCAGGGACTGCTCAAAGGGCAGGGGGAACTAATGATATGCCAACTCCCTTGGCTTGAATCACTACTGGCTCACATAAATTGAATACTTCAGGTGGGGAGATCACATTCTTTGAAAGCTCCAGGTACCCAGCAATGTTTTGCTTTCTCACAGTCTCCTGGGAACAGTAGTGTGGTAGGGATGGAGTTTCAGAGCAAGGCAGCTCAGCTTAATGCACTCAGGTATTGCAAGGTCAGAAAATTTGTACTGCGAGCCTGCTATTTTTAAAAACCCTAGAAAAAACAACAACCCCAAAACAAAAAGTTAGAGAGCAGTGCAGTAGAAAGCAGGCAAGTTCAGCTAAGCCAAGGCAGTTCTTTTGTGGAAATGTATAAAGCTGATTGTAAGAGAGGATGTATGGAAGTGAGAGCTGGACCATAAAGAAGGCTGATCGCCGAAGAATTGATGCGTTGGAATTATGGTGCTGGAGGGGAGACTCTTGAGAGTCCCATCGACCTCAAGAAGATCAAATCTATCCATTCTGAAGGAAATCAGCCCTGAGTGCTCACTGGAAGGACAGATCCTGAAGCTGAGGCTCCAATACTTTGGCCACCTCATGAGAAGAGAAGACTCCCTGGAAAAGACCCTTATGTTGAGAAAGATGGAAGGCACAAGAAGAAGGCGACGACAGAGGATGAGATGGTTGGACAGTGTTCTCGAAGCTACCAGCATGAGTTTGACCAAACTGCGGGAGGCAGTTGAAGACAGGAGTGCCTGGCTTGCTCTGGTCCATGGGGTCACAAAGAGTCGGACACGACTAAACAACAACAACAACAAGAGATGATACTGCTTAGCTTAGCCACTTTCAATGTCTGATGGAGCCAGATGGGAAGGGAAGGGCAGAGTTAGAAATGCCCCAAGGGACTCCCACCCGCTTTATTAAGAAGAAGAAGAAGAGTTTGGATTTGATATCCCGCCTTTCACTCCCCTTCAGGAGTCTCAAAGCGGCTAACAATCTCCTTTCCCTTCCTCCCCCACAACAAACACTCTGTGAGGTGAGTGGGGCTGAGAGACTTCACAGAAGTGTGACTGGCCCAAGGTCACCCAGCAGCTGCATGTGGAGGAGCGGAGACGCGAACCCGGTTACCCAGATTACGTGACTACCGCTCTTAACCACTACACCACACTGGCTCTCAATTAGGAATCTGGAACTGGCCAGACTGTCAATTTCAACATCTTTGGTCCATCAGAGCCAAGTGGCTGTTACAGGATTTCTTACAGAAAATGTATGTGGTATGATGACTTTCCCTAGCAAGCACTGCTAGAGGAAATAGAGGAGGGAGAGTTGGTGGATACAATTAACAAAGTCTCTAGAGCAGCAGCCTTCTCCAATTTGGTGCCCTGAAGATGTATTGGCTTACAACCATCAGTCCCAGCCAGAATGGCCGATGGTCAGGGATGATGGGAGTTGTAGTCTGAAGAGAACCATGCTAAGGAAGGCTCCTGTACAGAGGATTTGTACCAATCCCATTATTTCAACACAATCCGTCTTCTGTTGGTTGGAAGTATCATGAAAGTCAACGGTACAGCAGTTTCCGTTGATTTTAAAGACCATATCTTGGCAACCTGAAATTGACTTTTGTTTGAAGAGGCATTTGTGTTGTGTAAAATTAAACAAAACACACACACAATAGCTGTTAAGGTACTGTTCAGAACCAGGAAACTGTTAATGCATGCCCTCCTCGGCAGTTCTGTTATCTCAGATGTTGCTATGAGAAAGTGAACACTTCCAAGCAGCAAAGAAATTGAACTAAAGATTTAAAGGCTGTTATGAATGGTAAATAAGCAAGAAAGCTGAAAAATGGTTGTTTGCTCTCTCCTATAAAGATTCCCAATTGTGACATGTTATAAAAAAAACACAGAAAAACCTTCTGGATATGCTCTTAAAAAGGTAAAGGTAAAGGGACCCCTGGCCATTAAGTCCAGTCGTGACCGACTCTGGAGTTGCGGAACTCATCTCGCTTTATTGGCCGAGGGAGCCAGCGTACAGTTTCTGGGTCATGTGGCCATCATGACTAAGACACTTCTGGCGAATCAGAGCAGCACACGGAAACGTCATTTACCTTCCCGCTGGAGCGGTACCTATTTATCTACTTGCACTTTGACGTCCTTTCGAACTGCTACGTTGGCATGAGCAGGGACCAAGCAACAGGAGCTCACCCCGTCACGGGGATTCGAACCACCAACCTTCTGATCAGCAAGTCCTAGGCTCTGTGGTTTAACCCACAGTGCCACCCTTATGCCACTGTTATTAGGATGCACATTTGTATTTCTAAACACATGATGTTGCTTTATGCAGGGTCTGATCATTGGCTCACTTAACCCAATACTGAATGCTCTGATCAGCAGCTGCTCTCTGGCATTATTTTGTAACAGGCTTGGATTGTTTTTCATTTTGTGTGAGTCACCTTGGGAGAGTTTTTAAGGACCAACAGGTGGGTATTAAAGTTATTATAAAGGAACATCATGAAATGTCTCAGCAGAGGGTCTTTCCTACCCTTCTACTTAAAGTAATATTTAACTAATTCTGCTATAGATAAACCACAGGAGCTTTTATGTGTATAGCATTTCCCCCACAACTGCTCTGTAGCCCCACATTCCATCACAGTTTTAAAATATTATATTCCATTTCACTTATGGAGGTCTGCTATATATGACCAGGAAAGTGACAAGAGGAAGAAGAGATGAAAAAAGCCAGCAAAATTAGCACATGCAACAGGAAAGAGGAAGAGGAGACAGATGGTCAAGAGAACAGACCCGGTGAACACAAGAGAATACATTTGTGGGAGATTGTGGGGATCGTTGTTAAGAAGCAGAGAGGAAGCGTGGGATAAGAAGGAAAGGGAAAGAGTCTGTTTGTTTGGAGATACAGTTGTACCTTGGATCTCGAACACCTTGCAAGCTGAACATTTTGGCTCCCGAACGCTGCAAAGCTTGCAGTCTATGTCCTGACAGATTCTAAGCTAGAGAACATTCATATTCTCAAGAATCTCCCTACACCCTTCTGCTGTGCCTGATGCTGTCTCTAACTAACAGATGCTAACTCTAACTAACAGATGACTACAGAAAGAACATTGTTTCTTCTAGCTAGAATAGCATTTAATGCCCTTTTCTATATGCTTGAAAAGACCTTGCTTCAGTCTGATGGTCAAGATATCAGACAACAATACTCCTTTGCAGTCAGACACGATATCAGTGCACTGTTTCAGACCACGATACAAACTAAGGATTAATCAGACTTGCCATTTCGCATCAGACTACATGGGAGTCAAGCTTTCTAGGTTGTGAGAAAGGTTAATGAACTGTGCAATTCTATAAATGTCTACACAGGTCTAAGCTACTGAGTTCAGTGGGATTTACTCTGAGGAAACCATGAACAGGATTGAAATCCGAACTCTCTTCCCCAGTGCTTCATTTCTTCCAAGTCCAATGCATTAAAGGTAAAGGTAAAGGTAAAGACCCCTGACAGTTAAGTCCAGTTGCAAATGACTCTGGGGTTGTGGTGCTCATCTCGCTTTACTGGCTGAGGAAGTCGGCGTTTGTCCACAGACAGATTTCCGGTCATGTGGCCAGCATGATGAAGCCGCTTCTGGCGAAACCAGAGCAGCGCATGGAAATGCCATTTACCTTCTGGCCAGAGCGGTACCTATTTATCTACTTGCACTAGGTTGGCAGGAGCTGGGACCGAGCAACGGGAGCTCACCCCATCGTGGGGACAATGTTTTTACAGGCAGGTAAGTGTTTTCAGAGTGCTTGAAGTTTTGGTGGAAACTGCAAATGATGACAATGACATTCCATTCAAAGGAAATATGATTTACTGCATTACAGCTCCTTAATGCGACTGCTGAGATGCATCTATCACAAGAGCTAATGGGCTAACATGTCGGCTGAAGAGAGGTCCAATAGCAACAGGCTGTGCCAAAACACTAATAATCAGACACACAGGAGCCAAGCCACACAGTTAGCAACGTCAGAGACATGCCAAAAAAATAAAATAAGAGGATGCAGTAAATGGTCAGCAAATGAGGTTTCTTCAGGAATACTACAGAGCTGTGTATAAGATTGTATTCATATAGTTTCTCTCCACTTTCACTCTCTCTGTCCCATTCAAATATGTGAATGGACAGGGAGTATGTCAGGGCTGAACCAAGGATAGTGGTCTCAAGTGAGCCAGGAGCTAGGAACCAGGAACTGTGGGAAAAGCCAATAATCAGAACTGAAGAGTAAGTCTCTACGCAAAGGACGAACCACAAGGTGAGGTCAACGAGCAAGTCAGAAGTCCGGATCAAAGAATAACCAAGGATACAATACCACACCAGAGTTCAGGAAAACCTTGTTGCTTGAGCAACAAGCCCTACACCCATCTCTATCACTAGTGGCCTCAGGGGCTAGGGGTGTGGGGTTTGAAGGAGGGCTGAGGCATGGGCAGAAAGGGTTAGGCCTCCTTGTCCACCCATACGCCAGCCTCAATTACAGAAGCGTGCTGGTTTTAAAATGGATGATTTGTAATTTAATTTGGATTATCGATTGGCCAGGATTGCACACAGAAGTCGAGCAGTTTTGCACCCACACAGGTAGGACCTTGCAATGTGTGTTCCAACAAGGTTTTGGAGTTCAGCCTTTCCCTTTGCTTTTGATTTGTGCATCAATATTGCTGCAAGTCCAAATCTGCCGTTAATCACTCTTCTATTTTCCCATCAGCTTAGGCTTTCCTTTTCTGGCACTGCTCAGGATCTGACATGCAAAGCCATTTCTCTCCGGGCTAAATATTTTCCACACCTTTTAAGCATTTGCTTACCATTTTTGTGCCAGCATTTCAAATGTGCAAATATTCCATGTGCACTGTGTTAGGGCATGGGGCAAAGGACTCTCTTCCCCTGAAACCCTTCTGTAAAGGTTTGCACTCTTCCACTAGTAGGGAAAAGAGGCGCAGGCAAGCTATGGCTGGTGAATGTTAAGTAGAGTAAGTTACTTGTAGCAAAACTGAGCAGGGCCTGCTATTTCTCCATTAGGCTGATTCATCGCAAAGAATACCAGGCATTTAAGGCAATTGCTGCAAACTTCACATGATAACAGTTGCCTGCAGTTGCTTAATGGCTGTGAAGGCACATACAAAGCAGCAGGTGAAGAGTGTGTTGATGATTTGTAATGAAAGCTCTCGAGATGGGAAGCCACATAAGGAAGCGAGCAGCTAGGCAGTACAACCCCTACTGCAACTGGGAAATGTCGTATTTCCCTTTAAAAGATGTAACGCAGGGGAGATACAGCATCTCCTGGCTCATTCTTCCACTTTGTTGTTGTCATTGTTGGACCAGAGCACGCCTCTCGCAGTTTGGTCAAACGCATGCTGGTAGCTTCGAGAACACTGTCCAACCATCTCATCCTCTTTCATCCCCTTCTCCTTGTGCCCTTCATCTTTCCCAACATCAGGGTCTTTTCCAGGGAGTCTTCTCCTCTCATGAGGTGGCCAAAGTATTGGAGCCTCAGCTTCAGGATCTGTCCTTCCAGTGAGCACTCAGGGCTGATTTCCTTAAGAATGGATAGGTTTGATCTTCTTGCAGTCCATGGGACTCTCAAGAGTCTCCTCCAGCACCATAATTCAAAAGCATCTTCCACTACTCCCCCAATAAATGCATATATTGAACGACACATGAACATGACTGGCCCTATTGTACCTACACCGGCCCCAACAGATGGGAGGAATCGCAATTGCTATACATTTCCAAAGCTGCTGTTGGTACCCATCTGTCTCGGGAGGCAATGGCAGAGTGCACTTTCGGGGGTAACGTCAAACTGTTGGAGAGTTACAGCGCCTGCTGTGGCTGTAGAGACCGATATGGGAGAGATGTTTTGTTGCAGCTGGGGCAGGTGAAGGCATCTGGTTGTGCTGCTGCAGATGCACCATGGCGTTTCTTCTCTCTGCGCTCCTCCCAGCGGTCATTCCTCCTCTGGTCACTGCTATGAATGCACAACCTGACTGCCTGTCTGCAGGCCCCACGGTCGTCCGCAAGGGGTTCCCACAGGGCAGGGTTGACATTGCCAGCCTTCATGTCACATTTGGAGACATCTTTGTAACACAGAGCTGGGCTTTCGAGAGGCCTAGTGCGTGATGCAACACACTTTTGTCTTGGCATGGGGATGCGCCAGGTTGAACAGAGACCCCGTCACTTCTTGAAGTACACACCATACACCAGGGCACTGTTATCATTATTACCTTGTGAATTGTAAATATTTTAATAAATCAAGGGACAAAAGCACGCTGACCCTGCATAGAACGGAGCTGTATAGAATCTTAGGCAAGTCTTCTCTGTCCCCCACAGCCCTCACCCCAATCTATAATATTTATTTATACTGAAACGTATAGGCTGCCTTTTGTGCTCAAAGGGCCCTTAAAAAAAAACAATGACGAACACAATAAAAAGGAAATGGAGATTTGAGTTCTGGTTGTCAACAAATTTGGTTCTCTGCTATTGTGATGTTTGGGGTTTTTTTATAATAGTTTTATATTTTTGTTTTTGTGTGTGTGGATTTGGTATATTTTATATTGCTATGCATCTTGGCAAGTGTTATTGTTGTTGCAATTAACGCAGCATTCAAGAAATCTTTCAAGACGGTGAACTTGGAACGTTTGCAAGCTGCCCCTGCCCTAGGTAGCATATTTTCCTGCTGATCGGAAGGACCACTCTTCTTCAGCTTATTATTCAAACACATTAGCCAACAAAAAACAGCGAACACATTCAAGTAGTCCTTGAGCGAACACATCCTTGGCCCCTGCTAACGAAACAACAAACACTAAGACAACACAGCCCTGAAATGCTGACCTCCGACCCTGTCACTTACGCCATGAGTCTGTTGCAATGCCTAGGCACCCTGGGCTTTATTTACTTAGCACATCACCTGGTTTCTCATTCTCTTACAGAATACTTCACATTCCTCAATGGTGAGGCTTTAAAGGAACAGGTTCTGGGCCCAGTCTGCTCCCCTGCAAGTGTGATCGCCATTAACCTGGCTGTACTACCAGTGACATTAGTTACACTCAAACCCATGCACACTTTGCGCAAAATGTAATATATACAAATTCTGGAGCCCAAATTCTGTGATGAGAAATGCTTGATTATTTGCCCCTTACAAACCTCACAAATTAGGTAAAGCTTCGGGAGTTTCTCCTCTACAGCTTTATTTACTTTGATTCTTTAGAACAACCACCACAACCACGAATCATGTAATTTGCAGGCAAAAGAAATGCCTTCATATTCAAACAATCCATAATTAACACGAGAATTTGCTGCCATAAGATGTGGTGGTACACAACTAAGTTTTACTCAAAACTGACCCAACAGGTGTTACCTTGAGTTGAAGAAAGAGCCCTCTAATTATTTGGGTTTCTTCCCCCTTAATCATTCCACCCCTTGATTGTGTGGATCAAGTGAGAATAGGTTCCTGTCTCCAAATAAGATGCTAATAAACTTGGCCAACTACAACCAGGTCCTACACATGTTAACTCCAAAATTAATACCATTGTGCTGAGTTACTTACTCCCAAATAACCATGCATAAATTTGCAGGGAATGGGGTTGTGTTAGATAGCGAAATGAGAAAAATATTCCACAATCTGGATCTTGGTGTGCTAAATCCCTCTTAAACCACTGAGGATTTGCAAAATAGCCTACATATTATGCATGTCATCCAGAACATGGAATGCCAACGCATGTAAAACCATTGTGCTATATGACTGGCATGCATGCTGGATATTTCCAAAATAGGGGGTGGGGGGAACCATGCAAACACCGAAACCCAAGTTAGGGTATTTCTTGGAGTAGGCAAACCTCAGAGCAACTATGAATTTGTTTGTCTGTTTGTTACTATTTCTAAGATGCTCCTAGGTATGACTGTACTGTGTTTTGATGTTATCTTGTTATCAAAACACAGTACAGTCATACCTTGGGATAAATAAGCTTCAGGTCGAGCGCTTTCGGGTTGTGCTCTGCGGCGACCTGGAAGTAACGGAGTGCATTACTTCCGGGTTTCGCAGCTCGCACATGCGCAGACGGTCAAAATGACAGCACGCGCATGTGCGGAAGCGGCAAAATGCGACCCGCAGACGCACTGTTGTATCTTACGTTCTGTTCAGTATGCAAACGGGGCTCCGGAACGGATCCCATTCGCATCCCAAGGTACCACTCTAATAAAATATCACATACAAACACAAGACCCAAATATTAAATGCGACAGTCTGAGTGATCAAGGAGCAGGTTATAGTGTGTACTGAAGCCAGCTTTATTTACTACCCTAAATTCTAAGCACAAAGCATAGGTTCTCTATCTCCGCCCCCCCCTTCATTATGGTGAATAGTGGGGGTCTGTTTTTTTTAGCGAGAGCTTGTAAGGAACCAATGGGATTGCAGTGAGTCTCGATGGACTCCACATACAGATAACACAGTGGCACATTGCATTTCCCGAAGGGAGACTTGCTAGTGAAGGCTGACCCTCCCGCAATCAGAAGAGGATTCTCCTAATTCATGACTCCACTTTTTCCCAGAAGAGTGTATGGCAACCATTCATTTAACGGGGAGAAGGGGAGGGGTAAAAGCGTGTCCTGGAAACCTACCAGGGTGAGATTTAAACTTCTTCCTCCCCTGCCCCTGTTTTTCCCAGGGATCCGAGCCCTTAAGAATCAAGCCCACTCTGGTCTGAACAGCTCTTGTCTCTGTGAAGAGGTCATAGCACAGGGACAGAGTAGATGTATTGATCTGATGCAGCGTAAGGCAGCTACCTACCTACCTTCATCCACTATCCCCATCCTAGGTTTCGTTTCTCGGCCACGCTTGAATGTGCAATAATTTTTGGAACTGATTAGCTATCGCTGACCATTTTTCAGACTTTGATTGCTCAGGGCTTTTAGTCCTCATGGGATCCCACTGGCAGTGATAAGAGCCAAAGGTCATTTGCACAAAGGGGTGTCAGATTGAACCTTCGTAAGGAACAACTCTCTGAAAGGGTGCTGTGAATGGCTACCAGGAAAACAGCCTTCTTGGCAGCAGCACCCCATTTCTGCAATGCCCTTACCAGGGAGACTCGCCCGGCACCAACGTTGCTATTTTGTGTGTGTGTCCAGCACAGAGCTTTCAAAATTTTAATTTCTTGGGTTCTTTTGTTTTAAGCACTTTAATTTTGGACTAGCACCTGGTTTTAGGCTGCATTATCATCTGTTTTTATTATTTTGTATTTAATGGCGAAACTGTGTAGGCCGCCCAAATAAATTCTTATCTGAAAGGTGGGATATAAATCTCTGTTAACAAAATAACAATGAAGTAATGTGCTTGGGAGTAAGACCAATTAAACTTGGTGGGACCTTATTTCAAATAAACCTGCATAGAATCAGGCTATTAAAACTATATAGCTTTGGCAGGCTTATGCAAAACCTCTGGACAAAGCAATACGGTATTGTCTAGAAAGCTGACTCCCAACCTGGGAATACAACTTGCTTTTATGCTCTGGGCTGCAGGGGTTGAACATGAAAATGCTAGTGCCTCTCAGAAGGCAAGCCATTGTGATAATAAAGCCTTGGTTTGTCATTCCTTCTCCTTTATGAGACTGGATTTTTTCAGCATATAGGCATTGCATCCTTGCCAGGAGAACAATTAACCCCCCCCCACACACACACAAAGTAACCTACACCATTTAAAATTCTAAATGCATCCGAGTGCAGCCTCGTCCCATGGGGAGACAGCAGGGGTGTGAGGTGGGGGAAAGAGAGCTCCAGACTTTCAGCCCTGCTCATCATCATTCTTATCCTGCTAACGTGGGAAATTAATCTCTTTATTAATGTATGTCGCAGTGTGGTTCCTTGGACACCTGCCAAAGCCCTCCTGGAGGAATGAGTGATGACTGCTTAGCTCCTGTTTGACAGAAAATAAACTGCTTGTGCCTCGCTTATGATCCCTTACTGTACTTAGTGAAATAAATTTGTGCCGGTTATAGCAAAAGATCACATCTGCAGCTTGCACGTTTGAGCAATTTGCTCTCAGAAGCTGATATCACCGCTGCCCACTCACCTACCTCCCATTGAAATGGATGCCCTCTCTGCACAAAGACCCTCTCTGACATCTCTTGCTTTCCCCCACCCCTACAACCTGGTAATCGTACAGACAGGCATTGAACTTCTTACAAAAGGGATATTGGTATCTCAGCCATTCACACTTTCTTGCTTTTGGACTTCCTTTCTTTTTTCTTTTTTTTGCAGTGAAGTTAAAACTATTTGTTGCGCCACTCCTGCTGCAACCAGGCTAGTTTCCCTTGAAAGCCCCTTTAAAAGAAATTCTACTACTCCTCTGCTATTGGCTGCTTGCAGGGAGGCTGAGCAGGCAATTGTCTCTGGCTCTAGTTCCACTTGCCAGCGTACGTGTTTGCCCTTGAGGCTGAGAACACTCGGATGAAACGCACCACAAGGCGGCTTTCCGAGTCTTGCTCTGAGGAGGCCGGCAGCTGTTGGTTCCTCTCAACACTCCTCTTGCACACAGCGGGAAGCGGCTGGCCTGTCAGCAGCGTCCGATCCAACTCACGCCTGCACTTCCCGCAGGCTTCGTGAAGCAGCATTCTTCTCCAGAAAACTCTCCCTTTCCCAATTCAGAGGCTTAGACCCCCAGTTGGTCTCACCACCACCACTTCCTTTGCCTGCCTACCCAAAAGCACTCTCTTCTCTGGCTAATGTAAGGATGTAAGAGGTCCCTGCTGAAGGAGATCAAAGGCCGATTTAGTTCAGCATCTTGCTCCCTACAATACCCTGGTTGCAAAGCCCAATAGCAACCCAGAGACAGAAGCTGAGGGTCAAACTGAGAAAGCTTTGGAACTCAGTCCCACCACTGAAATTGAGGCATCCAAGCCTGAGGGCATCGGGTGTCTGCACGCCCCAGGAATGACAGCCCCTAATCCCATTCCACCAAGGAGCTGGTATATTTCCCCCATGTACTCAGCTGAGCTAGCAGGGCAACAGAGACAGCATGCACAGCATGAGCTCCTGGAGAGATGATGGTGTGTGGGCTTGCAACCAGAGAGTTGCCCCTTTCTTAGGTGGAGCATGAGAGGTGCAGTAAGGCTCAGAACGTAAGTGGACTCAGTGTGCCTTGGAACAAGTAGCCTGTTTTCACAGCTCTGTCCAGGGTCCTGAAACCACTGGTCTCTACCACTGTTTTCCTTTGTTTTCAGGAATCCTCCTCTTGAATGAGCTGTGCAAGTCTTCTCTTTTTGCCCTAGATTCTCACACTCCTGACCCAACCGAAGCCTCTCTCTTACCAGGGTGGGATAATGAGATGCCTCAGGTAAGTACACAACCAACAGCACCTTTCACTGTTTCTTGCCACTGAATGTGGAAGATTCACTTAGCTATTATGACTATTAGCCATAGGTAGATTCCCCTGCACATGAATTTGTCTGACCTGATCTAAGTCTGTGGCCATAATCTCATTTTGTGGCAGCAAATTCCACAAAATGCTTATGTACTGCTTCCTTCCTTTTGTCTCCCCTGAGTCTGGTGCCAATCAATATCAACGTAGGCTCTAGCACTATGCGATGAGGAAAACAACTTATCTCTGTCTACTCTGCTCACGCTGTGGGCTTAATTCTCTCCAATGGTGCCTTTCAGACTGTCACCAAATTCTTCCCAACAACTTACTCAATAAAATTATCTCTGCTTTGGTCTCTATTTTGGCCCCTGCTTCCCTCAGAAATGTGCTCATATATTCTAGTGTGGCTTCAGGAATCATGTTTGTGCAATTCTGTTGGCAGTTATCTATCAGGGAGCCAACGAGCAATAAATCTCATAGAGTAAGTGAAGTTAACTCATTAGGAGCAGTGACCATTTTAGGCGTGTCCACCAACACGTGGGCCCTTTTGGACCCTGAAGAGGGAGGAATGCAGGCGTAACAGGGCAGGGTAGGCTTATGCACACTCCGCCGATGCATGGGGGGGGTTGACAAACGGAACCCCCATGCAAAATGGTCGCTGCCTGTAGTAGAAGGAACAAGGCCTGCTCAGGAGCAGCAGGCCTAATGAGCACAGCAACTCTTCTTGGTAGGTCTTACTGTTAGTTTCTGTTTGTGCCACTGTGCAGTTGCTTGGAGTCACAAGACTCTGTATACATTCCAGAGATTCCATACTGTTGGAAGTCTCACGGAAGACAGGAGACAGATGTGATGTTTACTGGTTTCCTGTTATTTTGTTTTTCCAGTTGCTCTCTGCTTTCACAAAGAGAGGATGTTTCTTTTCTGTCTGTGTAGTTAGGAATAAAACTCTTTGGCGAAGTAGCTCATAAACGTCTTGTCCTTCCCTGCGTGCTGAATAATCTATGTAATGGGAAATGTGCTTGGAGCCTTATCAAAGACTCAGGTCATTAATCATCGTCGGAGGAGATTCAGAAGGCTTGACCGGAGAAGTATTTCGGTCAAATGCAAGTCCGACACTTACCCCTATGAGGCAGTTGTGGAGATTGAAGGTCCTGCCTTCCCACAACTGCCTAAGTCGTCTCCTCCCCAGGGTCCTTCTCAAGCAATCTGAGACTTGCTCCTCCCTCTTCATACCAGCGGGGAGGAGAGCTTGTCGCAGCAGGCATGGGAGACACCCTAGCTTCTTCACCAGCCTGATTCATCTCCCTTTTCACCAGCCTCTTCACCTCCCTTTTCACCTGCTTCTGCTTCTGGCCTTCTCTCTGCCACAGACTCTCCCTGCTCACTAAGCCCTGTTTCCCCTTCAACTTCTGACACCTCCTCCTCCCAGTCTTCTCCCTCTTCTCCTTCTGACCACTCATCATTGTCCCACCACCACTCCCTGAGCTCTGAGCCTTCTTCCCTTGGGATTTCTCTCCCTGGCACCTCCCAGCGTTCCTCTGCGTCTCGCCAGTCCATTACATTATCATGATCTAAGTGCAGCAGTATCAAAATTGTCATGGTTAAGAAAAGAAAGGCAAGCTAGTAACTTTCGGAGGCTTATTTGGCTGCCTTAAAGAGGCTCATTTCCCACTCCAGAAACTCTGGCACTGCAGACATGTCCAAAGACAGCCCTGTGTGGTCACCACTGCTGACCTGGGATGTGTTTGAGCTGGAGGTGCAAATCTCCATATCTCATTACCCTGGAGTCAGCCTGACCCCTCTGCTTCCAGCTGCCGTGTGTGTGTGTGTGTGTGTGTGTAGATTTCATTTCTGAAAACAAACAGCAGTTCAAGTTCTTGATTTAAGAAGTAGCTGCCACCTAGAAATCTTGGTTCATATATTACCCATAGTCCAAGGCCTAGGGGGTGGGTCACAAACACGTCATTAAAGCCTGAATCTCTTTGGTCAAGAGACTACCTACATTGCCTCATGAGTCTCATGTGGACACTATGCTCAATCCACTTGCACAATTCAACTGCAATCCAGATACGTTAAAATCAGTAGGTGTCTTGGCATTGATTTCAGCTAGATATGGAGGGCAATCTATGAAACCTGAACCCATGACTTTCTAAAGGGTCTGCTCTAGCGTTCTCACAAACTACCGGACTCAAAGAAGTACTATCTGGTTGCAAAACCTAGAGTCAATTGTGCAAATTAGGTGGTGCTGTATACATCCACTCAAGACTTTCATAATTTATTTGGTTTTGCTCTTCAGGTTTCTAAATAATTTGGATTTTTGCCCTCACCAGAGATTGCCTGGAATGGGAAGAACATGCAGTGGTTTTAATGGCAATGAATGAGATCTAAAAACTTGCTTTTTAAACTCAAAAATCTACCCTGATTTATATGCCACATTCTATGCCATTCAGTGGATTTTCTGTTCCTGTGACACATTCCCAGCTGTGCAGAATACACCCAGCCCTTGTTCATTCAGTAACGTTGAAACTTCAGTGCGAAGGAGCCCAATAGGCTCTTGGGAGCCATGTAAATCCTGGGCATTTATAGCAGATGTACACAGAATGCGAGAAAGGCCCAGACAACTTCCTGGGAAGATACAAACTTCTCAGGCTACCACTTATTACCATTCACTTAATGAAGCGTTGAGCATCAGTGGAGCTCTGGCCAGTGTTCAAGGAACAATCCACCCTTTGATGCAGACACTTTTTCATTAATTTTAAATCTCTCTCTCTCTCTCTCACACACACACACACACACACTGGTACCTCGGGTTATATACGCTTCAGGTTACATCCACTTCAGGTTACAGACTCCACTAACCCAGAAATAGTACCTCGGGTTAAGAACTTTGCTTCAGGATGAGAACAGAAATCGTGCTCCGGCGGTGCGGCGGCAGCGGGAGGCCCCATTAGCTAAAGTGGTGCTTCAGGTTAAGAACAGTTTCAGGTTAAGAGCGGACCTCCGGAATGAATTAAGTACTTAACCCAAGGTACCACTGTAGTAGTGGTGGTAATAATAATAATAATAATAATAATAATAATAATAATAATATATTATTTGTACCCCCACCCATCTGGCTGGGTTTCCCCAGCCACTTTGGGTGGCTTCCAACAGAGATTAAAAATACATTAAAACATCAATCATTAAAAGCTTCCCTAAACAGGGCTGCCTTCAGATGTCTTCTAAATGTCAGGTAATTGTTTATCTCTTTGACATCTGATGGGAAGGCGTTCCACAGGGAAGGCGCCACTACCGAGAAGACCTTCTGCTTGGTCCCCTGTTAACTTGGCTTCTCACAGTGAGGGAACCACCAGAAGGCCCTCGATGCTGGATCTCAGTGTCTGGGCAAAACAATGGGGGTGGAGACGCTCCTTCAGGTATACTTCAGGACAGGACAGATTCCTGTTTGAAACCCTGAAAAGCCATTGCCGGCCACTGTGCAGACAATGATAAGCTGGAGGAACCATTGGTCTGATTCTGTGTAAGGCAGCTTCCTGAAGACATGGGGATGTTATCCACCTATTTGTTGAAAGAAACATCCTTGCTTTGTAACACATGAATGTGCATATTTGCAGCAAACATGGATTCCGCACAAAAGGCGGAGGCATCCCCATGCAGACTTCAGGGTTAAGAAGCAAGCTCCCAAAGGCATTTTTACGCAACACCATTCTCCAGGGGGCCCATACTCTGAGCGGGCAGAGCTGCTGCTTACATTGAGAAGGAGGAGAGATAAACACAGCATGGGGCTTGCTCTGCAAGGGCTATTATCCTTTGCTTTATTTGCCCTGTGTGATCTGAATTCACCCGTTTGTTTTTGCCAGCATAAAACCAACAGCTGAGAAGAAAAGGTCCTGAGACTGCTAATGCAAACCTCAGAATGTGTATGAAAACAGCTAGAGCAGGAAGAAAAGAGAAAAGGGCGGCAGCTGGTCGCAGGAGGAGGTGAGAGGTAGGGGAACAAAAAAGCATGAGGACAGAGCAGGGTTAGTTATTAAAACAGCCAAGTGAAACAAGGCATACGCAGGAATAAGCCCCTTGGGGAGATATAAGCAAGCAAGGAAGAAAAATCCCAACAGTGCAGTTTTATGTAACTCTTTCACTGCTAATTCTTAAGTGCCATCGTCCGCCTGCAGTCCAAACACAGCGACAGCTAAAGTATTTTGATCTGAGGGATCCCCTCCTCTTTTACTAACTGCACACTGTTCTGTTCCGTTTGGAATGGTTTCACCTGTTTTACAATCCTAAAATGGTGTATTATGTTGTCATAATTCACCTTGGGGCCTTATGGTGAAAGGCAGGTTAAGAAATCTTAGAAATAAATAGATTAGGGAACAAGCCATATTGAACATGACGGACTATATTCAGACTTCCCTGTTCATTAACACCAGGGCCCTTGCACTGGCAAACTGGTGAGCTTTAATGCTGAGCAATCGAGCACCACAGTTACACTAGCAGAAGCTCATGGTGCAACAGATTGTGCAGCCTGCCAGTTTATGGATTGTTCTGCTGGTGAAAAAAGATTGCACCAGCAGAACAAATACACAGCTAGGTGACATTAACTTGGGGCGCATCCACAGTGCTGCTTTCTCTTGCTCTTCAGCACTGAATCAGAGGACCCGATTTGCTCCTATCCAGCAGTGAAGATAAGGTTTCCCCGGGGGAAAGCGGTGGGACAAGCGGAAGTCTGGGGGCTCATCCATACCCCCATTTGCCTCGCCACTTTTCCCCAGGAAAACTCCTGGTTTAGCGCTGCTGAAGTAGAACAAACAGCAATTAGGTTTTCTTGGGGGGGGGGGAGTTGCAGGGCATAAGCCAAAATCGCTTAGACCTCTGCTTTTTAGACCCAGGACAAGCCGAAGTGTGTTCGGGGGGCCCCAGGAATCCTTAGTGGTACCTTGGACACAACCCACCGGTCCTTACATCTGAGTAAGGGCAGCACTGCTAGATCACGTACTTGCTCAGGATTACATCTGACGCTTGTGTTGACAGCACTGAAAGCGCCAGAAATGCTGTAGGCCAAAGGTTTCTCATTACAATTATCTCCATAGCAGGAGATTCTGCAAATCAGTTCTAGTTAAAGGTGAAGAACCCAGACAGACGCATTAGTCTTGGGAGGTTTCAAGTTTGCAAAAGAAATACTGTAAAGGGCAAATGCGGATTTGAAGTTACATTCCCTGACATTCTGTAAAACACAGCTAGCCGCAAGATTATAATTTACACACATATACATATAAGGGCAATATACTCAAGTAAAGTATAACACTCTGCTGCCTGATGTGTTATTTCCCATAGCACTTCTGCTGCTGTTTTGTTTCTGGTGCACACCCACAAACATACATAGGAACTGTAACTATAGAACCACAGCTGGATGAAGCAACAGTTGTCGGGGATCTAGTATCAGTATGGAAGTGTGACTGACAAGTGCATGTCAGCAGCGCTGGGCTCGGGAGCAGGAGAAAAGCACATGCCTGCCTACCATGTGATCCTCAGCCATGTGCTCGGCAACAGCGAGCAAGGAAAAAACAGCTATCATCAATGCTCCCATCCTCTGCGCTTTCTTCTAAGGCGTCATCCGATTTGCTCTTCCAGGCGCAAAGCTCATTTGATTAGATTGCTATTAAAAGAACAATTTATCTAAACACGCTAAACTGGAGGAGAAGTGTGGGCTTGAAGCAAGGCAGATTTTTGGGAGAGTGGTGGGGGGGGGCATCGATCTTACAAGCATCTCTGAGGCAGATGAGTTGCCGCTGCTCCCAGAGGAGTAATGAAGCTACGTTTCATTTGCACATGTTAATTAACTCAAATGGTATGCATGCTTAAATGCATGCTGCTTAGCAGAAAAAATACTGGCAAGAGGCATTTGGGAATGCAGCTAGGTGCTAGTTAACTCACCTTTCACCGAAGCAGCAAGGCTGTAATCATTCTCTAGAAAAACCAAGCATGTAAAATGGAGAGAACGGTGAGTTGGAGCACTGTTGGAGCAAGGTACACTGAACTCTATGGCTCTCCATTTATCAGGATGGTTAGAGCCTCGAGTCTGGATGTGGAAAACCCAAGTTCAAATCATCGCACGGCTACCTATTACACTTGCTGGGCAGCCTTGGGCATCGTACTCTGGACCTGCTACCAAACCACAGCTAAAAGCATCTTTAACTGTGGTTTGGTAGCAGGTCCAGAGTATGATATTTATCTAATATTTATTGCATTTCCATCCCCTTCCTCCTCCAGCACTTGGGGACAGGGTAGATAAAGAGATGGAGAACCTGCAGCGCTCACTGCCACCGCTGCGACTGTAGCCCCACAACCCTGCAAGGTAGGGCAGGCTTAGAGACTGTGTCTAGTATTACATTCCCAACAGGTGTTCTGGCACTGGTAGTCCCAGTCCCACCTCAGGATACGCCAGACATATTGCCAAAGTCCCAGGAGAGCCTACAAAGGTAAGCTCAGTTGGGCAAAAGCAGCAGAAGTGCTCACAGGAGTGCATTCATAGGATCACATAATTGTAGAGTTCGAAGGGACCCTGAGGGGACATCTAGTCCAATCCCCTGCAAGGTAGGCATCTCAATACGTGGTCCCCCATCCAGCATGAAACCATACTGGATCCTGCTTAGCTTTGCAAATGTGCTAGCGGTTTTATTGCTGTTCCACTAGGAGTGACAAAGATGCCATAAGCCTCCAGCTCACTCTCTTCACAAGGAAGGTGACCTGGTGTTGTATCCATCACAGGTGCAACTCATGGTAGATCCATTGATATGAATGGCATGACTAGCTTAGTTCCATTAATTTGGCATACAGTGTGGTGTAGTGGTTAGAGGGTCAAACTAGGACCTGGGAGACCAGGCTTTAAATCCCTACTTGGCCATGAAGCTCACTGGGTGACCTGGACCGCTCCCTCCCCCTCAGGGCTACTGTGCGGATTAAATGAGGGAGAGAACCATGCACACATTTTGAGCTCCTTGTAGAACTGGTGGGCTACAAATTGAATAGTTTCAATGGGTCTACTCAGAGCAGGGCTTAGTTGGACCCAACCTCCTCTAGCCAAACTACCTACTGCTCGAGGGAATAAGGAACTATGTGCAAAAACAGTGGAAGAAAAAGTTCACTTAAATCCCCCAAACGTAGAGAACACAGTACTTTGCTCTGTATGAAAGAAATGCCCATTCTGTCCCTTGATACACAGCACAACAAAACAAAACAACAACAACAAAAACCCTTCTCGTGCACACAATGTTTTATATTCTTGTGGTGCCTTTATTCTGGAGAGATCAACATTCTTAAAATGCTCATGTGATCTCCCCCCCCCCCCAATATCTGGCTCGATGTCATCTGATTTGAATTTTTCTGGTCCTCTGCAGAGAATTGGGCAGTGTGAGTCCTCTGGCTCTCGCAGCGTGACTTTATCTGGATTGTCATCAGAGCACAGCGGCATGACTGGGAGGTGTGTCTCTGCACCCACGTCAATGGGGCCCAAGAGTGTGTCCGGCTGCCAAACCATGTGACTTGGCAGACCTTCCGTGCTCGGATAAATATTATGCCACTGAATGGCAAAGAGATGCCTGGATCCAGACCAAACCAGGGTCAAGCCCCTGAGGCTTGGCTTTGCAGAGGCTCTTTCCTGCACTGCCACACAGAAAGCAGAGGCTCACACACCTCGGGGGAGGGGGCAGCGGCAAAAAATCAATTTCATTCCAGAAGCAAACTTGGAAGGCTCAACAAGTTTGCAAGAGACCATAAGCACACCTGAGGCTGTAGGAGGCAATCCTCTATGAACCCCAATCCAATTATATGAGGGTAGAAAACCCCAGCCCTGGACAAAAAACGTGCTTTCAACTCATGCCCCTACCCAATGCTGTGAGGTTTCCAGAAAAAATATCTGGAACTTTTTCCATTGCCCAAAGTTTAGGGTGGAAATGATGATGAACAGCCTGGCGCTCTCTCTCTCTCTCTCTCTCTCGACTTCCTATCTTCCTTTCACAATCAGCCCCAGTGATTCCTGGAGGCTCAGCATTCCCAACATGGTTGGGAGGCCTGCTGCCAAGCCTTGGCTCCTGCCCCTGGAAATTAATAAATCAGCAGCTCAGGGTCTTTTCTCTCCCTGTGCAAACCCAGCAGGCTCCTCCTCACGCAGAAAGAGGCACGCCAAGGAGAAAGGTGCTTGTGAGTTTAATGGTCTTACTGGACTGGGAAGTTCCTTGGGTGGTGATGTGTTTTGCTCCACTCATTTCAAAACGTGGCCAGATAGCCTGGCTGCAACTGGAGGTCTTGCTCGTTCTTCTGAGTTGGGCATGGACATCTGCCCCAAAGCCCTGCCCTGTTGGCTGCCACTGCCAGGAATTGCAATCTCCTGGGAAGAGAACAGATGTACAGTGGTACCTCGGGTTAAGAACTTAATTCATTCTGGAGATCTGTTCTTAACCTGAAACTGTTCTTAAGCTGAAGCACCACTTTAGCTAATGGGGCCTCCTGCTGCCGCTGCACCGCTGGAGCATGATTTCTGTTCTCATCCTGAAGCAAAGTTCTTAACCCAAGGTAATATTTCTGAGTTAGCGGAGTCTGTAACGTGAAGCGTATGTAACCCGAGGTACCATTGTACTGCAATAAAGGGCAGCTATGTCCCCTTGTTCTTCCCAACTCTGGTGTTCATGAAATGCGTAAGGGGCGGTTCATGCATTATCTTCTCACAGATGGATGTTCACATCAGATGGGTCTTCAGATGGATGCTTTAGTTGAGATTCCTGCATGGGGTTGAAATAGATGACCTTTGGGGTCCCTTCCAATGCTACAATTCTAAGGTTCTATGATTCTATAATACAGTGGTACCTCGCAAGACGAATGCCTCGCAAGACAAAAAACTCGCTAGACGAAAGGGTTTTTTGTTTTTTGAGCTGCTTCGCAAGACGATTTTCCCTATGGGCTTGCTTCGCAAGACGGAAACGTCTTGCAAGTTTGTTTCCTTTTTCTTAACACCGTTAATACAGTTGTGACTTGACTTTGAGGAGCAACTCATAACATGCGGTGTGGTAGCCTTTTTTGAGTTTTTTTAAAGACTTTGGTATTTTTGAAGCTTTTCCAAAACTTTTCCCGACACCGTGCTTCGCAAGACGAAAAAAATCACAAGACGATAAAACTCGTGGAACGAATTAATTTCGCCTTGCGAGGCACCACTGTACCGTTACACACCACCCCGATCTTCGAGCAGTGCGAGATTCCAGGAGTACCAGGTGAACTTCACGTTGGATCAATCCATCAACCTCTGATGAAGGATTGGGTCCGGCATCACTTTCGCTCTGTGTGTGTGCCAGTATCCATACCTAGCAGAGTTGCATCTCAACGCAGTTCCTTCCTTGGAAGCATCTTCAGGGTTGAAGGTACATACAGCAGACGATAAACACTCATGGACACCATAAAGATTCAGTCAAGTGTAGAGGTTTACTTGACAGGCATAAAAGCATATTGGCAGCAAATATATAGACATTCACCACTGCCATGGCCTGTGGGTGTGCACCTGCTTAAGAGTCCAACAAGAGTCCAAGACTCACTCTCTGCTTCTCTCACCACAAGGCACAAGCAACAGACTCACAACAAGCTACACAGAACTTTGTTATCAGTACTTCCAGTCACACTGCGCATGTCCAAATAACAGTTCCCACAGAAAATGTCCTTGCATAGACAAAACAATCTCAACCTTCTGCTGTCTTGAGACTTCCTTCTCTGTTCTTCTCTGTTTCTGGTACAAATGATTCTCACACACAGAGAGAGAGATTATCCAACACTTAGCAGGGTCTATGTTACCTTTTACCTCAGGTATGCAGATGACACAACCTTGCTGGCAGAAAGTGAGGAGTAATTAAAGAAACTTTTAATGAGGATGAAAGAGGAGAGTGCAAAATATGGTCTGAAGCTCAACATCAAAAAAAGGAAGATCATCGCCAGTAGTCTCATCACCTCCTGGCAAATAGAAGGGGAAGAAATGGAGGCAGTGAGAGATTTTACTTTCTTGGGCTCCATGATCAGTGCAGATGGCGACAGCAGCCATGAAATTAAAAGACGCCTGCTTCTTGGGAGAAAAGCAATGACAAACCTAGACAGCATCTTAAAAAGCAGAGACATCACCTTGCCAACTAAGGTCCGTATAGTTAAAGCTATGGTTTTCCCAGTAGTGATGTATGGAAGTGAGAGCTGGACCATAAAGAAGGCTGATTGCCGAAGAATTGATGCTTTTGAATTATGGTGCTGGAGGAGACTCTTGAGAGTCCCATGGACTGCAAGAAGATCAAACCTCTCCATTATGAAGGAAATCGGCCCTGAGTGCTCACTGGAAGGACAGATCGTGAAGCTGAGGCTCCAATACTTTGGCCACCTCATGAGAAGAGAAGACTCCCTGGAAAAGACCCTGATGATGGGAAAGATTGAGGGCACAAGGAGAAGGGGACAACGGAGGACGAGATGGTTGGATAGTGTTCTCGAAGCTACCAATGAGTTTGACCAAACTGTGGGAGGCAGTGGAAGACAGGAGTGCCTGGCGTGCTCTGGTCCATGGGGTCACGAAGAGTCAGACACGACTAAACGACTAAACAATAACATGTTACCTTTTGGAAGAATGAGGCACATCCGAGTCCGTGGTGTCTTTATGATATATGGTTTATTTACACATATATACAACCTGCGTCTAGATGGAGAGAGTTTGGAGCATTCACATCCCAAGAGGAACCCTTATTCCTTCCATTGACGCAGACTCTGATTTCAAGAGACCCCAAACATTGTGTCTGGCCCTCTCTGCAGCATAAAATAGACAGTCCAGCTTGTGCTCTGGCACCACCCCCACTTCAGCTTCCTGAAATGCTGGCCTTTTGTCTCTGAACTATCTCTCACCTCAGGGAGATGCCGACCTTCTGCATGCAAAGCAGATGTTCTGCCACTGAGCTACGGTCCTTCCCCAAGGATACAGTACCACATCAATAGCACGTTATCCAGTAGCATGTACTTTTGAGCTCTATGGGCCCTTTAAATAACAACAGAGGACAGTATCACATTCTGAAATGCTATTGGAGCAGACACACATTTGATTAAAACTTCACAGAGCACATGGGAACGGTTCAAAAGGGGGGGAAACAAGACCCCCACGGAGACTAACTTAAACTAAAAAGACAACATCATCTTTTTGGTGGTGTAATTACATCCTGATTGTCACCCACCAATCGAGCAAAGGTGTCAAGGTTAAACCTGCTATTTCAAGGGCAGGCTTAACACCCGTCTGCCACGGATAGTTCACAGAGAAAATGAAATCCATCCTCTTGTAACATGAGGAGATGCACCAGACAAGCCACTGAAACTTGTCGTCTTCCAGATGTTAGATGTCAGCTATCATTACCCTCAGCCAGTATGGCCAGCGGTCAGGCGTGATGGGAGTTATTGTCCAACAACATCTGGAAGGTCACAGGTTAGCCACGCCTGCGCCGAAGATTTCTTTCACAGACAATGACTTTGTGAAACACCATTTGAGCCTGTGGGGCTGCCTTGACACTCAAGACTCTCACCTGTCTTGCGCACAGCGACTTATATCTTTCCTTTGTAACACAACCCTGTTTGCAGTGCCTCCTAACATTTGCTACTCTCTTCCAAGGAACTCAAGGAGAGGCCCAGAATCCAACTATCAACTTGGACCTCCGGAAGGCAGTGGAGGTGAGAAAAATAAAATAAAATAAAATAGTGCTATTGCTAGTCTCCAGATATCACTCTTGAGTCTGCATAGCATTCTGAACCTGGGATATGTCAGAGAAAAATGTAGTCTGTGCACCACAATCAAGATTTTGGCTAAAGAAGAAAAGAATGGGAAGACCTTCCGGGCCATCAAGAAAGGTGCTATCTTGATTCTAATCTAGGGCAGGTTTCCTCAATCTGTTGCACCATCTTGGATTCCAAACCATTCCAACTCCCATGAGCCTCAGCCAGCAAGGCAAATGGTCAGGAATAATAAGAGCTGCAGTCCAAAATGTTTGGAGGGCATCATGTTGGGGAAGGCTAGGATTGCAACACACCTACTACAGACTCCAGCCTATGTTGGAGCCAAATACTATTATCTCTTGTTTCTTGCAATGTGTTTGGAGTCCCCTGCTGGTGTTGTAAAAAGCTCGCCCTTTCTGATTCCATTGATGTCTCCGTCTGAAACGCTTGTGGGGTTGCTGAGACGTCTGGGTCAGACAGCTTTGCTCTGCCCGATGCTCACACTGTCGCCCTGAGCCACGCTTCTCCAGCTTCGCCTCATATTGTGAATGCTCAGATCACACGGCTCATTTGTCCTCCCTTCATGCCTGAGAGGGCAGTGGAGAATGAGACAGAAGAAATTCATTCTCCTTGCGGGCTCCAGTATAAATAAAAGCAGCTCAGATTTGGCTAATGAGTGCATGAGCAGCTATCATTACACCGGAGTGTGTGCTCTGTTTGGCCCTCTGTGGTGTGTCTCCGCTTCAACCAGCATAAGAAAATACATCTGGAGTGGAGTGACAACTTGAGTCCATCTCATTTAATATTGTCTGTTTCAGACCTGGTGTCCCCCAGATGGTTTGGATTGCAATGTCCATCTTTCCCAAGGGAAACCCAAGGGGATATTGGGTTGTTGTTTTTGTTTTGATTATATATTTTGTGGTTTTATATTTTGATTTTCTTCTGTAAACCGCCCTGAGGCCTCCGGATATACAGCATTATATAAATTCAATAAATAATAATAATTTTAAAAAGCTAGTCAACTCTGGAAAAGGCCACATGTACACTGTACATTTAAAGCAGTATAATACCACTTTACACAGTCATGGCTTCCCCCCAAAGGATTCTGGGAGTTGTCGTTTGTTAAAGGTACTGTGAGGTGTTAGGAGACAACTCTTCCCTACCACAGATTTACAATTCCCAGAGAGGTTTAACAACCAATCCCTCTTCACAGTTCCCAAACTGTAGTTCTGTGAGACAAAGAGGGGTTTCTAAGATTCATGCCGGGTTATTGGGACAAAGGCAGCGAAAATGGATGCCTCCCATTTCTAAAAATAAAAGTTATTCAAGTGACTACTAAGTAGTTATTTGGTTCTGTCTCAGGCCCCAACTGGAACAAACAGTCCTCTTGGAGCAATGTGTCTTTATATTAGCAAAGCTGGAGAATAATGATAAGGCAATACGATTTAGGTTTCATAGAATGGTACAGCTGGAAGGGACCTCGAGGGTCATCTTGTCTAGTCTCCTGCAATGCAGGAATTTCAACTAAAGCATCCATGACAGATGGCTACCCAACCTCTGCTCAAAAACTTCCAAGGAAGGAGAGTCCACAACCTCCCAATGGAGTCCATTCCACTGTCGAACAGCTCTTATTGTTGGAAAGTTCTTCCTGATGTTTAATCGGAATCTCCCTCCTGCAACTTGAATCTATTGATTCAAGTCCTACCCTCCTGAGCAGGAGAAACCCAGCTTTCTCTATCCTCCATTGGACAGCCCTTCAGATATTTGAAGATGGTCATCATATCTCCCCTCATCCGCCTCTTTTTCAGGCTAAACATACTCAGCTCCTTCAACTGTTCTTCATAAGGCTTGGTTTCTAGATCCCTGACTCCTCCAAGTCCATCTCCTAAGCATTCGTATTAGTGTAAAAGCAGGTCTCCGAGTTCAAGTCCAAGTCTTGATAGATGCCATTTAATGGCTTCCATACTGTTTGCCTCTGCAACCGTTTTGGGGGCAAACACGCAGCTTTCGTTTCCGATCAGGGCATGTCCCATAGTGTACTACTGAAATCCTGTAATTTTTTATACCACAGTGTTTGATGTGTGCTTCTGTGGGTGAATGCCCTGCTGTTGTTGCACTATACTGCAAGACAGAGGTGCTTGCAAAGCACCGCAGAACAGGTAATGAAGCAGAACGATGTGTTGACGGTCCATTTAAATCCCCCACTAAATTACTACTGTTGGGTCAATTATATGTTGCAGAACATAACCACGACAAAACACCAGTCTGGAGGGGCCCTGCTCTATTATGCCATTATGATGCAAGGAGTATCATCTCTGTTAAGCACCACTGATCCTCCATTCCTAAAGGACTTGGCTATTAGGAACCCATAGTATCACCCTAAAGAATTATAACCACACCACCCTAGGACCTTAATTCGTGCTCCTACACAAACAAACACACACACACACACACACACACACACACACACACGGAGCCTCTTCTTGTCTGAAGGAATGCGAGGGAATGCAATGAGGCCTTTACATTATCTCCGACAGTTCAGCGAGATTATCTCATCGCTAATTCCAGTTCACACACTGCCACACAGCAGTTTCTTATTCTGGATGTGCTGCTGACATGTACAGAAACCTATTAGAAAGCTTTGCACAGTCCTCAAAGAAGTCTTCGTTGAAGAAAAATGGCTCCCTTGATTATCTCCCGCTTGGACTACTGCAATGCACTCTACGTGGGGCTACCTTTGAAGGTGACTTGGAAACCTCAACTATTTCAGAAGGAGGCAGCTAGACTGGCGACTGGGAGTGGCCGCAGGGACCATATAACACCAGTCCTAAAGGATTTACATCAGCTCCCAGTAGGTTTCCAAGCCCAATTCAAAGTGTTGAAGCTGACCTTTAAAGTCCTAAATGGCCTCGGCCCTGTATATCTGAAGGAGCATCTCCACCCGCATTGCTCAGTCCGGACACTGAGGTCCAGCACCGAGGGCCTTCTGGCAGTTCCCTCACTGTGAGAAGTGAAGTTACAGGGGACCAGGTAGAGGGCCTTCTCGGTGGTGGCACCCTCCCTGTGGAACCCACTCCTATCAGATGTCAAGGAAATAAACAGCTATCTGACTTTTAGAAGACACCTGAAAGCAGTCCTGTTTAGGGAAGTTTTTAATGTGTGATGTTTTGCTATGTTTTTATATTTTATTGAAAGCCGCCCAGAGTGGTTGCAGCAACCCAGTCAGATGGGTGGTATTATTATTATTATTATTATTATTATTATTATTATTATTATTATTATTATTATTAATTTGCAGCTTATGACTCTTTGCACCTCTGAGTTCTTGCCTCTGCCTGGCTTTGCTCTCCATTCCCATATAAACCTCCTGCTTGTCTCGCTGGTCCATCCTTACATTCCAGTGCAAGGAAAACCTTCGCAGGGACACCTCCTTTTCTCCTGCCACAAGTCATTTCTCCCAAATCTTCCCTGGCTGTCCATAAGAAGAACTTTGCTGGATCAGGCCAGAAGCCCATTTAATCCAGCATCCTATTCTCACACTGGCCAACTGGATGCCAAGTTTCCCCTAAGCATTGGTCAAACACTTCAGCCATTAAAGAAAAGCCTACCAGATGCTAGCACCTTGCTACTTAAAAATAAGTTTCTCAAATCCAGGAACGACGGTAATCTTAAAGCAGTTTGGTGGGGAGAACCTGCAGCCCTCCTTGTTAGGCTACTCCCACCAGCCCCAGCCAGTTTGACCAACGTTCAAGGATAAGCAGAGTCGTAGTACAGAAATGTCTAGAGGGCTCCAGGCTCCTTGCCCCAGTCTCATGTATACAGTCGTACCTTGGTTTCTGAACAGTTTAGTTCTCGAACATTTTGGCTCCCGGATGCCGCAAACCCGGAAGTGACTGTTCCGGTTTGTGAACTATTTTTGGAAGCTGAACGTCCGACAGGGCTTCCACCGCTTCCGCTTGGCTGCAGGAGCTTCCTGCAGCCAATTGGAAGCAACGCTTTGGTTTCCAAACATTTTGGAAGTCGAACAGACTTCTGGAATGGATTCCATTCGACTTCCAAGGTATGGCTGTGTAGCAGATTCCCACAATTCTCTCTGTCTCCCTCTGAATCAGATGCATGTGATACCCTGACAGTCTGCACTCTGGCACTGCACAGATTCTCGTGTTCGTCCTCTTCCTCTCAATTCCCCTCCTGGGGGTCTCAAAGAATCAAGCAAGGGAAAGTAGTGCCAGAGCTATTCCATGGATGTGAATGGGTTTCAAACCATTGAGGCCAGATCAGGCCCCGCAAAGGAGGCCTTTACACATGTATTGCTCAGAGTATTGCATAAGAACTATGCCAATCCACATTTGATGATCTCCTTCTACCGGTCCACAATAGAAAGTGTCCTTTCATACTGCATCATGGTGTGGTACACTGGTTTGACATCAACTGATAGGAAGTGCCTACAGAGGGCGATGAATACAGCACAAGATATTATGGGCTGTCCGTGAATCCGCTGGATGACATCGCAGAAGAACGTTGCCTCAGGAGAGTGAGGAAAATTCTCAGGGATGATTCAAACCCTGGTCGGCAATTTCTTGATCTCCTGCCCTCAGGCAGAAGATATAGAAGCATGATTAGTCGCACCAACAGGGTAAAGAACAGCTTCTATCCATGGGCTGTTAGGCTGCTGAATGAAAAGATCAGGGCAACTGACTTTTGGGTTTGGTGGGTGTGCGTCAGTAAACGAGGGGAATTAAGACTAAGAGAGCTGAGTGGGGGGTGCTTGTGTAATCTCACTGTATACAAGTTGGACAAGTGACAATAAAGTATTTCAATTTCAATATGGATGTTGCCCCATGCACCAGCTGGGAAACACACACAACATACCCCTCGCTTCTGGGCAGCAGCCAGTGGTTTCTCTTTTGGGGTGCCCCTCAGTGACAGCAGCCTGGGAGAGCAGCACACACCCTGGGTTGTAAGGCGCTGGGTGTAATTTACACCACGGAGCAGGACTTCAAACACAACCCTACTGTTTCCGATTTGTTGCTTAAATAGGCTGCTCATGCCTCCTCGCATTGTGGAAGGCTTTCATATGTTGGATTTCAAAGGCAGAGCTGCTTTGCAAGCGCCACCGCGGAAGTCAATCACGCTGGCACCTTTTGATTTCCCCTGATTTCTTTCCCCGGGTTCAAGGTGATCTATTTTTAGCTGCAAGACTTGGGCAAGAGAAGCGTTGCTATAGCAACAGCTGGCAGATACAAACCCAGCCCCTGCTGCAATACTTCAGTCGAGTAGACAAACAAGAGAAGTGAAAAAGGAAGGGAGTTGAGGACATCTAAATTTTGCTCAGTTGGGAGTCGGGTTTGTACTCTGCCAAGGCATACAGCTAGTTCTCACATATGGGGAGATGCCTTCTGCCTGCCCTGTAATTATTTCAGATTGCTCATGCGAGGAGCGGGGGGAGGGGTATGTATTTTTTAAAAAAAATGTCTAAAATTCCTTGCACATACTATGCAGGAGAAGTTATTTATTTCATAAACTGCTTGACTGGTTTTTTCAATTTTTTAAAAAACCCGAAACCTCAAAGCTGTTTCGATAAGCTTTGCTCGTAACCCAACTTCTGACACACTAGACTTCCCAGTGCAGGGAATATTGTTTTATTTTTATTTTTAGGCATAGAAGAACCTACAGTCGTATGAGCCTCCCCCTGTTAAACGGTGTGGGGAGAGCACACATTTACCTCCTCATCCATTCGTATGATGAAAGGCGGTATAAAAAGAAATCAAATAAATAATCAATCAATCAACCAACCCACTGTTTGCGGGAAAACTGAAGCCACCAGCAGAAACTGGCCTGAAATGAACATAATTTTTCTAAAAAAAGTGGAGAGGAAAGTAAACATTTTACAAGTTCAAAAATGCAACGTTCTCCATCATCATGGGCAGCGGATGTGCAATGCAACAGCCTCACCAAAGCCACACAGCTCAGATGGGAGACAGGCAGGGAATGTACATACACCACCCTGAGTTGAATGGAAGCAAAGCAGAATAGAAATCAAATCGCCAACTATCCCAATATATCCAGGAACACAGGCAAGATTATTTGCCCTTCTAGCCCAGGGATGGGGAACTTGTGGCAGCTCCAGATACTGTTGGACTGCACAGCCAGCATGGCCAACGGTCAAGGATGATGGGAGTTGTAGTCCAGCTACATCTGGAGGGCCACAGGTTCTCCATCATTGCTCTACCCTGATATTATGCATACTGACAGGCAATGGCTCTTCCAAGGTCCCCAGCAGAGAATCCTTCACGCCATTGCCTATTGGAGGCCCTTTTTATCAACAGGAGATGCCAGGAGCTGTGCCGGGGCTCTACCACAAAGCTATGGTCCCCTTCCAGGGCACCCAATGCAGAATATACATGGGTTCTGTTGGACTGCAACAGGAAAAAGAGGAACAAACTCCAGCTGGAAATTCCACCATGTGGATAAACCACCATAGGAAGTCCTATGGTGGTTTATGAACCTGATGGGAGTTGCTAAATGAAACCTGCTCCCAAAGGAAGGTTATAGTTAATCTGAAATGCATCTTTTTCAACATGTGGAGTTCCAGCAGTTCCACCCCGCTGTCAGTCATCCTTGGACTATATATATATATATATATGTGTGTGTGTGTGTGTGTGTGTGTGTACACACACACACACACACAGTGGCACCTTGGGTTACATACGCTTCAGGTTACATACGCTTCAGGTTACAGACTCCGCTAACCCAGAAATAGTACCTTGGGTTAAGAACTTTGCTTCAGGATGAGAACAGAAATCATGCTCTGGTGGTGCGGCAGCAGCAGGAGGCCCCATTAGCTAAAGTGGTGCTTCAGGTTAAGAACAGTTTCAGGTTAAGAACAGACCTCCAGAACGAATTAAGTACTTAACCCGAGGTACCACTCTCTCTCTCTCTCTCTCTCTCTCTCTCTCTCTCTCTCTCTCTCTGTGTGTGTGTGTGTGTGTGTGTGTAGAAATAGAACTGTGCATCTTTTAAATGTACTAATTTCAAATCTAATTTGAAATGCAATGAAGCATCCTTTGGTCTTTCACTGTACAGAGCTTTGATCCACAACCATCAAATGGGCCTGTAAATGTGATCTCTGGTCTCTAGGGCTATCTGTGGACGTTATGGATCCACACCCCAGAGCATAGTGTCCAAGGGACTCCCTAGGAATCATTATGCTTACAAATCATGACCTTTTTCTCTTAAGTCTCAACAAACCTCTTGCCCTTTCCAAGGCAATCCGAAGCGGAAAAGTGATGCAGAATCCACAAAAACTTGCATAATTATTCAGGTCACAGCTTTCAGGGTTTTCCTTTATTCTTCCTCTATAATACTTACAGCCCACCTTCCCACTAAATTAATGCCCAAGATGGCATGATTTGGTGCAACGTTTTGAGTTAACTTTGTTGTGCAATGACAATGTTTTATTTTAAAGACATGAAGGATGACTGGCTGCAAATGACAACAGAGTTTCTGTATTTTCCATAGATGTATGGCGGCAGGAATTTTGGTGCCCTGTCATCCACCTGCCCAAACTCCCTCTTCTACACAAGGTGACAGAAACCCCTTTGCATCTGCTTACTCTAATATGATGGGTGGATTAAAAAAACAAAATTGTAAAAATATTGGGGGCCCTTGAGAGCGGTTTTAATAGCTCAGCCTGTCTCCCCATACCTAGGTCATCCAAAGCTGTTCCTAACCTGGCAGGGCTGAAAGTCAATCATCACTCGCCATTCTTTCTTGCAAAGCTTTCTACATGAACCCTTCTCCATTCAAGGAAGTAAGAGATGTTACTACTATCCAAGGACACATTCCAGCCAGGCAAAAGAACTGGAGGAGAGTGTGGAGAAGGGCCAAGGAGGAGTGTGGTGCAAGGAGAGTCCCAAGGGCCATATAAAGGGGACTGGAGGGCCATATCTGGCTTTTCACTCAGCAATGGACCCAAAAGCCTTTTGGCAAGTAATTTTAGTAGGAATCGAGGTTCACCCCCAGGGTCCTCTTTGACTGATAAAAGTCCTAAATTAGGGACTGAAGATTAGGCAGGCATTTTGCAGTTCTAGAAATACTCCTGACATTCAAAGCACCTTCAGAGAAGTGCAGTAACGGCGTCCAGGGAGGGATGGAAATGTGCGATATCCCTAGAAGCAAACCCCGGGGGAAAAGGAGGTTTCGCACACCACACGGCAATCCATCACACCTTCTCCTTTCAAACTGTAACCAGCTGCTGAGAAGCCTCCCAGCATCCAGGCCCCAGTGTTGTGTGCAATGCAAGATTAATTGGCACTGATCGGCCACTAGCGCACATTTCCTGAAATTGCCGTCAACTCAGCAGGCTGAGCGAGGGGACGGCTAATAAATGAAAGAGCTCCGCAGGCGTTGCTGCGAGTTGTACCACTGAGCCCCGAATGCACGGACGAGCAAATCTTTGAATGCAACCGTGTTTGTGTCTCAGCGTGGAGTCTGTAGTGGTCCCCCACCCCCACAATGCTGGGGTGAGAGAGCCAGGCTCCTCGGGCACCACCCCATCCCTGGGGTAAGTTGGGATTTCTGCAAAATAATGTGCAGGCTGAGAATGCCCCAAGTACACACAGATAAGCCTTTCAGGGGAAAGTAGCACAGGCAAAGGGCCGGAAAAGAAGGATACAGCTGAAGCCGGACAGCTGCACACAAGGTAAACCAAAATATATACTACAGAAAGCTGGATTCTGCAAGCTGTTTCCCCAGTTTAATTGGCACCTTTTCTCTAGTTGGAGGGAGGGCTACGGAGAGCTACGGAGTGCCCAGAAGACTCATTTCTTAATCCTACAGAGCTCCCCCACTAGCTTCAAAGATTTCTCTAGACACTGTTGATGCTCAAAATTTACACTCAGTTATCTGAAGTGTGCATGCACACGAAAGCTTATACCCAGAACAAACTTAGGTAAAGGTAAAGGGACCCCTGACCATTAGGTCCAGTCGTGACCGCATGACTAAGCCGCTTCTGGCGAACCAGAGCAGCGCACGGAAACGCCGTTTACCTTCCCACCGGAGCGGTACCTATTTATCTACTTGCACTTTGACGTGCTTTTGAACTGCTAGGTTAGCAGGAGCAGGGCCCGAGCAACGGGAGCTCACCCCGTCGCGGGGATTCGAACCGCCGACCTTCCGATCGGCAAGTCCTAGGCTCTATGGTTTAACCCACAGCGCCACCTGTGCTTAGTTGGTCTCTAAAGTGCTACTGGACAATTTTTTAATATATATATTTTTAACTCGGTTATTGCACATCTACACTTCCGTTCCTTCATTTCACCCATTTTATCCTCACAAGAACCCTGTGAACTATGTAAGACCGAGAGAGATCCACTGGCCTAAGGTTGTCCATGGAGATTCATGGCAGAGTGATGACCTGGACCCTGGTTTCCCTAACCTTAGTCTGGCCCTCTAACCAGTACACCACATGCTGCCTCTCTTTGCAGCCAAGTGAACTAGAAACTTGTTCCCCTCCCTACAAATAAAAGCTGAGCACTCTGGTTTCTTCATTCTGACTTCAAAGATTAAGGAATAGTTGTGCAGACTCGGTTCAAAGGACAAAACCAAACCTAAATGCTGTGCAATGAAAGAAGAAACTGCAAGATGACTGCAACCTGAATTTTCCTATACAGTGGTACCTCGGGTTACAGATGCTTCAGGTTACAGACTCCGCTAACCCAGAAATAGTACCTCGGGTTAAGAACTTTGCTTCAGGATGAGAACAGAAATCGTGCTCTGGCGGCGCGGCAGCAGCAGGAGGCCCCATTAGCTAAAGTGGTGCTTCAGGTTAAGAACAGTTTCAGGTTAAGAACGGACCTCCAGAACTAATTAAGTTCTTAACCCAAGGTACCACTGTATATTTTATCATTATGCATCATAGTTCTGTTTGACCCTGCTAATCCAGGATAGGATTATAATCCCTATTCCAAGGGCAACATTTCCTAATGTGCAATCATCTGGGGGCCACTTGACGAAAGCTGGCAAAACAAGAGATGTGACTCTTAGTTTTGTACAGCAGGCCATGTTCCAGCCGTGCAAAAGCAAGAGGTTCCTGCATCCACCCACATTTCTTTCTTCTTAAGTTTTTTAAAATGCAATTTCTGTTTTACATAGAATATTAACTTAGACAACCTTAAAATACCAATGACTTCCCTTCCTCTCAATTTTGCACAACATAAATACCTTCATATTTTATATAAACTAAACCATTCAGTATTCCATTATTACATCCATCAAAACTTATTTACACTGTTGGATTAATCTTAATGCTGCCCACGTTTTTACATAAACACAATTTCCCTCCATATATTCAATAAACATTTTCCAATCTTCTTTAAACGTATGTTCTTCTTGATCTCTTATTCTATGTTAGGTCCGCAAGCTGCGCTTATTCCATCAGTTTACCCCACCCACATTTCTCTACCCTGGTAAGAAGCTGGCATTATTAGCTAGATACCCAATTGTAGGAGTGCATGGTGCTACTACAATTGCGAAGACCCATGCAGTTAACTGTTGATCCTGCGGGAGCTGCAGTGAGTGCAATTAGCCAATCTGGGTTGAGCTTCGTACAAGCCCAGTCATAGGAGCAAGCTGGGCTTGACCAGACCGTTCGAGCCCTGGGTGGCCCAGGGAAAAGCCACATCTGGGTTGCCTTCCAAAGAGGGTCCAAATGGGCATGGATGAGGCTGGATCTTTGCTGGAGTCAGCAGGCAGCAGCACCAGCAAGTGGGCCTTCCCCCAGTTGCTGTTGTGCTGAGCCAGATGTTTTCACAGCTGCAGGGCTCAGAGGAGAGCCGCCTCCCGCACCAGGTTCGTCAGAGGGGAACTCGTTTTAACCTTGCGTTCTTCGTATGTGTCATTCAACCTATCCCCGAACAGATGGTGTCCTTTAAAGGGCAGGGATATTAGTCTCATCTTGCTTGGAAGAAGAAGAAGAAGAAGAAATCTCATTTACAAACAGCAACAGGGACCTGACCTGTTTAAACACAACTGGCCATGTTGAGAGTCGAAGGGGAGCCAGGGGCAACTCTTATAATAGGCATGTCCATTTTGGGGGCCTTTGGGGTAAAATCATAAAAAAAAAACTTAACAACTTCAATCCTTAAAAAAGGCTAACAACTTTGGTTGGCCCTTTGGTCAGCCTTCACGGCCCTTCACTTCATCAAATCTGGCCCGCTTTGAAAAAAGTTTGGACACCACTGTCTTATAAAGTTACCGCATTTTTTGCACCATTGGACGCACTGGACAATAGGACGCACTTTGTTTTAGAGGGGGGAGAACAAGAAAAAAAAATTCTCCCCCTCTCTGCCCAGTGCCCCTTCAGTGAAGCGGCAGGAGGCGCTGCACAGAGAGGGGGAGAACTTTCCCCCTCTTGTTTTCCTGCTCTAAAACAAGGTGCCGTTTAAGGTGCGTTCAGGTGGCTACCTTGGAAGCCTGGAGAGCGAGAGGGGTCGGTGTGCACTGACCCCTCTCGCTCTCCAGGCTTCAGGTTCCTTTCGAAATGCTCTTTGGGGCTGGCGGGGGGAAGCCTACCACCAGCCCCAAAGAGCAGGTCAGAGAGCAGCGGGCGCGCTCTCCCGGCTGGGGAGGTGACGCGCGGCTATAGAGGCTCCTGCCATAGCTGCGCGTCACCTCTCCAGCTGGGAGAGGGTCGCGGGGGGCTGCTTTAGCCCCGCGCGCGCTCTCCCGGCTGGGGAGGTGACGCGCGGCTATAGAGGCTCCTGCCATAGCTGCGCGTCACCTCTCCAGCTGGGAGAGGGTCGCGGGGGGCTGCTTTAGCCCCGCGCGCGCTCTCCCGGCTGGGGAGGTGACGCGCGGCTATAGAGGCTGCTGCTATAGCTGCGCGTCACCTCTCCAGCTGGGAGAGGGTCGCGGGGGGCTGCTTTAGCCCCGCGCGCGCTCTCCCGGCTGGGGAGGTGACGCGCAGCCATAGAGGCTCCTGCCATAGCTGCGCGTCACCTCTCCAGCTGGGAGAGGGTCGCGGGGGGCTGCTTTAGCCCCGCGCGCGCTCTCCCGGCTGGGGAGGTGACGCGTGGCTATAGAGGCTGCTGCCATAGCTGCACGTCACCTCTCCAGCTGGGAGAGGGTCGCGGGGGGGTGCTTTAGCCCCGTGCGCGCTCTCCCGGCTGGGGAGATGACGCGCGGCTATAGAGGCTTCTGCCATAGCTGCGCGTCACCTCCCCAGCCAGGAGATGGTCGCGGGGCTACGGCTTCTTCGCTCCATAGGACGCACACACATTTGCCCTTCATTTTTGAAGGGGAAAAAGTGCATCCTATAGAGCGAAAAATACGGTAAGTAGCAGACAGTTCAGTGGATTTCTTCTGGGGGACCCACAGGGTTCCTTTGAAGCTCACCAGGCATTCTTCCATGAGACGATCAGTAATTGTAGAGAAGATCCTTTGAGCCTGCCAGTCAGTACAGTGGTACCTCGGGTTGCATACGCTTCAGGTTACAGGCTCCGCTAACCCAGAAATAGTACCTCAGGTTAAGAACTTTGCTTCAGGATGAGAACAGAAATCGTGCTCCGGTGGCGCGGCAGCAGCAGGAGGCCCCATTAGCTAAAGTGGTGCTTCAGGTTAAGAACAGTTTCAGGTTAAGAACGGACCTCCGGAATGAATTAAGTACTTAACCCGAGGTACCACTGTACCATTTTCCCCTGCAGTGTGAGACCCAGCAGCATTCTGGGGTAACACTCAACACCCAATAAGACATGAGGTTTACGATCTGATCTCTTTGGGAATCTGTGGAACAGCTCCGTCAGCAGAGCACGAGATGCTTAATCTTAGGGTTGTGGGTTTGAGCCCCATGTTGGGCAAAAGATCCCTGCATTGCAGGGAATTGAACTAGATGACCCTTGAGGTCCCTTTCAACTCTACAATTCTACGATTCTATGATAAAGACAAACCTTGGGAGGATCCTAAAGATCATGTCCCAGATATAACCAGTGCTCCTCAAGCTGCTATCTTCCCTATTATCTGCATTCAATTCGCTTTGGAGGGGCAATTTACTTCAGAAAAACACAGCCTCGGTCCAACTTTGGGGGGCAAGGTGGTGGTAAAGAAATTTAAAGAGGTGGGCAAGCCAAGTAGGGACCCTCAACATCTTGTCCAGCTTAGTCCTCATGGGATGATGGCAAAGGTCCAAAAGAACACATTCCTAGGATATTCACCCACCACAAAATTCTCTACAATATTCCCAGGGTTCCATAGCACACATCTGGCAAAAGTTTCTTAGCAGGTAAGTGGGTGCAGAAATCAAGACAAATCCAATATAGAACTGTAGAGTCGATGTGCCCTGTGAAATGCTATTCTTTAGTAAGGATCCTGTAGGAAGCCAAACATGGCCTGAAAATGGTCACAGTGAATCCAATTCATCATAGGAATTGTAAGAAGACTATTGCTGGGTTAGACAAAAGCTTCAGCATTCTGCTTCCCACAGTGGCTAAGCCATTGCCTTCACAGCCCCCAAGCAAGGCGGGAAGGATTGTTCTTGTTTCCCCGCAACTGGTATTCAGTAAAAGAATCTACACCAAACATTTAAAAGACATGGTTCTCCACCCTCCCACCCGCCGCCAAAATCGGAAACTTAGTTCATGCCTTACAGAGCTATAATTCCCAGCACCCACAACAAACTACAGTTCCCAGATTCTTTGGGGGAAAGCCATGCTCTTTACATGTGTGTCAAATGTGCTTTAAATGTATGGTGTGTATATGGCTCGAGTCTCAACATGGAGATCACTTATAGCCATTGTTAAGACGCATCCTGTATGGCTTTGTTTAATCCACTTTTAAAAGCCAGCAGCCTCCGCCCTATTCTAGTGGCAGTGAATTCTACTGGAAGCTTGGCTTGATAAAAGTTGATTCTGTCATCTGCTCTGGATCTAGATCTACTGCCAGTCAGTTTCATGGAGGAGTGACAGAGAGCACCAGTTGACAAGGAGCCAAGGCGAGTTAAACAGCCGAGTGGGGCGGCAAGGAGTTAACGGCATAGTATTCTGCTCCTCATTTCCTTGGCATTAAAAACAAACAAACCATAAGCTTCCAATGAAGGAACTTAATAAATTACAAAAACAGTTATGTGGCAGCTTTTCACAGGTGTATGTGCGAAGTTGAACCTTGCTTCTGAAAAACGGGACTGGGATTTCCTTTGGGAGCTCAGCAGCTACTCTCTAGGAAATGCAATGACACGCGCCTGCTTTTCAGTTCCTCTCCATCAGCCTTGTGACCTGTAGCCAAGGTTAGCGCCAAAAGGCACCTGTGACCCTTCATTTAGGATGCTGCAGAGGCAGCAGATTCAGAGAGCACACCAGAGATATATCCTTGGTGGAATTCCTCAGTAATAAATGGGTTGCTAAAAGGGCAGTGAGAGATTTTACTTTCTTGGGCTCCATGATCACTGCAGATGGTGACAGCAGCCACGAAATTAAAAGACGTCTGCTTCTTGGGAGAAAAGCAATGACAAACCTAGACAGCATCTTAAAAAGCAGAGACATCACCTTGCCAACAAAGGTCCGTATAGTAAAAGCTATGGTTTTCCCAGTAGTGATGTATGGAAGTGAGAGCTGGACCATAAAGAAGGCTGATTGCCGAAGAATTGATGCTTTTGAATTATGGTGCTGGGGGAGACTCTTGAGAGTCCCATGGACTGCAAGAAGATCAAACCTATCTATTCTTAAGGAAATCAGCCCTGAGTGCTCACTGGAAGGACAGATCCTGAAGCTGAGGCTCCAATACTTTGGCCACCTCATGAGAAGAGAAGACTCCCTGGGAAAGACCCTGATGTTGGGGAAGATGGAGGGCATAAGGAGAAGGGGACAACAGAGGACGAGATGGTGGGACAGTGTTCTCGAAGCTACCAGCATGAGTTTGACCAAACTACGGGAGGCAGTGGAAGACAGGAGTGCCTGGCGTGCTCTGGTCCATGGGGTCACGAAGAGTCGGACACGACTAAACAACTAAACAACAACAACAAAAAGGTGCCGCTGGGCTGTGATATGCATCAGGAAGCAGCAACAGAAGCAGCCAAAGATTATTAGGAGCAATATTGCCCTGACTGCTTAGAACTTGCTCTACAAAACGAAGGCGAAGTGGAGGTGGGTGATGTTTCAAACGGCTTAAGGACAATCTTTTTGAACAGGGGCTGGATCAGAGGAAAGGAAAGGCGTATCTACTGCAGCATCAAAGATATCCTCAGCAGACACATTGGTATAGCATCCTTGGTGCTGGAAAGCTGGAATCACACTAGAATTCCTCCAGTAAGATACATCTAGAAATTCACTAGTTTTACAAAGGAATCCTAAATGCAGGGGGCCATTCCATGGTGTAGAAATGATCACCATGAGAGGGGAAGTAAATGCACCAACCATCAGAAAGGAGCAGCTGCTCCAGGTCTTTCTTTCCTTTTCCCTCCTCATTGAATTTTCCTTTTGTGCTGTGGCTATGGGATTGCACGCCTGCAGATGCCATTTTCATCTCTCTACGGCAATTGTAATTTTTAGGCAATGTAGAATAGTTAAACCAGAACAGTAATAATGAGTAGGAGGAGGAGGCATTTTCAGCAGAACTGCAACTGACAACACGTATAGGAGTACAAACCTATCTTGTAAGCCTATCATTACGCTGCTACATGTTGTTGCGGTTCCTGGTGTAGTTCTGTGTGTCTATAATATCAGGGTACCTGCAATGAAGTCATCCTATAAAACAGAGTGAAAACCGAGAAGAGGCTTTCGAAGGGATAAGTCAAGCACAAATAACTAAGCAATCATCGGACAGCTCTTGAACTTCTCCTATAGCACTGGTGTACAGAGAAGGATGACTGCCTCATAATGTGTCTTGGCTTTCCAAGAACTGAAAAGGACACTTGTGAAATCTCCTGGTATTTTGCCTGCGAACAATTCCAAACCAAAGTTTAGAATTATCAACAAGGTAGAAAATTCACCTTTCAACATTCTTATCTGAAATTCTGCAAAGCAAAATTTGGGGGTGGGGAGTAGATGAGAGAGGCTAAGCTAGTTTGCTTTTGAGAGAGGAACTGCTCTTATTGGCATGTAGAAAGCAGCTTAAATCTCTTCCAGGCACCTGCATTTAAACAGCCACCCCCAAAAAACTCAAACCGCTGAATCGATATGGAATTAAGCTGCTCTCTCCACAGCTCCTGGCTGCTGCCAACTCGTGGGGTTCATCCAAGGTTTTTAAGGTGCAAGAGACAGCATTTGCCTACCTAGAAGGCCATGGGGTTCAGATTTGCGCCTTTCGGAGCTCCTGCCTTGATCCTTTCGCTTCTTGCTTCCTCTCAGGCTGCCAAATCGCTTCATGGGCTACAACAGGCACAGACACCACCAGCCGTCAGTCATACCCGTCTCTCCAGAAGCAAATGCGTCCCACAGGTGGAGTGAAGCAGGGAGAACGCGTCAACTGAACTTGTCAACAAAGAGTCCGAGAAGCAAGCAAGCAAGCAAAAAATAAAATAAATCCAGAGGAAAAAAAGGGGGGTGTGATAAACCCAACGAAGCAGCAGGTGTGCTAATCAAAACAAGTTTAAAACCTTCTGCTTGAGCCCACGAACTTTCCACAACTTTCAATGGGAAGCTGCAGTCAGAGGAGCTGGAGAATTATATCTTCCCAATGCACAGTAAATAGCTGTGCGCTGCCAACATCTGTTGATATCAGGAGCAGCTGAACACCCCAGTCCAGCTTGCAACAGCGGCACTTCTCTCCTTAAGGAGGAAAAAAGGAGAAAAGAAGCTCGGAGGCTGGGATTTCCCCCAGCAGATCGGCTTCGGCAGAGAGGGGTTGTGGCCGGATGATAAGCCGTTTGCCTCTTTTTAAATAAAACACCGAACATGCTAAGCAGACACGAGGTCCCTGGGAGGTAATTGCCATGTGCAGTTCGGCGTGATGTCTCTTTAAAAAAGACTGTAAAAGGAAACCACCCCAGAGCAGACAATTCCTGGCACCAATTGGCCAGAGCACATTCCCATTATGACATCACTCAACTATTTTGATTCATGTCGCCTAGGTCTCTTTAGTAGGGCTGCCTGCTGATAACCTCAGCCGTGTTCAGCCCCCTCCAGGACAGAAGCAACAAGCCAGCTCACGGGGAATGAGGTGCTGTCAGTTGCGTGACAGGCAAGTTAAGTCGCTTCTTGGAAACTTGAGCAGCTGAAGCACCCTGGACCGAGTCTCCACATGCATGTGCAAAACCACACTCAATGTATTTGCAACGGCACAGTCCAATCTTTTTAAATGGAGGTTTAAGGACAAATGGCTTAAATATCAAGGTTCCCATAATGTGACACACTCCTCACAACGTTCAGGCTTTTAAAAGCGACCTTGTAATGCAGAGGTAAAATATAAAACTCCTTCCACAATTACTCTATATTAAGGGTGCTTTCAAGTGCTGTTTTTTATATATAAAAAATTGCATATTAGTTACATCATTAAGGAGCTGTGCAGTTTACAAAGACATCCTAATGTCTCCATATATGTTTTGAGTAGTATTCAAAGTGCGCCGCATGATTTTCTTCAGGAATTCTTTCAATAAGTCTGTTAGACAGGCCAACGTTACAGTATAAATTTGGGGAGGGAAGCACTGAGATGGAAAGACAAATTTGTTGGACCCCACTGTAAGCCTTTTTCCAGAGCAGCAATCTTGGCCGACACCCCAACATGCGTGTTTTGGGGCACCATGCCTGAAGAAAGTACAACCCGAGATCAGGGCGGTGCAGTTGATGGGTATGTAATAGTTAAGGCACATCAACAGACACCTTTGTCTCCCCAAGCTCCATTTCATTGCCTGCTATATGGGAGGTGGAGGAAACTTGCAACATGGCAACCTCACATCCTGTGTTTGCCTTACTAAATTTAACAGAGAGGTGAAGGTGGTGCAGAGCTTTTGGTCGTTGCTGCGCAGTGGCTCAGACATGTAATTCCAGTCTGCGTATTCCCCACTGAAGTCAGTTCAACTTAAAAATGCTTATTTGTAGCTGGGCTATGTCCTGGATGAACAAACAACAACAAAACGTATGTGGTATTTGAGTGAGGGAAGACTGAAGGCGCCAGATATTTAAATACCGGTTTTGCTTACATATTAAAAGGGTACGTCACCTATGTAGATAAGTATGTAATAGACATCCAGACACTGTTGTGTGGATAGAGGGCGCAAGGGAGAAACATGCTAAGAGGAAGGCACTCTTGGCAAATCCACACCGTGATCAACTCCCACCCGGGAACCAACGTCCCCACTGTGGAAGGGCATGTGGATCCAGAATTGGCCTCCACAGTCACTTACGGACTCATTGTTAAAACCGTGTTTATGGAAGACAATCTTACTCGGCTACGAGTGATCGCCAAAGAATATATATATCCAAACAGCAAACTTTCTCTCCCTCTCTCTCTCTCTCTCACACATATGTATATGTATATGTATATGTATATGTGTATGTGTATGTATATGTATGTATATGAAAGTTTGCTGTTTGCTGTGCATCTGGACCCCTCTTAAAAGATCATAACCAATTTTTGCATGATTGTTCCTGAGATCAAGGAGCAGGCTTTATGTTTGGATACAACTGGACAATATTTTGAATCAAGATGGCAAGCTGAACCTTTCAAAACTGCAGAATATTTGTCAGAACAGAGAAAGTGGAAACCTAACGCTGTACGCTTCCTAATGCAAATGGTTGAAAGCAGCGGCACTGCGTGAGCTCACGGCACCTGGGCAAGGGTGCACAGGCGCTGGGGGGGGGCAAGGGGTGGAGGGTGAATGAGTCCATCACAGCACCCTGGCCTTCACCGCTGACTCTGCCCCACACCAGAGCCAAGAAGGGGTACACTGCTGCCTCTGATGCTGAGAGAGGAATTCTGGGCCCAGGCATGCGGGAGGGGCCTGCGTAGGGGTGCCTGCTTCATGCCCCCTCAAAAATATGTGCCCGGGGCTACACCCCTGGCCGAAATGTTTGAAACAAGCAGACTACTAGGGCCATGAGAACGAACAGGCTAGGGTCAGCCAAAGCTTGGGAATAAGAGGGCTGTTCCTTCTAACAGGATTATAAAGGTGTTGGTGTGGGTATTTGGTCATTCCGATTTTCCACCCCACTGTTACTGCAGTGTGTGAACCTAGGAGAGGTTGCTCAAAGGTCGGTCTAAGCGGTTTTGGCAAGAGGTGCATATTTTATTTATTTATTTTTTGGCAGACAGAGTTGCACATTTGCCCTGACTCTGGGTTTAGTTTTCAAGGGCAGCAAAGGCCCAAACCATCCTTCAAAGCCTGGGAAGAAAATATCCATCTCTATTTCAAGCATTTTCTTTCTTTCTTATGAGCTGATCTGAAAGCATCACAAAACTGTGATAGCTAAGAGGCATCTGAGAGACCATGCAGTCCAAACCCTCAACAGATTTAACTCAAATCATATGCCAAAGGTCAACCTAGACTGCCTGCAATCTTGTGCACTAAGAAACCCAGTGGGGTTTCCTATTGAGTAAGCCTGGAGAAGTAAACCATGAGAGAGGCTTGGAAGCAGCCACGGTATAAATACCTTGGAATCGGATAAAGCCATCTTGCCCAACAGAATCTGACTGATGCCACGCTGATGTGAACAGTTAGGGGAGAAAAAACTGTGAAACGCATCTCACTGCATTCTAAGGCGGTAATGCAAGCACACCTTCGGTGGTACTGAAAAACCCATTCCACATGTTATGCCGAATGAGGTGAATTCAGAATTATTATTTCAGAATGCAGATAGACTGTTTGGTTTTCACCCTCCTATGTAAAAAGTTCCGAGAGTGTGGAAACTAGAACATTGGGGAAATAATTACACTAAGGCTGTAAATCTAAGTATGCTTATGTGCAGACATGGAAAAGGCCCTGTTGGGCCGGACTAAAGACCCGTCTAGCCCAGTGCACAGTTTCCAAAGGCGGAGAGTCAATTGCCTCTGGGAAGACAACAAACAGGAGATGAAGGCAACAGTTCTGCCTTGTAAATCTCCCTCCAGCCCAGGCAGCTGGTGTTTAGAGGAATATTCACTGTGAATCTGGACTTCCAATTAAGCTGTTGTGGCTAGGTAAAGATAAAGGTACCCCTGACGGTTAGGTCCAGTCGCGGACGACTCTGGGGTTGTGGCGCTCATCTTGCTTTACAGGCCAAGGGAGCCGGCGTTTGTCCGCAGACAGCTTCTGGGTCATGTGGCCAGCATGACTAAGCCGCTTCTGGCGAACCAGGGCAGCACATAGAAACACCATTTACCTAACCACTGGAGTGGTACCTATTTATCTACTTGCACTTTGACATGCTTTCAAACTGCTAGGTCGGCAAGAGCAGGGACCAAACAACGGGACCTCACCCCTTCACAGGGATTCAAACCACTGACCTTCTGTGGCAATAGGTTCCAAAAGTTATTATGTGCTGCATGAAGAACTTCATTTTGTCTTTCCAATCAATTTCGCTGGGCGGTCCCAACCTCTAGTATTACAAGAGAGAGAAATTTATCTCCCCTAACCCTTTAAGGGTTGTGGTAAGGATTATTGAGACAATGCACACTGAATACTTCAAACATTGCTACTCAAGCACTATTTAAATGCTGTCATGTAATTTCAGACAATAGAATAGAATGTTCATTGCATATGTTTTGTTAAGTTCCTGGGGCTATTTATTTATTATTAGAAGCCTGAGCAATTTTTGTAATGCTATTGTGCTACACTGATGTTATGATTGTTCCATAGGGTGTTGATTCAAGTTGCACACTGACCCAAGTGCTGTTCTAATCCCAAACAGAACTCTAACCTATTTTGACCCAGAGCTTTTCAGCTGCCCTCACAGGAGGATGGCTTAACTTAAAAACATAGAAAAGTATCCCCCCTGCTGCCACCTCAGTGCTCTTCCTACGTATGTTCTCTTGATAACAAGAGGAGTTCATGTCAAGCCAGCCCAGAGGTTGTAGAAAGGAAGGTGCTTTATTGACAAGGCAACAACCCCCCGCCCTGAAGACTTGCGGCCCAAATCTGAAAGCACAAAAATGATGGCATGAGTCAGGAGGAAGTGTACAGGGGAGAGGGAGAGAGAGAAGAGAAGGATTTCAATCATAATAAAGCAAAGGATTTGCTTCTGCAACCAGCTTGGGCTCCTCTGTTATTCTAAGAGTTCAGATAACACCAGTGGTGCTAAGAGCAACACCACGAGCTGGATCTCTCCCCCCCCCTTGTTTATTTTCCACTCCCCAAATTGCAAAATAAGCAAGAGCCTGATAATGATCCTCAACCTGATGGCTGGTGGGCGTTAGCTGTTAAACAGAGAGACCAGAGACTGAATTGTGAAACTGTCAGATCTGCCCCAGGCCTGAAGATCATCCATGTCGGCACCAGGGTCAGAGCTAAAATGTTGGTGCTCTTCTGGCTACCTGGCTTAGAAAGATGGGTGTCAGCCGCCATGCCCAGATTGGAGAGTGGGGGAGGGGCGGGGAGGTGCTACAGAGATCATGAGTGTACAAAACTGCTCAGCTGACCATTATCTGACAGAGCCGTGCCTCAGAAGTACCGTAGGTCAGAAATAATTCACAGTGAAGTTAACTCTTTATTCAAAGAAACAAAACTGTTCATGAGGCCAGGCCTAGTTCCTCTCCCCCAGGTCTATCCCAAGCAATCTGAGACTCCAACACCTTGTTTGTCATTGTTCCACCCTCTTCATACTTCTTCTGGTTCTGGAAGATCATGGGGTAGGGGAGTTGGTCTTAGCAGACGGTGGAGGCTCCTTGGCTTCTTCAACAGCTTGTTTCATCTCTGCCTCTTGATCCCCCTCCTCCCCAGCCTCTGCTTCTGCCCCTGATTCTGGACTGCTCTCTGCTGCAGAATCTTCCTGCTCACTAAACCCTGTTTCCTCTTCATCTTCTGACACCTCCGGCTCCCAGTCTGCTCCCTATTCTCCCTCTGACCACTCATTGTTGTCCCACCAACAATCCCCGGACTCTGAGGCTTTTTCCCTTGGGGGTGCATCAGCTGGTGCCTCCCACCACTCCTCTACAACCAGGCAGTCCATGACAGTATCTGCTCTCCAGCAGTATTTATCCCAGGCCTGTCCGGTCCAACTCTCCCTTCTCCAGAAGAAATGAATGTGAGGAAGCTTCACCACCACTTAAAGTGTGTGAGAGAGATCGTGTTACCCCCTATATACCAGTTTGGACACTGCAGTCATTCGGGAAGGCCCTTCTTAGAATGCCGCTGAGGCCTTTTAGTTTAGTAGCCCCAGTGATAAAGAATTCTGTTCTGGTGAGTATCAGACAGGCTCCAACCCTTTTGGGATCTGGGCACCCATGGAATTACCCACCCTTCACCCTAAGGGTGGGTGACAGCATTAAAACACAATACTAAAAGCAATTTAAAACAACGTACAATGCAAGAGACACGTCTGTGGGGAGGGAATTCCACAGTTTGGGGGCCACCACAGAGAAGGCCCTCTTCCCCTGCCCCCCCAAACCTCTGAGGGCACAGGAACTTCTAAGAGGGCCCCATCCACCAATCTCAGCAGCTGAGAGGGTCTGTAAGGAAAGAGACAGTCTTTCAGATATCTGGGGCCTGAGTCGTTTAGGGCTTTAAACACTAACATGAGCACCTTTAATTGGCCTTGGCAACAAACTGGTGACCACTGCAGCTGTTATAAAATGGGGGTTATACGAGATCTAAATGTAGCCCCAGCATGCTGCATTTTGGAGCAATGTACGTTTCTAAACCATAATCAAGGGCAGTCCCACAAACAGTGTATTACAGTAATCCAATCTGGAGGTTTCCGGAGTATGGTGGCCAAGTCATCTCTGCCCAAAAGGGGTCATACCTGGTGAACCAGCTGTAGCTGGAAAAAGGCGCTCTTGGGCCACCGAGGCCACCTAAGCCTCAAGCGACAGCGCTGAACCCAGGAGCACCCCCAAATTGCAGTCAAAAGGGTGGCGGAGGCTGTGGCTTTTGCCAAGTCTCTCTTCACAGTGCACACAGTCCTGCTCTCGTCTGGATGAAGAGCAGTCTTTTTCTTCTTGGCTTTTCAACCAGTTATGAACCGCAGATTACCTGCTTTGAAAAGAGGAATTAAATGCATCACTAGGCCAGCTTAGAAAGCTGCTGGTTGTGATAGGAGCAAAGGAGGATTTATGATCGGAGCTAATCAAGAGACAGGATTCTGTTGGGTAAGTTGTCAAACCTCTGGGCTGTCTGGCAAAATGGGGAACGTGTTGCACTTTTAAAATGAGAGCAATATGCTTTTGTGGGGGGAGGAACCCAATGATTTCTCGGCAGCCAGCAATGAAGACATGGCATGTCTCTGGCACTCAAATCAGAAGAGTGTGACTGGTGTATTAAATATTAAAACCTGCATCTTAAAGAGACACAAATAGGAAGTATTGCTCCAATCCACATTCTCTGCTGAAGTATGTTTGTTTCTTCGCTACTCGGAATGAGGTGGGAGATAATATGTGTGGATTAAAGTAGAGTTTCTCGACTCTGGGCCTTCGACCACTTTTGTTGTTGGCATCTGTCTCGAGAGACAATGGAGTCCAACTCTGGGGGTGGAGTTAAGCCGCTACATTAGCAGCACCAAAGTGACCTCCCTGAGGAGGCGCAAGCTTGGACGGCAAGCATGGAGGTCCTGGGCCGCCCAGACGACAAGACCCAGCTCTCAGCCTTGCTGATGTGGTCCAAAGGAAAGCAATGTGTTTGGCACCAGCTTGGCTGCAGGAGTTGCTGGAAGGAGGCATACAAGGCACTATCCAACCATCTTAGGGATGCCACTCTGGATTTGTGTAGGGTTTACTCCTTAGCCTTTTCTTCTTCTAAAGATATCCCATAAAGGACCACTTTTAGGTGGGTCTCATTTGCTACAGCCTGCCCAGTGCCTCCCCTTCATGGATCACTGCCTTGCCGTGGCGAAGGGGCTTGAATAACTCAGAGAAGCTATAAACTATGCCGAGCAGGGCACCCAAGATAGACAGGTCATAGTGGAGAGTTTTGACCAAACATGATCCACCTGGAGGAGGAACCGGCAAGCCACTCCAGTATCCCTGCCAAGAAAACTCCATGGACAAAGACAATTCTGGCAAATAGAAGGGGAAGAAATGGAGGCAGTCAGAGATTTTACTTTCTTGGGCTCCATGATCACTGCAGATGGTGACAGCAGCCACGAAATTAAAAGACGCCTGTTTCTTGGGAGAAAATCAATGACAAACCTAGACAGCATCTTAAAAAGTAGAGACATCACCGTGCCAACAAAGGTCCGTATAGTAAAAGCTATGGTTTTCCCAGTAGTGATGTATGGAAGTGAAAGCTGGACCATCAAGAAGGCTGATGTTGGGAAAGATGGAGGGCACAAGGAGAAGGGGACGACAGAGGACGAGATGGTTGGATAGTGTTCTCGAAGCTACCAGCATGAGTTTGGCCAAACTGCGGGAGGCAAGGGAAGACAGAAGTGCCTGGCATGCTCTGGTCCATGGGGTCACAAAGAGTCGGACACGACTAAACGACTAAACAACAACAACAAGCCCAGTGCCTCCTTCCTTGCCTGCCTTGCCCCATAGCCACCCCAGTTCAACCAATGCCAGCAGCTTCTGGCATTTTGAGTAAAGGTTGAGTAAATAGGTTTTTGGGGAGGTGGCGTACATGAGCAATTGAAGGTCTCCCTTCTGGGGAGAAAGGGGGTGGCCAGAGGAGGTGTTGCCATACGTCTGGAATTTTCTGGTATTCAGTCTTTGTTAGCAGTCTCCAGGCGGAAATCGCTGAGATGTCTGGGAATATCCGGACATATGGCAGCCCATGTCGGAAGTGTAGATTTTGGCGAGTGTCATTAAAAATAGCTCAAAAAGCTCAACAACTTTTGTGTCTGGACTTTCACTTGTTGAAATATGGGAATCCTATTACAAAACAAACTGGGAATATAAAGGAATACAGTGGTACCTCGGGTTAAGTATTTAATTCATTCTGGAGGTCCGTTCTTAACCTGAAACTGTTCTTAACCTGAAGCACCACTTTAGCTAATGGGGCCTCCTGCTGCCGCTGTGCCACTGCTGCACGATTTCTGTTCTCATCCTGAAATAAAGTTCTTAACCCGAGGTAATATTTCTGGGTTAGCGGAGTCTGTAACCTGAAGTGTATGTAACCCGAGGTACCACTGTATAAAGGAAGGGGAGAAGAAAGCAGAGCCGTTGCAGCAGGGAGAAGTGAATGAAAAGGACCGGAGAGGGGGATTAGAGAACCTTGCAGGCTGGAGAAGAAGCTCCAAGTTGGATGTGAAAGGAACTGGGCGAAGAGTTAACAGGCATTGGGAAACAGGTAGGGGAAAATTAAAAAAGAAAGGCTTGGACACTCTGGATCAGCAAATTCTGCCTAAAACAGGGAGGCTGCCATAACACCTCTGGAGCAAATTCCTGTACTTCGCTTTAGAAAAGCTAAGCTATGGAACCTCACCACAAAGAAAACACTGTGACAGAGAATTTAGCAATTTCCAAAAATGGGTTCAGTGTCGGTAGGAAACAATGTCAGTAAACGCCAAACTCTCCTTCCACCGGCCGCCATTTTGTGACTGGTAAGCCTGAGCCATTTTTAGCCATCTCAGCCACCCTGAATTCAATCATTCAGAGTTTCCATGCGCCATGAGGCCATATACCAATGGACAAGCCGTCTGGGATCTATTAAGAACTGAAGGACACACCCACACTACAGATCTGCCTTTCTTATAAAACCAAGAGTCTTGGGGGACAGACTTGAGGGGTACAAATCAGGTGCACAGTTGATGCGTCAATGGGTATGCAGTAAAACTTGCCACAATCATCTTCATGGGAAATCTCATTGATGAGGATGAACTGAGATTTCCCATGGCAAATTCTGCAATATAACAACCCAGATGGTGTGTTCACAGTAAGATTCCAAGCCTGCTTATAATGTTGATTACTTTCAACAACATCATTCTATGTAAGCTTTCTGCACACTTTCAAATTGAGACTGCCAGGCACTTCATAACTCCCTGCTTCAAACCTTATTCTATCCTTCCTGGACCCTTCCTTAGGCAGAAAGAGGATTGAACGGTCCCAAGGGGGGGGGAAGCAAAGAGTTACACCTTTCTCTGGAGCCTCCTACCGTCACTGACTGGTCACCCCTCCTTTTATAGCCTTCCTGCGCCAACACACCCATTATCTTCCTTTCTGCTGAGGCGGCACAAGAGCAAAAGCCTGCAAGACTGAATTTGATTTTCCTCAAAACACAAACACTGTGCAGAAGGGATTACGGCCAGAACAATACCTATAGCACAGTCCGACCGGCCAAAGATAAGAGACCCAGCTGGGGCAGCAGTAGGCAATAGGCAGGCGCTCTTTACCGCCTGCTGTGCCCCGATATTAAAAATCTTGAGCCTGTGTTTTTCCTCCCCTTTCAGTGTATTCGGAGATGTAACAAGACCCGCAACAGGGACAGGGAGCGCAACGTGGATTAGGAACTTTCTGCTGGCCTTTATTTTGGGTCGCAGCGGTCAGAGTGTTCCGCCATCCACCAGAATTCCTTGCTTCCCTTCCCTATTTTTAGGCTCTGAAATAAAATTGGCTTGAGAGGCCAGCTTACTAATGGGCGCCTCTTCCAGGGACTCAGGGAACGACTACATTATTATGTGACCTCCAAAAATTCAAGCATCATTGTTATTTATTATGGGGTGGTTGATGTTGTTGGATCTTGCTCTTTTGTGCACCCAACTTGCACAAAATAAATAAATAAACAAAGCAGCCACATATTTTGGGTTGTCGTGATTTGCTGGTGCCACCTTATCCAGAGTTCCATTCTGAACGATATAGGAACTGGGACTTTAGTGGCGTGGCCCCTACCCTTTGGAAATCCCTGCCCTTGAATATCAGACAGTCTCTGTTGTCTTTTTGGAACCTACTGATGACACTCCTCTTCCAACAAGAATTCTGGTGGAGCCATTTCCTAATCTGCATCTGTACAGGGGATGGTTTTTAACTGGACGGCTCAGCTGGTTAGTGCATGGTGCTGATAACGCCAAGGTTTCAGGTTCAATCCCTGTATGGGGCAGCTGCACATTCCTGCACTGCTGGGGGTTGGACTAGATGATCGTCGGGGTCCCTTCCAGCTCTATGATTCTATACTGTTATTTCTTTATCCTTCTGTTGTTTGGCGCCCTGTGCTCCTTTGGGAGGAAGAACGATGGTACCTGCAGACACCTACATGGAACCTGCTCTATGCAAGTAGATGTCTTGTGGGTGGGAGGAACGCCGCAGCTTAATTGCTTGATCTGTAGTTACCCTAATTAGGCCTGGCACTGATAAGCAGCTTCTTAACAAGCTGTGACAGATTTCTCAGCCTTTCCGCCAGAAGTTTCCCTGAGTTTTATTGTGCTCAGCAAAGCTTGGATCTGGTGGCCTTTAATGTAATTGCAGGAGTAATGAGTCTTAGTGCCAAGAGCAGCTTTCTTCCCAGGGCAAAAAACAGCAGACACGGACCAATCTGAATCGGGGCCATGAGAAGACTTAAATTCCCCCCTTGCTGCATGCCATGGTATCAATCCAACCCCGGCTCCCCAAACCCTGCTATTTGCTAAATTACAATCAATTAATAATAATTATTATAATGGGACGCGGGTCTAAACCACAGAGCCTAGGGCTTGCCGATCAAGAGGTCGCGGTTTGAATGCCCACGACGGGGTGAGCTCCCATTGCTGGGTCCCTGCTCCTGCCCACCTAGCAGTTCAAAAGCACGTCAAAGTGCAAGTAGATAAAAAGGTTTGGCGGGAAAGTAAACAGTGTTTCCATGCGCTGCTCTGGTTCGCCAGAAGCAGCTTAGTCATGCTGGTCACATGACCCGGAAGCTGTCTGCGGACAAACGCCGGCTCCCTCAGCCTATAGAGCGAGATGAGCGTGCAACCTCAGAGTCGTCCGCGACTGGGACCTAATGGTCAAGGGTACCTTTACCTTCAATAATAATAATGATAACAGTATTTATACCCCGCCCATCTGGCTGTGTTTCCCCAGCCACTCGGGGTGGCTTCCAACAAAAGATTAAAAACACATTAAAACATCAATCATTAAAAACTTCACTAAATAGGGCTGCCTTCAGATGTCTTCTAAACGTGCGATAGTTGTTTATTTCTTTGACATCTGATGGGAGGGTGTTCCCCAGGGCGGGCGCTACTACCGAGAAGGCCCTCTGCCTGGTTACCTGTAACTTTGCTTTTCGCAGTGAGGGATCCGCCAGAAGGCCCTCGGCGCTGGACCTCAGTGTCCAGGTTGAGTGATGGGGGTGGAGATGCTCCTTCAGATATACTGGGCCAAGGCCATTTAGGGCTTTAAAGGTCAGCACCAACACTTTGAATTGGGCTAGGAAACATACTGGGAACCAATGTAGGTCTTTCAAGACTGGTGTTATGTGGTCTCGGCAGCTGCTCCCAGTCACCAGTCTATAACTCAGGAGAAAGACATGTACTTAAACCGTATCAAAGACCTTACAATGTTTTCCCCTTATGCAAAAATCCCAGAATTTGCACGGTAATTGGGCTGGCCCTAAGAATGTTATAGATCTCTAGATCTGCCCACACCATACTGTACTTCTGTGTTGAGATTAGAACCTCAGGGGAATAATTTGTGGCTGTGGTATTTTTAGGGGCACACCTGCAGAGCTTGTGAAAAAGCAAGGTGCAAGACAGAAGCCAATTTGCTTTATTCTGGGTTTAGAGTACAACGTGGCACATTTTGAGAGTTGTGAATTGGTTGCTTCAAGGCAATTTCCCACAGCCTCTCTGAGCCCAAATATAGTGACCCTGCAGATGTCACTGGACTACTAGTCTGAGATGATGATAGTTCAAGACCATCACATGGAGAGCCACAGATCCCTCATGCTTGCTTTGAGGTCTCCAATGTATCTTGGGACATGCAAGGACAGTTCATAACAAAGGTGAAGATCTACCACCCATCACTAAAACAAGAATGGAAATGTTGGGGTAAAAGGAAAAACCCATGAAAAATAAGTATTATAAAAAAAGACTATATATGGTCAACTTTTGCCTTTGTGCAGAGAGAGATTAATTCCTTTCTCAGGATGTCAGTTATGCCAGGCAATTTCTTCTGCCTTCCCTCTAAGAAGCATTACAAAAACTGTCAGCAGTATTAAGGATAGCTTAGCAAAAAAAACCAAAACCAAAAAAAACCCTATCCAGCCTCTTTGCCAAAAGCACAATTGCTAATCATTACTGGGATTTGCTTTTCACACAGACAACTCCCTGGTTTTTAAATTCTTTGGTTCTTATTCTGAGTGCCTGATTTGTTAACTCTTGTCCCAGCCTAGTTTGGGGGGGGGGTGTCTGGGCAGGGGGAAGACGGACTAAAATGAAACTTTCTCTGCCTGTCTGAAGCTAATCTTTTCAATTATGGGTGAATGGCACACAATAGGGCACAGGGGTTTGGTCTGGCTTGACTTTAGAACTTTAGATTTATTATTCATTGTTTAAGGTTTGGGCTAAAACATAGTAGTCATGAGTGCAGAAGACATTCCTTGAGGACTTCCCTCTGGTGCTCGTGAAACCTGACGGTCTCCCTTGCTTACTGCTCTCTTCATCACAAGGGGATGATGGTGGTTACAGCGGCGTAGCGTGGGTTGTCAGCACCTGGGGCAAGGCAAGTAATTTGCGCCCCCTAACCCCTAACCTGCCGCGTCAGGTGATCTGAGGCGAGTTGCCGCTGGCGCTGGCGCCCAAATGACGCCGCTTGCCCGGAGGAGGGGGAGGGTAGAGAGGCGAGGAAAATGCAACATGGCCCAGCAGCTGCAGCGGCGGCAGCGGGGCTGTGAGGAGGGGCTGCCTGGCGCGCCCTCCGCGGCCCTGACGCGCGGGGACCGCCACCAGCGCTGAGAGCCGCTGCCAGCTCGTCGGTTCCGCAAGACATGGGGCTCTGCTACAGCCTGCGCCCGAGGCTCTTCGCGACTCCGGAGGCGGCGAGCGCGCACCCCCAGATGTTGCACCCGGTGCGGCCAGCCCCCCTTGCACCCCCCACGCTACGCCACTGGGTGGTTATTCCACTCCACTTGAAAAGAGCTGAAAGAGGAAGCTAGAAGAGGGATGCTCGTCCCCTCTTCCAACTTGGTATGCTTTTTGAAGGCTCGCATCAGTATCTCAGATGTTAAACTGGAATCACTGCTACAGTTCATTTATGTTGGAACTGTCAACTGGAGGAGGCAGGGATCTTATCAGTTTGAGGTACCAAATAAGGCTTGAAACACTCACACCTATGCATTACTGCAGCATATCCAGAGATATTACAGTGGTACCTTGGGTTACATACACTTCAGGTTACATATGCTTCAGGCTACAGACTCCGCGAACCCAGAAATATTACCTCAGGTTAAGAACTTTGCTTCAGGATGAGAACAGAAATCGTGCTCTGGCGGCACGGCAACAGCAGGAGGCCCCATTAGCTAAAGTGGTGCTTCAGGTAAAAACAGTTTCAGGTTAAGGACAGACCTCCAGAACGAATTAAGTTCTTAACCCGAGGTACCACTGTACACCATTAGCAGGGCAAAGAGGCTGAGCACTCAAATGTCTGCTACAGCACACCTCAACGTCAGCTTCTCCCATATTCCATTTAGTGTGGGAAATTTGCAAATTGTGTGTGGCTTAGGGTGTGGAATAGGTGGTACTGGTAAATCGAGAATAACAATAAATACAGTGGTACCTCGGGTTAAGTACTTAATTCATTCTGGAGGTCCGTTCTTAACCCGAAACTGTTCTTAACCTGAAGCACCACTTTAGCTAATGGGGCCTCCTGCTGCCGCCGCACCACCAGAGCATGATTTCTGTTCTCATCCTGAAGCAAAGTTCTTAACTCGAGGTACTATTTCTGGGTTAGCGAAGTCTGTAACCTGAAGCGTATGTAACCTGAGGTACCACTGTATTTCAGTTGGTGGCATGGGGAGCAGCATGGAAGAGGATCCTGGAGAATGAGCAGTAGCAAGGGCATCGATGGTGTCCTGCTTGGGAGACCATGGTGCAGCCAAGGCAATCCCTGGCTGGATTAATCATATGCCACACTCCAAACAGGAGGGTTACAGAAAAGCAAGTCAGGCGGATTAGTCAAATGCACCTGGCAATACCAGATTCCAACCGCAGTGGAAAGCAGGGCAAACAGGAGCATATCAGCACCCTGGAGAGCTCACTCAGGAGCAGTTGTTGACTCAACAGCATACTGAAGTTTTCTAGGGCTTTATGAAAGTCAGCTGGCGTGGACTGTCTATTAGCCCTACCCCTTCTATGACAATGTAGGCTCTTTTAATGGATCATTGCCCTGCTGGGTTGCTGTTGGTTCCTACAGCATGGAGATAGTGAGGGATGAGTTGGAAGGGTGTCATCCAAGCTGGAGGGGTATGGTAAGGCCACAGCTTCTGGTCTGGATAGTCCAGAGGGCAGGGCAGGTATTTATGTCCCAAGTGATGCTTCCTCTCCCTGCAGGTCTGCCTGTGAGCCAGAGAACATGACAAATAGCAGGGGCCTCAACAGCTGCAGAGGTTGCTCAGGCCTGAGTGAGTGGAAGTAGTGATGATGGTGATGACGGGATTATGGCACATCAAGGTTGGATAATGGAGCTATATTCAGAAGATAACCACTGGTCCCATTGGCTTGAAGGGAGGGGGAGTTATGGGTGTGGCCACATCTGATGGGTGGGCAGCTTTGCCCTCCAGCTTAAATGAGGTTGATACCCCTGGTTGACTAGATCAGCAGAATCTAAATTCTCAAATAAATAAAATGGGAGTGATCACACAAAACAGCATAATATTCACATTGCATGACTGCAAGCTTGCTGATTTTGCTGCGTGCATTTGCAGTGAAAACAGACAGAAGTGCAGTCATCATGTGTGATGCTCTACACATGCTATTTGCATGTGTGTTTTTGAAATCTGAAGTTTTTATCCCGTCTGAAAACCAGAGGTTTCAGGTTGGAGGAAGACCAAATATACCACAGGAAGTTCTAGATATAATATGCTTTTGCCATTAACAAAACCAACATCTGGTTGCCGCTCACTTTTATAGCAATTCTTTGTGCGTCTGGATGTTTTGAGTGGGCTCCTTCTTCCCATACTTTTCCGATGGCCTTCCACCTAAGGATTTGCTAACAACTTCAGCATTTTTCGAGTGGATGGATGCCTGATCCTAGGAAATTCGGGCAGCTGTACAAACCAGCTCATGCTAATCCCTGGCATTTGTGCAAAAGCTTACCATAAGCCTTCAACTTCAGGAGGTGTCAGAACAGCAAGATCCTCACCATCAATTAATTCTGCTTTCAGAAAGTAGAAAAGAGGGCTATTGGGAGGCAACAGAGAGAGAGACAAGAGGCTGGGCCAAGGCCATTTCGTCAGCTTGGTTGAGACCACCAGCTTCACTGGGCTCCTGCCTCCCTCCACTGTCACCTGGCAGCAGCCAAACCACAAGGATTCAACAGTGGGGAAGTTGAGAAGCAGAGCCATTGGTCAACAGAGCTTGAGGGAATGAATCCAGGCTGTGGCATTTTGACCCTCCACTCAATGACTTTTTCCCTGACCTCCGATATCATTTGCCTGTTCTGGGTTTGCATGCAGGTATTTCTGCACCTGTGTGAATGTGTGTGCACCTTTAAAGAAAATTCCCAGGAAGGGCACAAATGCCAAGATTACCGACAGGCGAACAGGGGCAGCAATACCCATTTTTAATTTGGCTCTTTAAAAAAGAAAGGTATTGTGTAAGACTAATCTTTGCCTGCATAAAGCTTGCCCAAGAGGGATGAAGAGGGATGAAGCTGTTCTGTCCCAAGGCCTCTTTATTTATTTTTTATTTTAATGTACAAGGTGTGACTGCTGTTTAAACATATTATCGTTGCATTAACAAAGATATTGCATGCTGTAACGTGGAAACAAAGCATGCACACCAAACAGGAAGGAATTAATAAGGAAATTATAAGAGCAGCTGTAAGTGATAAACTTAGTGACAATGTTGTGATTACTTAGAGAATCTTATAGAGTTTTAAGAAAATGGAATCCAGTTATGCAATATATGAAGAAATAATTAGGAACTGCAAGTATAGGACTTTGTTTCTGGTTAAGCTGTTTCACAAACATGTATTGGGGGATTTCATAAGAGATATAAAATTGTTAAGATAGGATGACCATACTGATGACATTAATGATATTTATGACTTCTACATTTATGAATTGTAACTTATTTGGATTACTTGAGATATTTATAAGCAGGGTAGTAGAGATGTTTAGTATAAGGTTTGACACTAAACGTTAACCTTAAAAAAAACACCTATACTGGATTTTGTATTTAGTTTAAGTATGAACAAAAACTAAAAAGAATACTTTTTTAAAAACCTGATATATATATACTGATTTAGAGGTAACACACACACACACCTGCAATCCCATACCCATGTATTGGGTGGAGATCTGAAAAAAAAACCTGCTCCTGCTAACTCGGTAGTTAAATTTCACATGTGCCTTCTGCAGGCAACGTTCAGTAAAATTGGATGCACTTATACCATATGGCTAATATGGCCACACACACACAAAAATCACCCAAAATCACGCATGACAAACCTGCCCATCAAAACATAAAATGTGCTAACAAGCTTCCACATCAGCAGGTGTGCAGCAGATTGCAAATGTAACACGTGGAACACGAAAATCCTGACTAAAGGAAGAAAAACTACAGGCAGGCATTTTGATAACGATGATACTGTCTGGATGCTGCAAAAAAAAAATACACAAATGAACAACACAAATTCCACAATAAACACATGTCCAAAAGCACCCAACATAGTGCAGACACTTCAAAACCCTCTTGCTGTCATGGATTGGCTGGATGCAGAAGACGGGTGGGAGGCACCAGCTGGGGAACCCCCCAAGGGAACCCCTAAGGGAAGAGGGCTCAAAGCCCAGGGATTGGTGGTGGGATGACGATGAGTGGTCAGAAGGAGAAGAAGGAGCAGATTGGAAGAAGGTGTCAGAAGCTGAAGGGGTAAAAGGAAGAGTCTGTGGCAGAGAGCAGTCAAGATTCAGAGGCAGAAGCAGAGGTTGGAGAGGAGGAGGGCCGAGAGGCAGATACGAGGCAGGCTGTGATGGCCTGGGAATCTGATTCAGAGGCTAAATCTGAGGAATCCCAGCCTGCACAGGAGTCCCTGCCTCCAGGACCGGCTGAGCCCGGGCTGGGGCTTGAACCTGAAGGGTCCTCACCTGTGCTGGGTCCTCAGGAGCAGACACCAGCTGAATCTGCTCTGGCTCCAGAGGTGATCGAGGACCCATTGCCTGCAGGTGCTCCACTCTCATGCCCGTCAGGGAAAGGTGAGGTTGCCTCTGGGTCCAGTAACCCTCCAGCCTCTCCTGAGCTGCAGAGGCTCAGGCCAGAGAGGCGGAGGGAATCAAGTCCCCGCAGGAGGAGTGCTCGCCTCCAGGCCAGGAGAGGCGAGCCTCCTGTGGACCGGGGCCGCCCTATGCCTCAAAGGAGATAAAAGCCAGCTAGCCCAGTCCCAGGTTGCAGGAGCAACAGTGTTGGTAACCTGTTCCTGCCGGGACCCTGTCCTGCTCTTCTGCCAGAGTTCCTGACCACACACGACTCCTTGCCTTGGACCCCGCTTCAGCCTTGATGGACAGCCTCCATACCACACCCTCGACCTCGGACTGGACTTGGACCACGCCGCACAGTAACCCCCCGGGACCAGCACACAGGCTGCTGAAGAAACCAGGGCATCTCCCCCTCCTGCTGTGACCAACTCCCCTATCCACTGGTCAGCCAGAACCTACAGAGGTATGAAGAGGGCGGAAAAGAGACAGACAAGGTGTCAGAGTCTCAGATTGCTTGGAAAGAACCCAGAGTATGTCCTTCAGTGACACCTTGTGAGTTATTGATGACCTGCTGGCCCAGTAAGGTACCTGGATAGCAGACATTCTGGTACACATATGAAATCTGCTGTGAGCTCTTTGGAGGAAGAGCAAGGTATATGATTTGGTAAGGGCACCTTCAGACTTGGGGCACATACCACCTGTGGGCCACCCCTAATCTAGAGTTTCACCACCTGGAAATGTTTGATGACCCAAATTAAAGCCTGCCTTCAATGTAAACTCAAAAGGACATGAGAATCTACCTATAACAGATCAGACTATTTGTCCATCTAGCTCCAGAATGGAGAACCTCAGGCCCAGAGACCCAATGTGGTCCCTCCAGGTCTTTCTGCATGGCCCTAGGAACTCTCCCCCCAGACCACCTGATGCTCCACCCACTTTTGCTTCTGGCCCCTCCCACCCTCGGAACATAGCAGCCCTGGAAGACTGCCTCAAAGGAGATTCCGTCCCCAGACTGAAAAATGTTCTCCATCTCTGGATTAGCCCAGCATTTCCTATTGTCGACTAGCTCAATGGCAAAGAAAGGTGTTCCCCAAATGTTCTGAACCCCTGGCCTACCTGGTGGCAAGTCAATATGTCAAGTCCAAAGTTTGGGGGTCAATCTCTGCAAGCTAAGTCCAAAGTCCAGGAAACACACTCCAGGGTCTGTTCAGGTAAGCCAAGTCCACCAGTCAGGATAGAGTCCAGAATCCCCTAGAGGTCCAGGGGCATCCAAGCCAAGGCCCATCAACATGGGTTGTTGAGCAGACCTGACACCTCAGCTCTGCTTCCCATTTTTACTTCGCTTGTTAATTGCAGCATCTGGGCTTGATGAGACATGTGACCCTCACCTGTGCTGAGCCTACTCCAGCTAAGGAATCACACATCTCCCAGAGCTAGCGAGCCCCACATGGCCAACTGGTGAGCTGGGCTTTGTGCCCTTGCCTGCCTCAGCCTCCTAGCGCGCCCCTCCTGCTGCTCCCTATGCCTCAGAGCCTGCTGTATTTGCAGAGACAGGGACCCCTATGGCTCTGGCAATGGGTCCTGCTGCTCTGGTTCCCCTCACCACCCTATGTCACTCCATGAGTACTTCTTTCCCCATCCCCTGCTTGCCCTGGTATGTCCCAGTCCCGGCTATACCCCATGCTGGGATCCTGTTCCTTCTCTTCCTCCTCCCCGTCGTCCTACCAGTTCATGACACCAACACTGGGTTCCTGGTCCCCTTTAACAAGAGCTACCAGGGCTTCAAGGGACGCGGGTGGTGCTGTGGGTTGAACCACAGAGCCTAGGACTTGACGATCAGAAGGTTGGCGGTTCGAATCCCCACGACGGAGTGAGCTCCCGTTGCTCGATCCCTGCTCCTGCCAACCTAGCAGTTTGAAAGCACATCCAAGTGCAGGTAGATAAATAGGTACCGCTCCGGCAGGAAGATAAATGGTGCTTCTGTGCGCTGCTCTGGTTCACCAGAAGCGGCTTAGTCATGCTGGCCACATGACCCGGAAGCTGTATGCCAGCTCCCTCGGCCAGTAAAGCGAGATAAGCGCCGCAACCCCAGAGTTGGCCACAACTAGACCTAATGGTCAGGGGTCCCTTTACCTTTTACCAGGGCTTCAGCATGGGGCATGCTACACACAGAGCATGTCTTCTGCCATTGTGGTGCAGATCTTCCCTTACGAAGCGTCAACAATCCTTAAACACCTATGATTCAGAGACCCTGATTCAGAGCCACAGACAAAGCCCAGTCATACCCCATTAATATCGCTAGCAAACGAAAAACTAAATATTTCTGGGGATGCAACCGGGCTAAATAAGTCCAGGCCATGAAATTGAACATTTCAGATTCATGGCTTGTGCATTACTACTGAGCACTGCCTAGAAGCTTCAACCATAATAAGCTGGGGCTAATTTCCCACTAATGGTACTTTGGTCTTACAAAAGCAGGTCCTTTTTTCATTCTGGAGTCAAATATTGTTATAGGAAATGCTATAGGACCTGGCCCTAGAACTCTAAAATCAATCTAAACCCATTAAAACAGTGTTTTTTGTTCTCTCTGTCCCTTGGGGAAAAAAGCTACTTTGTCATTTTATCTTAGCCAAATAGGGTGGAAAGAATTAATTTCATTATACAGAACAGAACAGGATTTCATTGGATTAAACCCAAGGACTTTCAATGTGCTTTTTAATATCTGCAGAATTGCACTGCCCTTTCACATTTGTAAAATATTCACACACAAAAGATCTCCAAACCCATCGCTATTCCCAACAGTGGCTGAATTTGCCATATCACAGTAAGCCAATGCTGGGGAAACTCCAGTTTCATAAGCCCACCAGATCTCCCCACTTGGCACAGAGTGTGGTTTAGCCAAAGCCATGCCAGGAAGGTTTACAACAGGTAAACCTGCAGTGCCAAACCGAAAAGGGAGAATAAGGAGCACACCCTGAGAGCCTTTTTCTGTTGCTCTGTGGTAACGAAAATAGTCGTCAGATTCAAAAAGCGGCGAATTACAGCTGAACAGGAAGAATGGCGAGTGCATTTTGGCTCTGTACACATCCTCCAGCTTTAAAGCACATGCAAAATACAATCTTTCCCTCAAAGAACTCTGGGCATTGTAGTTTGTTAAGCGTTGCTGGAAGTTACAACTCTGTGAGGGGCTAAACTACAATGTCCATAATTCTTTGAGGGGAGGGTATGTTTCAAACGTGCTTTGAAGGTAGAGCGTACACACAGCCTTGAGACTGCATTCATAATTCTTCTGCAGCCTCAACTTAAATTCAAGTCTTGGCTGCAAAGGAAGACTCTTTGCAGCACTGGCTTATGTTTATGTCTTTATTATTTATTATTAATTTTTGAATAATGCCCTTCATCTGATTTCACAGGCTGCAGAGGGTTGCCGTATGTCCTCTTTTTCTAGGACACGTCCTCTTTTTCATGGGTATGTAAAATGAGAGTCGACATAGCAATCCATAGTTAAAAGTAGTACAGTGGTACCTCGGGTTAAGTACTTAATTCGTTCCGGAGGTCCGTTCTTAACCTGAAACTGTTCTTAACCTGAAGCACCACTTTAACTAATGGGGCCTCCTGCTGCTGCCGCGCTGCCGGAGCACGATTTCTGTTCTCATCCTGAAGCAAAGTTCTTAACCTGAAGCACTATTTCTGGGTTAGCGGAGTCTGTAACCTGAAGCATATGTAACCTGAAGCATATGTAACCTGAGGTACCACTGTAGTTGGCAAATGTGCCCTCTTTTTTGCTCTTCAAAACATGGCAACGAAGAGTGGTGGCTTCAACAGAAGCATTGCAGATATACTCCTAATTCTTCCTAGGCAAGGCATAGGCTCAAAGTAGAATCCCATTTTACACTCCTTCAGTAAGTCATGAATCATGGGCTATTGTGCATGAGCCAACTGTGTCTGCCTGGACCCCCCCCCCCCCCAACAATGGAGAGAAACAATTCACAACCCCTGATTCAGCATTACATCTGATTCAGGGACAGTGGCTTGTTTTTCCCTTAACACACCACAATGGTAAGCCAAGAGTTGATATTTGCTCATAAACCATGGTTTGCTTGAGAGAAACTAACCACGGTTCCATGATCCAGGTGCAATGCTAAGCATTGATTTGTTTCCTCCAAGCAATAGTGGGGAGGAGTAAAACTGCCCAGACTGGCTCAGCCACAGGAAACCATTAAGTATGACACGAGAATTGGGTCATCATTTTAAAAAGAAGAAGTCTTAAACGTTTTAAAAGCACTTTTGGGTGTCTTGCACATTTTCTTCTTCATAACTGTGAAACCCCTGTAGATTTGCCCGTATCCAAGTTTAGACTGCAAGAACTTTGAAACAAAGACGTATCCTATTAGATGGTGAGACCTGTGTAAATTCCCTGCACATAAACAGACGAACAAATCGTAACACACCCCAATTATGGCTGATGAACCTATATTGTGGGTTCCAAAGAAAAGGCTTAGATTTAAAAGGCAAGCTTTTAAGAAGCAATGATTATCAACTATATGTTGGAGAATCAACACGGCTTTCGTATCAAAAGGCAAGAAGGTTGCCGGTCAAAGTTATGCGTCTCCTCTACAGCACAGCCACAATAGAAGCTGCTTAAAACCCTGAAACCTTATCTGTAAGAAACAGGCAACTAAAACTAACAGCACCATCTTAAGGCAAAAAATAGAAGCGCACACTAAGCAGGAAAAGAGGAGCTAGCTTTATGGAGGGTCAGGCTAACGATCCGTCTTGCTCAGCACTGTTTATACCCAAGGTAGCCAGAGTGGGGCCTTCCACATGCGGTTGACTTCCCATCAGCCCTAGCATGCCCCATGGGCATAGCTCAGTTGGCAGAGAATGAGACTGGAGTCAGGGCTGGAGTCCTTCCATCCCATCCTTGGGGCTGGTCCTGCACCACCAACCAAGAACATACACAACAGCATAGCTGTCAACTTACAGATTTGAAAATAAGGGACCAGCGGCCGTGATCGTATAGTGGTTAGTACTCTGTGTTGTGAAAATAAGGGACCAGCAGCCTCGAAAATAAGGGATCAGCAGCCAAAATAAGGGATCAACAATTACTTTGATGAAATACATATTTTGTTGTGTGCAAATGGCTTTAGATACCTATTAGGTCCATAAATTACCATATAGCATATATTCAACACAAAAAAGCAACAATTTGTTGTTGACAAAGGACAGCTGGACATAGAAAGGGCCCCATTACCTTCAGTAGCTTATTTAAGGGATATCATCAATAAGGGACAGCAGCGGAACATGGCGCTGGGATAAGGGACTGTCCCACCAAATAAGGGACGCTTGACAGCTATGCACAACAGGGTCACTGTGTTTTGCACTATCGAGCTAGCATGAGAAGCAACCACTTAAAAGCACCTTAAACAAAACTCGAAACCAAAGCTGGTAGGACACACACTATCTACTTACTTTCCTGCTGCGTGAAAAGGAAATGGCCCCGAAACCCAGAGCACCTTTCCAAAATTTAACAACAAAGAGTTCCTTACTTTTTCTTGATCTGGAGAAGAACTTTATGCCCCCGGGAGAAGTGGATGCGTTGGAGCTAGGAGAGGAAGAGTCTTTGGAAGACGACCGGAAGATGCCGCTGAAGCTCATGCGCCGAGGGGAGCGAGGGGGAGATTCCTGGTAGGGGAAGGGGAACACTGTTTTGGGCGAGCCGGGACTGTGCTTGGATTTGACGGGGGCAGAGGCTGGGCTGGAAGGCCGGTTCTGGAGCCCCTTTGGGAAAAGTCCTTTGGAAGGGCTCCCTGTGTTGTAGCTGTCTTCCGCCTGCAAGGGAAAGAGAAAGGGGTAATAATTTTTAACAAAAAAAAATATTATTCCAAGGCAGACCTCTGTCAAACCACTGACCTAATGAGCATCTACCTGCAGTGAATCTGCTGCAATAAAATATTGCCTGCCCTTCTCTTAAAATTATCTTTTGCTGGACTAGCCAAACACTAGTATCTTTCCTGTGTTGGAAAGGCTGTGGAGAGATATGCTCATATTTTTATGCATGGTGGAGTCGCACATTGGTAAACATCTTTTGGGGAAAAAAGTTGTTTCTCATTATTTCCAAAATTACACCGCAATCCCTTCTGCCCAATTCGGGTCTTGCCTTGTTATCATTAGTCTCAAATTTAAAAAATAACCTTAAATGCAGAGATATAGTAATTTTTCCTATTATCAGCCGTCCGATTAACAACAGCCCGATACTGTAAACAACTTAGAGAAACCCCACTGAAATCTGATTAAATAATATTTGGAATGTGGCTCTATCTTGCTACGGAAGGGTAATTAAAGGCAGTTCAAGGATAGACACTTTTGGTGAGACTTGGCTTCCTTTCTTTGCCTTTATAAATAGAGACTCCATTCTTAAGGAAATCAGCCCTGAGTGCTCATTGGAAGGACAGATAGTGAAGCTGAGGCTCCAAGACTTTGGCCACCTCATGAGAAGAGAAGACTCCCTGGAAAAGACCCTGATGTTGGGAAAGATGGAGGGCACAAAGAGAAGGGGACGATGGAGGATGAGGTGGTTGGACACTGTTCTCGAAGCTACAAACATGAGTCTGACCAAACTGTGGGAGGGAGTGGAAGACAGGAGTGCCTGGCGTGCTCTGGTCCATGGGGTCACGAAGAGTCGGACACGACTAAACGACTAAACAACAACAAAATAGAGACAGAAGGTACTTTTATTCCACCCTCAACGTAAGAATCTCTGGGGAGAGGCTACTTGAACTGATAATGCATAAATAAACGTAACACTTGTGTACTGCATATGAAACCTAACGAGAATGTACCACTGGGTGAGTTAATGTTGTTCTTCTATTGACATGAAAACCAATAAAAAATATTTTTTGAGGGGCAGGAATATTGTCTGCCCAACACTGCAGGTGGTCAGAAAACAGAATTAAAAGTCAAATCCCACCTTCTTCTAATGAAAAGTTAAAATGAAGGCTCTCAATGGGTGACAAGGAGGACTCACTACCAACATAGGAAGACAATACGCTACTTTATACCGGTCAGCCTATTTGTCTAGCTGGTCGAGTGCTGCTGAACTTTGACAGGAAGTCCATCTCCATGGCCTTGGGGAAGAAGTCTCACCACCGTCACCTCTAACTTGATCTTTTAAATTTGGGACTGGACTTATGACCTCCTGCATGTAAAGCATGAGAAATGATCCATCTCAGTCCCAACAGTTGCCATTTGTGGATGTGAAAAGAATGGGTGGTTTCTGGGAGCCTAGTTAATTACATTAAATTCTGCCGCAACGGCCAACAAGAGAAGCCATGCAGGGTTTTTTGGAAGCTGAACTGCGGCAGTGGTGAGCATGGGTGAGACCAGAAATCTATGCCTTCTTAGACCTCCTACCTCCTGCCGAAGAAGAGCTGTTTTGCCTCACATGCACCACCCCAAGAGCTGATACAGTGGTACCTCGGGTTAAGTCAATTCGTTCCAGAGGTCCGTTCTTAACCTGAAACTGTTCTTAACCTGAAGCACCACTTTAGCTAATGGGGCCTCCCGCTGCCCCTGCGCCGCCGAAGCACGATTTCTGTTCTCATCCTGAAGCAAAGTTCTTAACCCGAGGTAATATTTCTGTGTTAGTGGAGTCTGTAACCTGAAGCATCAGTAACCTGAAGCGTATGTAACCCAAGGTACCACTGTAATGGCTTTTTATTGTGTACAACATGCAGCAACAGCCGTTTTTAAAACTCACAATTATATTTTAACCGGAATATAACAATATTCCCTTTAACTGGACTGAAACGTGCTCATACGTTATAACAATCTTGGTCCTAGGGAGGGCGGGAAGCAATTACGCTGATATTAATGGCATGTACAGTGCACATGACTATCTCGATTGCTTTACAGCTACAGCCATTAGCCTGGGGGAATGAGGGGAGAGACCTGTCATTTCCTGTTCTCTACTCTTGATGCTGCAGCAATTGTTCCAGTCAGAGCACCTCAAGCGAGATAATTTGATTAATTATTTACCTTAATGACAAGGGGTAAAGAAAACATTAAAGCAGAAGATGAGTGTAAATATATATATATATACACACACATATTTGCTTCCCTATTGGCAATTCATTTAATCAATTTTTCCTTCTCTGAGCTTATCAGACAGGATCCAGTCCTCAATAAAGAACACATACACAAGTACCCATGACTTCTAACGATACCCAGCCCATTCTTGATACCCCGGCAGCTACAGAAGCTCAGCTGCAGAAACCAAATCCTGTTTAAATATTAGTCAAGAAGGAAGGCAGTGGGGCCTCAGGCTTCCTCAGATGTTCCACAGGCTGAGCAGCAGAGGGCGAAGGGAGCATGTGGAACAAAGTGCAAGCTGAAGGAGGAAACGCCACAAAACAAGCCTTTTGCCAGGGACCTCCATGCACAGGCGTTAGTCTGCAGAGCAGATTGGAAGAAGGTGTCAGCCCCACACCGAACGTCTCCACACAAGGCACGTGTGGCGATGCATAACTGAATCTGGGATCCATAGCTAAGCTCCAGGCCCTTGCTACTCAGGGCGTTAAGCTTATTTTTCTCATTATTGCCCCCAGAGTACACAAGTGCTTTTAGAAAGCCGCAAAAGCAAGACAGACTGAAGAGCTTGGAGTCTAGATTTTGGCACCAGAGGTCTTTCCTTATGCCTCCACCTGAAAGCTCATGTAAACAGACAATACAGCCATGCACCTTTCAATGCAGTAATTATTATTATTATTATTATTATTATTATTATTATTATTATTATTATTATCATCATCATCATCATCATCATCATTATTTTGTGTTTTCCTGCATTTGGATGTTTATGTTTAATTGTGTGCTTTCTTCTGAACCATAAATCTTTTATATTATTTTCAGGGAAAGAACAGGATTTGTTTAATAAAGATTTAAGAAGAAAACAAAGTACCCAATGAAGTGATGAAGTGAGGGACAGATTTATTGTAACAAGCAGCACCATGCATGGTTTGAACGGCAGCATTCCTTATGGAAAATCTACAGCTAAGTACAAACATTAACTCAAGTCTCCACATTTTAGGCAGAATTTGCTGATCCAGAGTCTCTACATGGAGACGAGAGAGGACGAGAGAGAGAGAGAGAGAGCGCTTTTTTCTATAAAAAAATTTTTAGGGGTACTCTGATTTTCCTACTCATATTGAGGCCAAACTTATTCACAAAATGTTTTTGGGTATGTGTCCCCTGCACCCCCTAGAAAAAAGCACTGTATGTGTATGTATATGTATATGTATATGTATATGTATATGTATATGTATATGTATATGTATATTTATATGTATGTGTATTTGTATGTATATGTATATGTATATGTATATGTATATGTATATGTATATGTATATACATACATACATATACAAACACACCTCTAAAACTACTTTTACTCATCTCCTTGAATTTCTTTTCCCCTCCACCTTTTCTTCTTAACTTATACTTTATTTCCCCTCCCAAAAACTTATATTCACTTCCTCCTCTCATTATCTCATTCCTTTCTATTCCCATTTACAGTGGCATGTCAGTTTAAGAACAGCCCTGTTTATGAACTATTCGGTTTACAAACTCCGCAAAACCGGAAGCAGTGTCCCGGTTTGCGAACTTTACCTCGGCCTAAGAACGGAATCCGAACGGTGGAAGGGCACCAGCGGCAGGAGGCCTCATTAGGGAAAGTGTGCCTTGGTTTAAGAACGGTTTTGGTCTAAGAACAGGCTTCCGGAACAGATTAAGTTCGTAAACCAAGGTACCACCTTATTATTATTATTTTAAAATATTAACCTTTTACCTCATCTCCTAATTCCCTTCAACACTTTCACTGACTTCCAAGGCCATATCTGACTCCTGGGCCTGAAGCAAGTCTGTGGTACCAAGGTCCACGTGGCCCCATTTGACTAAACCAACTGGCAGTGGCCTCTCCAGGGTTCAGACTGGGGACATTCCCAGCCCTATCTGAAGATGCCAGGAATCGAACACGGGGCCTTCCACGTGCGCAGAGGATGCTTTAACACTTTAACAACCCTTCCCTGATATGAAGAAAAATTCTTTCTCTTAGAAGGACAGGCCTGGACACATGGGAGTTCCTTATTTTCTTCAAGCAAAGGGAGCGACGGCGCATACCAGATTAAACTAAACGATATGCTATCGGTCTTCATGTCAAGGTGCAGTTAGATTAGTGTCATTTGAGGCGAGGGAATTTCTGCCCGTGGTATACCGCTGCAGAACGTCGCTCACGTCTCTCCAGATAGCTTTATCAGACTGTACATACCTCCTCAGAGGCAAATGCAAGATTAAATGGGCTGTTAGTGTGTGTCAGTGTGTTCTGCATCTGGCTGGGGTTTGGGTAAGGACATAAGGCGACGGTGTTTTCAGTCCTGTCCTGAGTTTGGTGTGTGATCAGCGCAGCTTCTGTTGTTCTACGGTTCAGCTTCCACTCAAACCTACATCACCATCCCCTCCAACATTTATCCGATGAAAATAGGGACCTTCTATACCTAGACAGCATCTTAAAAAGTAGAGACATCACCTTGCCAACAAAGGTCCGTATAGTAAAAGCTATGGTTTTCCCAGTAGTGATGTATGGAAGTGAGAGCTGGACCATAAAGAAGGCTGATCACCGAAGAATGGATGCTTTTGAATTATGGTGCTGGAGGAGACTCTTGAGAGTCCCATGGACTGCAAGAAGATCAAACCTATCCATTCTGAAGGAAATCAGCCCTGAGTGCTCACTGGAAGGACAGATCCTGAAGCTGAAGCTCCAATACTTTGGCCACCACACGAGAAGAGAAGACTTCCTGGAAAAGACCCTGATGTTGGGAAAGATGGAGGGCACAAGGAGAAGGGGACGACAGAGGACGAGATGGTTGGATAGTGTCTTCGAAGCTACCAGCATGAGTTTGACCAAACTGTGGGAGGCAGTGGAAGACAGAAGTGCCTGGCGTGCTCTGGTCCATGGGGTCACGAAGAGTCGGACACGACGAAACGACTAAACAACAACAACATTCTCCGTCAGGAAGCTTCTCTCGTGTTTGATCTCGCCACACACATAGACGTCATATGTACATCTGTCACCTTGAGCCAACTTCACTGCCTCAACCGACCTCACAGGATTGTCGTAAAAAAAAAAGTGTGAGGGAAGGGATCATGCGCAACACTTTCCGCAGATAAATGAAACAAAACGAAAGTTTTAGCAGCAAGCTAAAACTGCCAGCCGGCAGTTAAGTCTGGAGGAGCAACAGAACCTTGTGTTATAACCACCATTTTAAAACTCCCAGCAAAGCTAAAAATGTCACAAGCTGGGCTGGGGAGGAAGGAATGAGTCAATCAGTATTTGCAATAGGTCTTCCCCAGGAGGTACAAATGCAATCTCATCTGCCTACAGAAACACTCTCACCAAGTGACACCTAATTTACCCCTCAGGTCTGAAAGTTACAGGCATACCTCCGAAATATTGCAGGTTCGGTTCCAGGCTCCCACAATAAAGCAAATATCGCAATAAAGCAAGTCACACACATTTTTGGGGTGTGAATATATAAGTTCTGTTTACACTATGCTGTAGTCCATAGATAGGCAAATTAAGGCCCAGGGGCCGGGGCCAGCACAATCGCCTTCTAAATCCGGATCACGGATGGTCCGGGAATCAGCGTGTTTTTACATGAATAGAATGTGTCCTTTTACTTAAAATGCATCTCTGGGTTATTTGTGGGGCCTGCCTGGTGTTTTTACATGAGTAGACTGTGTCCTTTTATTTAAAATGCATCTCTGGGTTATTTGTGGGGCATAGGAATACATTCATTATTATTTTTCAAAATATAGTCCAGCCCCCCACAGGGTCTGAGGGACAGTGGACCGGCCCCCTGCTGAAAAAGTTGGCTGACCCCTGCTATAGTCTATTAAGCCAGGCGCCCTAACCAGCTCGACTCCTGCAGCAGAAGTGTGGGTCTTTCTCCCCCTGGAAGCAGCTGGGCCGCCTGCAGCTGTGCCCATGTCCTCATAAGGAGCAGTATCTGCGAAGCACAATAAAACTGCATGTGCAAGATTGAATCACACACTTTCCAATCTTTTGCAGAAAATTATATTTTCATCTGCAGACGAGAAGCAATAATTCCTCATCGCTGATGGTAGTGGCGGCGACCCCAAAACAATTAAAGTGCTGTAATGTAGCTTCACTTAAGAACCATTTTTTTCTTCTCAGGCAATCAGATTCTACACTCCTAAAGTGTGTCGTGCTTAATGCTTCATTGTGAAAGGTGTGAGTCAGCTCCGCAGAATTTAAAATGGATCTCTGCTTACTAAGGCAAAGGGTTTTGTGAAACGTTAACAGCCAGAAAGACGTGTTCCTGGCATTTTTCTTGAAGCTGTCCCAAGAGGTGAAATATCGCAAGAGTAGCAGACTTTAACAACAAAGCTCTTTCCCTGTCCTTTCTGCACAAGGGGAGGCAAAAGAGGAAATAATAGCTTGCTCCTGATTTGCTGGAAAACAGTGAATTCTGCAAACCATGGTTTGCCCCATTCAGACACAAAAATAATATTTGGCAACAATTCAGTACTGAATTGGCAGTGTGCAGAGAGAAGGACATCATATCCCCAAGGTTTAGCATTGCATCTGAATGCAATGCACTGTCTGTGTTTGAGCTATGTTTTGGGCTGCCTGGCAGTTGCATTTCTTACCTTCTAAACCACTTTGAGTGGGCTTTTGCCTCTCCTGGAGGGACTTTAGCTTGCTAAAGGGTCTGTTCACACGTCCAAGGTGAAAAAGTTATAGCAAGGCCACGCCTCCATTTTCCTCGCACAGCAAGCTAGTCCTGTGCAAGCGCCTCCCGTGGAACCAGATCCACAGGTCAGGATAAGAGTGCCATAAAGGTAAAGGTAACGGGACCCCTGACCATTAGGTCCAGTTGTGGCTGACTCTGGGGTTGCGGCGCTCATCTCGTTTTACTGGCCGAGGGAGCCGGCGTACAGCTTCCGGGTCATGTGGCCAGCAGGACTAATCTGCTTCTGGTGAACCAGAGCAGCACACGGAAACGCCATTTACCTTCCCTCTGGAGTGGTACCTATTTATCTACTTGCACTTTGACGTGCTTTTGAACTGCTAGGTTGGCAGGAGCTGGGACCGAGCAACGGGAGCTCACCCCGTCGCGGGGATTTGAACCGCCAACCTTCTGATCGGCAAGTCCTAGGCTCTGTGGTTTAACCCATAGCGCCACCCGTGTCCCAAGGGTGCCATAGAAGAGGCCTTCTCCCAAGACCACTTGACCACATCATCAACACGGAGGGGACAAAGGGACCTTGCAGCAACTTCCACTTAAAAATACTCAGCTGAATCAGCCATTTCTGGACAAATCAACATGGCCGACGTGAACTCAGTGAAACAGGTCTCTGAATTCTGGGAAGATTGATGGAAGCACCACCAGTTTTCACTAGCAAGAGATAGAAAGAAGACTCAGAAAGTCCTACCTTCCGTGAGGCATGCTTCTCTGCACTGTCCACGTCTCCATCCAAGAATGGCATGGCAAATGAGCTGAGATCCTAGGAGAAAAGGAAAAAGGAAAATTATAGTCTTTCAATTAAAGTTTCTAAAGGGCACACAGACTAGAATAGAAATGCAATACGTCATATGTAAAAGGAAGCTTCAGAAGTCATTTTATAAAATGGAAAGCAGTTCTGGGATGGTTAATGCTGAGTGGTGTAGTGATGTGGGGGTCGCTCAACTTATTTGCTGGCTATTTATTCACTTCTTTGAGCAGTTTCACCCTTCCACTGTACAGTCCCAGGTAATGTTTGCCTTCCCAAAGAGGCATTTGGCCTGCTATTCTATTCCTACTTACCTGAGAGGAGGGATGTCAGAGAATTCCACTGAAAATAGAAATGTGAGCGGAAATGGCCAACGTTCATTTTATTCATCCCACTCCTCCAACAGAACTCAATCCAGCCAATACAATCAGTATTTGCTGCAGTTGTTGCTTTCAGTCTGTAAATGGTACATAATGGATCACGTGTCAATTCCCCACCAGCTCACATTGCACTGAAATGAACCGGGTGGAATACTGTAATGGCAACGCAACTCATGTACTGAATTACGTATATTACATAAGCTATGCAGTTTTGCCACAGCAAACAGCAAGACAAAAAACACTGTGTGAAAGACGAACTGCAGCAGAAGGGAAACAGTGCTTCATGGGCAGAACAAAAAAACGATGCCTCCTTACTTCTGTGGTTGAGAGTAAGACCCACTGAACACAGTGGATCTGATTTCAGCACTGCTGGAAACAATTTTGTGAAGAACTATGCCTCATGTGGAACATAGGAACCGCCCAGTTGAATTAGGCCAAAAGGCAAATTTATTCCAGCAATTTGTTTTCACTGTAGCCAAGCAGGACTTGAGTGCAACAGCAGTCCTCTGCTCAAAAGAGTCCCCCCAGGATGCAGCTTTTCATTGAAAAAACGATGACAGATGTTGGTGCTTAAATAATAATGATAATAATAATGTAATATATATGCTGCTCATCTGCCTGCCCTTGCCTCTCTCCACCTGGCTTGGGGCGTGGCCTGACAGGATTCACAAGGACTGCGGCTACTGCTCACAGAGCGGGCTCCTCTTTTAAATTGTTTTTAATTTCTATCCGTATTGTTTTAAATGAGACCATCTTGGCTGTGAGCCCTGGAAGACCTGCACCTTGCCTTGTTGGCCTTTTCCCATCTGGTCTGGGAGAGTGGAGTGCTGACTGACTCCAACTACAAAAGCTGAGGCTGTTGAACGGATTCCTGGGCTTGAGTATTGTTTACAGGCGGTTGAGAGAGCTTGTTGCTGTTACTGATATTATTGTTGTATCTTTAGTTTTAGATCTTATGATTTACGTGGAAATTGTTTCCATTTGGTTGTGTACTTTTTGATGTGTTTTATTTATTGTTGATGAATTCTGTTATGTTTGTAATTGTGTAAATCTTGTCATGTTGTAAGCCGCATTGAGCATAGTTATGGTCCATATAACTATGTAAAGGCGGCATACAATAAAATGATGATGATGATGATCTGACTGGGTTGCCCCAGCCGCTCTAGGCAACTTCCAACAAATCAAAACACAGTAAGACATCCAACATTTAAAACTTCCCCACACAGCGCTGTCTTCAGATGTCTTCTAAAAATCAGATAGTTGTTGATCTCCTTGACATCTGATGGGAGGGCGTTCCACAGGGTGGGCACCACCACCGAGAAGGCCTTCTGCCTGGTTCCTTGTAACTTCACTTCTTGCAGCGAGGGAACTGCCAGAAGGCCCTCGGAGCCGGACCTGAATGATGCGGGTCTTTGTATGTAATGTGTTACATATATATAAGGGGAGCAGGTGGCGCTGTGGTTTAAACCACTGAGCCTCTTGGGCTTGCCGATTGGAATCCGTGTGACCTGGGTGAGCTCCCGTTGCTCTGCCCCAGTTTCTGCCAACCTAGCAGTTCAAAAGCATACCAGTGCAAGTAGATAAATAGGTACTAGTGCTTTTTCCTAAAAAAATGTTTAGGGTACTCTCATTTTGACTCAAGAAAACCACCATTTTATACTTCAAATTGGGGAAAATAAATACAGTAAAAGGACAAAAGTACAAAGATTCACAAAATGTTTAGGGGTATGCATACCCCTGTGTGTCCCCCCCCCCAAAAAAGCAGTGGGTACCGCTGCGGTGGGAGAGTAAATGGCATTTCCATGCGCTCTGGTTTCTGTCACAGTGTGTTCCATTGTGCCAGAAGCAGTTTAGTCATGCTGGCCACATGACCCGGAAAGCTGTCTGCGGACAAACGTCGGCTCCCTCAGCCTGAAGTGAGATGAGCACCGCAACCCCATAGCTGCCTTTGACTGGACTTAACCACCCAAGGGTCCTTTACCTTTACCCTTTTTTACTTATTTATCTATTTTCATCACACTTTTCTATATAAAATACCCAAAACATCAAACAAAACTAAAACAACTAGATCATAAAATGGATTAACTATGATCCAAACAGACATAAACTATTTTCCAAAATATATAATAGGTGAATCAGCTGTCACATAGAATCTCCAAGGAAATGAGATGCTAAGAGCATTTTTAGATGAAAACCTATTGTCTCAACAGTAAACCTAAGATGTGTGAATATGACAAGTATGTGTTTTTAATTGCAGGTGTCGGGGAGGAAGTCTTGTCACGAAGCCAAGATAGGGAGACGTGCCTTCCACTGTATTAAACAGGGGATTTGCCTGTGCAATGTGTTAAGGGACATTAATCAGATTGCCAACTTAAAGAACCAACAGGAACACGGGGAAATGGAGAGGGGAGAATTCTATACTCCTTTATTTTATTTACTGCATTATCGCCCTGCCTTTCTTCCATGGAGCTCAAGGTGGATTACAGTGGTACCTCAGGTTACATATGCTTCAGGTTACAGACTCTGCCGAACCAGAAATATTATCTCGGGTTAAGAACTTTGCTGCATGATAAGAACAGAAATTGTGCTCCGGCGGCGCGGCGGCAGCAGCAGGAGGCCCCATTAGCTAAAGTGGTGCTTCAGGTTAAGAACAGTTTCAGGTTAAGAACGGACCTCCAGAACGAATTAAGTACTTAACCTGAGGTACCACTGTAATATAATCACAGTAATGATTAAAAAAAACCACTGGTGATAGTAACACAAACCACCTGGCATTGGTGAACTTTATCTTATAATTCAGCAGTTTCATGCTAAAGTCTCCCTCTGAAGGTCTTCTGGTCAAGAATGATCACTTCAGCATCAGTAACCTGAGGTACCACTGTATATTGTTTTCCCCCTCCAAATTTCATCCCCACAACAAGCATGTGAGGTAGGCCAGGCCAAGAGCAAGTGACGTCACCCTGTGAGCTTCATGGCCAAGTGAGGATTCAAACCCTGGTCTCCTAGGTCTTAGTCCAACGCTCTAACCACTACACCACTGTGGCTCGCCAATTGTTTTTGTTTTTTTAAAAATAATTTTTATTGGTTTTTCACCTTTTATAAAAACATAACACACACAGAAGGGACAAGACAATAACATGTATAATTTCAGAAAATCCTACTTTCTTAACCTTGTTCCTTGACTTCCCCCCACCCCCCTTCATGCATCCCAATTCCCATAATTGTGTCAGCAAATTAAAATTTCTACTCTTAACCATCTTAATATTACCTCTTTTATAAAAAAAAAAAATAAGTTTTTTCTAAGTTGGACTCAAATTCCCTTCCATCGATTTCCCATTTTGTCTTAGATAAAAGTCGTATTAACTAAACCCAAAAGTCCTGAGTGTTTTTAAAGTTCTATTCTTCCCTCCCTCCCATCCCCGGTTTTCGTCCCTTCCCCAATACATGTCCAAATAACAGTTCTTAGCCTGGATTCCTCACGTCCGAGGCTTTCAAGTCTCTTTCAGTCCCTCTCCGCCGGTCTTGTTGGTAGTCCTTTATGTTGGTCGTCGAATCTCGAAGGAGTTCTGTCCCCATCAAACCAGGTTCTCTTCCCACAAGGACATTTGAAAACAACTGCTGCAAAAGTTCCGCAGGCCATGCATCTTCAGAGTCAGTGTGGAGGCCCCAATCATATTTCTTCTTTATTTTGAGTTCCTGTATTCCATATACTCCCGGGGCCTCCTCCTTCGTCTTTTGCATCTTTCGCAGATTTGTAGTCAATGTAATCCAAAAGTCTCCTTGCTTATATTCCACTGGTGTAAGCTTCTGGTTGGTACTTTCCATCTTTGCTTTCTCTTTTCCTTGTTTAGTCTCCTCCACTTCTTGAGTTATCATTTCCGATTCAGCTGCAGATTCTTTCTCATTCAGGTCCTCAATACATTCAGCAGAGCTGCTTGTTGCAGAGGTCAAGGTCATGAGTTGTTTATTCATAGCCAGACTCTGCTCTTGTAAGATTCCCACCAAATGAAACATTCTTTCAATTTCCACTAGTAACTTTCCATCCACAGCCATTGTAATGTCACAGAGTTCCCCCTAGAGGGAATCTGGTTACTTAATAATCTTTCTCCAATAATCCTCTGACTTGTTGTTGTTACTTTATTTCCAACAATTTTAGTTCAATTATAACTGATTTTAATCCAGAGGGATCTTAGATGACAATTTTTCAACTGTAAACTGTCCGTTTGACAGCTTTGACAGCTGTCAAACTCCGTATTCCTCTTCCACAAGCTCAAACACAGGACGCTCCCGGGCCCGGGAGGGGGGGTTGTATACAACAGAAAAGAAGCTTCTAAAATTCCACTCTTTCACTCCAGCTCAAAATTTCTTTTTGCCAAATCTTGGAAGTTAATGTCTTTTTTAACTCACCCCACAAAGGGTAGGCTCTCCAGCTTAGTTCTTCTATTGTTGCTTTAGATCGTCTGCAAGAGGGGGGGTGCGGACTTCCTTTTAGCACACCCCCCGGTCGTCTCGAATTCACAGGAAAATATTCTTAAAGTCCAATTCCATCTTACTCACGGGTTATTCTTTTTCAGTCCGAATTTCAAGGAAGGAAGTCAGCGCTCTCCAGTCATGGCTCGCGGCTCCGCTCAACCGAGGTAGCGATCGACTCTCAGCGCCACGCCACCCTCCGTACCCTCTCCGCAGCCTTTAAAAAGGCTCTTCGTGGGTCGGGGGGCGCTTAAGGCGCCCACTGAGTCTTCCAGTCCGCAGGCTTCAGCGCCTGCGGTTTCTAAGGGTCCCCGCGTCGCCGGCGCGGCAAGACCCGTCCTCAGTTGAGCCGATTCCCTCCGCAGCTCGGAGGGAATCCGCCATTTCCAGATCGCGCCAACCCGGAAGTCCGTGGCTCGCCAATTGTTTGTGAAAACGGAAATTTTTCTGAACATACTTGTTAAGACAGAATCATATAATCATTGAATAGTAGTGGTGGAAGGGACCCTGAGGGTCATCTAGTCCAACCCCCTGAAATGCAGGAATCTCAACTATAGCATCCATGGCATTAAAAAGCAAGGAAGGAGAGTCCACTGTCTCCAGGGGGAGTCAGTTCCACTGCCAATGAGCTCTTACTTTCAGAAACCTCTTCCTGAAGTTTTAGCCAGAATCTCCTTTCTTGTAACATGAAGCCATTGGTTTCAATTCTACCCTCCAGAACAAGGGGAGAAACAAGCGTATTCCATCTTCCTTGTGACAGCCCTTGAGATATTTGAAGATGGCTATTATATCTCCTCTCAGTCTCCTCTTTTCCAGGCTAAAGGTACCCAGCTCCTTCAACCATTCCTCATAAGTCTCATAAAAGTCTGAAGTAAAATCAGAAAACAGATAACATGGCTATCCTAGAGGGTTCAACGCTTTCCCCAACCCGGTGCCCTCCTGATGTTTTGAACTAAAACTCCATTCATCCCTGACCATTGGTCATGCTGGCTGGTTGGGATGAGAGATGTTGTTCAAAGCATGTATTTCACGATGGGCAGGTCCATATTGCATTCAGGAAGGTGATTAAAATTTACCTGGGGTCAACTTTTCCTTCACAGTTGTGAGACTGAATCCTTCAATGCTCTTCACTATTTTGGTTCCTTTTAGTCCCTAAAGCAGACAAAAGGTTCCTTGTGGCCCTTCTCCACTCTACACAACAACTCTCTCTTTTCCAGAAAAGGGAGAACAGGGGATCTAAATCTACTCCTGCTCTCTCACACATGAAACATGTTCTGCCCATCTTCTGAGTCAGTTAAAAGTAGCCCTGTTAATTCCAGCTCATTCTCTTTCTAGAAGGTTCTGGATTAGAATGCTCTCAAATGCAGAATGAGGGCAGGACCCTGATTTCCCTAGCAGCCTTTCTCTGCATACCCCAGTATCATATTCCCAAGGGTAACTCAATAAAACACAAACATTTGTTATACATAATATCACCGCTCGCAATCTTCAGACCTTGCAGGAAGCAGAAGATATTCAGAACAGAAGATTGCAATCGGTGCAACACTTCAAATTAAATTCAAAGGAGATGATCCCTTTGTGCCACCATTCAATATCTTTCCATTAGCAGGAGCTATGTTCTCGTTAAATTAATTAGCAATAATTAACAAAAGCCGGGGTAGCTAGGGTGGTATTTGCGCTGGTGATCAGACAGCTTTGAGTGATGCGAAGAAAATTACACTTATGAGACAAATATGCCCAAGTCATCTTTAATTAAGGAAAATAAACTGTAATTGCATCCCTGCCTCTGCTGCTTGCTCACTGCCGGATGGACTTTTGTGCTTATTAAACAATGTGCTGTTTTAGTATGTTGCTATGTATGGAAGTGGGGATGCGGGTGGCGCTGTGAGTTAAACCACAGAGCCTAGGACTTGCCAATCAGAAGGTCGGTGGTTCGAATCCCCGCGACGGGATGAGTGCCCGTTGCTCGGTCCCTGCTCCTGCCCACCTAGCAGTTCGAAAGCACGTCAAAGTGCAAGTAGATAAATAGGTACCGCTCCGGCGGGAAGGTAAATGGCGTTTTCGTGCGCTGCTCTGGTTCACCAGAAGAGGCTTAGTCATGCTGGCCACATGACCCGGAGTACACCGGCTCCCTTGGCCAATAAAGTGAGATGAGCACCACAACCCCAGAGTCGGCCACGACTGGACCTAATGGTCAGGGGTTCCTTTACCTTTACCTATGTATGGAAGTGAGAGCTGGACCCTAAAGAAGGCTGATCGCCGAAGAATGGATGCTTTTGAATTATGGTGCTGGAGGAGACTCCTGAGAGTCCCATGGACTGCAAGATGATCAAACCTATCCATTCTTAAGGAAATCAGCCCCGAGTGCTCACTGGAAGGACAGATCCTGAAGCTGAGGCTCCAATTCTTTGGCCACCTCGTGAGAAGAGAAGACTCCCTGGAAAAGACCCTGATGTTGGGAAAGATGGAGGGCACAAGGAGAAGGGGACGACAGAGGACAAGATGGCTGGACAATGTTCTCGAAACTACCAGCATGAGTTTGACCAAACTGCGGGAGGCAGTGGAAGACAGGAGTGCCTGGCGTGCTCTGGTCCACGGGGTCACAAAGAGTTGGACACGACTAAACGACAACAAATTTAGCAAACATGTGCTGAGAATGAGCACAGATGAAGAGGAGATAGCGTTGCATGAACCCTAGGTTCAAATCTCCTCCTAGGGCTGGGTTCAGATCCTTTCTCAGGTGCACGAAAGGATTTGTGCCCAGCCAAAGTACAACGCTCTATCCTCTACCCTGCAACCTTTTCGTGTTAAATGCCACCTTCTCTGTTGGATTAATCTGCTTCTCAATAGCCCACTGTGCTCAGTAACTCACATGTGTCCGCCAGTGAGTGATGGCCACTATTGAAGAACACTTTCCAACCTGCAACCTCTTCAATTCGGGACAAATAATGGTCACTGACGGGGAATTATTGGAGCCGCATGAGATGCAGAAAGAGAGAGAGCAATTCAGGCAAGTGAGAGCATCAGAGGGATTCAAGTCAGATTTCTTTCAAGTGATTATTTTTGCTTAAGGACCTAAAAGAATAAATCAGTAATGCTAATCTCAAATTCTTGGCATCTCAGACAAACCTAAATTAGGTGATCCAGTAGCCTTTTACATCTTAAGCCCCAAATCTGGAAAGCACCAGAGGTACCCAGAAAAGGGCATATTTTCCAACATTTCCAAAAAAGGGAAGCAACAATTTCAAACACAAATGCCCTATGAAACCTACAAATGTCCTATGAAAACTGTTTTGCCTTGGGAAGTATCCACAGGCAAAGTTGTGGCTTGGTGAAGCAGGGAAGGAGGTCAGCCACCCATGACAGTCCCAACTCTCCTGCTCTCTCATACCAGATTTCAAAGCTGAAGCTTCAAGAGCCATGAGGTTCCAGAGATTGCCTCGTACAAAGAGAGAAAAGCCTGGAGATGTGGGTCCAGTGTGGTGTAGTAGTTAAGAGCGGTAGTCTCGTAATCTGGGGAACCGGGTTCGATTCCCTGCTCCTCCACATGCAGCTGCTGGGTGACCTTGGGCCAGTCACACTTCTCTGAAGTCTCTCAGCCCCACTCACCCCACAGAGGGTTTGTTGTGGGGGAGGAAGGGAAAGGAGAATGTTAGCCGCTTTGAGACTCCTTGTTGTTGTTGTTTAGTCGTTTAGTTGTGTCCGACTCTTCGTGACCCCATGGACCAGAGCACGCCAGGCACTCCTGACTTCCACTGCCTCCTGCAGTTTGGTCAAACTCATGCTGGTAGCTTCGAAGACACTATCCAACCATCTTGTCCTCTGTCGTCCCCTTCTCCTTGTGCTCTCCATCTTTCCCAACATCAGGGTCTTTTCCAGGGAGTCTTCTCTTCTCATGAGGTGGCCAAAGTATTGGAGCCTCAGCTTCACGATCTGTCCTTCCAGTGAGCACTCAGGACTGATTTCCTTAAGAATGGAGAGGTTTGATCTTCTTGCAGTCTATGGGACTCTCAAGAGTCTCCTCCAGCACCATAATTCAAAAGCATCAATTCTTCGGCGATCAGCCTTCTTTATGGTCCAGCTCTCACTTCCATACATCACTACTGGGAAAACCATAGCTTTAACTATACGGACCTTTGTTGGCAAGGTGATGTCTCTACTTTTTAAGATGCTGTCTAGGTTTGTCATTGCTTTCCTCCCAAGAAGCAGGCGTCTCTTAATTTCGTGGCTGCTGTCACCATCTGCAGTGGTGAGACTCCTTAGGGTAGTGATAAAGCGGGATATCAAATCCAAACTCTTCTTCTTCTTCTCCTTCTTCTTCTTCTTCTTCTTCTTCTTCTTCTTCTTCTTCTTCTTCTTCCCCACCAACCCATAGTTTCCCCTGTGCACAGCTCCTTAGACACCAAACGGTAGAGCTCCCCTCAAAACTGAGTATGAGCAGAAGCTACTTGATATATAAGCTTGGCCCACCATATCTGAATAACACATAGTGAAGGCCACAGACAAGTATCTGCGGGTCACGCAGAGAGGAATCCCTACACCCTGCTGTTAAAATGCAGAATCAGAGTTTGTGAAAACCCATTTGTTTCTTCTGGTTTATAGCGATGATTTAATTCAAGGCTCAAACATTGGTTCATTCTCTTGGCTTTGACGTTCTGCACACTTCACCAAGGGTGTGTGTGTGTGTGTGTGTGTGTGTGTGTGTTTTCTCTTGAAAGAGTGACAAGCTAAACTGTCAGGTGCCAGAACTGGGGTGGCTGGCTTTCAACGTGACTCCAAAAGAGTGGGTGGTAACAGATGCAGAGCGGTACATTCACACAACCCGGGAAGCAGTGCAGCCTTCATCGATCTCTGATCCTTCAGGAGGCAAACACAGGAAGAGCTACAACAGGAGAATGGATGGGAGGAGTACCAAATCAAATCAAGCAAAAAGAAACCCGAGAACTTGATATTTTTTTTAAAAAAATAATCTGCTGATTTGGTTTTTGTGAATAATAATTATAATAATTTACTTATACCCTTTCCACCTGACTGGGCTGCCCCAGCCACTGAGAAAGTTATTGTTTGTGCAAGTAGGCTGCACATTAAAACTGTATGGATTTGTCTATGCTATTTACCAGCTGCCTCTTATTCATACTTTGCTTTCATTTCTGAAAAGAAACTGGCCCCAAGGTCTACATTAAAAGGATTTATAAAGCTGCCACATTTCTAAATCTTTACGTTGTATAATGTAATTCTATTTGCGACTAGTGGGACTTGAGGTTCTTTGCTTTTTGTAGTTCTTTTGCGCTCAGAATTATGAAGTCCTCCTGTTGCGGATAGAACATTCGTCACAAACAGCAGATGGACACCTACAGGATAAATAGAACAGGATTTTTTGTACTGCTTTTCAACAGGAGATAATGATAAAAGATGCCTGGATCTTTTTGTGTTCCCTGCGCAATGTGGGGCCCGCACAGTTATGAAACTTCTGCTTCAAAGCACAATCCGTTTGCTTCCGCTTTCCTGGGATTATGCTGCATTGAACACAGTGGGGCTTGCTTCTGAGTAGACGTGCTTAGGCTTGCATTGTACATTCCTGTGTTCAGATCAGTGAACGGCCTGGGAGCTATGGCATTGCAGACCTGATGACTGCCCCCTGAATGTACTATTCATCATTTATTGGATTTAAATCCCACATTTCTCCAATGGAACTCACGGCTGAATGCATGGGGTCCCCATCACGTCTCTCATCCAGGCAGGGTCCAGACTCTTAATCTCAAGGTTGTTGGTTCGAGCCCCACACTGAGCAAAATTTTCCCGCATTGCAGGGGGTTGGACTGGGGGCCCTCAGGCCCCTTCCAACTAGTCTATGATTCAGCAAGATGGCTGCAGCCCATGCCCCATTGTTATGTTTGTATTTTAATATCACTGAAAATCACTGAATGCTAGCATTCGATTGACCTGGAGTACTGTGTCCAGTTCTGGGCACCACAATTCAAGAAGGACACTGACAAACTGGAACGTGTCCAGAGGAGGGCAACCAAAATGGTCAAAGGCCTGGAAACGATGCCTTATGAGGAACGGCTAAGGGAGCTGGGCATGTTTAGCCTGGAGAAGAGGAGGTTAAGGGGTGATATGATAGCCATGTTCAAATATATAAAAGGATGTCACATAGAGGAGGGAGAAAGGTTGTTTTCTGCTGCTCCAGAGAAGCGGACACGAAGCAATAGATCCAAACTACAAGAAAGAAGATTCCACCTAAACATTAAGAAGAACTTCCTGACAGTAAGAGCTGTTTGACAGTGGAATTTGCTGCCAAGGAGTGTGGTGGAGTCTCCTTCTTTGGAGGTCTTTAAGCAGAGGCTTGACAACCATATGTCAGGAGTGCTCTGATGGTGTTTCCTGCTTGGCAGGGGGTTGGACTCGATGGCCCTTGTGGTCTATTCCAACTCTATGATTCTATGACGTTGGAGAGAGACTGAGTTGAGAAATAAGACCAAGGGTACATATTGATATAGGAATGTATTAGATAAAATGTAAAGCAATATACAATAATAAGAGTACTTTCATTTGTAAAAAAAGGAATATACAACGGGATAGACAGGAAGTCCAAAGTGCTGGTACATATATGATTTTGGAATAGTTTTTGTCCTTGTTTTTTTCTTTAGGTATATACTTTGTACACAACTTTGTATATGAACTTTGTAGAGTGGTACTTCTGGTTGCGAACGGGATCCGTTCCAGAGTCCCGTTCGCAACATGAACAGAACGCAACCCGCTTCTGCGCGTGTCGCGATTCACTGCGTCTGCGCATGCACGAGCTGCGAAACCTTTCGGGTACTTCCAGGTTGCCGTGGGACGCAACCTGAAAAAATGTGTCATGAAGCAAACGCAACACAAGGTATGACTGTACACATGCTGAAAATTATATTATAATAAGCCTTGTAAAACAAAACAAAACCCTGTACTCATTCAATCGGTGAAGTGTCTAGCATGCAAAGAAAGTAGACAAAACCCATCTTTGCATCCCAGCGCCATGTTAGCAACTGGAACTAAACTCTGCCTTCTAGAAAACCACAGACCATAAGGTTTCATGCTAGGCACAGAGCGTCTTGCAACTGTCATGCTCTGTGCTCAGGCAAGGGAGAACACAGGCTGGGTACCAGGCAGACAGAAGCAACGCTAAGTAGAGAAAGACTCAAACTGAATGCAGGCCTTCAGGCTATCTTCCAGGAACCCAAAACCTTTACGTTGCCCCCGCAGGGAACAAACTGAGCTCCAGCCCTATGTAGCCCTGTGTGCACAGCTGCTTCCAAATAGTGAGTTCTGCCCAAACCAGAAGACACTCCTTCACTTACAGAGGCACAGCCCTCTCCATTGGTCTCCTACTGTGATGGAGTGCAAGAGTCTCTGCCTGCACCCTTGTCCTCCATGAAGTTTCCAGAGTCTGAAGATGGCAGGGCCACATCCTCTGGCCAGGGGGACACATGCGTCACAGAGTGGCAAGGCTTCCAGGGTGTGACGCATGTGCCCTTCCCTTTCTGTTTTGGAGTCTTCCATCACCTGAAGGAGACTCCTGGCCCCTGACAGTAACCTTCTCTGGACCAGGAAGTTGAAAGCACCGCATAAATGCGGCGCCACAGCGGCAATCAGTTCTGCCTTTAAATTTTGTTCTATGCCGTTGTCCCAATCACGTAAAAACGTACAAAATCTCAAAAACGCAAGCAGAGCAAAGGCCACACTTCCACCTCTCGGCAGTTTAGGAAAACAGCTGTTCTTCCTGCTTGCTCTGTGCATTCTTTTTGGTTAATAACCATGAGTAATTCTCATGAGCAAAGAGATCAGCTGGCACGCAAGGATATTAAAGCCTGAAGATTACCGTTATTATCAATTGTTTACACAGTGCTTTTGATTCGCAAACATCTTTCGAATCCTTGATTTGGTTCATCTTCACAACAGCTCTGCATACAGGGAAGCCATTGTCATTTCCATTGTTTCGCAGAGATTGGCAGCTCAGGTTGGTGGAAGAGTCGTCTCTGGTCAAGGTTATTCAGGAGAACAACATTCACCATGCACTCAAAACCTTCGGTGTGTTCCTAGTACTATACAGAGCATAAGAGACAATTGCACTATAGTCAAAATGTTAACTGTCCATGTTTTTGACAGATAAGCAAGTGGGGTGAGCGAGAGAAACACGGGTACGTGATGGATGTTCAGCCACAGTGATGACTTCTACCCTTTCTCACGACAACTAATGTGATGTAATTTACTATACGGTAAAAACTGGGAGGGGTGGCTAACACCCCAGAGGACAGGATCACACTTCAAAACGACCTTGGCAGATTAGAAAACTGGGCCAAAACAAACAAGATGAATTTTAACAGGGAGAAATGTAAAGTATTGCACTTGGGCAAAAAAAATGAGAGGCACAAATACAAGATGGGTGACACCTGGCTTGAGAGCAGTACATGTGAAAAGGATCTAGGAGTCTTGGTTGACCACAAACTTGACATGAGCCAACAGTGTGACGCGGCAGCTAAAAAAGCCAATGCAATTCTGGGCCTCATCAATAGGAGTATAGCATCTAGATCAAGGGAAGTAATAGTGCCACTGTATTCTGCTCTGGTCAGACCTCACCTGGAGTACTGTGTCCAGTTCTGGGCACCACAATTCAAGAAGGACACTGACAAACTGGAACGTGTCCAGAGGAGGGCAACCAAAATGGTCAAAGGCCTGGAAACGATGCCTTATGAGGAACGGCTAAGGGAGCTGGGCATGTTTAGCCTGGAGAAGAGGAGGCTAAGGGGTGATATGATAGCCATGTTCAAATATATAAAAGGATGTCACATAGAGGAGGGAGAAAGGTTGTTTTCTGCTGCTCCAGAGAAGCGGACACGGAGCAATGGAGCCAAACTACAAGAAAGAAGAATCCACCTAAACATTAGGAAGAACTTCCTGACAGTAAGAGCTGTTTGACAGTGGAATTTGCTGCCAAGGAATTTGGTGGAGTCTCCTTCTTTGGAGGTCTTTAAGCAGAGGCTTGACAACCATATGTCAGGAGTGCTCTGATGGTGTTTCCTGCTTGGCAGGGGGTTGAACTCGATGGCCCTTGTGGTCTCTTCCAACTCTATGATTCTATGATTCTATTCTATGATTCTATGAAAAAAAACAGCATTAAATACAACAGATACTAATATGTATAAAATAAAGTAAAATAAATGGTAAATAAACAAAATTGAAGACTTAGGAATTTAAAAGAGGAACAGAAAGTCTATGTAGACCCAATAGGGTCAATTTTTCTGAGAAAATGTCTGAGGTTTTTCTTTTTTTCACCCTTCCACTTTGCAGAATTTCCCCAGGATATTCTCCATCTTTTTTTCGGTGTGTGTGAGATGGCTGCCATCCCTCACTTTCCCTCCAGTGCTGTGGAAAGATGGTAGATCTGGGGCAAGATGGGAGATACAAAATGGTGGCCAGACTTGATGTTGTTGCCACTTGCCGTGGCAGTGGCAGCAATAACAACAAAAACTCCAAACTTAGGAAAACGAAAAATAGCTGTCCTGTTCTCACAGTTAATGGTGAACTCCACCCCAGGAAACAATTAGAGAACTTCTATTCCCCTTGGAGAAATTTGGTGAAATGATGTGTCGTCCTTCCCACCTGTACTCATCCCTTTTCTCCACCCACAATTAGGGTGGGAAAACTCACGAGTCCACAAAGAGCTCTAATATTTCCAGATGTATATTCTTTGTGCATCTCAGCATGTTGGGGGGGGGGATGCTACGCTGCTTCAATTCTAGAGTCTGTCCATGATTAGTGTCAAGCTTTGTTAAGATGGAGGCAGATGAAACTGAATTTAAAAAGACAAAACTGTGAATACATTATTATTTTTTTGTACCAGACTGTTCTGGAGACACAACCTGTTCTTATCAAAACATCTTTCGTGTTATGCAGCTAAAATGAGATGTTCGGGAGTTGGCGGAAGTAAATTTGAGAGATTATTCCTTGTATTATTATTTTTTAAAAAATAAAGTATGTGTCAAGAGTAAGTCTCTGGAGAACAGCAGGCAGAACGTGGCAGGTCACAACTTGTATTGCATTTCTTTCATTTTCAGAGAGACAACTCACAGGATTCCTGGGCAGCTACCTGGGTCTCAGTAGCCTGGCAAGGCCTATTGTAAACACCTGTCCCTGGGTCTCTGCTTTGAAATATGTATGCTGGTGCTTTTATCAGTCCCAGGCAGTTGATGTACTGAAACTCTGAGGCACTGGTGGAAGTAAAAATGGCAGCTTCCAGATGCACACCCAGATAGGAGGGATCCCACTTACATAGAAGAGAGACTACTGAAAGGCACTTGGCTGAGGAAGAGACTCAACAAAGAGAAGTTTGCAGCAGGGGCTGAAACCTTAAACTGGTCTGGTTAATGTCCACAGCAATGTGTTGTGAGATGACTCACTTGGAGTCCACATCCCATAGCCCCAAGATGCTCTGTGTTTGCTCAGGAAAGTGGATGAGTACAGTAGAAGACAAACTCTATGATAGAGGAGTATTCTCATCCCTGCTACCTGATCCTTTTAACTAGAGCAGTGGTTCCCAGTTAGTTAAATTCTGTGGACCCCGTTTTTCAAAAGCCAAGCCCTAGATCCCCTACTTTTGAAATTTGTTATATCACTATGATAGTTTTTATGTTAATGGTGCCACAGACCACCAGTTGGGAACCACTGGGCTAGAGCTATCAGGGGATTGAAACTGGGGTGTCCTGCGTACAAAGTATGAGCTTGGCCACTGGGCTATAGTCCCTTCCCAAGACAGAAGATCATTTGCCAGCCTCACACTCCAAATCAACAACCATGATGCAGACTACAATGCACAGAGCTGCATTGCTGACTACAGCAAGGAACAAGTATGACATCTTATGAAGGATGGCAGCTTTGATTCATTACAAAGCTGACCTAGCTCTAAAAATCAATAGGAAACATGGCCACATTTGTTTGCTCAGGGAAACTGAGCAATGCTGTCCTAGCAAGATTAAATGCCGATCCAAACTCTGAAGTTTGTGGCATCTGGTTCTGACAATGGCTAAGAAAAAGAAACAAATTCAATTGGTAGAAAGGAGCTCATATGATTATATTCAGGAAAATGGAGACAGATAGCAAAGTATGTTTATCCACCAGTCTTCCTGGAAGGTATGTCATTAGACTTGCAATCCTGTCAAGTAATTTTTTCAGTCCCACCATGACAGAGATGAAAAAGTGAAATTAGGGAATGAGCATCAGGAATGCTTTTTTTCAACTAGCGTCCTACAAAAACAAAATGCTGCAGTAAGTTTTAAGAATGGAGCAGGACCTTTATAGTGAGGGCACCTCTACTGTGAAATCCTCTCCAAAAGGAGACTAGCACAGCCCCCTCCTACATCAACCTTCTCCATGCATTTAGATCTTCAGATGAGGTCCTTTTTCCATCCGTAGATGAGTTGTGTTATGCATTTACACAGGAGAGAGCCGCCTTGATGGTGGGGCTTCAGCTCTGGAATACCCTCCAGAAGGAAGGAAGACGGGGGCCAACATTATATTCTTTTCAGTGCCGGGTTAAGACCGTTTTATTTTCTGTGGCTTTTAAAATCTACTGTATTGGTTTAGCTGATTACACAGTTTCTCACCGATTATGATTTTGGGTTTTATCGCTGGTTTTAATATAATAACAATAACAACAATAATAATAATATTTATGTATATGCCACCGATCTACAAACAAAATCTATGGGCATTGCCAATACTCTTGCCTCAAACATGGGGACATCAAAACTAGGCCTTTGGTGCCCCCTCCTCTCACAGTTAACAGCCTGTTGTATTATAAAATTATAAAGACTGACTGTGCTGCAAAAGATTAAGGTTTCTCCACTACTAACAGTCTGTTTCCAACCAGATGCTTCTGGTAAAACTGCAAGTGGAACAAGATGGAGGAAGAGGAAGCCAACTCCACTCTCCCGGCTTGGCTCCAGCATCTGAGGGTGGAGGTTAGCTTAGATTTCCAAGCAAACAACCTCCCCTTCCGGAATGTCTTTCTAATCTAATCTAGCTCCCCAAGGAACAAATGATTGGGAACAATTTATTGCAACATGGACCTACATAACAGATTATGGAAATAACACTACTGTACACATACCACCTCTAATTACACAATACAAAGTACAGACGGACATTCTAGGATAGGCAAGCTAGGATAGCTCAGTTGGTTAGAGCATGGTGCTGATAAGGCCAAGGTTACAGGTTCGATCCCCGTAAGGGACAGCTGCATATTCCAGCACCTTTCTAATCCTGCTCAGTTTTATCTCTTGATAATTTTGGTGTTTTTTACAATCATACCTCGGGTTGTGAATGTGATCTGTGCGGGAGGCACGTTCGCAACCCACGGCGTTCTCAGCCTGAAGCGCATGATGCAATTCAAAAGCGCATGATGCAATTCTGCGCATGCGTGTGATGTCATTTTGTGTTTCTGCGCATGCGCGAGCGCCGAAACCCAGAAGTAACCCATTACGGTACTTTCGGGTTCCGCGCGGTCTGCAACCCGCAGCGTTCGTAACCCGAGGTATGACTGTATCTTGCTTTCATTCAGGGATTTTATTAAATGTATTTTTATTACCTTTATGCAAACCACTTTCAAAAATTTATCTTGTGGGCAATTCCCGCTGAATTTAATAGGCTCCCACACAGGACTGCGGCCTAATACCCACTTCCTAGGACTGAGCCCATAAACTCAACAGGTCTTACTCCGAGTAAACATACACAGGGCTACACTCTTCCAGTCTTGCAAGGCTGAGCTCCTTGCAGGGGACCTACTCTTTGACAGGCATGCTTTGCTAAAGGTCAGATGCAAATCCTTGAAGATGAGAAACGTCAAACAAGAGTATAAGAAACGAAGTTGGCTGTTCCGTTTTACTGTGTGCCTTGGCATTCTTAAGAGGAGTCCTGCAGGATCAGGTCAGCATCTTGTTCTTACAGTGGCCACCCAGATTCACATGGGAAGCCTACAGGCAGGACATGAGAGCAACTGGATCCTCTTAGGTGTTTTTAAATATACAGTGGTACCTTGGTTTACGAACTTAATCCGTTCCGGAAGTCCATTCTTAAACCAAAGCGTTCTTAAACAAAGGCGTGCTTTCCCATAGCAGTGGGGAACTCAATTTACAAACGGAACACACTCAACAGGAAGCGAAACATGTTCTTATTCCAAGGCAAAGTTCACACACCAAAACACCTACTTCTGGGTTTGCAGTGTTCTTAATCCAAGTTTGTTCTTAAATCAAGGCACCATGGTATTATAAAGTGCTCTGACCAAACACAAATGAACATACAATGTGCTGAAAGGGCATGATGGGGCTCAATTTCAGAAGTTAAGCAGTTCTGAGCTTGGCCAATATATAAAGGGAAGATCACCTGGGAATGTCCTGCATGTTCCACTTGATGCTATCTGGTAGTATAGCAGAAAATTTAAAAAGCTGCTTAGCTCCACATGTTGCTTTGAAATGGCACGCTGGCCTTCAGAGTCAACAGACCAAAGCAATGAAGAACACCAGGGAAAAGCAAGTCCCTTTTTGACTCCACACAGGACGTGAGGCAAAATGTACCATTTTCTCCCACCTCTCCCCACTGCCCCAAGGTTATAACACAACATTGTTGTTAAGCCTACTACATTCCAGTGTTTTATACGATATCCTACCATTCCACCACCACAAAGACAAACAACCTTATTTATTATTGTTTTGCGTGTGGTAAAACACAACTGCAGCGCCAGACTGCTTAGCAGGGCCAGAAAAAAACCCTGTTAAGGCTTTTACATTGCTTGTATGCCATTAAACCTGAGACTTCTGCTTTGCAAACTCTGCCTACCCTCTCAGTCTGGATCAGGCATAGGCAAACTCGGCCCTCCAGATGTTTTGGGACTACAACTCCCATCATCCCTAGCTAACAGGACCAGTGATCAGGGATGATGGGAGTTGTAGTGCCAAATATCTGGAGGGCTGGGTTTGCCTATGCCTGGTCTGGATTCTCCAAGGTGAGGGAATAGTGTTGGGATTGCAACTGGACTTCTCTGCGACCCATCCCCTCTGCAGGGAGGTGGGACCAATTCGGATGGTCCGCCCCCGCCACCTAATGGATCCAAATTGTTTCCAGAGAGTGGTAGGGGATGCATTATCCCATGTTGATGGCCTTTCAGCCGATTCCCTGGTGGCCCGCTGGAATGTGGAGTTAACCAGGGCTATTGACTGTTTGGCTCCGAAGCGCCCTCTCCGATTGCATGGAGCCCGGACAGCCCCGTGGTTTTCCACGGATCTGAGGGCAATGAAACAATCGTTGAGACGGCTAGAGCGCCGGTGGCGGATAACTCATTCCGAATCTGACCGGACACAGGTTAGAGCTCAACGTCGAGCCTACCAAGTGGCGATAGCGACGGCGAAGAAGAATTTCTTCACCGCCTCTATTGCATCTGCAGAAAACAGCAGCAGGAGACTTTTTCAGGTGGTTCACAATTTAGCGGAACCACCTGCAACATCGGGGCCCAGTACGGGCCACATGTTCTCCTGCAATGATTTTGCAAAGTTTTTTGCAGATAAAATCGCCCAGATTCGGGAAGAAGTAGACTCCACCGTGGGAGCAGGGCCGGGGCGGGAGAGTGCTAGAGTTCTGTCTAGTCAAGTTGAGTGGGATCAATTTCAATCTGTTACCTCCGAGGATGTGGACAGGCTGCTTGGACGAGTGAAACCAACCACCTGTCTCCTGGATCCTTGCCCATCCTGGCTTATAAAAGCTAGCCGGGAAGGACTGGGCGATGGGCTTCGTGGGGTGGTGAATGCTTCCCTCCGTGAGGGAGCCTTCCCAGACCCGCTGAAAGAGGCGGTTATTAAACCGCTTCTTAAAAAACCATCTTTAGATGCGGCCACGATGGCCAACTATCGCCCAGTCTCAAATCTTCCATTCTTGGGCAAGGTGATTGAGCGAGCGGTTGCCGAACAACTCCAGGCACGCCTGGAAGAAGCGGACCATTTGGATCCCTTCCAGTCGGGATTCAGGCCTCATCATGGGACTGAAACTGCCTTGGTCGCACTGGTTGATGATCTCCGGCGGGCTAGGGACAAAGGTGAGAGCTGTTTCCTAGTTCTGCTGGATCTCTCAGCGGCGTTTGATACCATCGACCATAGCATCCTTCTGGACCGTCTTGAGGGGCTGGGAGCTGGGGGCACTGTTATACAGTGGTTCCGCTCCTTCCTCCTGGGCCGTGTTCAGAAAGTGGTGGTGGGGGATGAGTGTTCAGACCCTTGGGCCCTCACTTGTGGGGTGCCTCAGGGTTCTGTCCTCTCCCCCATGCTTTTTAACATCTATATGAAGCCGCTGGGAGAGATCATCAGGAGGTTTGGGCTGGGTGTTCATCAGTATGCGGATGACACCCAGCTCTACCTCTCTTTTAAATCAGAACCAGTGAAGGCGGTGAAGGTCCTGTGTGAGTGTCTGGAGGCGGTTGGAGGATGGATGGCGGCTAACAGATTGAGGTTGAATCCTGACAAGACAGAAGTACTGTTTTTGGGGGACAGGAGGCGGGCAGGTGTGGAGGATTCCCTGGTCCTGAATGGGGTAACTGTGCCCCTGAAGGACCAGGTGCGCAGCCTGGGAGTCATTTTGGACTCACAGCTGTCCATGGAGGCACAGGTCAAATCTGTGTCCAGGGCAGCTGTTTACCAGCTCCATCTGGTACGTAGGCTGAGACCCTATCTGCCTGTGGACTGTCTCGCCAGAGTGGTGCATGCTCTGGTTATCTCCCGCTTGGACTACTGCAATGCGCTCTACGTGGGGCTACCTTTGAAGGTGACGCGGAAACTACAACTAATCCAGAATGCGGCAGCTAGACTGGTGACTGGGAGCGGCCGCCGAGACCATATAACACCGGTCTTGAAAGACCTGCATTGGCTCCCAGTACGTTTCCGAGCACAATTCAAAGTGTTGGTGCTGACCTTTAAAGCCCTAAACGGCCTCGGTCCAGTATACCTGAAGGAGCGTCTCCACCCCCATCAGTCTGCCCGGACGCTGAGGTCCAGCGCCGAGGGCCTTCTGGCGGTTCCCTCACTGCGAGAAGCAAAGCTACAGGGAACCAGGCAGAGGGCCTTCTCGGTAGTGGCGCCCGCCCTGTGGAACGCCCTTCCAGCAGATGTCAAAGCGATAAACAACTACCTGACATTCAGGAGACATCTTAAGGCAGCCCTGTTCAGGGAAGTTTTTAACGTGTGACATTTTACTGTATTTTTGGTTTTATGGAAGCCGCCCAGAGTGGCTGGGGAGGCCCAGCCAGATGGGCGGGGTATAAATAATAAATTATTATTATTATATTATTATTATTTACTTCTCAAAACTGATTGACTATCATTTTCTATTCCTGCAAGGGGGGGGGAGAGCTTTAATTACCAATTTTAATTACCAATTCCCCTAAATGTGCCCCCAGATTTCACTAATTTTAATACGAGTTAATTTTAACACAAGTGCACGTTCCAATCTTTCACAGAAGGTATTTGAAATATCGAGTATTTTACACGGAGTACTCTAACCACAGTAGATATTTAAGATGCTAGCCCTGTATGAGGTTTTCCAAAACCCTTCATATAATTTAAGTGATTAAAAAAATGGGGATATAGAAGAATTGCATATTTTAATATTTTTTCAACAATATTATTAATCATTCTCCAGTATATTCTTGCTGTGCTATGGCGTTCTCAGCAAATACGTTGAAGATACCTGGTTTTGTTTCTGACATTTTCTACATTATCTGAATAGTTCTCATTTATTCTCTTTATTGCAATGGGTGTTATGAACCATCTTGCATATAACTCTTCCACATGACAGTTCTCTGCCACGCTCAGAGAGAATTTATGGTCTTTGTTGCAAAGACTTTCCAATGTCTCCATAGAAATGTCCCCCCCTCCCCCTTATATATTATTCCCATTTTAGCATAATTTTATTCTGCTCCAGCTCTGCTTCATACTTTCACAATAGTTTATAATATTTTGATTATGGCTGGGCGACATCAGCTATTCAGCATCGTGGTGTATCGCCAGCCCAACATTGTGGTTTGGTGATATAACGCCAATACAGCTTGTTTCTCCCTCTGCGTCGTATGAGGGCAGAGTGGGATGTTGGTTTCACTCAGTAATATATCTCTGGTGAAACCACCGCCTCTCCTAGCAGCGCCCGCTGGAGGAAGGAACTTTTAACTAAGTGAAATAAACATCGTGGTCTGCTCCTCATACCAGTCTTGGGCAATATATCAATATATTCCCCAGGCCTAATGTTGATGTTCTTGTTATTTTCTGTTGTTTGCAGAACATGGAATGCGTATCGGGCAAAAACCAATTAAAATCTTCTCCAGAAAACATACACAATTTCCTCGCGTCCCCTCCCCCTTTAGAATGATTTCAGTGTTTGTTTGTTTCAAGAAAGGAAATACGAGAGGAAATCGATAACTAAAACCTTCTCCCACCACCACAGGAAGAGAAACTGACACTGGTGCATTCGAGAAAGGCTACTCAAAAGGCAAATCAGAGACTGTTCTTCACTTTCCCCACAACTTGGATCAACGGGAAGTCATACACAGGCGTAGAACAGGTGAAAGGTGGTTTTCAATTAGCGTTAGAAAATTTCTGAGTGGACGTTACAGAAGGATCTCACTCACAGGAAAAGGTACTAACAGATATTAGCAGAAATGACTGGCAGAATCCGAGACCAGGGAAAAGAGACAGCGGAAGAAGATTGGAAGAAATTTAAGAACTATCTTAAGAAATACTGTAAAATTTATGAATTTTAGAATAATGTGGTTTTTAAAATCAAATGGAGTACAGCTGTAAAGATTAAGTGAAAGGAAAGTAAGGATGATAATTAGATTAAGGGTGAGGATTTGCTGAACTAAATTTTTGAAATGGGAATGCAGAAAGGGGAGGTATGAGGAGGTCGGTGAAATAAGTTTTAAGATAATAAGGTATTGAAACTATACTTGTTCTTTTATATGTTATTTTTGTTTGTGTTTGTGTGTATTGATATGTTTGTTATAATTTGTAAAATCCTAATAAATATTTATTTTAAAAAAGGTACTAACAGATATTATAGCTGTATGCTGCTTCAACCAGGCTTTCGGCTAACATCCTACATCATTTTAAATGTGTTTGTGGGAGAGGGGGTTGTTGCTTTGTTTTGTGCTTGTTCTTGTTTTTATTATGCATTTTGTGTTTTTGTCTTGTATTTGTATGCTGTGAACCACCTGGAGATCTACGGATGCAGGATGGTATATAAATTTAATGCATAATAATAATAATAACTCAAATGCTGTATGGAACCTGCATTTTAATTCCTCTTCCTACTAATGGAAGAAATAACAATGCTCTATTTGCACTGGGGCCATTTCCAGACCGTCACTGCTTTCGGGTGGGACTCAATCACATACTCATGTTGCGCCGTTAAAGTGGATTTGGAGGTCTTGCGCAACAAATATCCCTCAAATACCAAACATTTTTTTGCAATAAGGAAAGAGATGGGGAAATGTGCTAGAAAATGCAGGATAATACTTGCTTGGTGCAATGCCATCTAAAAACCAAATCATAATGAATAATCATTAAATAACCAATGCTGTCTAATCATCCAGCAATCAAATCAGATCAGGAAGAATGCTCAATAAATAGCAGGTGTAACCAAACATCCCTGCAAACCGCTCAGGGTCATCGGGAAGTGACGTAAGTGTAGAAGCAACCCATAGGCTGAAGGCAAAGTGAAGATGGGCCTTGCTTTGCCCATCTGCCAGAGGTAGAACAGCAGCCTTGATTCTGCCAACCACCTTTGTCCAGTCCACAGGTCCTATTTGCCAGGGCCTAATGGCCGGGCAAGGGAAGCGGGTAGCGCTGTGGGTTAAACCACAGAGCCTAGGGCTTACGGATCAGAAGGTTGGCGGTTCGAAACCCTGTGACAGGGTGAGCTCCCATTGCTCGGTCCCTGCTCCTGCCAACCTAGCAGTTCGAAAGCACGTCAAAGTGCAAGTAGATAAATAGGTACCGCTCCGGCAGGAAGGTAAACGGTGTTTCCTTGCACTGCTCTGGTTTCCCCAGAAGTGGCTTAGCCATGCTGGCCACATGACCCAGAAGCTGTACGCCGGCTCCCTCGGCCAGTAAAGCGAGATGAGTGCCGCAACCCCAGAGTCGGCCACGACTGGACCTAATGGTCAGGGGTCCCTTTACCTTTAATGGCGGGGCACAGGGAGATCAACTGCTCCCCTGAACTTCCACAGCTGCCCTGACTCTGCCAACCGTCCCAGACAGCAAGCATAGCGTCCATCTTCACCGCCAGGTGAGGAAGGGAAGGAAGATGCCCACCTGGCATCACCCACCTGCCAGAACTTCAGCAACTGCCTTGAGTCATGGCAAAAAGGAAGCAACACACGAAAATGCATCAAGTGCCCGTGGCTTCTGCACAAAAGCTGTGTTAAAATGCTTTAATTTAAGGAAGAAATCACCTCCAGCAAACAATCTGACAAGCTGAGTATGTGATACATGGGGGGACAAATCAAACCTTTGATTTGTCCAATGCCTTCTGATTAGCTGTAGGTACAGGGCAGCTCAAAGGAAGCCCATTTTCACACGGAACACATTGTATCAATTGGTTCTTTGAAGCCGGGGGCAATGTGTTTGGCTTTCCTGCTGCAACATAAGCTTCTGTTCGCAGGATTTGAGTGCTTTGAGATTTACGTGCCTGTGGTTTACAGGCCGGACACAAACCGAAAGTTGCCCAAACTGTGAATCTTTATAAAAGCCAACATTTTTGTTAGATCTCAAACTGGAAAAATATATCTCTCTCTATATTTTTAAAAGCACCATCAACAGCAATGTTTGCAACTAATAAGCCAAGATACATGCATGTGTGTGTGTGTGTGTGTGTGTGTGTGTGTATTAGGAAGCTAAGATTGCTTCTACCAGACAAGCAGAAGACAGACACTGCAGGGTACAGAGAACAGATGGTTAAGCATGCATTCAGCAAATTCTCACCCACACCCCTTGCACTCCACTGAATATCTAATCTTTCTCTGCAAATTGCTAAGGAGAAAAAAGTTGTGGTTGAAAAATACCCTGAAAGGAGAACATGATCTACAACCTTTCATTTTGTTGTAATCAGGGGAAAAGCGTCGCTGTGTCAGTTTATACATGCAGAACAGACAAAACACATCCACTCAGTAAAATACACAAGGACTATTTCTATTCAGCTAAACAAATTTCTCTCCCCTTTCTCCCAGCCTTGGTCTTGCACTGATAGACACAGTATCCCTTTAACAGGCACGGTTTATCTGCTTCTTCTCCAGCCTCAGGAAAAACACAGATGACTCACACAAATCCATTACTTACAGCTCTGTAAAATCCTGCACCTTGGGCTGAAATATCCATAGAAATGCACTTAACAAGAACAAATATTCCCAGGCAAAAGAAAGCAAAATTGAAATGTTTCAGGTCCAGCGAGCGATGCAGCCGCAACAGATGGGGACCAGTGTCTGGGTGTGCTGTCAATTCCCAGAGCAAAGCAACCAGAGAGATCGTAGGGAACACAAGGTAACCCAGGAGAACACAGACAACAGTTTCATCTGATGCTCAAAGGCTGCAAGCCAGGCACGCTTCAGACAATTCAGATTTGATTACGAGAACCCTCCAGCCTACCCTATTAACTTTGAAAAGATGCGTTAAAGAGAAACGCACATTGGAGGAAGCACTCAATTGTCCAAAGATGGGGGGTGGGGGTGGGGGCGTCTACAAACACGTAAGTTAAGTGGGAGGTTTGGAATAAAATGTGTTATCTTGTAGGAGACAAGACATCCGTGCAGTGAGGGCAGATTGTAGGTCTGGAGTTTGGGAAGAGCCACGTGTCTATTCCGGTCTCTGTCAAAAGCCTGTTTATATACATTAAAAAACCCACTTTGTTCATGGATAATACAAAAGACAGATGTGCTGATCATAATGTGCCTACTATTAAATTAACTGCTGCTATTCTTATAGGCCAGGGGACACAGGTGGCGCTGTGGTCTAAACCTCAGAGCCTAGGGCTTGCGGATCAGAAGGTTGGCGGTTCGAAACCCTGCGACAGGGTGAGCTCCCATTGCTCGGTCCCTGCTCCTGACCACCTAGCTGTTCGAAAGCACGTCAAAGTGCAAGTAGATAAACAGGTACCACTCCGGCGGAAAGGTAAACGGTGTTTCCGTGCACTGCTCTGGTTCGCCAGAAGCGGCTTAGTCATGCCGGCCACATGACCCGGAAAGCTGTCTGCGGACAAACGCCAGCTCCCTCGGCCTGTAAAGTGAGATGAGCGCTGCAACCCCAGAGTTGTTCATGACTGGACTTAACAGTGAGGGGTCCCTTTACCTTTATTCTTATAGGCCAGCTCGTAGCAGTCATGATCCGCCAGCAAAATGAAAAAACAATAGCAATATGGAGAAGATAAAATGCAGTACAGTGGTATCTCAGGTTACAAACACCTCAGGATACAAACACTTCGGGTTACAGACTCTGCTAACCCGGAAGTAGTACCTCGGGTTAAGAACTTTACCTCAGGATGAGAACAGAAATTGTGTGACGTCAGCGGGAGGCCCCATTAGCTAAAGTGGTACTTCAGGTTAAGAACGGTTTCAGGTTAAGAAAGGACCTATGGAACGAATTAAGTTCGTAACCAGAGGTACCACTGTATTCCCCACCATCCCTGGCAATTCCTTTGTCCCCCACCAGTCCTGGCCCTGCTTCCTGGCAACATCCGGACAGCACCCATGGAGGAAAGGTCTCAATCAATGGGTGGTCACTACAGGGACACTATTGGTTATGTTGATCCCACAAGAGCAGGATGCTAAAATTGGGGGTTATTAAAGGAAGGGCTTGGAAGGTGCTGCTGCTACCATCACATTCCTGGAGGTGGAATGAAAACCCCTTGTGCAATAAGAGGAGCCTGGAAGATGAAGGCAGCACTTCAGGACTCTCTATATGGCCCCTGGGACCATCCTCCAGACTAGGCCGCTTCCCAGGCATAACACCTTTTGCTCACCTGACTGGAGGAATCATAGAATCATAGAGTTGGAAGAGACCACAAGGGCCATCGAGTCCAACCCCCTGCCAAGCAGGATACAAGCAGGATGGAGAGAGAGAGATGGAGAGCAATGTGTACATTTAGAAAACTGACTTTTGTGTGGCTTCATCAAATGTTCTGCTCTTAAGTTGTGAAGGTTTCGTGGAAGAGCACTGCCCCTGATTTTGAACCGCATGGAGTTTCAACATATGCACAGACAGGCAGTTTTGAAAACAGCCACAGCATCATCAACTATCTGTGGACTCCCCTCAAGGAAGCCTCGACATTTGCCTGTTCTGGTCACACATCACCAGTTCCTCTCTTCTTCATTCAGCCTCCTCCCATCCGCCTGATCTAGTTAAATTAAATGTCTATAGCTGGCATAACACAAGCAGTGAAGAAGAGTTTGAAGAAGAGTTTGGATTTGATATCCCACTTTATCACTACCCGAAGGAGTCTCAAAGCGGCTAACATTCTCCTTTCCCTTCCTCCCCCACAACAAACACTCTGTGAGGTGAGTGGGGCTGAGAGACTTCAGAGAAGTGTGACTGGCCCAAGGTCACCCAGCACTTCATGTGGAGGAGTGGGGAATTGAACCCGGTTCACCAGATTACGAGTCTACCACTCTTAACCACTACACCACACTGGCCACTGAAAGATTTATCTAAGCTAGCTATCCATTTCCCCCCATTCATTCATTCATTCATTCAGTTTCTACCATGAAAATGTTAGCAATAGCTTAGAAGTAGAAGGGACTGTTCCACCGACAGGAACATTTCCACCATTTTCAATAAAGGTTTTTTTTCAGATGAGAAGATAAAATTAAAATTAAAATCCGATACAGCCGCCTACTTCTGCATTTTGACCTAACTCCAAATTGAATTAGGCCTAGAATGGAAGGCACTTAGCAAACGCTGCCGTCAATCTAATTACACCAAATGGAATTTAAATTGCCCTCAACATTTTGTTGTACCTTGCTTTGGTTACACACAATTTTGCATCCTTTTGGCCAGCTCTTTGCTAGGGGTTGGGAGAGCACACATTCTCAGTTGATTTTTTAAATGGACTGAAGGATAGTAGCTTTGAACATGACTATGCTCTTGTACAACCACCTTAAATAATCAAGTGGGTATCATAAATCTGTAAAAGCTGAAAGCCAAGAAACACATGCAATGGAGGCAACAGGAACCAACCGAAATGCTTGAATGAACAACGAGTGGTGTGTAGAGAGCTGAGCAAAGAAGATGGCAGCCCAAATGTTTTTGTAAAGGCCAATAACTTCTTAGAAAAGCACCCTGTAAGGCCCAACTGATGCTCTGGGAAATCAGGGCAATGCAGTGGTCCACAGGATCAGTACTTTTTTGCAGCTGGAGCAGGCCAGAGCACAGCACCTCTCAGGTGGGTGCCATTGAGGGTCGGCACTCCCCCATCCCGCTTCTTGCTTTTACGTACTGTATTTTTCGCTCCATAAGACGCACCTGACCATAAGACACACCTAGTTTTTAGAGGAGGAAAACAAGAAAAAAAATTCTGAACGAAACAGTGGGTGTATGATTTTTGTGGTTCATGCTGTGGCCACAAACATGCTATGTGGTCTGATGGTGAATTTGGGGTGACCCAATGCAAAAATCCTGAGGATCCATGTGGATCTGTGCTTTGTAACCACATTTTTGCATCATTGCGGCCCCACACAACAGCTGTTTCCTTTCAACACGCCCTTCCCTCTTGTTTGCCTTAGTGTCTTTTCCTTAGCTGGAGCAGTTTTTTGCTTCCTTAGCTGGAGCAGTTTTTTGCTCCTCCTTTTCTTCTAATTTCTCTCCTTATTGCTTTAGTCTTCCAGGTTCCCCCCTTTGCAAGTTTGTTGTCTTTACCTCCCCCCTCCCAGGCAGCCTCCTTTACCTCTAGCGTCCCTTATCTCTCTCCCCGATCGGCAAACGATCAGCGACTTTGTTTCAACACCCACTTCCCTCTTTCAAAAAAAAAAAAGCATGATCTGCTTTTTGCCCCTGGGCAATTCGGCTCCAGGGACCATGCATTCACTCCATAAGATGCACAGACATTTCCCCTTACTTTTTAGGAAGAAAAAAGTGTGTCTTGTGGAGGGAAAAATACGGTACTTCTGAGAAGCCTAAAACGAACATTTCAAGTCAAAACAGAAGCTGGCCAGTATATGTGAGTCCACACTTTTTTTATAGCTATGACTCCACCTAGCTCCTAGCCACAACTGGTCAAGCTACAGGGCAGGGCCAATTCACATTTCCTTTTCTTCAATGTATCTCCTGTGTAGTGGCGGCTGCTTCAAGCTTTCCAGCCAGTCTTCTACCGTTGAAAGTGTGCATGTTTGTGTGAGGGCCCTTCTGAGCTGCCCTAGCCATCTGCCTGAATCTAACAGAACGAGGTGGTGACTTACTGTAACAACTTCATGGTGAGATCCTGCACCTATTTTTCTTGAAGAAAAGCACTGCATAGCACTGAAGCTTTAGACCAGTGATGGCTAAACTTGACCCTCCAGCTGTTTGGGAGTGACTACAACTCCCATCATCCCTAGCTAACAGGACCAGTGGTCAGGGATGATGGGAATTATAGTCCCAAAACAGCTGGAGGGCCAAGTTTGGCCATCACTGCTTCAGACAAAGCTAGAATCCCAAGAAGAGGGGAAACACTGTACAACCAAGATGACCAAAGAGAGCTTGACGTGAGGAGACTAAAAGACAAACAAAGAATGTCAGGATCGGGTAGACCATTGTGTAACCAGTAAACAGACACAACTTTTGGATTCAGGGAGGATATGGCAGCAAGTTTTTGAAATCAGCAGAATGGCTACAATTCAAGAGGAGCTACAAAGAGATGTGCGACAAGGAGTGGAACGTTCGTGGCACCACTCGCTATTACATTTCAGCAGATCAACTTCTTGATTCTGCAGATATAGCTTCCAGCTGGATTGAGATATCTGCCGTGGTAGAACCCAAGTGAAAGACTGGCGCCTCTTCCTCATGATTTAGAGACCCACAGTCCTTAACGTCCTCACAACTAAACCATTTACATCAAAGGAAATCCCAGGGACTTCTCCTGAACTTGTTGCCTAATGAACAAGCTTAGGCCTTGGCTGAACATGTCTACAGGTACTTTATCATCTGCTTTGGAGCCATGTCAGATTTAGCCATCCAGAGGGAGAACCTAAGAACTGGAGGGAAAAGACAACCAGGGATCTGCCGTCCAGTGTTTTACAACCTATCATTACAGAGCTTTAACATGGCCTCCAGCCATGAAAGAAGCTTAGAATTATATAATCAAAACCCTGCACATTACTTTGTGATTTTTGGCGGATTCCTAATGAAGGTATTGCTTGAACTATCCTTGTACTGAAGTCTGAAATACATTTCCCCACACATTTCCCCATCCCTGGGGAATTCCCACATCTACAAATGTTTCGTGGAAGTCTGATTTTGTCGTTGTTGTTGTTATTGTTGCTACACAGATTCATATGTGCATGGGAGACACAGAGACACGGCGCCAGCAACTTCCACACGTTGGTAATTAGCGCCCTTATTAGTGTTTTCATTTCCCAACAGCATTTATTAGTGCGATGATCCAGTGTCCCAAGGACACAGCCATCCTAGCCCTAGACGTACCAAGAGAAAACAATAGCATGCTATTGTAACAAACATTCAGCCCAAGACAAAGAAGTAGAACATCAGAGATGATAATATTGAATGTAGACTCAGAGTGCCCAAGCTGGACCACGGGCAGGGTGGATAAAAATCAATCGTGTTTTTTAAAAATTCAAATCAGATTTTTAAAAAATTTAATCAGGTTTTTTAAAAAAAATTAAATCAGATTTTTAAAACAAAATGCTTTTGGAGGGAAAATCTTTCAAAAGATAGTTTCTAATTAAGTTACATTTTAGTCCAAAGACTATTCATCAGGAAGTTAGGATTTGTTTAAGCTTTTCATGTGTATTAAAACTCAGTCTAAGTTGGGGGGGGGGGTTACTGTTTAACCACATCAGTTAACAAACATGGATACATATGCTAAAATGTTATTGTTTTAGTTAAATAAATTGTTTAAATTGTTATTTGGGAGATTATTATTTTTCTCCTTCCAATAAAGTACAGCAGAAAAGCTGTCCATATATATATTAAACCTCACAATAATTTCATAATTTTTTATCAGTCTATGTATTTCTAATAGTATAACCAAATTAGTAATTTTTGATATAACTGTAAAAACTACTCTGAAAATTTATTGTTCCAAAAATGAAGCCTTCATCTGGTTGTAAATATTAAGATTATACAGTGGTACCTTGGGTTACATACGCTTCAGGTTACATACACTTTAGGTTACAGATTCCGCTAACCCAGAAATACTGCTTCAGGTTAAGAACTTTGCTTCAGGATGAGAACAGAAATCGTGCTCTGGCGGTGTGGCAGCAGCAGGAGGAGGCCCCATTAGCTAAAGTGGTGCTTCAGGTTAGGAACAGTTTCAGGTTAAGAATGGACCTCTGGAACGAATTAAGTACTTAACCTGAGGTACCACTGTACCAGCAAGAATGAGTCTTTCTGTAAATTTTTATTTATTTAAATCAAGTCTTACTGACTAGTGATTTAAATTGTGATTTAAATCGATTTGATCTAAATCAAATCCACCCTGACTAGAGGTTCTCCATTTCCTATACCAGATTCATTCCAAAGGCAAGACTAGCGGAGGGATCACTCATGGGGCTTCTATACCACCAAATAATATACCCCATCTGAAAAATCCCATCCTTCACTCCCCTTGCAGGAGCTGGATGATTTGCCAGAATTAGACAACTGGCCTTTTCCTCAGCCGTAAGAATTTTTTATAAACATTCTGTCGTGTCACAAGGATCAGTCATGCATTGAGGAACGTAGTGCTATTGTGCACACCAGAAGCTGCCTTTGCTGAGAGCCACTCAGCTCATTTTGTCTACTCTGGCTGGATGTGCAAGCAAACCTCTATCAATGAGGAATGGTTGAGGAAACTGAGTATGTTTCGCCTGGAAAAGGGGAGGCTAAGAGAAGATAGGATAGCCATCTTCAAATATCTCAAGGGCTTGTTTTCTCCTCCTCTGGAGGGTAGGACTCAAACCAATGGATTCAAGTTACAAGAAAGGAGATTCCAACTTAACAACAGTAACTTTCTTGACAGGTAGAAAATATTTTAAAAATCAGTCTTTAGATGCTGAGTTTCCAAAGTCCTAAAGAATTGCCAGACCCGTTTTTTTTTTTTTTTTAAATGTACCGATACCATTCCAGAGCTCCTCATCCACAAATGAGCCCTCAGGCCTGTTTCACGGACTGAAAACGACCTCTGGTCAAAATTCACCATTTTGAAACCTCCCATTCAGGAGCAAAACACATGGATGGTGTTGTAGCGACGTGCAGCTGCCCTCCTGAGAGCTACCGTATTTTTCGCTCTATAACACGCACCCGACCATAACACGCACGTAGTTTTTAGAGGAGGAAAATCCGTAGGCATGCCACCCGTAGGCATTCCCTCCATAACACGCACAGACATTTCCCCTTACTTTTTAGGAGGAAGAAAGTGAGTGTTATGGTGCAAAAAATACGGTAAGTTGCTGCCACTTACGAAGGAGAGGTGGCAAGGCTGGCACAGTGCAAACGCAATGGCAAATCCAATCTGGCACTCCTGCTGGCGTGTTTACACTGCAGTAACATGCCCTTTGCCTTTCCCCTCCCTGTCTCCTTCCCAGCAAGCAACAGCGACTCAGCTGTCGGGAGATCGAGTGAGCACCGCAACATGCTTTCCTCTACGGATCCCATTCAGTGGCTGAAATTTCCAGACGTTTCTGGTGGTGCCTTATGCACACCTTTAACGCACCACAGTGTTTGGAGCATTGGCTTCTGCTACAGCCAACAGCTCAAGTATCTATGTATGGAGAGGTCGCTAGGAATCGACTTCCATCTCTCTTTATCAAGTTCATTGCAAGGCATGTTTTCCACAGCTCCACAGGCCTCCACTTAATGATGATTTTGGCACGTTACACAAGCTACTAAAAACCCAGCAAGAATCTTTTGGTTTGGTTTGTAAAATAGCAGTGAGTAAATTGTTCCCAACTGCAATGCTCATAAACACTTCTTTTTTTCTTTTCCTTTTTGCCTTAATTAAACAGCTGTGGCTCAATTTGATCAAGGGTCAAAATGAAATGGAAATAGAGTGGGTAGGGTCTACCAGTTAACCCTTCTCATTAAATGTCTAACAGTTTAAGGACATTAGATGAGTCCTGCTGGAGTCCATAACATCTGGAGGGCCACAGCCTTCCTCCTTCCTGATTCTGGGATGTGCAACAGGCTGCAAAATCGTGTGCCCCATCCATGTCTCTCCCCTCCCTTGTGCAAATTCTCTCCATCCTTCTCTATCCTAATTTAAGCATCATGCCGGACAGTTGTCGCTAACTCTGGTCAAGGGCGCTACCAAACCCCCATTCTGATTGCCCATCAGTGTTCAAAACTCCCATTGTTCTAGGTGCATTTTGCAAGAGGGAATTTCATTGGTGCTAGCAGATTCTGAGCTCTGGGCGCAGTACTGCACCTAAGATTTCAGAATAAAACTGCAGAGTGGAAGGAAAGGGACACATTTTTCTTTCTCCCCACTTCCAGCTACTCTCTGAAGACTGGAGAAGAGATTCTCTGAAGAATATCAGGGGGCGGGCAGGGCAGGGAAGGACTAGACCATGTGAAAAATGAACATATTTTAGTTGCAGTTCATTCATTTTCAACTTTGTATTCTTGTTATAAAAAAGCACGCCTAGACATTCCGTTGTTGGGCCCATAACCTAGGTATAAGGTGTTATTTAGCTCCTAGCTTTCAATATCTCAGGTTCTAACACTGATGTCCATTACAAATGTGCTCCACTAAAGCACATCCACTTAGTTAAATTAAAATCCAATTAAGCCTTATTATTTAAAAAAAATTGGAACAAATAAAACCACTGGATGGATGACATATAAAAACCAATACCCGTGCGGTAGGACATTCGGTTCTCTGAATATCACAGGCACACAAGCTCAGCTGGTCATCAGTTTTCAGAGATTTCTGCTATAAAACCAGGGGTTTGTCAAGTGAAGCAGCGGACAATCTGTTCTCAAACTTTATATTCTCCAGACAATACAATTGGTGCTATTTTGGCCATAGGAAAGGAACTGAGAATGCAGGCCTTTCAAAGCAGCAGAATAATTTGCAGAGTTGTCATTCACTTGTGGTTCCAGATGCTCTTCTTGAAGAGAGCTTGTTGTTGTGAGGAATTTATATTTTCCCAGTATTTAAATTGCCACTGTTCGAACAGGATGCTGAGCTAGAGGGACTTGCGCTTGATCCATCAGAACTCTTCTTATGTTCTAAATAACCAGGTAACAGCCATGCAAACCCCACATTTTTGTCTCTGAAAATACCGTATTTTTTGCTTTATAAGACTCACTTTTTCCCTTCTAAAAAGTAAGGGGAAATGTGTGTGCGTCTTATGGAGCGAATGCAGGCTGCGCAGCTATCCCAGAAGCCAGAACAGCAAGAGGGATTGCTGCTTTCACTGTGCAGCGATCTCTCTTGCTGTTCTGGACTCTGAGATTCAGAATATTATTTTTTTCTTGTTTTCCTCCTCCAAAAACTAGGTGCGTCTTATGGTCTGGTGCATCTTATAGAGCGAAAAATACGGGTAAGCGTTGGATGGAGCTATAGCTACCACCTCTGATAACTTGAATTTCATTTATCAGAGACATCCTTTCATTGTAACGCTCTTAACCTACATTGCACGAATGAGCTTGGAAAATAAGTAAAATAGATCAGCGGCCCCACTCCGCTTTGTACTGCAAAGATAAGAGGAGGTAGATTTTGGACTGGTGTTCTTTTTGGAAAGCATTTTACTTTCACAAGTGTCATAGGTCACTGTCGTGGAATCTTTTCCAGTCCAAGAGCTGTGTTATCCAACGGATATGACAATCCTCAGAATGCTTCAATACAACCCAGCAGAGCTCTTCTGCTTTCTCATTAAGGGCCAGGAGCTGAGAAAGGGGGGGGGTGAGGGAATACAGTGCTGTCCCCCCCAAAAAGAAGAAGGCTTTATTCCTTTGGATCACAAATTATTTGTCAAGAACCCAACACCCACAACTGTCTTCCTAAGAGAGTATATGGCTCTCCACTGTTCTCCCTCTGGCCATTGGTCATGCCAGATTGTCAGGTTTCCAACCCAGGATTAATCATGATTATGCCAACAAATGCCTCTCTGCAAAATGTGCAAACTGCGGAAGTGTGCGTGGCGTGGTGTGTTGTTGTTGTTCATCCCTGCGTGCCCACATCCATTCTTGAGCTTTTCCTTTGAGGATGATGGTTCTCTAAAGCAAGAAGAAGAAGTGAAATCAACCGATGCCATTTCTAAGGGGGTCAGGAACAGGGCTACTCAAATGTTTTTTTAAACTGTCCCATTCCAGACACCTTCCCATTCACTTCCACAGAAGTACCAGGAGCATGCACAAAATGGAAGCTGAGGTGAATGAATGGGGAAAACAGACTGCTTAGGAAGTCTGCGTGTAACTATGAATCAGGGGCCATGCTTCTTACTTTAATTTGAAATGCAATCCAGTTTCTGCCAGTGTCCTGTCATCGCCACTGCCACAAACACAGTGCTTACAATGGATGCATTTCCCTAAATAAAAAAGGCAAAGACCTAGTGAGGACCCAATAAAGATGTATTTCTTTGTGTGACAGAGTCTCTGCAGGCAGTAAAGAAATTCCTGAAGTGGAACAGTAGTAGCAATAAAGATGACACCGATTTGGATTTAAAGCCTTAATAGTCCTCAGTCTCTGTAGAGCGGGTCTATATCTCTTGACTTTAACAGGATTTGCATGCAAAACGAGAAAGAGACATGGCCTCCAGATCCATTGGGCTGCCTTGCTATTTTATAGGTTAATGTTCCCTCATCACCTTTTCCAGAGGGGGCTGTGGCATCCATCTTCAAGGGAGAGGGGTGCCAGTTAAAAAAAACCATTGCTGATCATCACAGGATATGCTGCCAAGAGAAACAGGAGGAGACAGAACTCAAGAGCATCATGGGAAATCAGGGATATGACTTCTCTTCTGACCCTGTGCAAATAAAGGCCAGGAGGGAAATCAGACGCATAAAACAACAGCACAAGTTTACTAAGAAGTAGAGACTTCCGGGTTGGCGCGATCTGGAAATGGCGGATTCCCTCCGAGCTGCGGAGGGAATCGGCTCAACTGAGGACGGGTCTTGCCGTGCCGGCGACGCGGGGACCCTTAGAAACCGCAGGCGCTGAAGCCTGCGGACTAGAAGACTCGATGGGTGCCTTAAGCGCCCCCCCGACCCACGAAGAGCCTTTTTAAAGGCTGCGGAGGGGGTACGGAGGGTGGCGTGGCGCTGAGAGTCGATCGCTACCTCGGTTGAGCGGAGCCGCGAGCCATGACTGGAGAGCGCTGACTTCCTTCCTTGAAATTCGGACTGAAATGAATAACCCGTGAGTAAGATGAAATTGGACTTTAAGAATATTTTCCTGTGAATTTGAGACGACCGGGGGGTGTGCTAAAAGGAAGTCCGCACCCCCCCCTCTTGCAGACGATCTAAAGCAACAATAGAAGAACTAAGCTGGAGAGCCTACCCTTTGTGGGGTGAGTTAAAAAGACTTTAACTTCCAAGATTTGGCAAAAAGAAATTTTGAGCTGGAGTGAAAGAGTGGAATTTTAGAAGCCTTTTTTCTGTTGTATGCAACCCCCCCTCCCGGGCCCGGGAGCGTCCTGTATTGGAGCTTGTGGAAGAGGAATGTGGAGTTTGACAGCTGTCAAAGCTGTCATAAGGACAGTTTAAAGTTGAAAAATTGTTATCTAAGATCCCTCTGGATTAAAACCAGTTAAAATCGAACTAAAATTGTTGGAAACAAAGTAATAACAACAAGTCAGAGGATTATTGAGAAAGATTATTAAGTAACCAGATTCCCTCTAGGGGGAACTCTGTGACATTACAATGGCTGTGGATGGAAAGTTACTAGTGGAAATCGAAAGAATGTTTCATTTGGTGGGAATCTTACAAGAGCAGAGTCTGGCTATGAATAAACAACTCATGACCTTGACTTCTGGAACAAGCAGCTCTGCTGAATGTATTGAGGACCTGAATGAGAAAGAATCTGCAGCTGAATCGGAAATGATAACTCAAGAAGTGGAGGAGACTAAACAAGGAGAACTGAAAGTAAAGATGGAAAGTACCAACCAGAAGCTTACACCAGTGGAATATAAGCAAGGAGACTTTAGGATTACGTTCACTACAAATCTGCGAAAGATGCAAAAGACGAAGGAGGAGGCCCTGGGAGTATATGGAATACAAGAACTCAAAATAAAGAATAAATATGTTTGGGGCCTCCACACTGACTCTGAAGATGCATGGCTTGAGGAACTTTTGCAGCAGTTGTTTTCAAATGTCCTTGTGGGAGGAGAACCTGGTTTGATGGGGACAGAACTCCTTCGAGATTCGACGACCAATATAAAGGACTACCAACAAGACCGGCGGAGAGGGACTGAAAGAGACTTGAAAGCCTCGGGCGTGAGGAATCCAGGCTAAGAACTGTTATTTTGGACATGTACTGGGGAAGGGACGAAAACCGGGGATGGGAGGGAGGGAAGAATAGAACGTTAAAAACACTCAGGACTTTTGGGTTTAGTTAATTTGACTTGTATTTAAGACAAAATGGGAAATCGACGGAAGGGAATTTGAGTCCAACTTAGAAAAACTTTTTTTCTTTAATAAAAGAGGTAATATTAAGATGGTTAAGAGGAGAAATACCAATTTGCTGACATAATTATGGGAATGGGGATGCATGAAGGGGGGTGGGGGGAAGTTAAGGAACAAGGTTAAGAAAGTAGGATTTTCTGAAATTATACATGTTTTTGTTTTTTGTCTTTTCTGTGTCTGTTATGTATTCATAAAAGGTGAAAAACCAATAAAAATTATTTAAAAAAACAACAACAAGTTTACTAAGAAGTAAGTGCCACTGAATTATTTGATGGGATTTCTCCCTTGTAAGGATTGCAGCCTCCATCTTTCGGTTTCTTTTTGGTTTCACAGATACAGATGTAAATGTTGGTTGGCAAACTGGAAGTCAGTGGGGAGGGAAAATTTGAAGTCCGGCCACATACAATGACAGCCCACATAGCCAGACACCCCAAGGAGGATCCAAAAATGAGACTTTGTAAAATAATAATAAAATTAATAAATTCAACCCCAAATGTGAGTAAAGAAGCAATTCCGTGACATGATAAATACTAATTTTTTATCCAGTGTAACTAAGTCCTATGCATTTACCCAGCAGCAAGCTCCATTGAACTTAGTGGTGCGTACTGATGACTGAATAAATTCAATCTGCAAAAGGCACTGGGCTTTAGTGCAGTTGGTAGAGCATGGGACTTTAAATCCCAGGGTTGTGGGTTTGAGACCCACACTGGACAAAAGATTCCTGCACTACAGGAGGTTGGACTAGATGACCCTCATGGTCTCTTCCAATTCTATGATTCTATGAAAAACACCTTTTGGCTTTTAATTAGAAGTGCAAATGAAGTACCAACCCTAAAGAGGGCAGGACCTGAAAAAGGAAGGGCCCGTCAATTATCCTAGCACTCCAGCAAATGAAGTTATCCCTGCTGCTCCAGAGCTGCACTGCCCCAAATTCCCTCCTCCACTACATCATTTCTGGAAGCCAGAATCAGGATGAATGCTCATTGCCGTGTGACCTCCCTGCAAACAAATCAGAACAAATACTCAATGAACAGCCATGCAATATAACTGCCATGCAAGTCAGGATGAATGCTCAAGAAATAGGTCATCTTAAGGCTCACCTACTCTTATACTAGGTCAAAATTTCATTTTAAAAATTCCAGCCCAAGCAGCCATTTATATTCAAGTACCAGGAAAGAAGTCACCCGATGCTGGCGAAAGGTTAAGTGGGGGCTTAGCCAGAAATGCCGACTCGCGTTACTAAAGACAATCAATTTCCTCCTTCCTCTAATCGTTAAATAGCTCCAAGGAAAATTTAAAGTGCTTCCGGTCCCTGAACCTTTAGGGGAAAACCTTCCAATTGCAAGAACTTCTTATAACCATGCAAACAAATCACAGCATCAAATTGAGAACCACAGCCATCATGTTACTAAGGAACTCACGCATGCAAACATAACCAGGATGAGAGCACAGGATAGGGTTTGCTAGGTCTGAGACATCATTCCTGAGACCCAGGTTTTGAGGTTTCCTCTTATGGCTTCAGGGCAACTATGTTTAAATCAATAGCACGAGCTGGATGCTTCCCTGTCTTCTAATTCCAACCAAATACAGTAGTACCTCGGGTTAAGTACTTACAGTAATTCATTCCGGAGGTCCATACTTAACCTGAAACTGTTCTTAACCTGAAGCACCACTTTAGCTAATGGGACCTCCTGCTGCTGCTGCACCACCGGAGCATGATTTCTGTTCTCATCCTGAAGCAAAGTTCTTAACTTGAAGCACTATTTCTGGGTTAGAGGAGTCTGTAACCTGAAGCGTATGTAACCTGAAACGTATGTAACCCGAGGTACCACTGTAAGTGTTCTTTATTTTGTAACTATTTTTCCAACATATAGGCCTAACAGAGTTGACCGTTTAGCAATAAATCCAGAAAAATCCAGTAGCAATCACGAAGATTTTTTACTATCAAATGTAGAAGTATACAGCCAGTGTTAATGTTATCGTGCTGAAAGATAAAATGCTGCATACGAAATCTTAAGGCTTTATCACCAGGGGTGGTAGAGAGAAATCCTCTTACACACACACACACACACACACACACACACACGATAAGAATTCGAACTCAAATCTTTACTGCTTGGGCAAAGGCCGTTGTCAACAGTACAATAAAAAGGAGAGTGCTATTCAAAACAGAAAACATGTAGAAAATTAATCCGCTACCTCCACGATTTTTCTGACCCTTCTTATATCTGGTACCTCTCTTTCAGTGGTGGGCCACATCTTTTACTTTCGAGAACGGACAACCCTGAATCATCACCAGTCCCTGATGCCTCGTGACATCATAAATCTCTGCATCTCAAGTCTCCGACATTGCTTGGATGCTGAGAGACACCTGCCAGCTCTAGCTGAGCATAAGACACCAGAAGCACAAAGAGCTCCCAACACAAGCTGTCCGACGGGCTTGTCAGTGCTCACTTCCTGCTTCCTTTCGCACTTGAATTTTGAAATACCACCTAGCAAATGGGTCACTTTCACTTCTTCTCATTTCCTCAGCTCTGCACGAAACATGATGATTACTTCCCCTCTTTGTTTACTTGTCTGGAATCTGGAAATTCAAATGCCATCCAGAGAAGAGTTTGCTTCTCTTGAGAAGCTACTGGTTTTGTATAATCCTCCCAGAGAAATTCCAAGATTTTCTTAATGTACAAGATCTTCTTAACCCTCTGAACTGAGAGGGTTACGTTAGTGGAAGACTGAAAACAGAATCAGCATTATGAAAACTTAACAGGTGTGTACAGCACTTCCTAGTGCTCAAAGCACTTTTGTGCATAATCTACTTGTAAACTTTACAACAACCCTGCAAAGTAAATCAGTATTATTCTTGCCCATATTGCAGAGGTTGCGAGGCTGAAACAGACTTACCTAAGATCACCTTTTAGGTAAAAGGGTTTCCCCAGTAGTGATGTATGGAAGTGAGAGCTGGGCCATAAAGAAGGCTGATCGCCGAAGAATTGATGCTTTTGAATTATGGTGCTGGAGGAGACTCTTGAGAGTCCCATGGACTGCAAGAAGATCAAACCTCTCCATTCTGAAGGAAATCAGCCCTGAGTGCTCACTGGAAGGACAGATCCTGAAGCTGAGGCTCCAATACTTTGGCCACCTCATGAGAAGAGAAGACTCCCTGAAAAAGACCCTGATGTTGGGAAAGATGGAGGGCACAAGGAGAAGGGGAGGACAGAGGACGAGATGGTTGGACAGTGTTCTCGAAGCTACCAGCATGAGTTTGACCAAACTGCGGGAGGCAGTGGAAGACAGGAGTGCCTGGCGTGCTCTGGTCCATGGGGTCACGAAGAGTCGGACACGACTGAACGACTAAACAACAACAAGATCACCTAGTGGTTCACGGAAGAGGCAAGAACCTCCTGATCTGTAGCACAGTCTCCTGCAGTGCATTTCTATACATGTTTACTTAAGAAGTAAGTCCCATTAAGGTGAATGGAACTTATTCCCAAGGCAAATGTGTAGAGGATTGTACCCATGTGCACAGTGCCATTTCTGCACATGCTGTTTGGAGTCATGGCAGCAACTGGCAAAAGTTTCTGATTTTGAAATCCTAGTCTGGCCCTATAAAAGGATATCCAGCATAAAGAGATTTAACAAGCTGCTAGAGGACAAGTTAAAGAGATGCTTGAACACTTGGCGGAACCGGCACTTCTACAGATGCCACATAATAGCCATTCTGCATTTGTAAGAACCTGATGGTTTAGTGTGGCAGCACCTGCACGTCGGAACTCCCTGCCTATTGATTTCAATCAGGTGCCTTCAGTATATTCTTTTTGTTTTTTGTTTTTTAAAGTAATATTTATTAGTTTCCTAAACAATCAAAAGCTACAAAATTTAAACATAGAATACAAAAACCAAGAAAAACTACAAAAATACAAAAAAATACAAAAGAAAACACATAAAAAATACACAAATAGAGAACAGTTAACAAAATAAAAGAAAAAGGAATGGAAAACACCAATAAGCAAAACAGAAAAAAGATTAGTATTTTCATATCTTATATTTCATCACTAATTTCTTGACCTCCTCACACCTCCCTTTTTGTATTCCAGTTCGGATATTTAGTTCAGCAAATCCTTACCCTCTATCATTTATCCTTACTCAGCATCTTAACCTATAATACATATATATTTCCCAAAATTATCAATCCATATTTACATATTCTCAATATATTCTTTTTGGCACCGGCTAAAAACATTCTTGTTTAAAGAAGCCAACCCAGATTGTTAGATATAGTAATATCAATCTCCTTTAGTATTTTAACTTTTGTATGCTTTAAAGTAGAGTTGTGATTCCCCGCCCCCTTGATTTTCTTGTTTTATCTTCTTCGAGAGTGTGGTTTGTTTGTTTGTTTTTTGCAATCAAACGGTGGATGAATTTTATGAAATGAAATAAAGTAAATAAATAATAGCAGCAAATGGTGATGTAAATTCAAAAGGGGCAACCTTTTGTTATATCCGTTACAGCAAACAGGAGGAAGAGAACGGTGCATACACCAGCCTGAACTCTTTGGAGGAAAGGTGAGATTTAAAGCCAGGAAATAAATAATAAACAAACAAACAAATGAGCACCTGCCAAAAAAAGCATCTTGAAGACAACAGTGGCACAATTCTCAGCAGATGCACAGACACTGCTGTGCAATAAGTTTATGCCACGAAACCAATTTCTGAAGACTCTTTGCTGTGACTGCAGCAACGAAATCCAACTCGATGAAGGAGAATCTATGAAATCCAGCCCTTATTGCAAGACGGACCTGAGTATTGCAAGAGTCCTGGCTGCAACCCAGGCAAAAATAAAGCCACTGGCCCTGGACTGTGGTCCTTGGCTTGAGTTCCCCAGACTGACGCTACTGATGTGGAGCAGAGCTATGGTAGCAGCCACGGTTAATATGAGCACAGGGGCAGCAGAGGGAGCTCAGGCCTTGCTAAGCAGCTCCTGGCTTTCCTGTGGCTTCTTTGCAAAGGCCAGAAACGCCCCCCCCCCCTCATTAGACCCAAGAACCGCATTACCGCATTGTAATGTGTGCATGAAAGCAAGGAGAGTTAATGTGGCCGAGTGTCAGAGGGCACCCGCAACATCTCCCTTGCGCCCGTCTAAAGTGCAGCTTCCCAAGCCCCGCCGGGAGGACGGCAAACGTCTTCCAGTAAAGCGCTGGGTATCGACTCCCAGAACAGGAACATTAATAGAACTTAATGGACAAGCGCAGCATTTGCATTTGCCTCTCCAGGAGCTTCATTTGCTGTTTGACATGATTCACAGCCTTTTCCCAGCCATAACTCCCTTCATATAAACATAGCGCCTTCCAAGAACGACTTCCCAGGAGGGGCCCTTGCAGACTGGCTCACCAGGCAGGGCAAGGATGATTCTGCTAACATAGCCCCCATCCCATTTGTGTCCTATAATTATTTTATTTTATTTGTTTTATTTTATTTATACATACATACATACATACATACATACATACATACCCCGCCCATCTGGCTGGGTTTCCCCAGCCACTCTGGGCGACTTCCAATCGAGTGTTAAAAACAATACAGCATTAAATATTAAAAACTTCCCTAAACAGGGCTGCCTTCAGATGTCTTCTAAAAGTCAGGTAGTTGTTTATTTCCTTGACATCTGATGGGAGGGTGTTCCACAGGGTAGGGTCCACTACCGAGAAGGCCCTCTGTCTGGTTCCCTGTAACCTCACTTCTTGCAATGAGGGAACCGCCAGAAGGCCCTCGGTGCTGGATCTCAGTGTCTGGGCTGAACAATGGGGGTGGAGACGCTCCTTCAGGTATACTGGACCAAGGCCATTTAGGGCTTTAAAGGTCAGCACCAACACTTTAAATTGTGCTCGGAAACGTACTGGGAGCCAATGCAGATCTCTCAGAACCGGTGTTATGTGGTCTTGGCAGCCACTCCCAGTCACCAGTCTAGCTGCCGCATTCTGGATTAATTGCAGTTTCCGGGTCACCTTCAAAGGTAGCTCCACGTAGAGCTCATTGCAGTAGTCCAAGCAGGAGATAACTAGAGCATACACCTCTCTGGCGAGACAGTCCGCGGGCAGGTAGGGTCTTAGCCTGCGTACCAGGTGAAGCTCGTAGACAGCCGCCCTGGACACAGAATTAACCTGCACCTCCATGGACAGCTGTGAGTCCATAATGACTCCCAGGCTGCGCACCTGGTCCTTCAGGGGCACAGTTACCCCATTCAGGACCAGGGAGTGCCCCACACCCACCCGCCCCCTGTCCCCCCAAAACAGTACTTCTGTCTTGTCAGGATTCAACCTCAATCTGTTAGCCTCCATCCATCATCCAACTGCCTCCAGGCACTCACTCCAGGGACTCATCCTCCAACCGCCTGCAGGCACTATGTGACATGTGGGGAAGCTCAGTGGCAGAGCATCTGCTTTGCATGCAGAAGGTCTCAGGTTCAATCCCCAGCAACCCCAGCCATTGGGGGAGACCCCTACCTAATGCCCTGGAAAAGGCTCCTGCCAGTCAGTGTAGACAATACTAAGCTAGGTGGACCACTGGACCAACTCAGTATAAAGTAGCTTCCCATGTTCCTAGATATAATTATTTGAACTGTCATCTGATTGGAGAAATCGTAAGTCAACAAGGTCAGGAGGGTTGTCGATTAATGGGGTGTAGGGGTGAGAGTCCCATGGACCGCAAGAAGATCAAACCTATCCATTCTGAAGGAAATCAGCCCTGATGCTCACTGGAAGGACAGATTGTGAAGCTGAGGCTCCAATACTTTGGCCACCTCATGAGAAGAGAAGACTCCCTGGAAAAGACCCTGATGTTGGGAAAGATGGAGGGCACAAGGAGAAGGGGACGACAGAGGACAAGATGGTTGGACAGTGTTCTCGAAGCTACCAGCATGAGTTTGAGCAAACTGCAGGAGGCGTGCTCTGGTCCATGGGGTCACGAAGAGTAGGATATGACTAAACAACAACAACAACAATAGGGGTGTTAGGGGAGAAGCAGTACCTCTGGGTGGGGGACACATCATGTTCCTTGTGGGGTAGTCTGTCCACCTTTTTCCCCCACCCTGCACTCAGCTCTCACCTGTGGCTCCCAGAAGCTGTCACCATGCGACAGCGGCCACACTCCAGGAATGGCTTCAACTGACTGGCTAAACCAGGTGATGGGAGATGATGGGTCTCAAACCCTCAGTGTTTTAGGGGCTTCCCCTGCATGTGAAGACAGGCTCAGGCGGATTGAGGAGACAAGACCAATAGAGTCTTGTCCAATGGGTCCAATGGTCAAGGAGGAGATTTCTGCATGTGCTGTAGAGGGAATTGAGGGGCAGATGGGGCTCGTCAACTTGTGGGATATTTTCAGGAGAAGAAAAGTAAACCGCTACACAAATCTGGAGTGGAGCCCTTAAGGCCTCTGGAGTGGTGCCTTGTATGCCTCCTACCAGGAACTGCTGCAGCCAAGCTGGTGCGAAACATATTGCTCTGCTTTCCTTTGGGTCACATCAGCGAGGCTGAGAGGGAGGTCTTGCCATCTGGGCAGCCCAGGACCTCCATACATACGGCCCAGGCTTGCACCCCATAGAGGCCACTTTGGTACTGCTGTGGTTTGACTTCACACACACACACACACACACACACACACACACAGTGGTACCTTGGGTTAAGAACGTAATTCGTTCCGGAGGTCCGTTCTTAACCTGAAACTGTTCTTAACCTGAAGTACCACTTTAGCTAATGGGGCCTCCCGCTGCTGCCGCATGATTTCTGTTCTCATTCTGAAGCAAAGTTCTTAACCCAAGGTACTATTTCTGGGTTAGTGGAGTCTGTAACCTAAAGCGTCTGTAACCTCAAGCGTCTGTAACCCGAGGTACCACTGTACACACACCCCAGAGGCACACTCCATTTTCTCCCGAAACGGACGGGTGCCAACAACAGCAACAAATATACATATCATGGTGTCGCAACACCCTACTGAAGCTCAGCCAAATAACACATGATTGAAACAGTGGCGTATTCTTCCCTTGTTTACTCCTGCCTCTATTCCCTCCTCCTTCCTCTGTCGTTTCCTTGTGTCTGTTTCTGCCATCCAAGCCCCCGGGGTGGGATCCTGTTAACTTGTGCTTTGTAAAGTGCAGTGCACAGAGGAGGAGCAGCAGGAGGAGGGGGAGAAGGAAGAGCTATCCTATGTACTTAACAGCAAACCCACTTCTCTAAGTGCAAAGCCTTACATTGCCAAAAGGACTTTGCTTCTGATGTGGATGTGGATTGCTGCATGCATGCTTAGGAGTGCAGCTTTAATCAGGCTCCATTCCTTTTTTTAAAACACAAAGCAAAAGTAAATCACACCACAGTTCCTTATTTCAGAGACTAAACAGCGTTTGGCTGTTTCTTTAACTTTCCCCCAAACAAGTGAAAATTCTAATTCTTCATCCTTGAGCCTAAAAAACATTTGCCAGAAGCAGCAGCTTATCTAGAAGTTTGGAGAACAGAATAATTCCAGGATATAGCAGAGAGCTGTGATTGGAGTTCTCAGGCCTTTGGCTGCTGGGGCTGTTATGTGCTAATCGAAACTGATGTGCTCCATTTGGCCGCTGTTTTTGTATTTGGAGCTAAATGTGTTCAGAAACAGCAGGGAGTTCCTTTTCTCTTTCTAAAACCCCACTGCTGATGGAAACTTCCATACTCAGGTAAATTCACCACTAGCAAACAGGAACATGCTTTTATGGACCGATCTGTAACCCTTCCTAAAGCACAGGTGCTGTGTGGAGACAGGATACCCTGAATGAAAGGGTAGAGGGAAAGGCTATGAGCCAAGAGAACAGAGTTCAGGCTTGGGACGCAGAACTGGAGCACAGAAAAGGGAAAGACCATAGCCCAAGCTAGAGGACATGCTCTGGATACAGAAATCGCAGGTTCAATCCCTGGTGTGTCCAGGAACAGATGGGGAGAGACTCCTGCACGAAACATGAAGAGCCACTTTCAGTCAATATAATTACAGACAATACTCAGAGTCTGTACATTTAAAGCACATCTCCCTCCACTCCCAAGAGTCTTGGGAGCTGTAGTTTACCATGCACAGAGTTACGATTCCCAGCACCCTTAACAAACTACAGCTCCCAGGATTCGGGATGGGGCTTTAGTGTCTGGTGCATATACAGAGCCTGAGCTAGACAGACTGAGCTCCGATTGTAAAAAACATCCAGCATCTTGTGTCCTAAGCTGCCTTCTACCAAGCCAGACCACTACATTCATCTACTTCAGTGTTTCCATTCATTTTTTGGACTACAATTCCCATCATCCCTGACCACTGGTCTTGCTAGCTAGGGATGATGGGAGTTGTAGTCCAAAAACAACTGGAGACCCAAGTTTGGGAAACACTGGTCTAGTTCAATATTAGTTATTTATTGCATTTATAGATTGCCTTTCTGCCAAGGCAATTTGCAGTTTTAAAAGACCCAAACAGATGAATGATAGAAAATGGGAAGTCGGGAGGGTGGGGTGTGGAAGGAGAGTCCAACTGGAGCTGGCCCTGAAGTTGTCTTTGTCTTCCTCCCTTGGCTTCTTCTTCCTTCCCACAGGGCAGATGCCACTAATGGGTGGTAGATCTCCAGATTTTTAGACAAGTACTTTTCCAAGTCCCAGCTGGAGGTGCCTGGGACTTTCCGCATGCAAAGCATGTAATCTGCCAGCGAATCATACAGGGACACAGAGCCTCCTCAGTCATCTGGTGCTGTGGGCGTGAAGAAATGCATAATCTGCTTCTCTATGGCACTGTTGTGTACCCAGCACACAACCTGGGGATTGCTGTGGTAGCTAAAATATCAACCGTAGCTGTTCAGTCCCTTAAAAGAGTGGAGTTCATTTCACTGCCTTGCATTTCCACCTGAAGCTTTCTTCCTTCTCTAAAGGAGAGGCTGTTATTGTGTAATTAAAGGAAGTGGAAAGTACACGTTGACAGGCCAGGCATCCGTGGCGGGAAACAGACAGGAAAGACGAAAGAAAATTACCTGTCTCTCTTATTAAAGGAGCAGCAAAATACTACCCACGATAAAAGAGCAGAAAACTCAAAATGCATCGAGTACGCTTCTTTCTTCCTTATTTAAAAACCCAATTCCTTGGGATGTTTTCATTCTATTTGCCTTTATTTCATTTCCAGCGGGTTGGCAAATATCCCTTTGTTTCTGGATCAGTGGAACCTGCAACCTACCGGGTTGAACAGAGCACATTGTCAGCCATGCGCTGCAGCCTGCTAGGGGGCTTGACAACCGCACTGTTTCTTAAGCCCAGGCAGGCAGCAGGGCCCTTGGTGGGAATCACATGACTGGAGGGCACCGTTCAATCTGGTGGTTTATAAGCCACACAGGTTTATGGCAAGACATCTTCCACCTGCACTCCAAAGAACATTATCCAAGGAAGAGCGCATTGTGTACCTTTCTCAAAACCTGCCCTTCAGCTTTGTATGCTGTTGTGACAGATAGACTCTACGGCAGGGGTCAGCAAACTTTTTCAACAGGGGGCCGGTCCACTGTCCCTCAGACCTTGTGGGGGTAAAGTAAAGGTAAAGGGACCCCTGACCATTAGGTCCAGTCGTGACTGACTCTGGGGTTGCAGCGCTCATCTCGCTTTATTGGCTGAGGGAGTCGGCGTACAGCTTCCGGGTCATGTGGCCAGCATGACTAAGCCGCTTCTGGCGAACCAGAGCAGCACACGGAAATGCCGTTTACCTTCCCGCCGGAGTGGTACCTATTTATCTACTTGCACTTTGACGTGCTTTCGAACTGCTAGGTTGGCAGGAGCAGGGACCGAGCAACGGGCGCTCACCCCGTTGCGGGGATTTGAACCGCCGACCTTCTGATCAGCAAGTCCTAGGCTCTGTGGCTTAACCCACAGCGCCACTGGACTATATTTGGGGGGGTGAACAAATTCCTATGCCCCACAAATAACCCAGAGATGCATTTTAAATAAAAGCACACATTCTACTCATGTGAAAACGTGCTGATTCCCAGACTGTTCACAGGCCGGATTTAGAAGGCGATTGGGCCGGATCCAGGCCCTGGCCCTTAGTTTGCTTACCCATGTTCTCTAAGGAAACTGAACTCTTTCATTACTATTATGATGCAATGCTGAAGAAAAGCAACAGTAAATGTGGTTAACTACATCCAGCCAAGTCTTACTCAAGAGTCAACTGACTGAAAGTAATGGCTCCCAAATTCTGGAATCTTCTGCCTGAGGTGCTGTGAGAACCTGCATCTCCATAAAGCACTTTATAAATGTAAGCAAACAAATAATTCTCTTGGAGATAATTCTTTGTTTCCCCTCCCCCATAACTTTTTATTATATGTTTTCAAAATATAGTGCAATTAAAAACCAAACAAATGCGATACAGAGTTAAAATAATAATAATACAGAAAGCAAGAAAAAGAGAGGAGGGGAAAAAACACAGAACAGAGTTAAAAAGACAGAAAGATGAGGATAACAACTAGGAGGAGACACAGAGAAGTATTTCCACATCTCTATCTGCCAACTGTATTACAATTATTCAAAATACTTAGCATATACACTCCAGAATAATTTCTCAATGCAGTTTTTCTACCAAACTGCTAAATGGTATCTTTCCTAGTTTCCTTCACAGGCCTCTGACAACCCATTTCTGCCACTCATAAAATCTAAGATATCTGTGACAGAAAGGATAATCTCTTTTCTCCCTGTCCAAAGTCATCCATCACTGATCATATTTATTGATGCTTCCACAGATGGCTCCCTTTGGGCACTGGTCCTATCTTGATCTGCTTTTTGTTTATCTCCAAGATGGGTGCTCTATTAAAAAAGGAAAGAAACAGGGCATTAATACTGCAGAGTGAAAAAGGTACCCTTTGTGTGGGTCTGTGTTTTGGAAGACTGCTGTCGAATCACCACTGGACACATGAAGACACAGCTTCGCAAAAGAAAACTCTCTTTACTTTAATTGTTTACTAGTAACTTGCTGGCCCAATTCCCTGGCCTGGCGCTGTGCTTAAAAATAGGCCGAAGGGCAAACAAACAAATTACTATGAAGTAATTCTTTTCCTTCTGTTTTTAAGCACACTATTCCATCAAAAGGAGAAGTCATCACAGGCTCAAGAAACCAAGCCAAACACTGCAAAAACAACATGCATTGTGGGGGAGGTAGTTAAAGGCGATGAATTTTTCCACCCTCCTCAACTCCAAAATTGAAAACGGAGGATATATTAAATAATTAACTGTTGTTGTTGCTGCTGTTGTTGCTGTTCTGCAAGTTTACACCACGCCAAACCTGGTACAACTAATGGGGGGGGGGCAAAATAGCCCAATATTGATAACCACACATCACCATGACAGAGCACATAATTTAACCCATTACCCAATCACAACACACCATTACCATCATCATCTTTATTAGGATCACAGACCAGCGTAAGTTAAAATAGAAACGCACAATAATTTGGGAAATAAAACAGATAAAATGGGTAACAGAAGGGGGGTGCGCGAGGGAGACTTAAAATCAGCTAGACAATTAAGAGCAAACACTTGCAAAAGTCACTATAGAAGGGAGGGTGCAAGAGAGGCAATGGGTCTTGTGTATGAGCCTTCACTTTAGGTTTGGTGCATGACGCAAATCATTCTTGGGCGAATGTCCATCATAGCAGCGCAAAATCTGCGTTGCTGAATATGTTACGTCTGGCTTTGCATCTGAAGTAGCAAGGAGGTACAGAGTAGTAGTACTGGCAGGATGAACCTGACTCGTATCTCTGTCACTCCTCATCAGGCTTGGTTTCCAGACCCTTCATCATCTTGCTTGCCCTCCTCTGCACACGTTCCAGCCTGTCAACATCCTTCTTAAATTGTGGTGCCCAGAACTGGATACAATATTCCAAGTAAAGGGACCCCTGACCATTAAGTCCAGTCGTGAACGACTCTGGGGTTGCAGCACTCATCTCGCTTTACTGGTCGAGGGAGCCGACGTTTGTCCGCAGGCAGTTTTTCTAGGTCAAGAGGCCAGCATGACTAAGCTGCTTCTGGCAAAACAAGAGCAGCGCACGGAAACGCCGTTTACCTTCCCGCCACAGCAGTACCTATTTATCTACTTGCACTGATGTGCTTTCAAACTGGTAGGTTGAATAGCGTGGTCCAATTTCTTCCCTTGATCTGGGACACTAGACTTATGTTGGTGTTATAGTAGGGGTGTATTGATTTTCAAATGAATTCAGTACATGGGTGGGGAACCCATTTCCTGTTAATGTTGCTAGAATTCCACTCCCATCAGCTCCAGCCAGCACAGGCAATAGGGAGGATGGAATAATGAGTGCTTTGGCACAAAATCAGAGCTTCATTTTCCATGTTATTTAGAAAAGTAGCTCGTCACTTTATATTCTCTCACACAGGTCCCAAGAACAGTCTCGTGCAGACAGCTGATAACAGAGGAAGCTGCTTTATTCCGGGTCAGACTATTGGTATATGTAGCAAAGTGTTGTCTACACTGACTGGCAGCAGACAGGATTTTCCCCTCAGGCCTACCGGGAGACACTGGGGTTTTAAACCTGAGACACAGCATGCAGTGCATAGGCTTGGTCACTGAGCTATACAGCGCATCCTCAAATCACAGCCACATCAAAACAAATCACAGCCAGGGTGTGTTTAATTATTCGGGCTTACGTGGCGTTTTCAAGGATCATAAGAAAACGACACTTCCAGAGTCATCGGGATTTTGAAAAGACATGTCAAGTTTCACAATAAGAGGAAATCCCTTTTTCTCTCTCCAGGCTACACAACCTGTTTCATGAAAAAGAGCACGGCAACAGGATCCAAGAAAACGACAATTTGTCGTTAGACATGTGCAGCCCTCCTGGAAGTCTGGCTGAGATCCAGCTGCTTCAGATCTAAGTACATTTTGAGGACTTCTTGGGAGATGGGTGTTCGTCTGCTGAATGACAAGACAAAAGTTTTGCACATAAATGAGCAAGGAGAACCAGCTAGGTTTCTTTTGGGGGAGCCAGGCTTTGATTGCACGGAATAAGAAAACACACAACAGACTTCAATCCTAACCTCACTTATCTCAATAGGATTTACTCCCATGATTAGGATTATTATATATTGAACACATACCCCACCCTTCCTCCTGAAAGAGCCTAGAGGGGCAAATATACCCACAGCAGAACGTTTTTTAAAAAGCATTCCAAAAACAGTTTAAACATTCAAAACCTGTTAAAGACAAAGGTATAGAATAGTCTATGTACTTAAAAAAGCTCACCTGATGCTTTATGTTCTTTCCAGCACTGGATTTTTTTCCAGGCTTTTAACTCCCCCTGACTGAATATTGACAAAGTTGGGCTTTAGTTACTCCCCACCCCCACCCCACTTTTTTATGCGACTTATTTTTACGATATTTTCAATATTGCATATTTTTTCATCTTCTCTTTATGAGTCACCAGGACGACTAAAAAAGCAATGAATCTAAAAATCCCATTTATTCCTATAGGATTGGGGAATTCCCCTTAAAACCTAGATGTGGTGTGTGAGGAACTGTCAGCTTGTTAATGCTATGAACCTTACATCTTATTTTCAGCCTGTATGCATGTTTGTTTATGTGTGTGTGTTTTAAAAAAAGAACTTACATCATGAAAACTCCATTGGTCTCCACTGACCTCATTCAAAAGAAACCACCCAGAGTGTGTGCTGGAACCCACAAAACCTCTCACCCCCCCCCCCCGAGACTAGGGCTGCATGCAAGTACTACTGAAGGAGTCGTCAACAATCTTCAGGCCATCTCTCTAGAGAGGCTGTATACTCAATCTTGACAGCTCAGCATGGCTGACAACCACTACTCTCACGAAATATTCTGATGTCACCACATGGAATAATGTGGAGTCATGTTGTCCCCATCTCAGGTCAGCAAATCAAAACTAGTCAGAACTCTCTTCTGGCTTCCTCAGACTCATTTATCTAGCCCCAAATATCCAGCTAGTATCCAACACCATCTCTGCCGACCTGTCCAGCTTGGTAAGACATCACTATTCCTACTTTAAACTGGACTCTCATGTAAAACATCCCATGCTACACTTCCAAATGGCAAGCACCTGCAAATAAACAGATCTGCCTTGCTTTTATTGTTACTGCTTCTCTCCCTCCATTTTTAGGGCTTCACCTTTTCGGGGCAGCAGAATGAGGTCCCTCAAGGCTGTTCCCCAAAACAATATTTTTAGGTATACACCAAATTCTCTCTTCTGATTATGTAATGTGTGAACAAGGGAAGCGGGTGGCGCTGTGGGTAAAACCTCAGTGCCTAGGACTTGCCGATCGTATGGTTGGCGGTTCGAATCCCCGCGGCGGGGTGAGCTCCCGTCGTTTGGTCCCAGCTCCTGCCCACCTAGCAGTTCGAAAGCACCCTTAAGTGCAAGTAGATAAATAGGGACCGTTTTATAGCAGGAAGGTAAACGGCATTTCCGTGCGCTGCACTGGTGCTGGCTCGCCAGCTGCAGCTTCGTCATGCTGGACACGCGACCCGGAAGTGTCTTCGGACGGCGCCGGCTCACGGCCTCTAGAGCGAGATGAGCACACAAGCCTAGAGTTGGACACGACTGGCCCGTACGGGCAGGGGTACCTTTACCTTTTAATGTGTGAACAAGTGGGGTCAAGTTTTTTGGTGGGTTTTTTTGCCTGCCTCTTCTCTACTTTCAGCACAGCTGTTGCTATTGTTCCTTCTTTCTTACCATCCTGCATGTACTTCTCTGCATTTCTGAACGCCATCAAGTCTCCATTTACAATCCTCTGCCATCCCCAAGCTGCTAATGTTCAATTAGCTCTAGCAAAATGCATGTCTCCCTCCAAGCGGGGGCGGGGGGGGGGGAGATGACTACACTGCCATAATCAGGTTACTTTTTTTTTAAGGTCATTATAGCATTCACAAATCAGAACATAGCAATCCAGTAGCGATAATAGCTATTTCAGCCAGGGAACCACTTCATATTTACTTAGTAAATTGACAGATTCATCGCCTGTCTCTTAGGAAGATCAATGTTTATTGCCTGAAGTTGGTGATGGCTGGCTCCTGTCACCCAAAAAGATTCCTACTCTGAAACCAAGATACAATTTAAATACAGTAGACAATATTTTATCGGGCTTCCCATTTCCCTGAGCTGAAGGAGGTTTCACAGCAGCTGGACGCTGTGTTTGTTTGTGTTTTTTTAAAGAGGGTACTGGAGACTTCTATTAATAAACTTTTTATTTGCAAAAGTACAGGTTGAGCAGATGGCAATGAAACACGCAGGCAAGCATTGTTATTCCCCAGACAATAATAATTCAACTTCCCAATATCCAAGACGCTGCTGCTGCTGCTGCCAGCCAGAAAACATTTAGCATCCTTATTCAGCAAGCTCCAAATCTAGGCTTTTTGGCTTTTCTCCCACATTCACGCTACAAAAGCAGTTTACTTCTGCCCTTGACTCACTCAGGTAGATGGCACCGCAATAATTCCAAAGGCTCAGAATATCCACAGGCCAGCAATAAACGTTCATTAGGAGCCATCTGGCTACCATCAGGTGCCAGGCTATGCTAAAGGTCTAGAGAAGGGACAGAAAACCTATGACCAGTCTTAGAAACTCAGATATAAAAGCTAGGCACAAAATGGCTCCTTAAACCAGGGTTAGAGTCGCCAAAACAGAATGCCTGGTTGCCATTTGGGCGCCAGACGGCTCAAAAGTCGGATTTTCCAGTACAGTGCAACTTTTGGGTACCTGGAATTGATTCTGATTGCACAGATAACATATAATGGACAGAATTCTACAGGATGTGTTGCTAGTATGTGAAAACAGTTAAGATCCAAAGATCCCCAGGCATGAACTTCCAGATGGTGGAGACATCAAGCGCAACCTTGGCGCAACCTCCAGATGTTGTTGCACTCCAAGTCCCATCATCCCTCATCATGGACTATGTCCAACAACATCTGGAAGGCCAAAGGTTCTCCACACCTGCTTAATCCAGGAACAGGTTTACAATCATATGGTGGGGAACATTTTTTCCCCCAAAATTTGTATTGATTTTCCAAAAAATTTAAGCAAACAAGCATACATCTTAACTGTACTTGATCCAATCTTAGTAACATTGTTAAGCAGCTTTCTCAAATCCCCCCCAGCTGAATTTCAGTGTATTTCATTGTAACAGTTTTCCAAAACCAGTTTTCTCATAAAATTAACTTGATCACTTAACATCACCATCAGGTGCCAGGCTATGCTAAAGGTCTAGAGAAAGGACATCTTTCTTTCTTTCTTTTCCTTTTAACTTTAAACATATTATTCTCTATCATCACATATTTAAATCCTAAGCCTATCTGGTCTTTGTAAGTTTTTCCAGTTAAGTTATCTTAGCATATTTAACTAAATAGTCTTTGAATTTCATCCATTCCTCCTGGTACTCCTCCTCCTTCTGGTCGCGGACTCTTCCAGTCAGATCGGCTAGCTCCAAAAAATCCATCATCTTCATCTGCCATTCCTCCACTGTTGGGACTTCTTGTGTTTTCCAATTCTTAGCTAACAAAATTCTAGCTGCAGTTGTGACATACAAAAACAATCTAACATCTTTCTTGGGCAGTTCCAGACCTGTTATTCCAAGAAGAAAGGCCTCTGGTTTCTTAATAAATGTATATTTCAACCTTTTCCCCCCAATTCATTATAAATCTTCTCCCAGAAGTCTTTCACCTTGGGGCAGGTCCACCACATGTGATAAAAGGTACCCTCTTTCATATGCTGGGGAACATTTGCCAGCCTGAGGGTCACACATCCCTCTGGGCAACTGCCTGAGGCAGAACCAGAGACAAATGTCGGCAGAGCAACAAATCTACACTTTGCCTTTGTACACATGCCAACAAACCCCTCTGTACCCCCTTTCAGCACCTGCTTAAAACATTTCCTACAGACATGCATAAGTTAAATGAAGCGCCCTGAGATCTACGGGGTATAAAGCAGTATACAAATTTAGTAAATAAATGAATAAAATGTGTTATAATCAGTTTTTAGTTTACTGTTGATTTTGATTGGGTTTTTTGAATGTTGCTTTAAATAACAGTTTTTAGCTGTCTTTCCCTGCCCCCCGCCCCCAGCAGCATGTGAAGACAGGCTCCGGTGAGTTGAGTGGACAAGACCAATTGTGCGTCCGACGGTCAAGAAGGCAGGTTTTTGCAGGTTCTGTGGAGGGAAGTGAGGGGCAGATGGGGCTCGCCAACCTGGGAGGGAGCCCATCTAAGGAGAAGGAAAACTCTGGTCCTAAACCTCCGCTGCTTTAGGGGATATCTTTGAGAGAAGAAAAGGCTCAGGAGTAAACCCTATACAAATACAGAGTGGAGTCCCTAAGACGGTTGGATGAATCATAGAATCATAGAATCATAGAATCATAGAGTTGGAAGAGACCACAAGGGCCATCGAGTCCAACCCCCTGCCAAGCAGGAAACACCATCAGAGCACTCCTGACATATGGTTGTCAAGCCTCTGCTTAAAGACCTCCAAAGTAGGAGACTCCACCACACTCCTTGGCAGCAAATTCCACTGTCGAACAGCTCTTACTGTCAGGAAGTTCTTCCTAATGTTTAGGTGGAATCTTCTTTTTTGTAGTTTGGATCCATTGCTCCGTGTCCGCTTCTCTGGAGCAGCAGAAAACAACCTTTCTCCCTCCTCTATGTGACATCCTTTTATATATTTGAACATGGCTATCATATCACCCCTTAACCTCCTCTTCTCCAGGCTAAACATGCCCAGCTCCCTTAGCCGTTCCTCATAAGGCATAAGGATGAAGCCTTGAAAGACTTACATTGGCTCCCAGTACGTTTCCAAGCACATTCAAAGAGTTGGTGCTGACCTTTAAAGCCCTCAACGGGCTCAGTCCAGTATACCTGAAGGAGCGTCTCCACCCCCATTGTTCTGCCCAGACATTGAGGTCCAGCACCAAGGGCCTTCTGGCAGTTCCCTCATTGCGAGAGGCCAAGTTACAGGGAACCAGGCAGAGGGCCTTCTCGGTAGTGGCACCCGCCCTGTGGAACGCCCTCCCACCAGATGTCAAAGAGAAAGACAACTACCAGACTTTTAGAAGACATCTGAAGGCAGCCCTGTTTAGGGAAGCTTTTAATGTTTAATAGACTATTGTTTTTTAATATTCTGTTGGAAGCCACCCAGAGTGGCTGGGGAAACCTAGCCAGATGGGCGGGGTATAAATAATAAATTGTTGTTGTTGTTATTAAATGCCTGCGTCTGGCAACTCCTTCAGCCAAACTGTTGCCAACGTCTTGCTCTGTGAGGCCAAGAGGGGGGTCTTGTCATCTGGGCTGCCCAAGACCTCCATACAAACAGCCTTGCCTTGCGCCCCAGCAGTTTGACTTCACTCCCCAGAGGCGCACTCCATTGTCTCTCGAAACAAACATATGCCAACAACAGCACTTGTCTCTGATGGACAATCCTAATGAAATGTCCTGTTTGTTTTTTTGTAAACAAGTCTGAGGTTTTATCACAATCAAGCGGGGACGTTTTGCAGACCACTTTTGAGTTTTTACTACAATCCAGCAGTAGTTTATTCCAAAAAGTAAAATAAACTTCAGACTTCCCCTCAGTTTGTAACAAAACACCGTTCCTGTGCAAGGCCTCATCAGAGCATGGCCAAGCACAACTACATTTTTAGAATTTGTGTGATATTATCCCAAAGGGTCATTGACAAACCTAGACAGCATCTTAAAAAGCAGAGACCTTGCCAACAAAGGTCCATATAGTTAAATCTATGGTATACCCAGTAGTGATGCATGGAAGTGAGAGCTGGACCATAAAGAAGGCTGATCGCCGAAGAACTGATGCTTTTGAATTATGGTGCTGGAGGAGACTCTTGAGAGTCCCATGGACTGCAAGAAGATCAAACCTCTCCATTCTTAAGGAAATCAGCCCTGAGTGCTCACTGGAAGGACAGGTCCTGAAGCTGAGACTCCAATACTTTGGCCACCTCATGAGAAGAGAAGACTCCCTGGAAAAGACCCTGATGTTGGGAAAGATGGAGGACACAAGGAGAAGGGAACGGCAGAGGACGAGATGGTTGGACAGTCTTCTTGAAGCTACCAGCATGAGTTTGACCAAACTGCAGGAGGCCGTGGAAGACAGAAGTGCCTGGCGTGCTCTGGTCCATGGGGTCACAAAGAGTCGGAAACGACTAAACAACAACAACAACATCCCAAAGGGTAATCCAATCTGAATCCATGGCAGAAACATGCAACATGGCACATTTCTAACAAGAAGGAGGGAACCCAACCTCCCAACGCGCGCCCCCTCTCTCTCTCACACACACACACACTTGACACTATTCTCACTGGGCTTATAGGCTGTACAGGAGCCAAGAGCTCTCATATCCTGCTTTGATCTAGAACTTTCCTATCCGAAGCTCCACCACATCAGAGGAAAGGATTCAAGAGCCACCATGCACAGCTCTATGATAATTATTATTTTTAATGTAGCCAGCTTCCAAAGCAGACACATTCCCACCGCCTCTCCCCTTCTCTCCCGCTTTATGTGTTCTGCCACCCACAGGAACAATTAGTGGAAATGACTGGCTAGGCTTGTTTGCATTGTTCCCAGACTCCTCTCTCCCCCCAGTGAGCTCCGAAGACCATGCAATATTGGAATTGACAAGGCTTTCAACTGCAGCAGAAACAACAGTTGCATGTGGGAAAGGAGAGGGAAAAGCCAAAGTTCCCAAGCGGGACTTGCAGAGCAAGAGCAGGTAAAGTAAGCAATATTTTAATTTTTATTTCAATGAAAGACTTCTTGGGCTGGGAAGAGAGGACAGCTTTTTCAGCGTTGTGGCATCAGTAGGATCTCTCTCTCTCTCTCTACCTGTTTCTGCAGAGTTTCAAAAACCAACCTGCAAAGCCTGTTTGGCCCAGAGACAAATACAATTTGCACTTCCACATCATGGGAAACAGCAGCTCTATCAACCAACTCTCTAAAGAACTACTGTCCGGCTCCAAATAATTTTTCCAAAAGAAAAATTATTTAAATAAAAAAAAAATTATTTAAATCAGATTTTTAAAATAAAGTGCTTTTGGAGGAAAAATCTTTCCAAAGATAGTTTTCTATTTAAGTTGCCTTATAGTCCAAAGGCTATTCATCAGGAAATAAGGATTTGTTTTTTGTTTTTCATGTGTGCTAAAACTCAGTCTAAGGTTTTTGATTTTTTTAGACGTTTAACCACATCAGTTAACAAAGATGGATACATATGCTACAATGTTATTGTTTTAGTTAAATAAATTGTTTAAATTGTTATTAAGGAAATGATCATTTTCCCCTTCCAATAAAGTACAAATATAAGCAATAATTTCATCATTTTTATCAGACTATGTTTTTCTAATAGTACAACCAAATTAGTAATTTTTGATATAACTGTAAAATCTACTCTGAAAATTGATTATTCCAAAAATGAAACCTTCATCTGGTTGTAAATATTAAAATTATACCAGCAAGAATGAGTCTTCCTGTAAAAAAAATTATCCAAATCAAGTCTTACTGACTAGTGATTTAAATCAAGTCTTACTGACTAGTGATTTAAATCAAGTCTTACTGACTAGTGATTTAAATCGTGATTTAAATCTATTTGTTTTAAATCAAATCTGCTCAAAAGTAAGCCCTCAAAGGCCTTGTGATACAAGGTGGTCTCGCAGTGTTTGTTAGAAGCAGGAAGGCTTGGGCCAAATCATATTCACCTTGGGAAACATACCTCAAAGGTTTGGGGCCACTATGAAAAAGACCCTGCTCTGTTACCCTGACAGCCTGAAGTGGCATAAAAGCCACTTAGCCAACACAGATCCACACCAGACATTTAAAACACAGCCAAGACACTTTTAAAGCAAACGGCTTCCTCTTTGAGGGAAGACACGTGCTTTAAATGTGTGTTGGATGTACTTTAAATGTATGGTGTGGATCTGGGCTTTGCTGCTGGTTTATGTCTGGCATGTCTGGACTGGGACCCTGGTGTGGGGAGTAGGGGGTCTTAACCCTCTACCCTCCCCCAGGTGCGAACCAGATCAGCTTTCACTGGTGTTTCTGCATTCATACACAACACAAACGAACGTTTCCACCCTTTTCAATATAAAAAACCCTATTCTGTGTATTGCCATGCATTTGTTAAATCAGTTAGGTCAGGTGGATTTTACTGCTCATGGAAGCATGTAGAAAAAGGTATTCCACCAACAAGGGGAAAGGGTGATCTTCCGGAACCAAAACAGTCCTGGCTTAAGAGTTTCCAAAATAATGACTTAGGACATAAATCAGCCCTTAACCAAAAGTGTAAATTAACTCCCCAAGACCCTATTAATTCAAAACATGTTTCCACACAACATATTTGTTTTGCAACTCTTCGTTCTTCTGGAATCTGGATTCTTAAGTAATCAAAGTTCAGTCTATAAGCCAAATAGATAGGCTGCCAGAGCCCTTAAGATGATACTTTGGCTTGGATTGTTATAGAATGACTGCATATTTTAATCTATGGAAAGAAGCCCCACTGAAGACATAGGGCCAAAATAGATGGGCATCCATTGCAATCAAGTATTGATGCTTTCGGATGCTGGGTTTGTGTTGGGGATCAGATCACCTGAGAAAACGCCTGGTTCACACCACACACTGAAACACACGCTGAAAGCAGATTATTTCCCCCAAATAACCCTAGGAGCTGTGGTGTGTTGCGGGTGCTGGGAGTTGTAGCTCAGTGAGGAGTAAACTACAGTTCCCAGGATTATTTGGGGAAAATAATGTGGTGTGTATGCAGCCATAAGTAAAAGCAAAGGGACGCCTGACCATTAGGTCCAGTCGTGACCGACTCTGGGGTTGCAGCACTCATCTCGCTTTACTGGCTGAGGGAGCCGGCGTACAGCTTCCGGGTCATGTGGTCAGCATGACTAAGCCGCTTCTGGCGAACCAGAGCAGCACACAGAAACACTGTTTACTTTCCCGCCGGAGCGGTACCTATTTATCTACTTGCACTTTGACGTGCTTTTGAACTGCTAGGTTGGCAGGAGCTGGGACCGAGCAACGGGAGCTCACCCCGCCTCGGGGATTCAAACCGCCAACCTTCTGATCAGCAAGTCCTAGGCTCTGTGGTTTAACCCACAGCGCCACCTGCATCCCATACGAAGCCATACATGAGCTTATATCCCGGTTGCAGGCTCTACCATTAGTGCCCAACTCATGCAGGGGGTCCCGGCTGTTCCTCGTAAACCGCCTTGGCCATTCCCCTCTGTTGGAGGACAACTGTGTATGCCGTTATGACATGCTCTCTCCCCACACCTTGTGGCAGGTGAGGGGGCAACAGGCTGCAACCTCAGGGATTGTGGAGGACACTATCCCATCACCATCACTGAAGGCACAAAACTCAATGGTGAAAGCCCTTGCTTTGTAGGAAAACAATCCCAGGTTCATCTCCACTTGAAAGAATCTCAAAGAACAGAGGTGAGGAGGAACTCTACTCCTCCCCTACTCAGAGTAGACAATATGGGGCTAGACAGACCAATAACATGTCTTGATATACTACGGTTTTTTTGATCCAAAACCAAAAATGCAGGAAGCAGATGTCCGCACAAGCCCTTACATGCTATATATACGGCTGTGTTGTTGGTTTTAAAGGCTGGTGCTAAATTGGCAAGGCAAATGAAGGTTCGATACATATCATTCTGAAGCAGGGCCAGCCCAAGACATTTTGGCACCTGAGGCTAACCACAAAATGGCTCCGTTGCTGCCAAGGAAGAAGGGGTGAGTGAAAATCTACATCAGGAACAATGGGGGGGGGAATAAAGCTGTATATCGGAATCTGCTGCTCCTGTGGATCCTGCCACCCAAGGCAGTCACCTCACCTTGCCTCATGGGTGGGCCGGCCCTGTCCTGAAGTCCGCCAATCCATCATTATAAACTAGTATTCAACTGGATAATTATACAAGCAGTACTTCACAGGAGTAGCAGCACCATTAAACAACTGAACTGACTTCTAGCTCTGACAGGAGAATCTAGATGCCTCCTTGTGAATTTGGGCTTCAGCACATTACAATTGGCAGGAATACACACATAATGAGCAATGTAGAATGATTCAGCAGCCTCTCTTTAGGGCTTACATAGCAGAGGTTTGGTGGGTGGGGGAGAGAGACAGAGAGATGGAGAGAGGTAACTGGCCCCAAATCAGATCAAGTCACTTGTGGGTCACCTTCATAAGTCCTTCAACACCAGCACCATCCAAATCCTAAATAAATGCATAATTCAGAAAATCATGTTTTCTTTTGACAACCTTTTACAAGCTGCTTTCAGACAGCCTCTTGGGGCAACATAGTACAGTATTACCTTGAGTTACATACGCTTCAGGTTACATACGTTTCAGGTTACAGACTTCGCTAACCCAGAAATATTACCTCGGGTTAAGAACTTTGCTTCAGGATGAGAACAGAAATTGTGCAGCGGCAGCAGGAGGCCCCACTAGCTAAAGTGGTGCTTCAGGTTAAGAACAGTTTCAGGTTAATAATGGACCTCCGGAACGAATTAAGTACTTAACCTGAGGTACCACTGTAATAAATACTCCAAATAAATATATGGAATAAAGGAGAAGCGAGTTCATTGTACACCTCTTGGACATGAATTAAACCCCATTCTTACAAGTTAATTGGAGGATTTCTCAGGCAGAGGTTTATTACATGCCTCTCTTTTTCTTTTTGCACCATCTACACAATGTTGTTGGCATCAAAATGCCAGTTCCAATCCCCCCAATTTAAACCAAATTTACTCTTTCCAGGATAGATCTAGTAAGATAGAGAGAGACAGATGAAAAAACCCTTTGCCCATTTGCATTATTAAGCCCCTGTCCAAAAGCACCCATAAATTGCAACACCCCTCTTAAGGGGAATTATAGTATAATGGCAAAAAAATAAACTAGGCATGATAGTAGAAGATGCAGAACTTTAAATTTGTACAGTCTGTCTTTCAAAAGCAGGGCGATCCATAGATTCACAGACTAGATTCATCCAACTTCCAATTCCTTTATTTGTGAACTAAGGATTATAATGTTAAAAGGACATACTTGTGGGGACCAACCTAAGCGTCCTATTGTCGGGGTGAATGAAATGCTCTTGATCACTCCATCTTGCACATCAAAGGTACCGAATAAATCATTAAGAATATTAATAGCTATGTATCTCTCCAGGGCACAAAATTTATAGCTGGCTCTGGAATGACTGGGATGCCTTCAAGCATCCAGGAGTCACTCCAATGCAGGTGAGTCATCCACCTCCAGCCACGCTCAATCCACTTTCATGCCACACAGCAGCAACCTCACACAACACTGCAATGCAGCAAAGGTCACCGTGGCTTCAACGCAGCATCCAAGGCTGGCTTGCAACCCAGCAACAACACAACTGATTGCAATGCTAAGTCCCATCCTAAACACTTCCTTAACTGGTGTTCCGGCTCACCAGAACACATTCCAGATGTCCAAGCGCTACGGCAAATGTATAACCCTACAGCAGAGCCACTAAAGGCAAGGCACCGAAAAAATCCAACCTTCTTTTGGGACCAATAGCAATAGTCAGAAGAAAGAAGGTTTGCTAGATCCCCGTCTCACCCTTCCAATCCTCTGTGCCTATCTGTAGGGTGTTTCACCTTAGGATGATCCCAGTTATTATAGCCAGAAAACAGCAACCCAAACAGGACCAGTTTGGGAGACCATGGTTCATTGTCAAAAGTTCAAATCCTGGCATTTCCAGGTAAAAGAATCTGGTAAGGGACGATGCGAAGATCCTGAAGAACTATTGCCAGTCAAGAGAAGACAGTACTGGGCTAGATGGGGGGAACACGCAAAATTAAAGCAGTCAAAAAACGTTAAAAATTGTCCAGTAGCACTTCAAAGTGTGCATGCACATGAAAGCTTATACCCAGAACAAGCTTAGTTGGTCTCTAAGGTGCTACTGGACAATTTTCTTATTTATTTCGACTGCGTCAGACCAACACAGCTACCTACCTGAAAATTAAAGCAGTGACTTATGTTCTAATGTGCCTCCAGCTTCCTAGACTATGCGCTGCAGCAACTGACAAATCGTCTACACACATGCTGAGTTTCCCCCCTCTCTTACCTTTAAGAATCCACTGAATAATAAGTATGATCTGGTAACAAAAAGGAAGGAGGGGTGGGGAGGAAACCTTACTGGTGAAAAGCTCTCTTGACAAGTAATTCTGCACTGACAGGAGCTGCTGAAATAACACAAATGATACTCTAAGGCAGCCCAAAAGGAAGAGGAGCAGCGGGAGAAAGAAAATAGTTGGAGTCTGCATGTCATGATGACTCAATAGCCAACAAAGAGAGTGTGGAAAGAGTTCTCCTTACATACTTATAGTGCAACTGTCAGGCCAAATCAGAAAATGCCTTCATGTTTGAAGTCCAAGCCTGTGTAGAATTGGTAATCTGAAGCTAACCTCCATCCCCCCCAAAGGGGGTGATTCGGTTTGGGGCATATCACTGCAAATGTCGGGGTCTTAAGCATTTTCCACAATGTTCCAAAAGCCAAAGCATGAACAAGGCATTGATGAGCATAGCTGATGTGCCTCAGGGCTGAAATCAACACAATTGAGCTTTTAATTTTGGGCATCACCGGCTTGCGAAGCGTGTGGTGGGGAGAGAATCAAACAGAAGTGGAAATGGACTCCACAGGCAAATCTGCAAAAAATATACAGACAGTTTGTTGAATCCAAGCCCATTAAGTGCTCATTGCATCCTCTGCGACAATGTGGTTTAAATGGATTCGCTAAACCATTGCAAATGACACTGCCAGAAAAGGGGGGGGGGGTTGATAGACCAAGAGGGGTGGGAGAGTGTTGAAGCATGACCTGCATGTAGATCATCACAACTGATCGTTACCAACTTGGATGGTAGCATGTACTGGAAAGCAGCAAATTGACAAAGCGAAGGATTCCTAAATGGCAAACAAAAATTCTCTATAAACATTAGAACAGTTTTTCGAATGCATGCCTCCTTTCCACAGAAATCAGTCTTTGTTGTGAGTTCCTTCCTCCTGACTTCACCACTCAGCCGCTTGCATCAAGCATCCACAGCAATGATCACCGTGCAGAGATCTCAATGTCCCACAGCAGGGCGAAACTGCTTTTTCCTTGGAGGAAGTAGCTGCATTGGCAAACCTCACCTGGCAGAGATGCCCAACCCATTTGCCTAAGTAAGGATCTTCTCTCAAGCTTGGAACTAAGTGCTCCTGTTCTAAGTATCTCTCACTCTCACTCTATCTCACACACACAATGTAGCGTCTCTACTCCACAGCACAGGTAACCTGGACTGCAAACTACAGAGTGGGGAAGCTTGCAACTCACTCCTAGCCATGTCAAGTAACACAAATGCCTTCAGGAGAAAAGGTAAACCCCCTTTCAAGAAGAAAAAGTGAAACGTTACTGCAAAAAGAGAACTAGCAGTGCAGAGAGGATAAGGAGACAACCACTTGAGTTCTTGGAGCCCTGACACTATTGAAAACTCTCTCTTTGGGCAACATGCAAAACAGCCCTGCTCTGCCCACAAGTTTCCACTTCCTCTAAAAATCATGTTACTGGAGGTATTTTGAAGAAAGAAGGCCAGAGCCCTCAGGCCCAGAGTGCAACTGTTGGGATGGAGATCACGGCCACACAGAAAGGCTATTGACTTTCACCAGTTCCTACAGAAGCACTCTGCCGGCATCCGAGACCATACAGAAGTCACTTTCCTGGGACTTGCCTTTTCCCACCTTGCAAACTTCCTATGGATAGTGTTGCTGGGTCAGGGCCGAAAAAGCCCCTTACAGAACCTTTACAAAGTGCACAGAAAGCAAAATTCCACTGGCTCCCATCACTACAGCTCTGCGATGGAGAGAGCCAAATTTGGTGATATCCTGAAGCAGCGGTCGCCAGGCCTGCGGGCACACTTCCAAACCAGATAAACTGTTGCGGGCAACACAAAACACAAGACAACCTATCAGATGGAACAAGATTGGTGTTTGCATAGTAAACGAGGGATGTGGAGAAAGGAACAGGCTTTCTTTTAAAATACCTCGAGAAGTACAACATGCTTTACAGGTAGTCCCTGTGAAAAAGTGTCATCGTTATCATGGTCGGTCGATCAGATTTGTATATCTATACACAAAGGTTTCAGGGGTGGTTCCCTGCCCACAAACAACGGCAATCCGCAAAAGCTGCTCCAGACTGCGAACTTGATGTCCTACACCTAGAATCGTAGAATTGTAAAGTTGGAAGCAGGGTGGGTTTGATTTAAATCAAATAGATTTAAATCACTCGTCAGTAAGACTTGATTTAAATCATTGTTTTTACAGAAAGACTCGTTCTTAATATTTACAAGCAGATGGAAGTTTCATTTTTGGAATAATCAATTTTCAGAGTAGTTTTTACAGTTATATCAAAAAATTACCGATGTGGTTATGCTATTAGAAATACATAGATAATTATGGAATTATTGTGAGGTTTAATAAGTTAACTGTTTATATTTGGACAACTTTTCTGCTGTACTTTATTGGAAGGAAAATAAATTTAGTTTTAGCACACATGAAAAACTTAAAACAAATCCTTATTTCCTGATGAATAGCCTTTGGACTATAATGTAGCTTAAACAGAAAACTATCTTTAGAAGGATTTTTCCCCCAAAAGCATTTTATTTTAAAAATCCAATTTATATTTAAAAAAATCAGTTTTTTTAAAAAAAAATAAATAATTGATTTTTATCCACCCTGGATAGAAGGGACCGCCAAGGGTCACCTAGTCCAAACCCCCTACAACGCAGTAATAGGCACGCAGGAATCAAACTTAGCCCACTGAGCTAGCAGCCAAGCCTGAAGCGCTTCTTTTTCTGTGCGGTTTTCTGCGCCATGCGATAAGCAGCAGGCCCTGTGCCTTCTCAATCATTATGCAAAATCAGACACCAAGAAAGAAAATTATCCCCTTGTTCCTTGGGGGAGCGGAGAGGTGTACCATTCATAATAAGGAAGCACAGCAGCGGAGGGTGGTGGTTTGGAATCAGAGCTCACAGCAGGATGGTTCTATGCCTCCAGAGGTACGCTTTCCAAGTGCATAAAAAGTACAAGTGGGCTTAGAACCATTAGTCTGCTTTTGTTTCATGCTCTCTCGATGCAGATCGGTATAAACGGTGGCCTGAAAGCGCCAACTTCAAAATACAATTTCTACTTTACCAGCCAATAACAAAATGTGGCTTGTACATTTCAGAGATCGCGCCAAACCAAGGTTAAATGTCCTGAACCGTGGTTTGGTATGAATGGAGCAAAACGCTCTTTTCCTTCAATGGTCCAATTTTCACAGCCACTTTTGATGGGGTCGGTACAGGACACATCTGCCATAAAATGAGTTCTTTTGAAACTCTGCAAGCAGCAACTTTGCCTTATTTCGTTTCAGAGCCCATGTTTGTGTCCTGTTTCTTCGCATGGCTTCAATTATGACTGTAAACGGCCCAGGAAGCAGTGTGGTATACTGGTTAGGGTGGTGGGCCAGGACCTGGGAGACCAGTGTTCAAATATCCACTCAGCTATGAAGCTCACTGGGTGACCTTGCGCCTGTCTCTCTTACTTTTGTGCCTTAGGGCCCTCATATTTACGGGACCGCCTCTCCTGGTATGCCCTGCAGAGGACCTTATGGTCCATGAATAACCATAGTTTAGAGGTCCCAGGCCCTAAGGAAGTCAGACTATCCTCCACCAGGGCCAGGGCCTTTTCAGTGATGGCTCCGACCTGGTGGAATGTTCTGTCCCATGAGACTAGGGCCCTGCAGGATTTAACCTCCTTCCGTCGGGCCTGTAAGACAGAGCTATTCCACCTGGCCGTTAATTTGAATTCAGACTGATCTTTTATTTCCCTTCTCTCCCCCCCCTCCCCTTTTATGAAGATTACCTGCTCTGAGACCCCACAGCTAATTCTCCCCTGGCCTCCTCACTGGCCCAAGTAGGACCAATTCAGCCAGCCAGCCCTGGTGACTATCTAAAGCTTATTAGATGGATTTCCCCCAAATTGATTTATGAACTTTGAATTTTATTGTTATTCATGTTTTTATACTGTATTTTATGCTGCCTCTGCAATTAAGTGTTTTTTAAATTTGTTGTTAGCTGCCCTGAGCCCGGTTTTCTGAACTGGAAGGGGCGGGGTATAAATAAAAATGTATTATTATTATTATTATTATTATTATTATTATTACTAACCTAACCCACCTCGCAGGGTTGCCGTGAGAATAAAACAGAGACGAGGAGAACCACACATGCTACTTTAAACTCCTTGGAGGAAAGATGGGATATATAAATGTAAAATAAAGAAATTACTGGGAAATATACATGAAATATTGCACAAATAAATAAAATCAGCCACAGCATTCTGTTCTTCAACAGGACGTAGAAGCTGGCAATTTTACCACAAGGAAGAAGCATCGCAAGAAAAGCCTCGCCAAGTTAAAAACACACACAAACCAGAGCCAAAATCACCTCAGTCAAAAGCGTTCTTGCATACGGGGCATTCCTGATTCTTGCTCAATCCTGTTCCATGCCGGCCTCTCTCTCTCTATCACAACAAATACTCTTGCTAAGTAAGGAAGGGGGTGGATTTTACCAATGACAAAAATAATACAGTCCGCATGCCAGAATGTCGCAACTTTATCCCAACCCGACAAGCCACACTAACCTGAGGGGAAAGGGGAGAGAAATCTGTTGCACGAGTTTCCAACGACTATTGACTGCACTTGTTATGCAATAAAGGCAGTGTCTAGAAAGAGCTGAAGGAGTCCATCTTTAAACTCTTCATCTCAGTTTATAGGTGCATTTCTTTGGATATTTACCCTCAAGTGGGGCCATGGTGAAGGAACCTTCCATTTTCAACCAAGACACTTCCTAGTTTGTTTTTGTGTGCCTTGGTATAAAAATAAATGAAGTTCTCATTTGAGACAGATTAGAGGAAATGCAGCAATAAGCTATCTCAAGAAAAGCTCGAGGTGAGGGAAGAGGTGCTATGTACACTACTTTTGTGGCAAGAGCAAACAGGCACTTGTTGCACACCATTCTCTGGCTGCCACCACAAATGTGAGGACAATTGAAAGATTTGGCTATCAGTCTACTCTTGGCAAGATGTCACCCTATTTAGCCTGGCCTTTGACCCTTGAGAGGTGTGTTTTCAGAGCCCACCCTACCTGTGACTGTAATATGTTCTGTTTTTAATTCTGAGAAGGTAAAAGGTAAAGGACCCCTGGACACGTCCTTTACCTGAAAGGTCCTTTACCTTTTATAATATAGAAGGTAGAAGGTAAAAGGTAAAGGACCCCTGGACAGTTAAGTCCAGTCAAAGGCAACTATGGGGGTGTGGCACTCATCTCATCTGTTTTGGGAAGTTCTTAATGACTGATGTTTTAATGTATCTTTAATCTTTTGTTGGAAGCCACCCAGAGTGGCTGGGGAAACCCAGCCAGATGGGTGGAGTATAAATAATAATAATAATAATAATAATCTCACTTCAAGCCGAGGGAGCCAGCATTTGTCCACAGACAGCTTTCTGGTAATGTGGCCAGCATGACTAAACCACTACTGGCGCATGGAGGACTGTGAAGAGTGCCAGAGCGCATGGAAATGCTGCTTACCTTCCCGCCACAGCGGTACTTATTTATCTACTTGCCCTGGTGTGCTTTCAAACTGCTAAGTTGACTGAAGCTGGGACGGGGAGCTCACCCCGTCGTATGGATTCGAACCGCCGACCTTCCGATCGGCAAGCTCAAAGGGCTCAGTGTTTTAGAGCACAGCGCCACCTGTAACCTATCCTGGCGCCTGCTGGTAAAGGCCGGTAATGCAAATCATCAATAGTGGTAACATTTCTCTTTTTGCACATATGACTGAGTCCCTGCCCTTGAGGAAAAGGGGATATCTGACATTTGAGAAAATTCCTCTGCCCACAGTCAACACAGAAGCAGCACAACATCCCTTTTGCTGTTGTTCTGTGACAGAAAGCAGGAAACTTTCCCAGTAGCTGTTCATCCACTTCAACCCTAACACACTCTCTGACCGCTCCAACCAGCCAGCAATCTGCCTTGCAGAGGCAGTCAATGCACATAGACCTCCACACACACACCTGGTTGCATGCCACAAAATAGCGGTTATTCTCCCAACATGACCACAGGTCAGTCCTAAACCCAGAAGCAAGTCCCACTGAGTTAAATGAGAGTTTGCGGCACAATCCCGTATGTGTTTATTTGGGAACAAGTCCCACTGTGTTCAAGAGGTGTAATTTCCAGGTGAGTGTGTGAGAGATTATACCATAATCTTTACAGCCTCAGTTCCAATAAAGTGTGGTTAGGACGAAGGTGAGGCTACTAAGAGCTTGTCACTCTGTAGGCTGGAGGTTCATAAAATAATTTAAAGCAAATTAAAATGGGGGTGGGTAGAGAACATGCTTTGCATGCAGAAGGTTTTGGATTCAAACCCTGGCATCTTCAGATGGCGACCAGGAAAGAACTCTTTCCGAAAGTATGGACAGCCAATGGCAGCCAGTTTCAAACCTGTGGCTCTCCAATGTTGATGGACTACAATTCCAATTATCCCTAATCACTGGCCATGCTGGACAGAGGCAGAACCCAACAATATATGGAGGGCCACTGGTTCCCCACCCTCTGATGTAGTGTTAGAAACTCAGATATATAAGCTAGGTGCCAAATAGCTCCTTAAACCAGGGTTACAGTCGCCAGAACAGAATGCCTGGTGAATATCGAACACTGGATGTAGACAATACTTAGGTAGATCAACCAATGGTCTGAAACTGAATCATGGGTGTCAACTTGAATATGGGGGGCAGGTAAGCCCTGCCCCACGTAACTGATCACATGAAGTGGCACACCCACACCCACACACCATTTGAATAGCAATGCCCATCAATGGGGGGGGGGCTCAAATATTTTAGGGTGGGGCGAAGGAATCTCAGCCCCTAGGAGTTGCCTCCAATGAACTGAATCATTGTAAGGAAGTTTCCTGTGCTTCTAACAACTTACTGAATGGCCAAATCACAGTGAGGAAGATTCAAAAACAGTTAAACTTCCACCCTCCTCTGCCCTCGACGCATATGCACACAGACTAGGGATTCTCATCTGTGTTGATGACCGAGCACATAAATTCACAGGCCAACAATAAATAACTGATACTGAGTCAGGCTGGGATCCTGTTCGTGTGGCGACAGGTATGTGGGTTAAGGTGCTTCTCACTTCCGCGTGCAAAACCATTTTTCACTTCCCCGTGCTCACAAAGCAACTCACAGGAAGGGCATTATTACAAGCGAACCTGTTCCTCACTATCAGATTGTGCATAGTTTATTCCAGTGCTCTTCTCACTACTCAGCGATGCTTCAGTGTCTGAACGCCAGTGAGAGAGAATACCTGTCACGCCCGACGAAAAGTATGTGGAGCTACAGAACATGCCCACAGGCATCAAGGAACGTCGCAGCAAGCGCTCGCAAACTTCTGCTTGCTCAAGAGTCCCGCTGAAGTAGTGCAGTTCCTCTTTTCACAGGAAACAGGGATTGTGATGCCCTGTGCTACAGACAACAGAGTTCGCCCCTTGGGATTTATACTTTTACTTTCCCAGCTCTGATCCATACAAGTAATAAGTGAAAAAAGTGAAAAGAGTAGCATGGACATCCCTTTCAACTGTCCGCAAGAAACTAACACACTAGGAAACATCAGAAGCTGCTATATACTGAGTCCATTTGGTCCATCTAGCTCAGTTTTGTTTCTACAGCATTGTCTTGCCACAGTGCTCCAGGGTTTCTGTTGCATTAGCTTCTGCTTCCATGGATGTTTGTTTTCTTTTGAGGTGTGCACCCTTTGCATAGGGGAGAAGAGCCATCCTAAATGAAAGCCCACCACCATCAGTTTGAAGTGGTGGAGGCTATTTGGCCACCTTGAGATGCTACCATCTCATTCTGTTGCAGATCAGATAAGAAGATGAGGGTGAACATTTTCTCCTCTTTCAATGCCTTCTTATGGGTTATCTAAGCCATTTTAGATTATGGCAAACAGGACATCAAGGGTTAATGGCAGTGTGATCCTATATATGGTGCACCATATCAATATCCTATATTTTATGCACAAGAAAACTTGGGTATACTGTGTCCTGGAACTCAACATACAAAGGAACATTTTGTGTTCTCGTATGGCTTAGCAGTGAGGACCTTTAACCCTGGAACTTCTCACAAAGCAGTTATTATTACTATTTATTAAATTTGTATACCGCCCTGTCTAAAGCAGCCTCTGCCAGCCAGGTGCCCTCCAAATGTTTCAGACTACAGCTCCCATCAGTCCTAGGCAGCCTATTAGAGTCAAAGTCCAAAACATGTGGAGGACACCATCTTAGCGAATGTTCTCCAGGAGCCGCGCAATGAGAAGTGCCCAACCTTCAAGGCAAAAGTTGCTAGGTCCCAGGACAGCTTCAAACCCAAAGAGCCACTTTAAAAGTACTGTATGGTGCTCAAGGGCACCTTCGCAGTACAACCCTATACGGGGAAGCAAGTGTAGGGTTGCAAACTAAGCCTCCTCTTAAGTCTCCGTGCAGCAGTTTGCATGAATGTGAGCTTCTCGTGAGTAGAAGGCAGGCAACCAATGCTTTATTTTTTAATTCACTTGTACGATCTGGCTAATGCAGGTTTTCCATTCAGGCTGGAGTCTGGCTTAAGCAGATGCACGTGGGTGTCTGTGTAGCATCACAGTCCTCAAACTGGGCTTCACCTCTCTGAGCCTTGGGAAGTGTTTGGAGCCCACGACCAGCTGGCAGAGAAACCAGACGGAGGCTGTAAAACCTGTGCACATTCATTGAGCATTAGTCCCATTGAATGCCATGGGGCTTACTTCTGAGTAAGGAATGCCACCCCCCCCCCGACTCACCTGGTGCCTATGCTTCTTCCTGCTCCCCCAGGCCTTTTAATTCCAACCCACAGCCGCTTCAGGGCTGTTACTGTTGCTTGCACCACGTTATCCCCTTGCTGTGTTTTAAACCTGCTTTAATGGGGGCAGAGTTTGCTGGGGGGGGGGGTTGCTTCTCTCTCCAAGGGCTTTTGTTTTATTTTGCACTGTACTTCAAAATACATTTTTCGTCGTATTTTATTGCATAACCTTCCAGACAGCTTGGCTGGATGGGTGGCTTATAAAATGTAAACACGTTTTCTTAAAAGGGGTTGCATTGCACATAAATCCCTCCCTGGAAAAAGGCGGCTGCCAAAGTGTCAGGGCACGGCTGCCCCATTGCTCTCACCCTTTTCCACCCTCCCCCCCCCAAAAAAAAGAGCCGTTCCCCAATTGTGGCTTTTGAGTGACAGGCATGAGCACATTCCTTTCGTGCCCCACCCCCCTCCCAACCTGTTGCTGCAAAAGAGAGAGCTCGCGCTGCAAAGGAGATAACATAATCCTTTGGGGGGGCGGGGGGAGGAGAGGTGCATCAACTTCTCCATAGCTCTTAACTGGCCAGAGAAAAGTGGAGACAACAATAACTCGCTTTTCGGACTTTGCCAGTGCTAGGAATTGAGCAAGGGGAAAGGAGAGCGAGAGAGAACGAGATCGACCAGGCAGGCGCAACTTACTGGGATGTGGACTCGCAGAAGGCGCTTCTTCTGGCCGCTGCTCTTCTTGCCACCGGGCGCTGCATCTTTCTTCTTGGTGTCCATAGCGGTGCTTCCCATCTCTCCGATGTCCCTTCCGACGGGAAGGTCGGAAGAGAGGCCCGCGGGAACCGGCCCGGCCAGGTCTCTCCTCCAGCCAGGCTCTTCGACTAGCCCTCTCCAAGCTCCTCCGCGCCAAGTGATGGGTCTTTGGAGCTCCTCGTTTTATATTGCGTTGTTTTTCCAGAGCCTTTGGCTGTAAAGAGGGACGTCCCGAGCTTGGAGGGAGGGGGGTGTTACGACCACAGCGGCTGCTCGGGGTCCTCAAGGGCACGGGATGGGTCTGGGAAGGAGAGGCGGAAGAAGGCACCTCGCATCGTGCAGGAAAAAAGCGCAATGGTTGGAAGGCGGCGAGAAAGCTTGCCAAGGTGGGTGAAAAGCTCAGGCTGCAGCAGGGAACTCCTGGGCCGATTCAGAAGCAGCCCGCGCTTCTGGGCGGCTGCAAAAGTTTCCTTCCCCCCGCGCAGCAGGAGATGGGCATGTCCTCTGAGTCAGCGTGCCCGGAGGGCGAAAGCAAGGAGGTGCACCCAACACAATTGAGAGTAATCGCGCAGATTAATCTGAATGCGGAGGCTGTTTTGCAGAAAATCAGCCCCCCCTCCCTCTCTGCTCTGTAGTGCCAAGTCTGGGCTCCAGTGCCCAGGTCCGCCCCACCGCCAGCCACCACTACGGAGGAGGAGGAGGAGGAGGAGGAGGAGGAAGAGATGCAATTCGCGTTGAAGAGCTGGTTTCCTTTCGCGCTGCAAAACAAGACTCTCAGGCAGGCAGGCAGGCGGCTGCAGTTTGCAAACACAAGTGACCCGGAGAGGGAGGGAGGGAGGTGAGCCGATCACCCAGCACTGCTTGCGGTTCCCGTTTCGCGCTCTGCAAGCGAGGACGCTTTCTGACAGCTGCTTGCCCAAGATCCAAGCGAAAGGAGCGCGCGCGAGCGAGCAAGGAAACCCAGCCGGGGAAGGCAGTCGCCAAGCTCTGCGCGCGCGCGTGTATATATATATATATATATTCCTCGCAATCGAGGAGGAGGAGGAGGACGCTGCTGCCGAACAGGAAGTGCAAAATCGCGAAAGACAACTTTCTCTCCCCCAACGCAGAGCGCGCGCCCCGCCCCGCGGCCCACGCCCCTCCGCGCGTCTCCAGAACCAAGGTCGAGCCGAGGAAGGATCTCGGCGGGGGATCCCGTCTTCAAGGACATCCCCGGGGCTGCCTCCTCCTCCTCTCTTGATCATCGCCTGAGCAGATGGAGCCAAGACTGGGGAGGAATCGGTTGATCCCGCTTTGAAATCGGGGCTTAGCTGCATAGCCATGCTATGCCACCCTCTTTTAAAAAAATTAAATAGGGGGATGATATTCCGAAAAGGGCATCAATATTCTTCCCTACGAGGAGCACCCCCCCCGGTAAAATAATAATAATAATAATAATAATAATAATAATAATAATAATAATAATAATAATATTAACGTTGTTGGTCTGGGTAAGGCGATTGTGTACAAAGGCGCTTTCTGGGTTCGCAGAAGGAAGGCGGCTCCTTCCTTCCCCCGCCTCGGGCAAGGCGCCGTTGCGAAAGGCTGCGTCGGTCGTGCCCAAGCTGCCTTCTCTGCCAGAGGCGCGGTCGGCAGGTGGCGCTGGTTGCCGCTGGCCGAGGGCGAAGCCGCAGCTGCAGGCGAAAGGTTTGCACGGTTTGGACACGGAGCTGCTGGCGAAGGCAAGCCTTTGGCCAGCTGAAGCCCTGCCAGCTGTTTAGAACTACAACTCCCATCAGCCCCGGCCTGCGTGGGATGGGATTTGTAGTCCGAAACAGCTGGAACGGCTTCAGCTGGGCAAAGGCGGACGAAGGGGTACACAGTCTCTGCTTAAAAGTCTTATCATATTTTAAAGAATATTTTGGTAAGCGCATACCATAGGAATAAACAAGCTTTTTCATTTTCAAATTCCTTTTTTTTTTAATTGGCCATGTTCAAATGTGGGGCAGGGCGAAGGTCAAACTAATCCAGGCATGGCCAAACTCAGCCCTCCAGATGTTTTTGGACTACAACTCCCATCATCCCTGGCTAACAGGACCAGTGGTCAGGGATGATGGGAACTGTAGTCCCTAAACATCTGGAGGGCCAAGTTTGGCCATGCCTGATACTAATCCTTTGCTTTTTAAAGGGCCTTTTCACGTTTATGGCGTTATACTCTGTGTGCATATGTGTGCTTTGTTGCTGTTGAAGGCAGAATACAAAACGAGAGCCATTTTTTAATGGAATATACCTTGCATGTGTTGAAAATACTGTAGATAGCAAAGCAAGAAGGAGAGGCAAGGCAAATTAAGACAAACTAGAAATGCAGAAGACGCGTGATCTTCCACCCCAGGGCAAGCTCTGCCATTCCATACATACATAATTTTATTCGTGTGCCACAGTTCCGCAGTTCAAACCATGCTCAAGGGGGCTTGCAACAGGAAAAGGACACATAGCTGCAACATTGCGAAAGTAGTAATAAACAATAAATTAATATTTAAAAAATACACAACCAAACTGAACAATTTTCACGTGATTCACAAGTTCTAGATACAAAAAAACCAACAGCAACAACCCCCCAACAAAATATGCACCAGTAATAAAGTTCAAGCAATAAAATATAACTTACAAACATTTAAGGCAACAAAAATGTCAGCAACCTATCTTTTTTATATTAAAAACTAATACTCCTCTACAGATTCACTCTTCCTGCTATCTAAAGGCAAAGGCTAGTCCACTCCCCATCCAAACAAAAAACGTCAGAGAGAGCAGGAGTAAACTCTCAGCCAGGAGCTCTTCCTCCTTCTGCAATCTCAGCATGTCTTATACAGGCCAGATAACAGCTTTCAACCACCTCTTCCTAGATTGCAATGTGCACCGTTTTGCACTAAACTGGACCACTGGGGCAGCCCTGAGCTTTCACAAACCCTGTGCATCTATTGTACACCACCTACCATGATCTTAAGGTCCAAAGTGTGCTCCAGTAGATCTACTTAAGCATGCATTCTCCTTTGAACAAAGCTTCTATTTTTTTATAAATTTTTTTATTGGTTTTTCACAGTTTTTATAAACACAAACAATACACAATACAAACAAACAAACACACAAACAAACAAACATGTATAATTTCATATCCCTTTTTCTTAAACCTTACTTCGCCAACTTCCCCATACCTCCCCTTTCTACATCCCAATTTCCAAAATTATTTCAGCAAATCCTAACACTTAGTTTTGTCAAATTTTCCCATTATTCTTTTCTTTTACTTAATCTTTAACAGCTGTAGTCTCCTTTTTTCCCCTTAAAACCTCGACATTTTAGCATTCATTGATTTTACAATGTTTCTTAAGATAAACTTTAAATTTCTTCCAATCTTCTTCCGCCGTCTCTTTCCCCTGATCACGGATTCTGCCAGTCATTTCAGCCAGTCCCATATAGTCTATCACCTTCATCTGCCATTCTTCCAAAGTGGGTAGATCTTGGGTCTTCCAATGCTTTGCGATGAGTACTCTTGCTGCTGTGGTGGCGTACATAAAAAAAGTTCTGTCTTTCTTTGACACCAATTGGCCGACACTGCCCAAGAGAAAGGCCTCTGGTTTCTTAGGGAAAGTACATTTAAGTACCTTTTTCATTTCATTATATATCATTTCCCAGAAAACCTTAATCTTTGGGCACGTCCTTTGAACAAAGCTTCTAGGCCTCAGTGATCTGGAATATTGCCCGCTGACTGCTTGTCCTTTAGCACAAAGATCTAGTTATGGTTTCACATGTGCTATAAACAATTTTGCAGCATGTTGATGTTCCCATGTCTTTGCTGCAGTGCTTGCCCAGGCCAGCTCTGGTGTGCTTACAGCAACCTGCTTCAGGTGGCCTTTTGAATATAATACTAATTATTATTATTATTATTATTATTATTATTATTATTATTATTATTTATTATTTGTACCCCGCCCATCTGGCTTGGCTTCCCCAGCCACTCTGGGCGGCTTCCAACAATGATTAAAAATACATTAAAATGTCACACATTAAAAACTTCCTGAACTTCAGAAGTTGAAGGGAAAGACAGTTCCATAGTTTCACTATGCGCTGCATAAAGAATTACTTTCTGCCCTGAATCTTCCAACATTCAGCTTCAATGAGTGCCCACAAATTCTAGTATTATGATAGAGGGAGGAAAAAACTTCTCTCTATCCCCTTTCCATGCATAATTTTATAAACGTCTGTCATGTCACTCGCCTTCTCCCTAAACTAAAAAGTCCCAAATGCTGCAAGGCAGGCAATTCCTGATTTATTTCTATATATTAGGAAACCACTGCTGAGTGGTTTATTTCATTTGTTTCATAAATTTATACAACATAAATTTTAAACAACAACACAAAGTGTTTTACAAATAGTAGTGGTAACATGCCTGCATCGAACCCACCAGGATCCATGTCTAAGGAGGTGTTTAATTCTGAGGCCCATTCTACCAGCTCAAAACCCAGGACTTTATGTGCAGATGAAAGAAAGAGGTGGAGAAATAAGAGAGTGCAATGAGAAGTGAAGAAAAGTAATACCACCTACTAAGACAAGAAGCAAACAAAACTCCTTAGAATCTGCAAAGTCTGGACCTGAGCCAAGGATGTCCACCTTTGTGAGGCTATCGGGGTCCTGTAAATGGCCCAGTGTTCTCTCTGCTTGTCTTGCCAGCCAAGTTTTATTGAATTGACTGTAGTCATTCAGCATGTTTGCCTTTCGAATCAGCCAGCTGAGAGAGCTGTTCTTAAGGGTGCCTGAGTCATCAAAAAGGCTTCTAGCAAAACAGGGAAGACTAGGCTTCAGTTCCCACTATGGTTTCAATATGACTAACAAAACAGACATTTTGAATTCTTACAGCAAAATGGTTTGGCGTCTGCCTTCATCCGCCTTGGAAACGGCATCGTTTTGATCAGAGAAACTGATGGGAGGCAGAAGCCAAACATTTTTCTTATAAGAATATAAAATGTTTGTTTTCTCTGTGTGTGCTGACCTGGAAGTAAGTCTCACTGTGATCAATAGGCCTTCTTTCCTAAAAAGATAGGACTGCAGCCTTAAACTTATTAAACTACCGTATTTTTCTATAAGACGCACCAGACCATAAGATGCACCTAGTTTTTGGAGGAGGAAAACAAGAAAAAAAATATTCTGAATCTCAGAAGCCAGAACAAGAGGGATCGCTGCGCAGCGAAAGCAGTGATCCCTCTTGCTGTTCTGGCTTTTGGGATAGCTGCGCAGCCTGCATTCGCTCCATAAGACGCACACACATTTCCCCTTACTTTTTAGGAGGGAAAAAGTGAGTCTTATAGAGCAAAAAATACGGTAAATGTACAACACACAATCACAAGACAAGGTCACAACAGATAAAAACTTTCCAGTTCCTTGAACAGCTAAGAATGATCAAACCCACCAGGTCTGCAAGACACCCTGAAACGCCTTAGCAGTACTATTCCCACTGCAAGCCAGCTGCTCTGAAGGGTCTGTCCCATACTATGCATGCACCTGCTTCCTTAAGAGTTGCAACCTTGACTATGCAGAGAGAAGGGCAGAAATGTGAAGGGACCAGGTTGCATATGGATTTCAATTAATGCCTATGAAGCTGGAAACACTGTGCCTCCAGTTAGCAGAGTACAAACTAAGCAACATCTTCTCCAGTGATTTAGCTTAGTACAAACAAACACTCTCTGCCAATAGTCCTGAACAGTTTAAAGCAAAACCTCAAACATGAAACCATCAGGGGCCTAGAGTAAGGAAATACCATTCCAAAATAAATTGCTTGGTGGCTGCCTAATCACTTTTAGAGCAACCCTAGTGCTTAGATTTGAACAGCAATTAGCAATGCATTTTTACTTGATTCGCTTTTGTTTAGACCTGCACATGTTTCATAAAGAAATGCATCATCATTTCAATTTGGGGACAGCAATGTCATATCTGGATAGGGGCCAGTTTTTGGCAGGGTAACAATATGATCTTTCAGCACTAGTACACATGAATAATACAACCACAAAGTCATTTGGAAAGAGTTAGGCTGAGTCTGGGTCTTTGCAATGCAGAAACTTGTATTGATATGTCAAAGGAGGGAGGGGAAAAGGCAGAGAAAGTTGGCACGCAACAGTTTTTTGTTTGCATTTCATCACACAATTTGCCCCCACCGCAGCTACCCTTTACATCTGGGTTATGGAAGTCAAATGTTTCCTTATAAAGACCTGCAGAACATTCCCAGACTTCTTAAAATGTTTACAATATGTTTGCTCTGAGCTTTGGTCACACTGTTTTATACTCTTCATGCCATAAGCAAACATAATGACTAGCTCAGCTTTTACATTTTGATGTATAGTACATAGGAGGGTGGTATTCTGCAAAAACACTCTTTTTACAAGTAAAATCCTCTTTTTTCATTACCTTCTATTATAAAGAGAGCTGCCAATACCAGGCATAATTTGCAACTGATTGTACTTTATGTATTTTCTTTGCAGCTCTCTCAAAACGCCCCCACACATTTGCCTCTTGATAAACATTTTCCACACTTATTTTGATTGCATTTCTGAAAGCTGTGTGAACATGAGACTTCATAACAGCCTTACCTACCAGATTCAAACTTGTCTCTGAGAACTGCCTACATAAAGATCCTGACAAACATACAGCTTGCTTGACAAACATGTGGAAAACCTTATACCACATCACTGCGGACTGGGTCATGTGCCAAGCTGAGCAAATCTGAGATAGGCAGCTCTGTCTCCCTCTGCTTGCTGCAGGCTGCACGAATGGGCCTCTGGAATCACAGGGTAGAAGCTCAAACCAGTATGTGCTAGAAGAGATTAATAGCAGCAATTTCAATACAGCTGATGGAAAACTGATTTGGATTTAGGACGCCAGGAGGACTGAAGTGGCTTTGGGACTGACACTTCCAACCTATGCGCTTGCTTCTGCATCCTGCAACACCCACTCAGCTTGCACATTTGTAACAAACACAATATGTCCCCGATGTAAATGTTGACCTGGATTGGGAAAGGAGGGTATGGAAGACCACTGAGGTGGGGTTAGGTTTATTTGAAAGCTACATTGGAAGCACTTGAAAACCCCATGCTGACATACCTGTATCCTTAGCATGCAAGGTTTCCTGCAGTCCTTTGTGCATCATCCACACCAGCCTTGTGAGGCCTGCCATCATGTATCATATTCCACGTTTTGCAGGGAGGAAACTCATGCAGAAAATTAACTAACTCTAGCAGAAATGGTATTGGGCTGATGTTTATGATTATTGAAAACATGGTGACATTTAAAAAATCAACAAACTGCAGGCCATCAGATTAGCAACATATTAGACCACTCTTTGGCACAATTTAGCGTGGTGTGGTGTTGGCTCACCCAACGGCTATTAAAGTGGCAGGCCCCGTTCATTTGTAAGATGGATGCCCAGCTTGATAAGCCTTTAATGGTGCTGCTGAAGGATCAAAGAGCAAATTTCTATTCAGTCAGCTACCTGCCTCCTGCTAAGGTTTGCAAATTTCCCACTTCTGGATTTCCTGATTGTTGAAAGTTCCCTGGCTGCAGGCCAGATAAAACTGCCGTCCTTTTGAGGCACACAGTGGAACTGATAACACCAAAGTACATGCAGCTGGGATTTTGGCAGAGTCCAAAAACTAGCCTTGATCATAAATAAACACAAGAAAAATTACTGGATGCCAAGGTCCAGGTTTGGGGCAAGTCCTCTTTGGTGAGAGAACCCCAGGAGAGATTTAAAATCACAAAATGTGTAAAAATGTGTAGCAAAGCAAAGCATTGAAGTATAGGCTGTGAGACCTTTAAAATGTACCCTTTAAAATGAGTTCAAAAAAAAGTCCCCTCTTCCCCCGGCATGGGAACAGACTGCACATAAAGTAAGTTAAAAGTGGTTTACTTACAAAGTATCCAAAGGTCGGGTTTATATGCTTTTCCATACATCAGTGAGAAAGGTTACATTGTAGTAAAACTTACAAACTATTCAAAGGTCGGGTTTATGTGCTTTTCCATACATCAGTCAGAAAGGTTACACTGTAGTAAAACTTAGTTTAGTTCCAAGTCGTGAAAGTTCTTAAATTATTGGTATAGGAACTCAGTAATGGCTGATGAGAGCCATGCAATTTGAGCTAGAACAACTAGCTCAAACCTCTTTACATATTGAGCTTCTCAGGTTAACTGAGGAGGAAAAATAGTCTTATTGTTGAGGGAAGTGGACATAGCTAAGCCTGGCCATACAGCTTACTCTATGGCATTAACCCTTCCATGCATTAATTAGACTTAAGCATGTTGGTTATATAAGGCTGGTTGCACTTCTCAGGCAAATATAACAACTGCATGCACAATTAATGAACCACCCAGTCTCATATTGACTTGAAGGTTCTCCAGACTGTCTCTTGGTAGTAGCTTGGTCAGAATGTTGGCTGTCATTTCTATGTCAATTCAACAAGTCCTTCTTGTATCACCTCACACACATGGTGGTATTTCACCCTAATGTGTTTGGTTCTTACATGAAACTTATCACTTTGAGAGTATGTCAGTCATCTTTGGTTGTTGTCCATCAATCGAACAGCTTTCTGCCCACAGAACCCAAAGTCCATAGCTAGTTGGTCAATGCACACCAATTCTCTGCATGCCTCTGTTGCACAGTTGTGCACTGTGACCCTGCGGAAGAAAAAGCTACAGATCCTTGTTTATAACTGGCCCAGGAAACAGGACCATTCCAAACATGAAAAAAACTCCATCTGCTGATCTGAAATCCTTTGGTTTTTTCTGGCCCTGCCAGCATCTGGGAAACCCAGCTTAGGATTGCTGTCAGCTAGTAGTTTAAGTTTACAATTTATGGTTCCCTTAAAGTATCTAGCAACTCTTTCCCCATAAGTCAAGTCCTTTACTCCCTTAGATGATCTCAGTGACCAGCTTGGGACACACAGGGTAAGGTATTCCTTAAGCTTCTTGAAAGAAAGGAGTGCAATAAAGAAAAACAAATATGTGACACAGCCAAAATATATAGAGCAAAGAGGCAGGCACAGAGAGCAACAGGGCCTGCTGCAGTTGAACTCTCCCCCCACAGCCAACCTTGGTTATTATGTCATTTGCTTTAGTCCCTTAAGACTGTAAAGTGCGTTGGCAGAAATAAGTAAATAAGTAAATGCAAAAAGTAAATGGACAGACCATACTTTTGCTAGGGATCCCTGGGAATTGTAGTTCTATGAGATAACTTCGATGTAGTTGTTAGAACTCTCATCAAATAGTTCCCAGAATTCTTTGTGCCGTGGCACTTAAACTGGTATAAAACTGGTCTAGGTCTGTTGTGTAAAAATGCTCTGGGGCAGAAATACTGCGCAGAAATACCGTATTTTTTGCTCTATAAGACTCACTTTTTTCCTCCTAAAAAGTAAGGGGGAAATGTGTGTGCGTCTTATGGAGTGAATGCAGGCTGCGCAGCTATCCCAGAAGCCAGAACAGCAAGAGGGATTGCTGCTTTCACTGCGTAGCAATTCCTTTTGCTGTTCTGGCTTCTGAGATTCAGAATATTTTTTTCTTGTTTTCCGCCTCCAAAAACTAGGTGCGTCTTGTGGTCTGGTGCGTCTTATAGAGCAAAAAATATGGTAAATAAAAAGCAGAAGAATGAGCATAGCCTGGAATAAGGGCCCATTTGTACATTCACCCTGGGTTTATTTTTAAATTGATTTATGTTACTCCCCACCCACCCAGAGCAATGGAACATGACATCCTTTCTCATCATGACACTTTTAGAACACTAACGAAAAGTGGCTTCATCTGCTATTCACTTTTGCCATGAACAGAAGTGTAACTTCCTTCCTTCCTTCCTTCCTTCCTTCCTTCCTTCCTTCAGAGGCACAGTGTTCAGATATGCATCTCTGAATGTTGTTGGATTCCATCCTCCCAAGTTGATGGGGGTTGGAGTCTAACAACATCTTCTGGTCCACAGCTTTCCCATGATACAGAGCATCATCTAGAGCAACTTTTCTCAGCCTTGGGTCCCCATAAGATCATCCCGATCTACCAGAACCAGTATTCAGGGATGATGGGAGTTGTAGTCAAACAACATCTGGGGTCCCAAGGTTGAGAAAGGCTGATCTAGAGAGAGAGAGAGAGAGAAATCCCGAAGTTAATGCGAGAAAAAGTCTTAGTTGTTAAGAAACCAAATGGGATGGTGGGTCAGCCCAGAAAGACCAAGCATTCCACATAACAATTTTGCACCATTCCATATGTTATGACTCTAGCTGCATTATCACCTTAGGTGTTATTGATAATGTATGCATTTATGGCGTATGCATTTACCTACAACACATTTTTGAACAGTCAAATATAGAGTTCAGTATAAACAGTGAGTAGTAATAAAATGACAACCATGATTATTGGTAGTTTCATTACATAAAGGATTGGGAATTTTTAAATGTAGCAGCTTCTGTCAATTACTGTTGGTGGAAACAAGAAATAATGAAAGAAAATGAATTATGATTCATAAGTTTTAAAAAATAATAATTATCCCTTGGCAGCTAGGAAGATAAGGGCAAAAGAATTAGATACCTGCAAAGCGGACTCAGAGATTTAATATGTATATTTTATATGAGAATTACCTATTATCCTATGTAGCAAAGAATTTTAGATTTGACAGTGGTTTTACTGTATAAGTAGTGATTTCTGATGTTTTTGGATTATGCCTTTGGCTAGTGCAATAAAGTTTATGTTGATGAATTATGGGATCAGTTTTGCAGCCAAAGTGATGTGTCCAAATATCGATAATTTGAGCAGTGGCGCCCACTGCAACGTTGCGCCTTCTCAACTTAAATCTGATGTACAGCCCTTCTCTTAAGCACTGAGATAGGCAGAAACCCATTCTTACTGTTTGCAGTTGAGGGGTGGCTAGGTGCAGTGCTGATTGGCGGGCACTTGTGACAATCATGACAACATCTCCACTCCTCCAGAGCAGGTTTTCAAGCTTACAAATACTGTAATACATTGGGGATTTTGCAACAAATAAGACAGCTCGTGAAAGTCTTGAATCACCTGACTTCTGTATGTAGGTTACACCAGTACGATGAAACAGTAACTGGTTTTATTTATTAGCTTTTGCTACATGGTTTTTCAGTTTGGAACCATTCCTAAAAGAAAACAGGCTGCTTTGAACATGCTCAGTTCCAACTTTTCTCAATAAACACTTTAGTGTTTTCGCCACCAGGTGGCAACCACATAAATGTATATCACAAGTATGTGGGAGGAAAAAAAGGTGGACAGTCTCATGGCCAGCTCTACCATTAGGTAGAATGAGCGGCTGCCTCAGACAGCAGAGGCTTAGAGTGGGGTCAGTCAGTCCTCTAAGCTAGCTAGATGTCCTCAGGTGCAATGGAGGACATGTGGTGAAGTAAAATTCAATTACCACGATGGTCAGTTTCCTATGCACAGAATGCCATATTGTGCTTCACCTCACCTCAGATAGAAAAATGAATTGATTTCAGTTGTCCCTGTGATAGCTGACCCTTGATTTTCCCATATGAGGGGAAACTGAAGAGGAAATCAGCCTTGGATTGAGAGACAATTATCCTTTGCATATTTGTTCTATTGCTGCTTGAAATTCAATCAGCATATACCAGCTTCTTTTCTAGCATTCAGAAAAAGACAACAAAACACTGTTCATCTTCCTCGGGTGATGTTCTGCTTCATTTAACTCACTTGCAGAATTCTAATTAAAACAAGATCAGACAGCTTTTTTTAAAAAAAAACAACAACATTCCATCTTCTTACCAAAAAAATCCGTCACCACTTCAATATGGTATAGTGAAAATTCAATCTACCAGAACAAAGCTTAATCATACCAAGTCTTTCCACCCACAAAACACACACACATCACTGAAAATGAGGCCCTTAGCAATAGGCAGCATTGAGGCATGATTCATTCTTTCTTTCTTTCTTTCTTTCTTTCTTTCTTTCTTTCTTTCCTTTCACAGATCCCCCCCCCAATAAGGAACAGTTATATCCAAATCTACCTATAGCCCTGGGTGTAATCCTTATGTCAGTTTCATACCACCTTGACAGCCATGGCTTCTCTTAAAGAAACTTGAGAATCATAATTTGGAATGGATGTTTAGAATTATTTGTAGGAGACCCTTAGTGCTTCACAGATAACTACTTTCCCTAGGGTTTCATTCACTCATTCATTTAACAAAATGAATATTTTGCTTACTAGAACAAAATACCTCTAAGCAATTTACAAGAGACAAGCGAAAATATTCATTTAAAATACTACTAAAAAAACCAAACATTAAAAACAAGTTGTGTAATAAAATATAATCTGAGATAGCTCAGTCGGTAGAGCATATGAAAAGATTATATGTTTATTTGTGAAACGTCCTTAAAACTAATTTTGATTTCTCCTGATCACGTTAATATTGAGCTTCAATGGGGGTTAGGAAGGATATATTCACAACAGGAGTAACTAGTTCCGGCTAGCATGTGATGATATGGACACATAGGACCCTGTATACGGATAGTAAAATAATGCATAAGGTGATGTCCATAACAGGAAGATACATCTCTAGACCAAGCCTAAAAAAACCCTAATGTGCAGACATATATAGCAACCCTGCTATGTCCCCTAATACCCTAAATGCAAATTAGGAGACATGCTACAAAACCTTTCTTCTCAGTAGGATTGGTGAACTATCTCTTGCTGTGGGTAGGGTCAGGGGGCAATAGTACTAAGTTGAGGTCAGAAAACTTTTGTGCTTGCATCCATCCATCCAATATTCCAGGTGCCATGAACAACTCCATGTTGATTGTCCCCATCCTCCTTAGCTGTGTTAGCAGGGGCAACCCCACAATATGTATTTATGTTCATATCTTGGTGAGCTGTTTTCAATAAAGTAGCTTAATTACTTTGCTACTGCAGAGAAGACACTCTCCTTCTGCACCCTCATTAATAGCAGTTTCTATCTAGGACTGATTTTGAGGTTTAAAACCTGCAAGAAGGGAGAGAAGGGGCCTTAAAATTGGCCACCCTCACTTAGTATTTGGGCAGCAGATTGTGGTTGTGCTTCCCTTCCAATTTAGTATTCACTCCCTGCTTTTCCAATGCTGGATTTATAACCTGTGTTCACACAACATTATCCAAAAGGCATATTATCTTGGTATATTGCTGGCACAAGCTATAATTGTGTCCTTATCATTTCTTTAAAAAAGAATCCTTAGCATTTTGGAGCATATATATTTCTTTTAACAAGAGCCAAATGCCAGCACTCAACCTATTTTTTTCCACATGGTTTCTCTGCCACAGAAGTGTTGAGCAATCTCCTCCACTTTTGATCTTACCAAATTAAACACTGTGTTTTTCCTCTTTGAAATTTACAGGCAGCCTTGTTTTTGAGTTCCTTTACATATCAGATCTTCACACAGCTCTGTAATCTCATGGGCCTATACGTACACCTTTTTTCCTGCAACTTTGTTATGAAAAAATTACACACACACACACACACACACACACACACTCTGAGCTGTTGGCAATGGCTCAGTACTTATTAGATGCCTTGATTAAACGTCTAGACTCTAGCGGCCTTTCTCAACCTGTGGGTCCCCAGATGTTGTTGAACTACAACTCCCATCACCCCTAGCTAGCAAGGCCAGAGCTCAGGGATGATGGGAGTTGTAGTCCAACAACATCTGGGGACCCACAGGTTGAGAACCGCTGCGAGGGTTTATTTTGTAGCGATTATAAAGGGAGTGCCCTGGGAGTTTTCTTGCTCAAAGAGCACAAGAAAAAAGTGGGGGGGGGGAATGAGAGTTTAGATCAAATATTATGATACCATAAGCTGGTCAATAATTAGCTTTCGTGTAATTCCAACTTGGGCTCTGCCTTACAAGGACACATGTTAATATGTAATTAAGTATTTTTTTTTTAAAGTGTATTCAGTGCAGAGTTAAGGCGTAAAGTTGGAACAATTCAAATATTTAAAAAGCACATTTCTGTTGATGTTTCGTTTCTATGGAGTTGTAATTTTATGGTGAAAATTAATAGATTATTTAAAAATAAAAACAAAAATCAATATAAATGCAACATTACATATATATATTTTTCTGTGCCATCCATGGCCAGCTTGGCTGCTTTAATTCTGCACTAAGAAACAAAGTAGTTAAAAAACAACAACACACCACCCTAACAGACTAAGTTTTTTCTGTTGAACCTACTACTACCTTCATGTTTATCCTTAAAGACCAGGAAGGCTATGCGCTTGCCTCTGATCTACGTTCCAGAAAATTATCAAGTTTGCTCCAACACAGATGTCTTAACACTTGGCACCGGAACCCATGTCAGCAAGAACCTCTGCCAACAGCAGGAGTTACCTGCAGGGCTTGGGAGAGACAAAGCAGATCTGCTGATAGTAGCACTGAAATCTTTCAGTCTAGGCAGGTTCTGAAACAGCAAAAAGCTGGAATGGCACAGCCGCTGCTCTTTCCGGCATCATTATTGTGGAGCCAACAATAACCCTCCTCTTGGATTATACCCCAGAGAAGGCCAACTAGCAAAACCAACAGGAGGAAACCAAAGACTATGAATAAAATGCTGCTGGCAGCCATACCAAACCGCAGCTCTCTGTGATCTCTGTGTGTGTGTGTGTGTGTGTGTGTGTGTGTGTGTGTGTGTGTGTGTGTGTTTCACCAAGTGACACAGGATATGGGGTAGGCAGGAGTAGCCCCAGGCTGGCAGAACAGAGAGCAAATCTTTAGGTTGTGTAGCTGCATGGGTGAGCAGCTGGAAGGATTAGACAATGGATTCTGCTTTCCAAAATATCAATTTCAGCCATAATGTTGACCATACACATGAAGCTGCATTAGACAGAATCTGACTCAGGCCATTGGTACATCTAGCCTAGTAATGTCTGTGCTGACTAGCCGCAACATTCAAAGGTCTCAGAAAAGATGTCTTCCTAGTCCCTATCGGATCCTTTTACACCAGCCTTCCCCAACCTGGTGCCCTCCATATGTTTTGGTCTACTCCAAGACTGGGGGGGGGGGGGGCTACTTAAAATCAGGAATCAAACATGGGAACTTCTGCATGCAAAGGATGTGTTCCAGCCCACCCCCTTGTTTTTGTGTTGCAAGCAGAATAGGCTCAAGAGGGACCTGCCACAAAATATTCCAGATTACATGCTTGAAGGGGATAGTCGCTGGCATTCATCTGTCTCAAGAGACTGCAGCCCTAGCACACAACCCAAGAGATTGGGGAGTGACATTGTGCCTGGTTGTCCTTGAGATACCCTGCAGACACCTTGAATGTGGAGTTTTAGAAAGCAGAGTTTGGTGCATGCCTGGGGATGTTTGCTGCACCAACAAGCACAAAACAACCCCTCTGCAGCACCGCAAATCCAACTTAATGGTGTAACGTTGGGAAGTGTCAATCACTTTTCCTACCTGGGCAGTTATCTTTCCATAAGAGCCAACACTGATGCCAAAATCCAGCATCACCTGAGCTCTGTGAGTGCAACTTTCTCTGGATTGAAGTGCAGAGTGTTTGAGGACCGGGACATTCGCAGGGGAACCAAAATGCTTGTTTACAAAGCTATTGTACTACCAACCTTACTGTATGCTTGTGAAGCATGGATCACTTATAAACACCATCTCCAACTTCTCGAAAGATTCCATTAACGGTGTCTCCAAAAAAAATTACACATCACTTGGGAAGGTGAACTAATGTCAGTGTACTAGAAGAAAAAAATTTACACATCACTTGGGAAGGTGAACTAATGTCAGTGTACTAGAAGAAGCAAAGATCACCAGTGTCAACGTAATGATTCTTCAACATCAACTTCGTTGGACTGGTTATGTTGTTCGGATGCCTGATTATTGTCTTCCAAAACAACTACTCTATTCCCAACTCAGTAATGGAAAGTGAAATACTGATGGACAACAAAAGAGGTTTAAAGACACTCTCAATGCAAATCTAAAAAAATGTAACATAAGTACTGTGGTACCTCAGGTTACAGACACTTCAGGTTACAGACTCCGCTAACCCAGAAACTACCTCAGGTTAAGAACTTTGCTTCAGGATGAGAACAGAAATCACGTAGCGGCGGCGTGATGGCAGCGGGAGGCCCCATTAGCTAAAGTGGTACCTCAGGTTAAGAACAGTTTAAGGTTAAGAACGGACCTTCAGAACGGATTAAATTCTTAACCCGAGGTACCACTGTACCGATAACTGGGAAACACTGGTCTCTGAGCGCTCCAATTGGAGAACAGCCTTTACCAAAGGTGTTGTGGACTTTGAAGAAGCCTGAACTCAGGGCGAAAAGGAGAAACGAGCCAAGAGGAAGACACGTTTGGCAAACCCTCACCGTGATCAACTCCCACCTGGAAATTTGTGTCCCCACTGCGGAAGGATATGTGGATCCAGAATTGGCCTCCACAGTCGCTTATGGACTCACTGTTAAGACCGTGTTCATGGAAGACACACTTACTCGGCTATGTGTGATTGCCAAAGAAGAAGAGAAGAAAGATGCTTGCATGAGTCATGTGTGCAGAGGATCCAAGGCACACTGTTTTTGCATGACCCCCCCCCCTCAGTGGGACTGGTCTTTTAGGGCAAATGGGATACTGCCCCACCAACCAGCCTGCCTTCTTACTTACTTACTCTCAGTCTAAGGGTGGCAGCATTGAATGCCAGCTTCCTCCTCCTTCATCCCAGCATTTTCCTTGTAGAGCTCACCAGGGAGGAGAGCGGCAACAAAAGTAGAATTAGTTGGCTCCAGCTTGTCATTGGCTTCGGATCCACCTGCTGCCGGGGTCCCAGTCCCCTACTCTACCAGTGCCAAGAGGTACCAGCTGCCACTGCTTTCAGCACATTTCAGGTGCTGAACAGCAGACAGGCAATTGCTTTTATGGTTTGACCCATAAGAAATGGGTCGCAGAAATTTGAAAGTGTTATTTTGGGTACTTTGCAATGGTGAAGGGAAAAAAGGATGATTCATCCTGTTTCACTCAGACTACATCAGAGCTGTTCTGTGGAAGAGAAACCCATTAGTACTTCAGCTTGATCTCACTTAGCATGCACCTAGTAAGACCAGAGCCATCGCTAGCTGATATTGGGTCCCTGGCAGAACCGTCCAGATTGCACCCCCTAGCCACAGACAAATTAGCTCTTCCTTCTGCCTCTCCTCCAACCCCCCCCCCCATTCAATTCACCCTCTATTAAAAACCTTTTCTTATGAGGCAATAATCAATATTTTTATTTATAAACATATTTATGGACATATTTTGTAGCCAATTTTGCCCCCCCCACCTGCGCCCCTGGCAGGGGGGCCCCTCACCACCCCCTAGCTCCGGCCCTGAATAAAGCTGGAGTGCTGCAGACAGTATGGGAAAAAACACACACACACCAAAATGCAATCTTAGGAGGAAACCACAAAGTTTCCAGAATCATTTTTAAAGCTGTGATTATGTAGTTGCAGAGGAACTCCAAGCATTAATGGGACAATAAGAGCTATCAGCGCAGAACTTTCTCTTAGCTCATGATCAGCCTCCTTCTGTGCTGTGTTGCTTTGGAGGTCCACCTAGTGGATATATCAGGGGTGGCATCTTACCAAAGATGGAAGAGAAGAGTATTTATTGCATGTGAGATTTTTGAAGTGCAAAGCTTCATAACAACCGGAAAGTAATACTGCAGCTTTGTGACACAGGGATAGTCAATGTGGGGCCCTTTGGATGTTGATGCACTACAACTCATCATCCTTGACTGTTGGTCATGTTAGCTGGTCTTTGTTTACTCTCACAAGCAGTGGCGAACTTTGGGCTCTCAAATTCTACACCATTGTTGTGGCACCTCCTGCAGCGCGGTGCCCAGTGCCCAAACTGGGCACGCTCCCTTAAAATCGTCTTCATCACAATCCAAGAGGGGTAACGAGCAAGAGGACATAGGGACCACCTCATTCCTGCAAGAATCCTGACCACATCTTCAGGTTGCACCAATTGAAAGTGACCCCACAGCTCATCAGCAGCTGGCACTCTGAACACCTTCACTGTATCCATTGCAACTGTGGCATCAAAGGCAGCATGGATGCAAGCAGGTTTATCCTAAAAATAACTCACAAATGAGTTGCATTTATTAGAGGGGCACATTGTTCCAATTTCTAGACTGAATCTAACTAGTCCACGCACCATCCAAAACAGCTCTGCAGGGCAGTTCACTGAGGAAGCAATGATGGCAAAGAAATCCTGCCTTTATGTAGTCCTCTTAATCGGGCAGCCCTTATATAGTTCCCTTAATTGCTTGCGCTTTCATTACATGGCTTGGGATCCAAGTCTCTTAAGGACTGCCTTCCTTCCTGTACATAAATTCCATCTTTGTAAACTGCTTTGAAGGTTTTTTTTTTACAATCAAGCGGTATACAAATTTTGTGAAAAAATAAAATAACAAATAAATCTTCAAAGGCCCTTCTCTGGGTTCTCCAGTTTCCTGAAGCCAGCTAGCTGCAGACTGGAGAGAAGTCATTTTCTGTAAACATAGAATTGTAGAGGTGGAAGGGAGTCTAGTCCAACTCCCTACAATGAGGGAATCTTTCACCCAACATGGGGCTCGAACCCACAACCCTGAGATTAAGAGTCTCATGCTCTACTGACTGAATGGCATCCTGCCTTTGGAATACACTTACCAGGGAGGCCCTCTTGGTGCCATACTTACTTTTTGAAACTTTTGATACCATCTGGATTGGGGGCAGAGTCCTGCCTCTGTTGAGCCTTTGGGTGTTGTCAATTGTAATACAGTATCTATATTGTGTGTTGTTAAAGTTTTCAGTCGCTTTGATTGTTTGCAAGCTGCTCTGGGAGTCAAAATACTAAAAGGCAGGCTATAAAATAAAGTAATACATGTACACAAATCCACCAGAGGGTTAAATCTGGACGGAACAGATCTCAGCTTTCTGAGTTAAGCCAATGCTAGATGGTTCAAGATCATTTTATTCTTATTTATGCTTGATTCTGCATAGGGGATGGGGTTAGGAAGAAACAGGTGGGACTTCAGGCCCTACCAAGGGTAAGGGCTGGGGGGGACGGACATGGTCCCACTCACCCTTTCTTAGTTCACTGGGACAGCATTCTGCCTTGCATGCAGAAGGTCCTGGGTCTAATCTCTGTCATATCTAACCAGGATGAAAATATCCCTATCTGAAAGCCTTGAGAGCTGCTGCTAGGCAGTATTGATGGTACTGAGATAGACCGACCAGTGGTCCAACTCAGCACGTGGCAGCTTCCTATGGTCCTCAGATATGCAATACCAGGCCCCAAGCCTCTGAACCAGGAAAGATGGATTAAGAATACCGTGCCCATGACGCAACTCCTTCAAAAATGCTGTTTTCTTGCTTTTGTACCAGGAAAACAGTCCAGCAAAGCAAAAGGTGGCTTCCAACAGAGAGAATGTTGTGGTTATTAAGGACAAATTGTACATGCTTTATATTATTGCTTTCTTTCTAAAAGGCTCTGAGCATATTAGAAGCTGTTTGTGCCTTAGCAACTTTTCTAACACACATTGCCCTCGAGGTGCTGAACAGTTAACAGATGGAAACACTGAAATGTTCTGCCCTCTAGAAACTGTGCAGGAGGTTAAGTGTAAGAGATTAGTGGGGGAGTGGCTTTTTATTCCCACTAATTAATACAGTTTCTTGAATTGCATGTGTTCCTAAGCTGCCTGAGCATAAGAGCATTAAAAGCATGCATTCCTTTGAGCAAACACTGCCTTCTGAACAAGATTAGGGTCCCTGCAACACCCAATTAATGTGGGTGCTGTCAAGCCAAGATAGATTAAGCCATGTGGAGAACAGCCTCTCTGCTATGGAATCTTATGAAATGTTTAAACTGCTTTACATTTAGTACTTTTTTCACAACAACAGATTCGCTTCTTAGGTTTACTAATTATCATTATGAAAAAATAATTATGGTCTTTCAAATAACCTATGCCCCAAAGGCATCCACCCCCCAAAAACTTTCACAACATTTGAGGCGAGTGTTTTCTAAAGTTGTGAGAATGGAGTATTTTTTGTTGATTAAAACTCTGCCTCCACATGACGTAGATCAATAGCTGATCCCATTCGCAGACCCTTAAATTTTATTTTTCATCCTTACGAATGAAAAACTTACATTGACCACAGTCTTCTTAGATGAGACCAACATGGTTGGGATCTGTCTATCTTGGGAGACAGTGGAAAAGTGTGCCTTCAGGGGTGAAGTTCGAGAGTTACAGCACCTGCTGTGGCTATAGAGACCGATATGGAAGAGAAATGTTTTGTTGCAGGTGGGGCAGATGAAGGTGCTGGTGCAGATACAGTATGCCCAGGCGTTTCTTCTTTCTGTGCTCCTCCTCTGGTCATTGCTGTGGATACATGACCTGACCAATTGTCTCCAGGCGCTGTGATCATCCTGCAAGGGATTCCCACAGGGTGGGGGATGTTGCCAGCCTTCATGTCACATTTGCATACATCTTTGTAATGCAGAGTTGGTCTGCCAATGGGCCTGATGACTGAAGCCAGCTTTCTATAAAGTATGTCCTTGGGGATCCTGCCATTCTGAGACAGGAGTGTGAACACGCTGGGAATGTGGCTGGGAGAGCACATCTTTGAGATTCTCTCCTGCCATGTGATGCCCAAAATCTTCCTGACACAGTGCATGTGGGAAATTGGCATCACCATCAACCTGATACGGGAAGTCTCACCACAAAAAAGAAACCACATCTATCACACTAGGGAAGAGAGCAGAGAACTGCAGATTAGGGGTTGCTGCAAAGGAAGATGAATGCCACACCCAGCAACCACAATACTCTCCTCAAGCCTTTGAAGTCATTTTTACCGATGCAACTGAAGTTGGTTTTATGCTGTTCACAGCCACTTTCTCTCTCTTTGTGTTGGTGGCATAGAAATAAATAAAGAGTTGCTGCCCTCCCCTGTCAGAATCCGGCCCCCAAAGCTGTCATTATGAGGGAATCTGGCCCCCAAGGAGGAAAGCCATTTCTCACCTCAGGGCCGGAGGCATAAAGGTACAAACAGCCAAAAAGACGATATCTAAAACAGCATTATAAACTATTAGTAGAGTACTTGACCTCTTTAAAATGTAGCAAAATAAACAAGAGTGGATATTTCTTTCTTTCTCTATTTCCAATTCATGCAAGACCTCTGGGAGAGTTTCTTTTGCGTTATTACTTCACGTGCTGTGCACCAGCCACATTTTCAAAGGGCGTGGGCTGGGCCGGATCTCCCGCCTGCCTGCCTGCCTTAAAACTTGCCTGTCCCGCCGCTCGAGAATGAGAGCTAGAGAGAGCAGCGGGAGAGGCAAGCAGCAAACAGCCCTGCCTCTCGTGTCATGGCGACGCGCACTGCACGCACGCTCGCGCCTGCGAACAAGCGAGCGGGACGTCACGTGGCCGACCGTGTCCACTAAGCGGCCGCGGCGAGGCGGCTCGCGGAGGAGCGGTTTGTCTCCCCCCCCCTCACCCGCTTCCCCGCTCCTCCGGCTCCCTCCCACCTTCCCGCTGACGGTTGGTGCCTCGCGCCGCTGCCCACCCCCCTCGCGCGCTCCCCTCAGAGAGCCGTTGCCGCCAGCGCCTCTCTCTCTCTCTCTCTGTCCCTCAGGTGAAGAGGATGGTGGCGGTTCCGACGAGTCGCGCTCCTGAGCCCCGCCGCCCTCCAGCAGCCGCGTCGCACGGTGGCCACAACGCGGGTGAGTCTGAGGTACCGGCTGCGGCAGCAGAGACCTCCTCCCCGCCTCAGGAAAGCGCCCTGAGGCCCCCGGCTGCGGTTTTGGTGCGGACGCCAGGCCTGCTCCCGGGGCGCCGATTGAATGGGGGAGCCGCGTCGGCCCCTCTCGCCTTTCTCCTACCCCCGCCAGCAGCATTCGTCCGGAGTCTCCTCTTCCGTGCCACGCTCGCTGCAAAGTCAGTCAGCCCGTGAATTAACGTCCTGCTTCTCCCCGCCCCGTCCCGGCCGTTGTCAGTGTTTAAATGTTAACGGCATCCTCCAACGTTCTTTTACGGAACATACCTAACTTAGCAAACGAAGGACGGTTTGGGGTGCGCGCGCGCGCTCTTGTGTCCTGCTAACCTGGGAGTCAGCGCCGGTGGGACCTACGCGTGTGTAAGACGTGCAAGGAATTGCGCTGAATCTCGGGGAGCGAGGAGAAACTTGGCAGGGAGGGGCCGGGGAGAGACAGACGCTGGCTCGGGAGCCTGATAATCTAAATTCCGAAAGTGGGGATAGACGAAGGAGGGAGGGAATCTGTTCTTTCCTCCCGTTTTGGAGAGGACAAATCAACCAGTCAATCAATCAATCAATCAATCAATCAATCAATCAGGGGGACGTGCACCCGAGGCAACAGTGCATCAGGTGAGTAAAAATATGAGCAGTTTTCGCAGGCCAGTTGTTGCCTTCCTTTTCCTCTCCTGTTTGCCGCAGTGCCAGGAGGTACCTTTTCGAGATCTCCACATGCAGGTTAGGTAGGTCCCTCTTTTGTACGCACTGTGCGATCGGGGAGGTGGAAGATCAGTATGTATAGTATGCAGAAGTGTGGGGTTGTTGTCATGGTTGTGTTCCTTTCCCTCCCACCTTTGTAGGATATTGGGAAACTGGAGTTGAAAGATTTGTGGGTGTTTTTTGTTGTTGTTGTTTTTTTGTTTGTTTATACAACCAGCTGCTTATAAGTTCTTGCAACCAATGAGCAAGATGGTTTTGCTCCTTTGAGATGCTCTTTTGTGCTACCTAATGAATGCTTTCAGCCCCGGTCAGAATGTGGCAGTCAATAAATCGGCAGCTGAGAGAAAGCCTCAGTCCAAAACACACTTTTTCCGGGAGTAAGACCCAATTAATTCAGTCAGACTTGCCACTGAGCAACCATTAGAATTTTATTTGTTTGCTGATCGTAATGTAGTGGAGAAAGTGGAACAGGCATTTCTAACATGAGTTGTAGAAAAGGAGAAACTGGTGTGAGCCAGAATTTTCTGTATACTGAAATGTATAGCATTCTATTATGATGACCACATCATAGATTCTCTACCATTGTAAGGCAGAAGCGAATGTCATGGTGGAAGCTCTCTTCATATTTGTACAGGTTTTGATGTTTAGAATTTCATCCCTGCTTATATAGGAATGATATGTGGTAGTGTTTTTTTTTTAAGTATAAGCAGGGCTTTTTTCAGCCAGAACTCACCGGAATTCAGTTCCAGCACCTCTGAGGTGGCAGGGCACCATTGCTATTAGAAGAGAACAAGGGAGGTGTTTATGGTGAGTTCTGGCATCTCTTTTTCTAGAAAAATAGCACTGAGTAGAAGTATCTGAAGTAAGTTTTCACACTTTTTTTTAATTGGTAAGAGTTTCTCTAAGCCCTGGTTAGAAGTTTTGTATAGCTATGGGTTATTGCATGCTTACTTTTAGTAGCTACAGAAAAATATTCAGTTTATTGATCAAAATATTCCTATTCACTGTAGCCTTATGCATGTCTACTGAAAACTGAATCCCATTGACTTTAGTGACACTTACTCTCAGATAAATGTATATAGGATTGTCACCTTAGGCATCTTTCTCTTGTGGAAAGTTCAAGTTAAAATAACATTGGAAATAATGTTTTAAAAACTCCCATTGTGTCATGTTATATCTGCTATGGAATGCCCTAACTCCTGAACCTTGTTGGCTGGAAAATAGCAACAGTGTGAGGTAGGAGACAGAATAGCTCCATTCTTAACATATCACATGACCTGGATTTCTGTGCTTCAATAATCCTTGCGTTTTCCTTGGCACAAGTTAGTGCAGGACAGGGAGTTGCTTTATTTTGCTCAGGAATTTAATTACTACTGCTGTTGACTAGGTTAAGCAACAACGATCCTTACTATTATTTATCACAGTTACAGTGTTGAGAATTGGCAGATGATTAGGATATCAACAGTGAATCAGAAAAAAACTTTCATTTGTTTCCTTAATATGTTGCAATTGCATCCTGTTATTGTATTGCAGACATTTGTAAAATGTGGATTTTACAGCCCCAGCGTGCATGTAGGTGAGAACAATGTATTATTGTTTTTATCTTCACTGTCACTACTAGTGATGTGTTGCATAGGTAGTGCCCTTTTATTATTTTTGGGTGGTATTCTCATAACTGAAGTATTGTTCATGACTGAACAATTGTTGTGGAGAGTGTATAGAAGGATAAAGTAGGATATGGAAAGGAGAACCATTCTTCAGCCTCTGATTGCTGCAGTAATCCAGCTAAACCCTACAAAGTCTAATCTTCTGGCAGAGATGGGTTTAGTACCATGTTGATTAAGTACTAGTTATTGAAGCAGGGGATAATATAGGGAAAATTACAGAACTGACGTAGGAAAACTTATGTGGGGGCTACGTTCTAGAGATTGTGCCTAAAGCCAAAATTGTGTATAGTCAAAACATATTGGGTTTAGCGGTGGATGTGATTGCCAGTCTTTTTTTAATGTGTGTGCATGTGTATAGTTACAGTAGATACACAAATAAATAACTGAATAAACAAATAGAGTGGTTTACAGCTGCTTTGTTAAATGTTTAGGCTTCTGCCTTCCTCAATAACCCATTTGTTATTTCAATTGGATGTTGGAAACCAATAGTACAGTTTTAAAGAGGCTTAAGATGAAACAATTTTAGCAAGACAAAAGTAGTATGCAACCATTTCTTTTTTAAAAAAGGAGAATTAAAAAAAGTGAAGGAAGTGATAGTATTGCCTCTACAGTTTCTTCATTTCCATCAGCTTGCCAAAGTTATAGAATTGGGAAGTGCATTCTCTCCAAAGATGCTGTTGCTGAAACAATTCCAATCTGAGAGGGGTAAAAAAAGAGTGCAGTTCTTAAGTTATTTGAAGGCTGGTATATGCATAGATTTAAGCTAAGATTGATAGCTCACCTTAGGTAACAATCTTAGAACTTGATTTATTGATTGCATTTTTTATGACCGTTCCAGTTTTTCAGCTTTCAGAATGCGGAAGAAGCAGAAAGCCTTTGTTTTCCTGTCTTTCACTCAGTGAGGATGATGTCACAGTAAGCTAGTCTATATTTCACAACTCTATTGATGCGTTTCAACTAGATTGGAGTCTTGCTCAGATTCCTCTTCTATGGTGCTAGATGGAAAATGAACATGACCTGCCTTTCGCAGTAGTGGTATCATACCTAGTCAGTTCCTTTGTTGAGTTCAAAACTCAACTCAGGGGCACCAACTTGAATAAAATATTGAGGGCTGGATTAAGCTCACACATGCTCCCTCCACTTTGTGGAGGAAAACCTCTTTGGTTTAACATTGTTTTTGTGTTTTGTTTTCTAACTTTCTTTTGATATATCTGATTGACTGCTGCCCTTTTTTTAAATACAAAGAAAGCTAAAATTCTATGACCTCTGCTGGCATGGTGCCCAGTGCACCTGTACCTTCTGTATCTCCCAGTTGGTAACTCTGCTTGGAAGGGTTTAGAAGCTTTCACTTCAGCTTTTGGTTCTGGCTAGGTGTTTCTTCTGCTGTGAATGGTTTTAGTGGTGTTTTAAGAGACAAACCTGTCTTGATGCACCTCTTGGAAGTGGTTCCACTTTCCCTCACCTTGATCAGTTCATGGTCCTCTAGGCCTGGTCTATCAACCGTGAAATCTTTTATGTGTGCCAAGAAAAAGGTCTATCTGCCTCTCATTGAGACATGTGATCCTGTTAGATGACATTTAACCAATCTATTATATTTCAGTCCAGCAGCTTGGTCATGAAACTTTTAGTAGCTTATTCAGTCTGATCTGTGATGGTAGCCAAGTATTCTTAGCTATTGTTGTGGAAAAAATACTATAGATACTTAGCCTACTATAGCTACTGCTAAAATTTTCTATCTTAATATATTATAAGGTTGCCTGAGTATCTGTTTCACGTGTCTATAGACAGCTTTAATTTTCTGTTTCTTCCTAGCTCTCTTGAGAACGTTACATTTCCTAAAAGCATGCATGGATTGCATAAAAGTGTTTAGATTTAAGTTTGATATTTTGGGTAGGATAACAGACATCCTTGTTATCATCATTTAAGCCATGAGCACCTTTGTTTTCTACAAACCTTAAGCTGTTATTCTTTTAAGGCTAATCAAAGTGCTAATGTAAACTGAGGCTATTTGCCCCAATCTAGGTACCTACAGCTTTCAACTATTTGGGAACTTGCAGTTACTTTGTAACCAGACTATAACATATTATGGCTCTTTGGAATATAGAACTGTTCAGATTTTTATTAGTCAGGATTAATAATGAACCGCCTTTCCGTTTGTCTCATATTTGGGGGAAAATTTTGACAGAATGTTTTCCTCAATTTATCCTCATGTCTGCAAAATCTGTGAAAGTTTTAGAAAAGCTAGAACTAGTTAAAACTCTGTGGAAGCAATGATGGAATATAGCCATTTCACCATAGTCAGAATTGGCAGTATCTTTCAGCTAAAAAAGAAAGAAAACATGGCAACATTCTGATGCCAAACTCAATTTTTGCACTCAGGGAATTAATTATGGGTTGTGAAATTTGTATTTCACGTTGGTAATATTTTTTACTTGAGTTGTATAGGGCAAATAAAGCATGGCTTGTGGCATGGAGCAAAGACTATATGCAACATGGTATAAATCTCTTTGTACCATACAAGTGTGGAAGTCAGTGCTGGGCATGGGACCTGGATTCCTAAGCATCTCAGTCTTCACTTGGTAGTGATGCCTGCCCTGTGGAACGCCCTCCCATCAGATGTCAAGGAAATAAGCAACTATCCTACTTTTAAAAGACATCTAAAGACAGCCCTGTTTAGGGAAACTTTTAATGTTGAATGTGGTACAGTGGTGCCCCGCAAGATGAATGCCTTGCAAGACAGAAAACCCGCTAGACGAAAGGGTTTTCCGTTTTTGAGAAGCTTCGCAAGATGATTTTCCCTATGGGCTTGCTTTGCAAGACGAAAACGTCTTGCGAGTGTTCCGATTTTTTTCCGCTCCCCCCCCCTTTTCTAAGCCACTAAGCCGCTAATAGCCTTTTAGCCGCTAATCCACTAAGCCTTTAATAGCTGCTAAGCCTTTAATAGCGCTAAGCCGCTAATAGGGTTGCTTCGCAAGACGAAAAAACCGCTAGACGAAGAGACTCACGGAATGGATTAATTTCGTCCTGCGAGGCACCACTGTATTGTGTTTTTAATATTCGATTGGGAGCTGCCAAGAGTGACTGGGGAAACTCAGCCAGATGAATGGGGTATAAATAAATAATAATAATAATAATTTTATTTTGTATTAGACCCGTTTAAGAATGTGATGGTAGACTTGCTTGATTTTCATAAGAACAGAAGAAGAGCATGCTGGATCAGACAAAAGGCTCATCTAGTCCAGCATCCTGTTCTGTCAGTGGCCATCCAGATGCCTGTTGGAAACTTGCAAGCAGGATATGAGGATAAGAGCACTCCTCTGTCCCGGAGTTTCCAGCATCTGGTAATCAGAAGCATACCACCATGATGGCAGAGCACTGATAGGCTTATCCTCCATGAATTTTTCTAATCCTTTTTAAGACCATCCAGGCTGGGGACCATCACTACTTCTTGTGGGAATGACTACAATTGGAGTATAGTTCTGATCTTCTCACTTTATAAAGGGTATTGAAGAGAACAGGTTTGGAAAAGGGCAGCCACAATGATGGCGCAGCAAGTCCTGTATGAGGAAAGGCTACAGCATTTGGGACTTTTCAGTTTAGAGACTGTCGTGTAAGAGGTGTCTTCTGTTATTGTGTCTTCTGTCATACAAGTGGTGTCTTGTGTAGAGATGCCTGATGCTATTTTGTTCTTTAAATAGTACTGTTTAACTGAGATGGTCTGAGCAATTTGGTTTGGATGCTGCAAACACTATTTTCTTGTATCTGTTTTTCTTGAGCAACATAAAGGAGGAAAGAGATAGTTTGGACCTCTGCGTCTCCCAGGAGAAACAGCATCAAGTAGAATTAGAGTAATATGGCAAACAAGAAGGATACTACCTTTGGAAAGGGAACATTGAAGCTGAAATAAAATAGGCAGGTTGAAAGAAATGCATCTGTTTTGAAGATATCAGCATTACTTCTTGGACTTCATGTTTTGACTAGCTTGCTTATAACTGTCTCCTGTGTCGATTGTGATATGTCATTGTGATTTGTAGAATTATATATACAATCAAATTTTAAGAGTAGCTGTATTTTTCCAGAGTGGCACACAAATTGCCCCCTCCTTTTAAACCATTTTTATTATATTTATATTCCACCATTACTCCAAGGAACTCAAGGTGGTTTCCACGCTTCTTTCTCTCTCCATTTTATCCTTGCCAACACCCTTGTCAGGTAGGTCATTCCTAAGATAGTGACTGTCCCAAGGTCACCCATTGGATTGAGTGGGGATTTGAATCCTTTTGGGAATGGACTGGTTTTAATTAAAGGGCTGCTGTGCTTTTTATTGTAATTATTGGTATGAAAACACCAACTAGATTATGCTGTAACTACAGGGCACATGCTTTTACTACATAACATTGTCCTCTGCTAGCGTGCACTTTAATAGAGAAAGGTCAGTACTTGTTTTTTTCACTCTATTATTCAGAAAGCGAATCTTAAAACTGTCCAGCTGAGATGTGTGTATCTGCAGCATTCCTTTACAGCTCATTTAACAAAGTGCTATGGATACAGTTTGAAGAAACTCTGTGAAGATGACTTAATTTTTATAGGTACACTGGATTACTTATATCTAGGAAATTGACCTTCCAGTCCCTTCTTGTACTACAGTACTGGTGAGGACAAAGTGTCTCACTGTTAATGACCAGCAGCTAATACTGGAAACTTAGTGTGTACTCCTGTGCATGTCTGTTCATTGAATTTAGTTTAAAGGGGCTTAGTCCTAAGTTGATGGGTATAGGATTGCAGCATTAGTTCTCTTCTGTTCAGAGGACCTAAATTCAGAGGTCATAGCATATATTATTAGTAATATTGCAGCATGTATATGTATATATGCCAGTGCAGGTTTGTGGGCAAATTAAAATTTGTGGGAGGCTGAAGCATCATTGCCACTGCTCTTTGCAGCAAGGCCTATAAGCAAAATTAAGAATAAATTTCAAAATTAAGTAGGAAGGGGCAGGAACCAAACATGTTTCTTAACTGGTTATGACATTCTCATAGGAAATATACTGTTCCTTGTTTGAGAATTCTACTGAGTGGCCAACATAGAGAGGCCATCATGTTTGTGCTTAAGTATTTTCAGTCATGGATTTCTTGGCCTTGGTAAGTAAATACTCTATGGCTAGTTGCAGAAACTCTTAATCCGGTGCCAAATCTTGAGTTTGAGGTGCAAGTGTTGTGGATTGCAGAGGGAGAAAAACAGAGCCAGGTGTATGTACCGGTAACTCCTTGTGTCATTGAAGGGGAGGGGAAAGAAGAAGCTGATTACCAATTGTGTCCTGGGTCTAGAAAAATATGTTCTGTAGTTGCAACTACACAATAAGTTAGTAACAGAGACTGGTGACCCAGAGCTTGGTATGATCCAGGGTCTTTCCACCTCACCTGCAGCAATCCCTTGTTCCATTGACATGGTGTTGCAGTAGTTCTTTCTGACATGGGTAAACAAGAGTGAAGTGGTGCAGCACTCAAGTGAAGAACCAGAGTTTCTGTGTATTTGAGAACAAAGCTTGAGAATTCATGTCTTTTCTCCTGTAGGATGAGTTGAAATAGAGCTAAAGTTGCTGACTTTTCAGCCTTTGCTCAGTTCAAAACATGGTCCCTGTTAAAAATTAGTTGTCCTGCAAATATTTTAAGCAGTTAGGCTGCAAATGTTTAAAGTTCAGATTATATTTGCTGTTAATGTGTCTCAACCTGACATTTCCAGTAATAAATGAACTTTACTTGCTTAACATGGTATTTGTTCCATTCTTTCTTTGCATCTCACACGCTTTGCTCCAAATGCTGAGGGCCAGGATTGGAGGTGAAGATCAGTCTGTTTCTAACAGTTGAATTTGCAAGTACCGGTAGCTTGTTAGTTTAAAAAAAGGAAGGACTCACTGACTGAATACCTATTTTAATCAGGTTCTGAAGCAGATTTTGCAAGTCCTGAGAGGGAATTTAGTTATCATTAACCACTGTTAGTGCTGAAGCAAATACAACACAAAGTGCTTGTTAAGTCAAGGGCAGTAGGATTTTTAAAGGAGAGGGGAGGGAGTATTTGTTTCTGAGAGTGATGCTTCATTTAGAAACAGGAAGCCAGCAGTTTATCCAAGATAGACATTTTATTGAGATGCCCACAAGGCATTTGAGAATGTAATCTTATTATGTGGTGCTTTCTTTGTAGAATATTTGCAATGATCAGTTGTTTAAAAATGCTGTTAATGCTTCAATTAAAATTTCTGTATCCATTGCTGTTCCTTAGTTTTATGGTAACTTGGCATACTGATAAGTTGATGTATGATTTGATGTTTTTGTATAGGATGAAAAATTATCATTCCCAAGACATTATTACAGTCTATGGTTAATTTAAAATAGATCATTTTCTGAAAGGCCAGCTTTAAGGAAGAGGCTTGTAATTGGAAATCTTACCCTTTTCCCTTTTATATTTTTTTAGGGGATTGAGAATGTGCTAACAACAATGCTAGGATTACAATGGGAAGTGTCACACTTCGCTATTTCTGCTATGGCTGCCTCTTCACATCTGTGACCTGGACACTTCTACTCTTTATTTATTTCAACTTCAGCGAAGAGACCCAGTCTTTCAAGAATGTGCCCATCAAGGGGCTTGAACCTCAGAAGCCATTTCCTAAAAAGATCTATCCCCGTTTTGTCCATGGGCCAGTACACATACCTGAAGCTCCCCACAGATACAGTAAGAACAGGAATCCATTGGGAAATGCTGCACAGGATCCCATCAAGGGGGATACTGAGATGTCTCCTGAAATGGGTAAGTGAATAGTAATTGACTGCATTGAAACTCATATTGTGAAAACCAGATGTGAAGTGCTTCTGTCTTCCTATGTAGTTTCAGACAGGAAATGAATGGGAGCCCTAAATTAGAAAAGTGCTTGCTCTTGAAGCACAGTGGTTTACCCAGATTAGTAATTGCCAGACATATATATTACTAATGAAAAATGCAGAGGCAATTCAATTAAATCTGCTATTTTAATAAACCATTAAAATACAAATAGATCTTTGTCTAGTTTAGTGCCAAAATATGCTAGGGATGTTTTGCCATCTGCAAAGAAATTATCATCTGATAAGGTAATCAGACTTGCTTTGTTTATGATATGAAAGCCAGACATTCAGCATGGTGTTCATTATGAATCACATTCTACAGTATTAGGGGTACAGCTTGGTCTGAAATGTCTGGACTCTGAGGAGACCTTTGGAAGAGCAAGATTCTGTTAGGAGTCTTGGTATTATAGGGGAACAGGAACCTTGAGGAACCCACAATCTTTGAGGGCTTGCAGAATCTGCCAGCCTCAAAAAAACATCCCAGCCAAGGAACTAAGTGCCCCCACATTCTCTGCCCCCCTCTTTCTCTCATAATTGAAGGTGGTGGTGGGCCAATCTGGAAGCCCAGAACTGGCAACAGTGAACCCCTACAGCGGCTCATGTAGCCACTTATGGTCTCTTTACTGTAGTTCCACCTATGATAAGGGGAAATGAGTGTAGTCCCTGGAATAAGACCCAACTGAGAATGAGGAAGAGGCTTAGCAGTCACGACTACAGAATTGTGCAGCCTCTGTCTGGTGTCTTGTACAATAGCACCTTTTCTTCACAGAGCCAGTTGTACTCTGCACCCGGGTCCCAGCCTCAATTTCCTTCTTATTTCCTCAGGGTGAGGAACCTATTCATCATTAACCAATGCGTGTAGAATGCTATTACTGCATGTAGCTCTCAGAAACATATTTTTGTCCAGTAGGTTTTTCTTCATGAAATTGGAGAAGCTAAAAATTCTTATTTACTTTTTTGATCACGCTTTCCCTGAATGCTTGCTTCATAGTGAATGAACTGAAGATGCCTATTGGCTTTGACTGTTAAGAAGATTAGGTTACATGACCCATAAGCTGTATGCAATTTTAGTTGCAGCAAGGAGAGAATATGCTTTGTAAAATAGGGAGGAAAGCTTAGAATCATTTCCAAGATGCATTCCCTCCTTTAAAAAGAGTGGAGAATGAACCTGGGCCCTGGCTATTCTAGAAAAAAATAGGCAGAGCCCAGGTTCATTCTCCAGAGTTTTCAAACTAAAGGTGTTTGTTTCTAGTCCTCAGATGTGCAAGAATAGGTAAGAGGTCACAAAAATAATAAAGAATTTGAACTCATTGCATGCTGCTTTCTAAACCTTTGTACTATGCCTTCCACTGGTTTGATTTGATTTTTCTTTTTTGTGCTGCATGATCCACCGGTTTCAATATGTTTAGTGAAAAATAAAACAAACTAGCTGTTTTCTTCTGGCCTGAAAATTTTAACCGCAGTATGGCTGTATATTATGGACAAGTGTTGTTAAGGATGTACACGTAGATGTGTTTTCTGCACAACTGGAAGATCTAGAAGGAGCAAGTTTAGAAAAGAAAAGTGGTGTGGAGTATTCTATGCCCCTTGATGCCATTTTGTCCTCTTTGCACTGTACAATCTGTTCTTTGCCTACTATGCTCCTGCCTGTCATATGGGCAAGTGAGGTTAATGAGCGGTTAGCGTGGACTAGGTGTATTGAATCAACATGCAAGCACAGCCATGTCTCCTCCTCTGAAATCCCATGCAGCTATATCACTGGGGACTACTTAAAATTATTGAGACCAGCTTTGCAAATTGTGTGTGTATTTTAGCCTTCTGCCTCCTACATTCTTGCCGTCCTTCTCCCCCACTCCCTCCTGCCCCAAAGAGCAATACAGTGGTACCTCGGGTTAAGTACTTAATTCATTCCGGAGGTACGTTCTTAACCTGAAGACCACTTTAGCTAATGGGGCCTCCTGCTGCTGCCGCGCCGCCGGAGCACGATTTCTGTTCTCATCCTGAAGCAAAGTTCTTAACCCAAGGTACTATTTCTGGGTTAGCGGAGTCTGTAAGCTGAAGCATATGTAACCTGAAGCGTATGTAACCCAAGGTACTACTGTATTCCAGCTACCTCTTCTGGCTCTCTTAAGACTTGAAAAGAGAGCTTCATTAGTACCATAGTAGTATGGTAAATACTGCACAAATATTGCTATAAATGCCTTGAGCTTAGATAGGCCATCCTGTTTAGCAGTGAAACCTCCTCATTAGTCTTTCCCTGGGCCAGGAAATGAGTATGGGGCAGTAATTTGAATTGGAATATATCATTAGCTGAACACATAAGTTTAAGAAGTTGATCATTGGCAATACATACATTAGACAGTAAATTGATTTTGGCACATTCTCCGTTGCAGGTATGATTTTTAATGAACAAGACCAGGAAGTGAGAGACTTGGGCTATCAAAAGCATGCTTTCAATATGCTCATCAGTAACCGGTTGGGATATCACAGAGATGTGCCAGACACAAGAGATGCAAAGTATGTTTCTGCATGTTCTCGATAAAGTGAATGCTTTGTTTCAAGAGCCCAGTGGTGAAGATCTAGCAAAAAAGGCCAACAGAATGATGGGCAGTGGGAAGGATGGGGCTTGTATGTTGCAGCAATGCCTTTGGCAATGTGCCTATATATATTCCTACATATACTTGGGAGGGGGGGAGATTCCATTAGGGAGCTGTCTAGCTGCTTTGAGAAGGTGAACAGGGAAGGAAATAGCACCTAAAGAAAGGGCTCTGTGCTTTGCAAAAATGGCTTAGTCCTGCAGAAGGGAAAAGTCAGAAGATCAAGCATGGGAGCATCAAGCATTTTACAGTGTGTATAGGCATGCATATGGTTGATTTAAATTTTAATCAGAACAACCACAGGGGAGGCACTTTTTGCATTCCTGTATGGCTCCTCTGAGATGGAGTCCAGGGCAGTTCATATTGTGAGTGGAGTACATGCTCTACACCTGGAACATCAACAGTCTTAAGTGTCAGATAGGTAGCCGTGTTGGTCTGCCATAGTCAAAATAAAAAAATTCCTTCCAGTAGCACCTTAAAGACCAACTAAGTTAGTTCTTGGTATGAGCTTTCGTGTGCATGCACACTTCTTCAGATACACATCTGTGTATCTGAAGAAGTGTGCATGCACACGAAAGCTAATACCAAGAACTAACTTAGTTGGTCTTTAAGGTGCTGTGCTACTGGAAGGATTTTTTTTATTTAGTCTTAAGTGTATTACTTTACTTTCTCCCATTGGATTCCCCCCCCCATATTTTCTTCATTGGGGGGAGAGCAGCTTTGGCCCTTCCCCCAAAATCTGGCAGCTGATTTATTCCCTCCACCCAATAGAACTTGACTCTTTGAAAATTGTCTATTTCATAGCCCTGTCCTGGGTTCTATTTCTTAGCCATGCTAAAGAAAGAAAAAGGATATCACATGTGACATTGTAGTTTTTTCATCAAGTAAACATTTTTCTTCCAGTCCTCTACAGATTTAAGGTCTCCTCAGAGTTGTCGAATGAGCATATTTCCCCCCAAATAGAGAGCTGATGGAAATGAGAGAGGATGAGAAGTAAGAAATTCAGACCATACCAGAAATTATATTAAGAGAGGGAGCGATTCAGAAATAACATGGTTTTGAAAATAAGTTCCTTTTTATATTTACATTGGCAAAATATGCATAACATGTAGAATTGCTTGACGGTTCTTGCTGTGCAGTATGCAAGACAAATAGTATTTTTCTGTTGCTTAAAGTGCTTAACTTTGGCTGGATTGAGCCCTTTGTGTGTGAAGTTCTTTGCAATGTAAAATCTAGTAATCACTATGGCATTGCTATCCATATAGAATTTAAAATTTCAGAACCAACTTTTAACATATGCATGCACAAAAGGCTGTATTCCTTTCTCTTGCAATGCAGCTATATATTGTGTACCTTGAGAAACCAATCTTTTAATTTCAAATTAAATATCCAGATTTGTAAAACAGCCCTAATAGTTGCATATCACTGAATATTTTGTTATTTGAGCTTTGATTTTGGCTTTGTCATGATCCTGCTGTAATGTGTAGGTTCAAAGATCTCACTTAAAAGGCCTTTATCTCCTTATTAGGATAGAGTGAACATTGAGTTCATTCTTGACATCATTCTGTGTTTTAAGTATGGTTATGAACAGGGCTGCAAGATACTTTGCAAAACTTAGTAACCTGTATAATTTTCTAGAAGCAATATTGGAGAGAAGGAAGGAAAAATACAGCTCCCTACCCTGCTTTCCTTTGATTCAGTGTTTAATTGAGAATTCCTAGGACTCAAGCTTAACTGGAAATTAGATATACAATCATTTTTTTTGCATCATTACAGTGGTGCCTCGCAAGACGAAATTAATTCATTCCGCAAGTTTTTTCGTCTAGCGAATTTTTCGTCTTGCGAAGCACGGTGTCGGGAAGGTTTTGGAAAAGCTTCAAAAATCACCAAAGTCTTCAAAAACCTCAAAAAAGGCTACCACACCGCGTTCTATGAGTTGCTCCTCGAAGTCAAGTCGCAACTGTATTAACGGTGTTAAGAAAAAGGAAACAAACTTGCAAGACGTTTTCATCTTGCGAAGCAAGCCCATAGGGAAATTCATCTTGCAAAGCAGCTCAAAAAATGCAAAACCCTTTAGTCTAGCGAGTTTTTCGTCTTGCAAGGCATTCGTCTTGCAGGGCACCGCTGTACTGTTACATCTTTTCTCTACGCTATAGAATTGTAAGAGGTTCTGTAATATAGGAAGCCCTACTTGTACGTACAGGGGTCAGTAAAAGTAAAAATGAGCCGTGGAAATTGCTGAATATGAGGAATAGCTTGAAGAAGGGGAAAAGAATGGAATAGAAGGGGAAAGATATTTGGGTCTTAAAAAGACATGCAAATGGATAGGAAAAAAAGTTGTGGAGAAATTTAAAGAATAGTGTTTAAAGTTTTAAGGAACTGTAAAGTAGGGAAGTAGGGAATTAAAAGGGGAAAGAACATATATTCTTTGCATGCCGAAAATATCTGAATCAAGTACTGCCACCTCTAGGTAGCACTGGGGAACACCCCTGTCTGAGATGCTGCTGTAGTTTGTGTGGAGTATATTGAATGAGATGGATCAGTGGTCTGACTCTGTATATAGCAGCTTCATGTGTTTGTTAGAAGGATATCAGGATTAGAAAGGTATCGCAGTGCTGAAAGAAAAATTAAATGGGGAAAGGAGGAGGATGAACGAAGTGTAAGGTGAAGAAAGGGCTATGAATGGAAGGAGCAGAGGAAGAAAATGAGTGGGGTGGGGTGGGGAAAGGACTGGATTTTGAATAACTTATCTGTGGAGGCTTTAGAGATAGGATGACTGTGTTCTCTAAATTCCCTGTTTTCATTATCTTAAAAAAAAAAGTTAGTGGACAAATGTAATGCAGAGGAAGAAATGTAAAATATGCAGAGTTCAGTTTCTTCAAACAACAAGCACACACAGTAGAAGGATAAATCTGCATCCTCTACAAAAAACACAATCCTGTATTCCTCAGCAACTCAGTTGCCAGACTCTTTTTTTAGGTGCCAATGATTCACAGGGCATATGGTTTCTTAAACTCATGAGTGAAAGAGATTCTGTGGGGGAAATAGCTACACGCATATTGCATGGTTATTATAAAAGGGAGGGTGCAGCTTCTATTTTGGTATTATATGGGGTGTTCGTGAAATATTAGCAACATTCTTTGAAAACCATGTGTTATAATATGTGCTTTTTCTTTCTTGCAGGTGTAAAGAAAAAAGTTATCCTCATGATCTGCCCTATGCTAGCATTATAATTTGTTTCTATAATGAAGCATTCTCTGCCTTGCTTCGGACAGTGCATAGCGTTTTGGACCGCACCCCATCTAATCTTCTCCATGAAATTATCTTGGTGGATGACAGTAGTGAATTAGGTGAAAGACTCTTGCATTATATGCTAATTTTGTGCAGTGTAGTCTAAGGATACTTGGATTACTGACAGATTACTAAATGCCGTCTTACTCCCCTTGCCTTTTCTTACTCTAGCTGATCTGAAAGAAGAATTGGATGCTTATCTAACAAAAAATCTTCCAAACAATATAAAGCTAGTCAGAAATGAGAAGCGAGAAGGGCTAATTCGTGGGAGAATGATTGGAGCTTCCCATGCTACAGGTAATGTCCTTTATATCCATGAATTCAAGTAGTCCCTTTGTTTGTTCAGTACTTCTAAATCATGGTTTGTCCAAATTGCTTGTGACTTTAATACATTTAATGAAGAATAAAGAAAAATATTAAACTTCTCATAGTAAATGCTCCTTGATCAGCTTTCAAGCAAAACAATACTACTACTACTACTACTACTACTACTACTACTACTACTACTACTACTGCTACTACTGCTACTACTATTACTTTATAATTTATACCCCGCCCATCTGGCTGGGTTTCCCCAGCCACTCTGGGCAGCTTCCAACCGAACACAGACGCTTCAGGTTACAGACTCCGCTAACCCAGAAATAGTACCTCGGGTTAAGAAATTTGCTTCAGGATGAGAACAGAAATTGTGCTCCGGCGGCGCAGCAGCAGCAGGAGGCCCCATTAGCTAAAGTGGTGCTTTACGTTAAGAACAGTTTCAGTTTAAGAACGGACCTCCAGAATAAATTAAGTTCTAGGTACCACTGTATTAAAAACACAGTGCAGCATTAAACATTAAAAACTTCCCTAAACAGGGCTGCCTTCAGATGTCTTTTAAAAATACATCATTAAAATGAACAAAAAATAAGTCAGCAAAATACATAGAACATCCCTGGATTCAAAAGCAAATAAACGTCTGTTGCTGAGAAGACCACTGTTAGCCACAGTTAGTATATAAGAAATATAATTCTCTCACTGTCTCAAATTTTAATATGTATGCTTCTTCCTGTTATTTCCTGATGGTTAAATATTCTGTAGGTAGTTGTCAGCATCAGTATAGAACCTGAATACTTGTGAAGGTGTCAGACTATAGTGAACCACCATTTGGAAAATAGGGTGGACACTCAAGAATAGTGTAGTTGGCTATCTCTTCTCTATTTTAACTTACTTAAATATGGAATCTCTCTTGCTGTCCAGGATCATCCCACTTCTGCTCATGGTGAGGAAAGCAGGGAAGGGGCAAATCCGAGGTTGGCTTCTAATCTTGAGTGTATTAAGCCTGGGAAGTAATGTTATAACAATCCCCTTGTTATAAAAGGTTTTTATTTCACCATAATATGTACCAGTTGTGAAAACCAGGGTTTGTGAAATGCAGTAAAACAACTGTGGCTTGTCTTTCTCTCCCCAAAAGGAACTAACTTATCTGGCCCTAGCTCACTACATGTAGGTTGGCAGTTAAATTGTTTCAATTATGACAAGGCATCTTATTAAAGCTGTTTACAAATACCCCATTCATACTGATTCACAGTCATCTCCCCAGAGAGATTTGTTGTGGCTATAACATTTAATTAGGTTAAAGTATCTTTTTGATAATCTTTATAATCAGCCTGCATTGTGCATGAACAATAATCAGTGTTGAATCAGGAAAGCTTGTGTTATAATTTGTAATGATGATCTAAGCTCCTCCTAATTAATGCGTGTTAATCATCTACATTAATGCAGTATAATTACATTGAAGTTCCGAACATGCAGTAGTACTTGTTCAGCTTTACTATTTGAGCTCAGTGCTGCAGCTTGTGAATAGCTTCCCTAAGCTATACCCAGTGAAGTAGGAAATTTTTATAGCTATAATTGGAACACCTAACTGCCTTTTTAGAATGGAATTTCCTGAGTTTCTGGTTTCCAACCTTGGCTTTCATTTAGGAATAACTTCTAAGTTTTTATTGGGCTTTTAAAAACTCATAATTGCATCTTTTTTACTGGCTTTATGACTCATAATTGTAATGGATGACTCTTATGATCATTAGTATAGTTTTTATCATTTTAGCCTCCTGAGAGCATTCATGATGAAGGCTGTGGGATACAAGTTATATAAATAATACTCTTGGCGATTCCACACCCGCCCCGCCCCCAAAATCTGAAGGATGCTGTAACTTAATTTCCCTAGAAAAAGTACTTGATATAAGAAATGAAACTATTAGCCCACTTATTATTACATTATTAGTATCCAGATAATTGCTACAATTTAGGTCACCACCCTCTCACTCCATGTGTTTTCCAACAAGACAAGGTCTGTGGCTATTTGAGTTGTGTGTTTGTAGTTATTCTGAAATTGATTTCTTGAACAGGAAGAAATCCTGTTTGAGGCAAGTTTTATTGAGTATTATAATGTGTTCTGACATTTGTATTATAATGTGTTTGGGGGTGTCTTCTGTCTGATCAGGTGAAAATTGATTTAAATGTCATGGGGGACCTTAACTGACACCTGAAGAGGGGGTGGAGATAAAACGCTCATTATGCATAGAAGGGTAGAATATATGCATTATCTAACTGCTGGCTGCAGGTGTAGAATTCCTAGTTAGACATGTGATTGGCTAAGGCCAGACCTGGGGTGGGGCAGGAGTCAGCCCATGTTGGTTGGCGCTTGATGTTCATAGGGAACAGCCCATAGAAGAAGACAATAGAGGAGGAGCTGAGAGGAAGGCAGCATAGTTTGGTGGCCAAAGACTTGCTGGGGTAGGTGAGTCACTTGGCTTAGCTGAATGAGTGAGAGGGGTGGGATCTGTCTACAGCACTGAGGCAGAAGAAGTGAGAAGCAGTTTGGAATGGTAGGCTCTGGTTTCCGGGTGGAGAGTCCAGGTGGACTCCGGGTGGAGAGTCCGGGTGAAGATTCCAGGACAGGACAGCAAAAATAGACCTGCACTTCAGTCCTCACTTGGAGTATTTGTGAGGGTTAAGCAGGATGGTGTAGATACAAGGGCAGTGTGGCAAAAGGGTTTTAACAGGGTAACCTAACTGCTTCCTCAGAGCTGCCATGGTTTAATAACGGTAGTGTAAAATAAGCAGTTGATATTTAAAGTGGCAGTAACAACTTAGCAAATGCATACTTATTTAAAGAGAGAGTACTGCGCTAAAGCAACCACATAAGCTTGTGCACTACATACTCTTGTAGTAAATAAACATTAATATTTTTGTTAAATATTGTAGTTATATCTGTCAGGCTTTGCACCATGTCTATATCCCAGTTACCAGGGCTGTTGATAAGTTAAGGGTTCAAACGGGATAAGTGATATTATATGGTGGTTGCAGTACGAGTTTAGGAAAACCATTGGAGTGGAAGTTGTGGTTTGTTAATAGAATAAGTAAAGAATCACACACACCCCTTCCCACTGAAGTTTGAAAGGTCCAATTCTTGTATATAGCCACATAGATGGGGAAATCCCTCAAAATGTAATCATGAGATAATCCATCCCAACTGTAGTGTGATAGAGTTCTGCCTTTTTAAAAGAAAGAAAAGTGGCATTACCTGGATGTAGCAAGTACTTGAGATTTCCCCTTCAGGCTGCTGTGTTTCATATTGTTCCCCCCTCTCTGCTAGAATGGAACATGTCTAGAATAATGAAAATATGTAACTCTGACTCTGATTGCCTTGCTTTTTGTTCTCTGTTCTTATTGTGCTTCTCTTTTCTCAGGGAAGGTACTTGTGTTTCTGGACAGTCACTGTGAGGTGAATGAGCTGTGGTTGCAACCTTTGCTGACACCCATCCAGGAATCACGGAAAACAGTGGTTTGTCCTGTCATCGATATAATTAGCGCTGACACGCTTACCTACAGCTCTTCCCCAGTTGTCCGTGGAGGGTTCAACTGGGGTCTGCACTTTAAATGGGATCTTGTTCCTTTGTCAGAACTGGAAGGCCCTGAGGGAGCCACATCTCCAATCAAGTACGATTTATTTATTTATATTATAACCCACACTGCATTGTTCACACAGAGTGAGGAACATTAAAATACAATAAAACAATATTTCATTTAAAGACAACTTGATGTAAACAAAGACAATAAGCTATCAGCAAAGCTGCTACATAATATGCTATGTAGTAAGATACCTTCTCTAAGTACCATATGCTAAAGAACATAGCATATTATGAAGGGAGTACTGGGTGTGCAACCATGTGCTCCTTCAAGGAAGGGGAAGATAAAAAAGGGAGGTACAACTGCTTCAGTACTCATCTTTAGGACTGAACACTTAAACTGAAAAGAAGAATGAAGAAAAGGGATAGCCAATAGATGCAGTGAGCTGTACTAGCAAATGTCAATAATTTTCTCTGGAGAAATCTCCTTCAACATCCATTTCTAACAGGAAAGTTGAAACCAGAATTTCAGCAAAGCTGTTAATGAGTTGATATCAACATATAGTAAATAACTTACCCTTAAATGCTGTTCATTCCAAGTTTGGCAAGCCTTTAATTCAAGGGTTGCCAAATGTTTTGGATTAGTGGGTACATTTAGAATTTTGAGAGAATTATGGTGGCTGACACAGGAAGTGTGCCATAACACAAAATTAGAGGTCAAAACCAGCGCTTTGAATTGAGCCAAGAAGCTAATGGGCAGCCAGTGCAGTCGGGCAAGGATTGGCATTATATGTTCGAACTGTATTGTCACAGTGAGCAACCTTCTGCACCAAGTTGGTGACTCCTGCTTTAATTTGTAACCTGTCATGGGAACAGTTGGTAAGTAAAGGTCATTAAGACCTTGTACAAAAGCCTAAGAGATGTGTCACAAATAAGGAAGGTAAGGGAAAAACAATGTTCATCATACAATAGAAAAAGTGGCTGAATCCTTCAATTACTTCATTACATCTATGCTCTTCCCTATAGCCATAAAGGTCTCTCAGGATGGCGCACAACAATAAAACAATCAGTAAACTTAAAATTAATAAAAATCACTAGAATATCAGAATTGGGGATCCAGAAAAACTTCCTAAAAACCATTACCTACCTAATGAGTGGTATGCACTGTCTTTCTGCAGGTTTTCAAAGTTTCCTTGAGTAGAAATCATGCTCGACACCAAATTGTCACCATTTTTATTTTTTTTAATTAGGAGTTTGGATCATATGTGAGTTTCTATTCCCACTTGGTTAGTCTTAAATATCTTACTGATTGGACAGTATTCCAATCCCCCCCCCCCATTGCTGGACTTCCACATTTGATGCATAACCATACATACCTCACATCAATCCTCTGTAAATTTTGTGTGACTTCAGCCCCCCCATCCTCTCCTCCCATCATTGGTAGGTATGGTTTTGGAAAACACTCATTTTCTTTTAGGTCACCTACAATGGCAGGAGGCTTGTTTGCAATGGACAGAGAATATTTTAATGAACTTGGACAATATGATAGCGGCATGGACATCTGGGGAGGGGAAAACCTGGAAATATCATTTCGGGTATGTATGTTATTTTTGTAGACTATAACCTTTTTTCTTGGATGAGGACCCTGATTGAATCGCATTTCTTTACACACTATGGTTGCGCAGTAATTTTCTTTAATTTTGCAGAGCAGTTCTGTGAATGTTGAAAGTTCTTCTAAACTAGGTGTCGGGAATCTTTTCTGGTCGGACCAGATGGTTGATTTTTCATAAAAATAAATTTCCTTTTTTGTATCACAACTTCCATCACCTCCAGCTAGCAGGACTAGTGGTCAGGCATGATGGGAATTGTAGTCCCAAAAGAGCTGAAGACCAAAGTTTGGGAAACCCTAATCTAGAAGTTATAGCTTCTATCAGCTGTAATCCTTTCTAACTATGTTAAATAGACCAACATCTTCAGAAACCACACCTATGCTTAATATGACCTTAAGTAATAATCCTTTGTTTTATTAATTACTTCTGTTTCTGAGCAGATTTGGATGTGTGGGGGCAAACTTCTCATCATCCCATGCTCCAGAGTCGGACACATCTTTCGTAAAAGGCGACCTTATGGCTCCCCAGGCGGGCAGGACACCATGGCGCACAACTCTCTACGGCTAGCTCATGTGTGGATGGATGAATATAAGGCAAGATGGCCACTACTGTAGAATTACAAGCCATAGCAAAAGGTGGATGTATCTGGGTGCCTTGGTGGTCACAGCAGGGATGGATATTCAGAAACTCTGGTCCTGTTCCTGAAAAGTGGTAGCTTTTTCATCTTCTACTTTTTGTGTGGTATCAGAACCTTTCAATATAGGTTCTGAGTTCTAACAAAAATTTAGAAATTTGCATTGATAATTGCAGTAGGGAAGATTAAAGAAATGCAGTCCAGAGGCATAAGTGATAGAAATGAAATATAAAACACTAAACATTCTCAATTTTACTGAAAGGAAACTGGTGGAATTCCATCCTGATTTCACCAAATGCTGTTGGATGATCTCTGCAGAAACCAGCAGTCCCACATCTTCTGCTATTCTTTCCTTGGTGACATGTAGTAAAACAGTAAATCAGAACAAAATTGGTCCTACCTGAAGCATAGGTTTCGTAGGTTACGAGGGGCTAAACTGGGGCCCCAACCCTTTGGGGTCTGCAGTTATGTTTTCTAACTTAGGTTATATGTTCATTATTTATCTTCGCATTCTTACTTACATGCACGTTTTGAGCCAGGGTAGGAGATAGGCAATTATGTTCAGATTTTTTTTAAATGGACAGTTTGCAGCTGCTATGAAAAACTGAATAGAGCGAGCTGACCCCCCACATTGCTCCTGCCTTTGTCATGTGATTGAGACCTGTCCCAACCCAGTTGACCCCTTGTCAACCTATGGAAATGAGGGTGTGATGATGATGATGTATCTCATTGGTTTCCCACTCCTGCACCACTTCGTTGGTTGGTTGAGGGAGTGGGACATTCACAGCATGATTGTCATGAATCCAGGAATGAGAGACAAAGCAGATGGGGAATGCTGTTTTTGGCAATGGCCCCATAGGTCCCATAATGTGTGGTTCTGCCCTTGGTCATTATTGGCTGGATAGGCACAGTAGTTTCAAAGTGTAGCTTTATAGCATGTACAAACCGCATTGGTTTACAGTTCAGAGAAATTGGCTTTTTGCTTGTTTTGTTTTCAGTCCTGTGTATTCATCCTCACTTCAAAATAGAATCATTGTTCTGAACTGTAATTCTTCCTACCACACTTTCCTCTCTATGACATAGGAACAGTATTTTGCTCTGCGACCAGAATTACGGACAAGGAACTATGGGAATATTACTGATCGTGTGGAGTTGAGAAGAAAGTTGAACTGCAAATCGTTTAAGTGGTATTTAGACAACATATACCCAGAGATGCAAATTTCTGGTTCTAATGCCAAAGTACCGCCGCCACTCTTTTTCAACAAAGGGCAAAAACGACCAAAAACATTGCAACGTGGACGGGTAAGATGCTGTTCTAACTCTTCAGGTTTTTAAAATCATACTCTGAAAAATGTAGTTATAAAGATCACAAAAGCTGGCATCTGAATTAAAAGAAACGGTATTGTTACTTTCTAGCTGTAAAATAGTGCAGCTTCGCAATAAGAGTAGCTTTGAAAATCTGTAACTATGCACTGTAGTTTTTAGATCTAATATGCTAAAGGTATCATATCAGTCTTACTTGCCTTGCTTCCTGTGCAGGTTAACAACCTTCGTTATGGATGAACGCCTTTCACATTTGTAGGCCACTATAATCTCTTGTCTGATCAGAAGCACTCTTGCTTTAGGACAGGGTGGTCCAAGCTCTCAAACAAAGTAGGCCACAAAAGTACTTCGACACAGAACCTGGGGGGCCACACAATGAATTAAATTTCCATATCAGAAAGTGTTTGCAATATATTTAATATTTATTATACACACATTTATCTACCTACCTAAAAAGTGACCAAAAATCATGGAGGCTGCCTGGTGTGAGGGAAATTGCTGGATGCAGGCAGGACTCCAGACAGGAAAGAGGAAGGGAGAGGGAGGAGCCAAGGGAGTTATTACCAGCTCTTGGTGGGGCAAGGCAGAGAGAGGAAAAGAGTGCGAAAATGAGCAACTCACTGCAGCTCTGCCATTTTGCTTTTATTGCTTTCTTGCCCCTTTCCCCCGTCTCTCCTCCTTTGCCACTCCCACTTCCAGCCCTGCCACCACGACCAAAATATTCAACACATGCACACACGTGTGTGCACACTCACTATCTCCAGTTCAAGTTAGGGATTCTCTCCGGATGAGTGAATCTTCTGCAAGGAAGACATTGCTTGCTTGGCTGAAGAAACTGCCTTTCACTCCCCTCCTTTCCTTTTTTCTCCCACATCCTTCTTGCTCTCTACTCATCCTGCTCCCAAGGTGGATTCTCGGCCACAGCTGGGACGAGTGGCTTGTGCTGGTCACAAACTAGGGCAGGGCTTTCATGTTGTCGCTTCCAGTTCCCTGCAGCATCAATACATAGCAAGGGCCACCAAGAAAGGTCTTGAGGACCACAAGTGGCTTGTGTGCCGCATGTTGAACAACCCTTCTTTAGGAACACATACATTGGAAATGACTTTACAGTGGAAGGAGATAAACAACCTTACCTTTCCAAAGTATTGTGGATGATGTAATTACTCCTAAGTTAGCCCGTTTTGCAACATTAAAATTTGCATAGGTGCATGCAACTTTCTTTTTTATCTCTGCTTAGCCTTGAGACTGCATCAGGTAGCTTTGGGCAAAGTCGCTGTCTCTGAGGTTACCTTATCAGCACCCAAAGTGGTGTTTTGTTTTGTTTTGAAAAAAAGATTACTGTGTGTGTGCTGAAAAGTTTTGTGTCCTTACTAGTCTCTACCATGCATATCTCCTAGAAATCTGTCAAGAGTGTTGCTTCTGTGATTGCAACAATACCTTGATCTATGAAAATTATTCTAGAAATAGGCATGGGTGGAGCCAGGACTTTTGTTAGGGGGGCAGAACGGATGTGATTGGTCAGTTAAATATTTCTATTGTTTCACTTGATGGGGGGGAGCTGCCCCCTGCCCCCCCCCCTTGGCTGCGCCTATGTTGTTAGGGGAAATTCTATAGAGAGCACATAAAATAACCTTCTGCCTCTTTCCTCCAAACGTCTCCCATTTTTTCCATAATGTTCTCCCCCATCCTCTCCCTTATATAATACGGCAAGAATGAATAGTATTGTGATTGCAGACATTTTCCAGTTGTCTTATGTGTGTGTTTCTTTTGCAGCTGCTTCATCTTCAAACAAATAAATGTCTTGTTGCCCAAGGCCACCCAAGTCAAAAAGGAGGACTTGTTGTAGTCAGAGAGTGTGATTACAATGATCAAAATCAGGTAAGTGCCCGAAGACAGAACTTACTTTCTACAGTGGTGCCTCGCAAGACGAAAAGAATCCGTTCTGTGATTCTCTTCGTCTAGCGGTTTTTTCGTCTTGCGAAGCAAGCCCATTGAAGGATTAGAGGATTAGCGCTATTAGCGGCTTTTAGCAGCTTATCTGCTGATCGGATCAGCTGATAAGCAGCTTAGCGGCTTAGAAAAAGGGGGGGAAGGGAAAAAAACCAGCAGGAACTCGCAAGACATTGTCGTCTTGCGAAGCAAGCCCATAGGAAATTCGTTTTGCGAAGCACCTCCAAAACGGAAAACGATTTCGTCTAGCGAGTTTTCCGTCTTGCGAGGCATTCGTCTTGCGGGGCACCACTGTACTTGCATTTCTTTCCCTAGCATTGTTCATTTTTATAGTCTCCACAGTGTTGCTTTATTTTGATCACTCCTGCATAACATTAAAAAAACACACACACACCCCAAATTCCTTCCTCTATAGACACGAAAAGGGTCTCTCACTTGATATCCTCTCACTGTATGCTCTGGTCATCTATATCTTTTGACACTTACGTCACACAAAGCTTTCTGTTTGTATCAATTCCCTTTCCATTATTTCAGGACTGATCATGCAGATAAATACATCAGTATCTATTAGCTACTTTTACAAATTTTTGCCACTGTTGTCTGCTTCAAAATCACTTACTAAAAGGAGGATTTGTGGATTCCTTAAGTACCTCACTACACTAGGTGATACATTCAGAATTCTGCTCAGTGCTTGAGGTCCATTCCAGGGACTTTCCAGGGCACCAAGAACAGATCTGCTTCAAAATGTGCCTTAAGGAGGGGCCCCATGCCCTGGAAATAAGTTCAATAGAGTTACAGGCCCATATGAATGTGGATTTAAAATAGCCAGAGAAATTATATCTGATCCAAAAATGCACAGCCGTTAGAGGGTTTCAGAATTAAAGCAAACATTTGGCATCCTCCCTACTTTTAGGTAATTTTAGAGAAGCAAAAAAAAAGGGGGGGCGGGGAGAGAAAACTGGGAGTTTTCCATTGCTAGCACCTCTCCACATGTTCAGATTGGTCTAATATATTTCCTTTTTAAAGCTCAGCTCATACTTGTTCACAGAAAATAAGTATCTGTGGTAGTTTTTTCTGCTTAAGGTAAACAGATTTTTTTTCACTCAATGCCTAATTTGAAAAGGGAATTGTTATGGTTCCAAGGGGTTGCTCGAGAGCAAGCAGACAAATGCGTCCCTGCTCGGCTGTGAAGCCTTGCTTTTGATGCCAAAATAAACTTTATCTGTCCAGAGCGCCACTCTCCCATGGCTGGCTCATTCACTGGCAGAATCTGTGAGTGGGCAGTCTTTAAACCTTCCCCAGCAGAGTAGTTTCTTGACGCCCAGTCTGTGCCTCCCCTCTCGTCGTGGAAGCTTACTGCACAAGAAGGGCGTGGGTAACGGAGGACCTCTCTCCTCCCCACTTTGCCCAGGCAAGGTGTCCTGGCACCGTCTCGTCTCCTCCGAGCCCCGAAGCTCCTCTCCACTGGAAGCGTAGTTACTCTCCTCCGCTGAGGAGGAGCTGCTTCCCACGATCTTTGGGGGCTCTCTGTAACCCATCCGGCTTTTCCCCTCTCCCCCCTGAGCCAATGGCAGTTCTCTGACAGGAATCTTACTTAAATGCAATTAATAGGAAATTAATCTGCTTTAAAATACTTTAGAAAGCTGAGATTTTACACTGTGATTTGTAAAGTGATTTGTGGTTGTTTTTATGTTACTATTTTACTGCTTGTATTTTTGTACAATACTGAGAGATTTAGAAATGCTTTTAAATAAATAAATACATTATTCCACTATTAGGTATGGCTTTACAATGAAGATCATGAGCTGATCCTAAACAATCTCCTATGCTTGGATGTGTCTGAATCTCGCACTTCTGATCCACCACGCCTTATGAAATGCCATGGATCAGGAGGATCTCAGCAATGGGTGCTTGGGGTGAGTTGCGGACAAGAGTGGATGATTTCAGATCTCTTTCTGTGTGTGCCTTTTTGTGGGTAAGTATGTGATTTTCTAATTCTGAAAATCACATATGGGTTAACAATTACACAGTAATGTTTTTCAGTACAGGTTTCCTATTAAATGATGTATGTGCTCATCTAAATTATGTGGAGATCGATGGAGGAGTGAACTATCATGTAAATGGGCCATTGTTGGAATAAAAATCCAAGTACCTCCTTTTGAGGTTACATGGAATAACCTGACAAGCTTAACAATGGAAGACATTTATCTACTGGGGAGTAGCCATGCTGGAAACATTTAATCCAGAGTCCGATTTGCAAAAACCTGGCCATATATGTGTTGACTGTAGATCTAATTGGGTATTCAGAACTACACAAAGATTGTTGCAAGAGGGAGGAGAATGGAGCCATGCACTCTCAACACCAGCCCCTCAATACTCTCCACATACTGGAGGGCATGTCTGCAGGAGAGCTGTGCAATAAATTGCCATATTGTTGAATATCGGTACTGTATTGAAATAACATTGTGATAAGTGTTTCCACAAGGCAATATGCCGCTAAGCAAAAAATGGAGACTTAACAGCTTCCCAGGGGGTAGCTCAGCTGAAGGACACTTTGCATTGCAGGCATGGTGTCTCCAGCTTTGCTTGCTCTCTCCCTCCTCCCTCCTAACCAATAAGAAATGACGCCAGGGTAGTGCATTGCATTTTGAAAATGTGCCTCTTTACTACCATGTCTGGTTATTTTGAAATGAAAGTCTGTTCTGCAGTCCAAATCATCTAGAGGGCACTAGGCTGGAGAAGGCTGACCTATAGCAATATCCCATGAGATGAGCTCTCCGGGATTAGCTTCATGGAAACAATAATCTCACTGTTTTTGTCTACAGTGGTAACGTATTGTAATGTTTGCAGAGTTCCCCAGCTTTGCAATACAGTGGTACCTCGGGTTAAGTACTTAATTCGCTCCGGAGGTCCGTTCTTAACCTGAAACTGTTCTTAAATTGAAGCACCACTTTAGCTAATGGGGCCTCCCGCTGCTGCCACGCTGCTGGAGCACAATTTCTGTTCTCATCCTGAAGCAAAGTTCTTAACCCGAGGTCTATTTCTGGGTTAGCGGAGTCTGTAACCTGAAGCGTATGTAACCCGAGGTACCACTGTACATAGATTTGGCTAAGAAAAGTGATCCAAACAGATCACTGCAGCATCAAGCTTCAAACATTAGTGCCTGAATTCAGAGTTCCTGTCCTCTAGATGAGTGGTGACTGAATCAGGGCAACATTTAACTACCCTAGTAAGGTCATCTCTTCTCGCCCCAGCAAAGACACTATTCTCATTCAGAAGCAGGTTTTGAGCTGCTTTGCCTCAACTGTTGCGTTTTATTTTTCTGTCTCCAGAAACATAATCGACTCTATCAGGTGTCCGTCGGGCAATGCATGAAGGTAGCTGATCTGCTTAGCCTCAAAGGATATGTGACCATGGCAATTTGTGACGGCTCCCTCCCTCAGCAGTGGCGCTTTGAAAGCTGAGTGACAGTGAAGGCCCATTTCCACAGTAGCCCATAGTTGACCTTATAGAGCCTGCAGTCCCTGCTGCTATTTCTGAAATGGAACAGTTTGGGAAGCTTTTAGAAGCAAGCGGAATAGGAGCTGTGGCAGCCACGTTTCAATCTCTACACACATAGAAGTGCAATTCATGTAAGTTTTTTGCACTTCCCTGGCAAATGTAGATACTCTAAATAGTTAGACCATTGTATTTAATTAGGAAAGAAAATTAATATTGAATATTTCCAATAGTCAGATGACTACCTTGTTTTGCCAGTACTTCATGCACAAGTATTACTGTACTATTATTTTCTTTGTTTGGATGATGAATTATTTTAACTGATCTAGAAAAAGAATATTCATTTTTAAACAAATCTCAGTATTTAATTTTAATTCATTAATTTTAACAGGTTACATTGTTAGCATTTTATGTCACAGCATTTAAAATAAGTCATTACAGATTTTGATGACTCTGGGCAGCATCCAGAATCATGAAGTGGAAATATGTTTATGCAGTGGGTCTCATGCCTTCTGCCTGCTGCCCTCCTGTATCCCAAAAGCCTCCCCTGACGATCTGGGAATCCTTAGGGAGGTATGGGAATGGGGGCTGCAGCAGTCGGGAACAATTACTGGAATTCAAGTAGGGGCTGACTTGCAATAGCAGAAGTGCTTTTCTGCTTGCAAATCTTCAGGTGCCACCATATGAAATTGGCATTTTAAGAGCAAGTATGGTACTTTTTCTGTTATAATCAGTTTCTGAGTGAAGAGGTCAACAGAAATGATTATGGTGCAAGATGTATGTATCTCAATACACTTGTGTGGACTTTTTAATTTCTTCCTCTGGATTGAAAGCATTAATTGCTGATTTTTCCTTTATCGGTTCATTCAGCACTGGTTTAAAATGCAGCTGCATAATAAACTTGTGAAAATACTTCAGGGTTAACAATGTTTGAAACATTTTCTGTCTTTCTCTGAAATCAAGCAGTATGCTTAAGACCTTGTCCAAAGGGGGTGGGGGAGATCTGTACCTTATAAGAATTTATGAATTTAAGAATTAAAAATTTTAATTTGCCACAGAGTTAATTTTTACTGATTTGTGGACTGTATGCTGCTCAACATACAAATGGAATACCAGCTAGTGTGTGCCACCTGTCTTATTTTAACAAGTCATCTAGTTAGGCCTGCATCCCCAGCACATAACACAGCACACTATGAACACTTCTGAACATAGACTGCACTTTTATTTCAGTGAAGCTAGCAGCTCTGTAAGTATGGGGAAGAAAGCCCTTGTTAGGAAACAGCCAACAAAACAATGGCTATCAGCTGCACTGTGTTCATACAGAAAGCTAGCTGTGGGTGGAAGTTACAACGCCAATTCAAGGAATTTGAATCTGTCCTAATATTTACTGTACCTTATTTTCAAAGAATTGAGCAGATTATATCCAGATGTGGAAGGCTATGGTATCCAGAATAGAAAATTGAGTGGAGTTCTTGTGGGCAGTGATTTTACTCTGCAGATCATTCAAAAGCCATATACTATAGTCTGGGAAGCATTCAGATTATATGAATTGCACTGTGGCTTTCTTCCAACTTTATCTGTTCGAGGCTATGTGCCTCTCAGCAATTAAATCATTGCTTTTGGTATTTTAGTTTGGAGTAAAGGTGATGGATTTATTTTTATATTATTATGGCTGCTTCTCTCTTTGAATGGCAGTGCAGTGCTGTACCAAATCTTGAGGCTCCTAAGAAAACCATCTAGGAACATTCTGCTAAAATAAGAAACATTTCCAAATGAAAATATAGAGGTAATATTTATAGATGTAAAATATTTTATTTGTAAATGCTGATCTTCTAAATCTGTTTCCACAAATTTCAAAGCCCATAACACTCTGTATACTTCAAAAATTCATTTTTTGCCAACATTAGATAACTATTATACAGAACAGAAAAAACCTGTAGGACAAATACTGGTAGGATGTTGGAATATTGTACAAGAGAAGAAAAATATTCGAGAAACAAATTTCATACAGCTATTTATCAAGAGAAAAATATATACAATTGATTTATTCTGTAAGATAAAAATACATCATGCCATATACATTACAAGTTCAGAACTGTAGCACTGAATATATCAACAGTTTTACAGTCCACTTTCGCTGTGCACACAAAAAACTTCATTTTTTTTAATATTTAGACTGTGAAGTGTCAGTACCAGAATTTAAAGTACAAAATAAAAAAACTAAGCTGCTTCAAAATGTTGATTAGGTTTCTACAAGCAAACACAAACAGTGTTTTATTTTTTTAAAGAAATGTAAACAAAACAATCCATACAAACACGTTTTTTAAATTACATTTTCCAAAACCCTATTGCCAGAGTCCTGCAGCTGAAAGCACAATTACATCTAATTTTTTCTTTGTTTTTACTTTGAAAGAAGGCAGCTATTGTATTAGACTTACGCTCTCACTACACATTTCTATTTTCATTACATGATTTAGTGTAAGCTGAACAGTTCATGTAATCCCCACTACCTTTTTCTGGAAAAGAAAATCAATGTTCAGCTTCTATTTTGGGTGGTTTTAGCAGTTATTCACAGTTATCACAAATTCTAAGCACAAAAAAACCTGATTTAAGAAATAGGGATGTAACAATATAATACAAATAAAATAAATCGGTCTAAATTTCCTCAGACATCTACAAAAGTCATAGTTGTAATATACATGCTCTCTACCAGTCTTAACGGTTACTTAAAAAAGTTATTAATAGAGCACAGTTGAGCCTGCTTTAAAGATTAAAAAAATAAAGTAAAACCTCTCTTTAAATTGAGATTTTGGTTATTCCATAACAATTGTAATGGCATTTTTAATACATGAGATCATATTGTAACATCCCTATCAAAGTTTTATAATAAGCACCCGAACTGCTGCAAAGTCTGGTAGCATTTGGTCAATTACTATTTTTTTATACTGTACTTTATTCCTCAAAATATTTACACTTTTGTACAAAGTAACAGGGTTTGTTAGTTCTGCAGGTAACAGCAGCAGCTTGGCTTCTAACTTTTCCTTTTAAAAATAGCTTCATTCACTTATTTCAATAATAAATACAAAAAGTTTCTCTTATTTTACAGAAATCAAAAACTACAATAAACTGACTCATGGAATCAAGTATTTTAAATGTATTTTAGTGCAAGTTATTTCCCTTAGCTCTATCCCTAAGGAAGTCATTTCAGTACATTCCTTGTTCAGTGGTGTCTACTTTTATTTATTTATTTTTCTGTATTTAGAGGGCCTGCCCCTTTAATAAGTAAGGCTGTGGCCAGCACTTTGGACGTCTCCCTTTCGCTGGTGATTTCAGTCTACATTCATTGATGCCCCACTGCCCTTTTGCAGTTCAGCCATAGCTTCTCTGCCCAAGTTCAACGATTTCTCCTTATGAGTTCATAAAATCAAAAGTGCTGGACTGGTTTGGAGATCAGTTTCACCTCTGTGTGCCTCGGACATCAGGCAACAACTCCATATTCTGCCAGCTTGCTTCACACTGGTGTAGAATACAACTTTCAGAAGTGATTGCTTTCACACCCACCCACACCCACCCCATAAAAATCAAAAAAATCAAAATCACTTCTTCCTTGGGACAAGCAACCCCTGGAGACAGCAAGGAATGCATCTAGTTCATCCATTTTCGGCAGTTTACAGCTCCACAGTGACATGGAATCTTGTGCTGGTCATCTTCAAAATCAAACTTATAGTCATAACAGAGCTGAAAGAAAGGGACTGCCAGTTAGGTTTGGTGTTTGCAAAATCAAGAGCAACTACTCACCTATATATATATATGGACGCTTTCTCAATTTCATCATATGTTGTTGGATTTTAAGTTGCTAACATTGATTATGGATGGAAGAAGCAGCTTCTTGCAAGGTGAACTATGCCTAGGGTGCTAAAGCTCAGCCTTGTTGAATCAATAGAGTGGTAAATGCCATATTCATCTGTAATGTGATAATGGGCTGAGTAGCCACCCAGAATGGCTGGGGCAACCATTTTAGATGGGTGGGGTATAAATAATAAATTATTCTTCTTATATTATTAATATTCTGAAATGGTGTTGCAGATTAAGGGTTGGTTTAGGAGATACCCCATTTCTGTAACCAGTCTAACCAGCTCATTGTGGCTGTTTTTATTTGCCAGAGTTCTTGCTACTGAAAATATAGTGCAAAATCAAATGTGCTGATTGAGGTCAAGAATGTTCCCCCAGGTGTTTGGAAGCATACACCTGAAAAGCCTTTATCTGTTGCTATCAAAGTAACTTTCCACATTGGGAGCAAATACATCTCCACATGAAACAGTCTGCATGCTGCCCGAGAACTCTACAACACTGCTGTGTGCATTTGAATGGGCTCCAAAACAGTTACACCAGAATGAAATATTTTTTTAAGTAGTAGTTTTCAAATATCCTATTTAGTGTGACGTTTCAGCATACAAAGCAATGTTTTACATTGACTGCACACTTGTACTTGCAGAAGTAAGCCCTGTTGAGTTCAATGTATGTGGGTACAGGAAAGTGGTAAATGTTAAACAGCTTTACAGTATAAACAAACTTTAACAAGGCATTCTTCAGAATGGCTTCTAATAGATTGCCTAAAATGCTAAGCAGTGCATGGGAAAAATACAAGGGGGTGAGACTGTCCAGTTGACGAGTCAACAGAAAATAAATAAATCATGGTACTTAAAAAAGAAGCAAGTGCTGAAACATTTTGGTAACTAGGAATTTTAGAAAGAAGAAATTGAGCATATTCTACAAATAAAGGTTTAAGCTACTAGAAGCTATGCAAATCCTACCTCTTCTCCCTTCTGGATTCTCCTGCTAGAGCTAATGATGATCTTATGTCCCCTTTCAAAGGTTACCACCTCAGCCACACAGTTTGGTGCACAGGAATGGTTAATATACCTACAAGGGGTGGGGGTTGGGGAAAACAGGAGAAATCCAGGCACATGTTTTAAAGTGTTGATGAAGCAAACTGATTGTACTGTAAAATATATATACAACCTCTGACCTTTGCCCAGGAAAAAAACAAAAGTTCAAAAAGTACTCTATTGCTGGACATCTGCTTTGAGAGCACAAATCAAGGCTACAGTAAATTAATAAGGCAGCTTTAGAGTTTACTGGGAGTATGACAGTTGAATGCGCCAACTTAGAGAATAAAGGCAATTGCGGAAGAACACTTCCAGGAGAACTCCTCAGGAAAGAGCCGGCAAAGAGAACATGGATGGCATCCAAAAATGAGATCACCATTCCTCTCAAGAGCCACCCACCTTGCAGGACCTCCTGTCAATGTGGCATCAATGACATGGTCATTGTCAATGCGGAACATGTACACTCCGCGATTCTGTGAGGAGGGAAGCAGAGAGAAAATGCTGTCAGATCTGTACAAGAAGAGTCAATCATTCAAACAAAAGGAGTGACACACAGTTCAAAGTGTTTTTCAGATTCATAATGAGACAACCCATTAGCATACTATGGGAGACTGGGGTATATTTATACCCAACACAAAGCAGAGCATGCTTACTAGTATTTTGTGACTAGATGTATTGAAAAGAAAAGGCAACCTAGAAGATCCTTTAGAGACAGGCTCAGACACGGCCACAAACTTAATAGTCTCAGTCCCTCTAAATCAGGCATGTCCAACTTCCAAGAGACTGTGATCTACTCCCACTATTAAAAAACAGGCAGTGATTTACCCATTGGATTGACCAAAGTAGATGAGCTGTTTTTGGAGAGCAAAAGTTGTTGGGGGAGAAGATCGACCAGGGATGCCCAGTGATAGACCGGTAGATTGACCTATTGGACATTCCTGTTCTAAATGAATTCACAGTCTCGCACAATCCGTACCTATAGTCACAGGATGGTAGTGGGGACATGGATGTTGCTCTGAATGATTGGTGTGTACGTAGTCTCTGTGTTGCACAGATCTCTCTACATATATGGGCCCAGATCTCAGTTCATATGGACACGAACACACATTTTTCACACACAATGTTTATGAAGCACAATGAACATCTGTTAATACTTTGAGCCATTTTTTGAAATTCTCCAGAAACTCCAGGTGCTCCTGCTATTGGAAGACACAGTTCTGAGTGCTTCACATCCAAGCTGTAATACATGTCAGCATTCACAAAGCTATAGCTGTTTGCTCTGGAGAAGAGCTCACACATTTTTGATTATCTTACATGAGTTCTTGAAACAGGTTAAGTTGCCTTATGTAATACCTGAGATTCATAAAGCTTCTCTTTCCTGTTGGCTACCTCATTGCGGATGATGGTTCCAATATATTCAATGACCATGGTGTGCTTTTCAATGTCTCTAGCAGCATATAAGCCCAGGCCCTACAAAGAATAGTAGATGCTTTAGGAATATCTCAGTACCAGAGTGCACAACCTGAACACTATGTTGGTGTGGTTTAGCATTAGGGTACAAGAACTTACACGACAGAACTGATGCTTTTTAGCAAACTTGCAGTCAATCCTACACATGTTTACTCAGAAATATGTCCCTCTATGTTCAATGGAGTTTACTCCCGTTTAAGGGTGTTTAGAGTGCAGCTCAAATCAGCAAGGGGAAAAATAACACTAACATAGCCCACCAGTACACAAGTGCTATTCATAATGTAAATTGCATGTAGTCTTTTAGGCAAGAAACCTCACAAGTGGCTTACATAAGCCACAATACAACATATTAATAAAATACAGGATCACAAATACATCACATATATGAAACAGCCCCGAAAAACAGCTGCTTGTCCAGCAACAGGCAAGCATCATATGATTAATATCAGCTAAAACATTTAAACAATTTCAAATCAGTGAGATCATAACATCTTTAAGAGTAAGTGGCTTGAAAATAATAGGCTTATAAAGCCCTTTTGAAGGCCTGCAGTTGGGAAGGAGCCATTGAGATGAAGTTCCATGAGTGCAGGGCTAGCACCATAAAGGCACTATTCTTTATGCCCACCAATCTGATTGATCTTACAGGCAGGCCTTACAGCAGGGTCTCCACAGTTGATCTCTGGGCCCAGGCAAGTATGAAGGGCTCCTTTCTCCTTTAAAGATCAACACCAGTACAGTGGTGCCTCGCAAGATGAAATTAATTCGTTCTGTGAGTTTTGTCGTCTTGCAATTTTTTCGTCTTGCGAAGCACGGTGTCGGGAAAGTTTTGGAAAAGCTTCAAAAATCACCAAAGTCTTTAAAGACCTCAAAAAAGGCTACCACACCGCGTTCTATGAGTTGCTCCTCGAAGTCAAGTCGCAACTGTATTAACGGTGTTAAGAAAAAGGAAACAAACTTGAAAGACGTTTCTGTCTTTTGAAGCAAGCCCATAGGGAAAATCGTCTTGCGAAGCAGCTCAAAAAACAAAAAACCCTTTCTTCTAGCGAGTTTTTTGTCTTGCGAGGCATTCGTCTTGCGAGGTACCACTGTATATGAAATTGATTGATGTTATACCATATTTTTCGCTCTATAAGACGCACCAGACCACAAGGCGCACCTAGTTTTTGGAGGAGGAAAACAAGAAAAAAAATATTCTGAATCTCAGAAGCCAGAACAGCAAGAGGGATAGCTGCGCAGTGAAAGCAGCAATCCCTCTTGCTGTTGTGGCTTCTGGGATAGCTGCGCGGCCTGCATTCACTCCATAAGATGCACATGCATTTCCCCTTACTTTTTAGGAGGGAAAAAGTGAGTCTTATAGAGCAAAAAATACAGTATATTTTACCAGCCATCTGGCCCACATTGATAGATATTTTCCACTAATGGAAATGTTCTAGCAATCTTAAAAGGCAGCCCTATATGCAATAGCAAAGTTGGGATGTCACTGGTTCATGAATAACAAAAGTCAGGTCCACTCTGTCTACATAATTGGGGCTCCTCTCTTGTGGAGCCAATCATCTACCGGCCAAGCAAGTTTAGCAGCAGGCCGAGATGAGCAAGGCAGACTACTCTGTCTACCCCCTTTGTGACCTAACAAACCCCAAACTCCCAAATTAACTAACATATCAACAGCAAATATGCAGATAGAAGGCCAGTAGTGGTGGTGATAGTATATTTTATAGACTGTCACATGTACAGCTTATCTGCATATTGAACAGATGTTTGTTCCCTTGAGACCAAGATGGCTGACTTGGAGAAACTATATTCCAAGCAGCACACATTTTCCCCGAAGATATTAGAAAACCGCCTGGATTCATCATCTTCTGGAAGCAGACCATTAGTGTTGACCCTCCACCACTGTGAAGGTTACAAGAAGCCTGAAGGTCAAATTTAATCAAGTAATGATCAGTTCATGACAATGAAGCTATTACTAGCTCCTCCTCCCACAGAGAATTTCCCCCTAGCCCAGTACAGAACACCAAAGTATGCTATACAACTTACATTGAGCCTGATTTTAATCTGAGCTGGACCATGGCTTCATATTGTTTTCATGGTTGATTGGAAGAGACAGTGGCAAAATTTTAAAAGAATGAATGCATTGCACAGCAAAGTTGTTGCAACTGACCTGAATACGTGAGCGTGCCAAATAGACGTTGGATTTCCATTCGGTCTTCATTTTTCGGTACTGAGAGGACTTTGAATGAACAAACTGTTTACTGTAAGGTGCATTCAGTTCTCCTGTAACTGTGCTCTGAAATGACTTTGAAGTGCTGGTGCTATTTAAGGTATGAGGCCTGCAGTAGTGGGTCATATAACAGAAGAGACAAAGAAGGAAAACTGAAGATCTCTCTGAATTTTATGACATTTAGAGGTTGTTGTTTTTTAAAAAACAAACTCAAAAGACAGACAGACATTCAAAGCCAGCTAGCAGAGACAACAAAGCAGCTCCCCTGGCTCAGACATGCACATACACAGCCAACAACAACAGGGTTTGTAAGCAGCACACAGAAGCACAGGTATCCTACGCAGCCTATAAACCCTGGGCTGTACTATGTGAATTTAAAAGAAAATACCTTAACACAAACCTCTTGACATGGCTGCTCATTTTTGGCTCAGAGCGGGCGCAGCCTGTGGGGTTGATGGCAAGAGGAAGTTCCATGAGGGGGTTTCGGCCATACCGGAAGGTGTAATGTTCACAAGCCTCAACCCCAGGAAGCTGTAAACACACCAAGGAGTCACATGTCAATGCAGTTGCAGAATAGCCAAATAAATGTTCTCTGATTCAGGAATAGGTTTAGGAATTAGAATAGCACACACAAAGAGAGATAGCACTCAGTGAAGTGCTTTACAAAACTGCCTTCTTTTTCCTTCTTGCTTTTCTTTAAGAGCACAGATCCTCAAACCGATTGTACAAACCCAACCCTGCCTTTTCTATCCTAGTCTGCAATGCTCAATAGGTCCTTTGGTGCTTTGCCCACTCACATAGTATCTACTAATGCATACTTCTACCTGTAAAACCTGCTGCCATAAGTGTTGAAAAGAGAAAGAGGTGGGGTGGGCAGGCAGGCAGGCAACCCCACACTAAACCATTGTTTCCTGTTTCTAAACCTCTGAAAGTGAGCCTATAACCCTGGCCAAAAGGCCTGCTTCAGGGCTTTTCACTGACTAAATTTTTATGCTAGTTATGGCACAGAATTATATACCAGAACCATTTCTTCCTTCAGACTCTATGACAAGTTTTCAATAGGTAAGAGCCTGGACACATGTTACATGCATTGCATAAAAAACTGTTGTGTCTAAGACAGACAATGATTTACTACTAAAGGGTAACAAGCCCAGAACTGGCCTAGTACAGCCACATGACCTCTTACCGATTCAGCAATCCTAGCCACTGCAGAGACAGTCAAACCAAAAAGGTCTTCACCCTTTAGATATGCAGGGAATAGCTGCAGCATTTCAGAACTCCTCCTTACTGAAGCAACAGGCTCTAGGATTTTATCCCAAACACCTGCATAGGATAAAAATTACAGTGAATCACAAAATAAATGCAAGAGAAAAAACAAATCACCACAATAAAGTTGTTTAAAGTCATATCTACTTTGGATGTAACACTAGGATTGCTCTAAAATACTAAGAATACATCTTGCTCCCAAGATGAATTCTTTACATCAATATCACTTCTGCATGGAAAACCATGTATACACTGTGTATTGACTGTCCTATATGATGAACACAGCACGCACACATGGCAAAATAGCATGGAGATCATCACATACAATACTGACATGGGTACTCACCATTTGCTACAAAGAAGTCATTTGTGCATTGACAAGTTAGCTCGTGTGAAGTGGACTTACATGCAATAGGCCTAATGGCTTCCAGTAACCAGTTAGAAATAGCAAATGAACATAAACAATGAAATGCACATCTAGCAGTTAGGCCAAAGATTTTCACAAGATTCCGTATTACCTTTAGGGGTTGAGTCAGTAAGAACCAGGTCTTCATGGCCTTGCTCAATGATCCTGATCACAAAGAGGGGAAGACCATCCTTCTCTTCAATGGAACACAGGTAGCGACACCTGCGGTTGGCATAGCGTGTGCTCCAATACAACCGGCTGGCCTCGTAACCCACAGGGTAGAGCACCTTTGAAGAATGGAAGGCCTGCATCTGGTGTGGCAGCAGCTGGCCAATCGTGTGGAAGATGAGGCTCCCCACCCGGAAGGTGTGCTCGCGATCCCCCCGTTGGACTATGCTGGCAATTTGTCGGACTTCATCCCGCTGGACGTATACCCGCCTGAAGACTGCAAAATAGCTGAGTTCTTGCTCGTGAGCGCCCTTTGGTTTGTGCATAGGGCAAAGCATAGTTTTGTCTTTAAAAAACATGCATTGTGCTTTAATGGCGCAGGTAAAGTGATAAATATTGGTGCACCTTAACCTGTGACAGCCGCTGGTGGCGCCCATTTTGTGACAGAACATGCATTTCATCTGCAAGCCCCTTCGCAGGGCGAGCTCCACATTGATTAAGGCACCAGCTTGTGTCTCATAGACCTCAGTAGACCAAAGAGCACAGTTCAAGTGGACCCAAACATCTAAGTCAAGGTTTAGAAGTCTTGCTGGTCCATCTGTTAGCCCATCACCCTCCTCATGACAGAAACAACACTTTCGGTAGTCCTTCGGCACTGGATCAGGTTTAATGGTTGTGCCCAGCTTTTTGAGGAACTCATCTATCTCCTCATCACAAGGCGGTTTGAATGTTCCTTTAGGAATCACAATCTGTATGTTCCACTTTTTCCACTTCATTCCTTTCCATTTCTTACTTACTGGTCGACAGTCATCCAGACCATTCGGTATAGTTCTCAGGCGGGGTTTTAGCTTCACTGTTACCTTAAGCTCATCTGGTTTTGGCTCGACTCTGGCTGCTTCAAAAGCAGGAGGGAAGGTGATAAGGGGCGAGGAAGGCGGAGAAATCTTTTCCTGTAGCTGAGGGAGGCAGTGCACATCTAACGTAGAGATGTTGTTGTTATACTGATGGAACACTTTCGGGGCTGCCTCCTTCAATGGAAACTGTGGCAAGGTAGGAATTGATTCCTGAGAAATAATAAAGCAATTAAATATGGAATCAAGGAAAACATGTTTGGTCAATATTATTTCAAAGTCAGATGCCTATGATGTATTATGGTAGTTATGAATGCATGAACCAGCAACATCCTATTTTACTTGCAGAGGAAACCTTATTATCTTCCTGGTACTGTGTCTTCCCAGGCAGTGTGGTAGACCAGTAACACTAATAATAACAGTAAATGCTGAGAAGACATGTGCTAGGAATTTAGAAACTTAAGGCTGATTTACTTGCAGGTAAGTATGCCGGCTTGATGTTTGCAATGATATACTTCTCCACTTACAAGCAAATTTATTCATGGGCAGGCACGTCAGATTGCAATTTTAAGCAGAAAGTTTTAACAGAACAAAGTTACCTAGGATACCTGAATCAAAGTTAGTGAGTTATTGATACTCCAGGGAGACAACCTGAAAATGGTATCATAAAACACCACCCAAGATAAGATTCTGATGGCACCAAATATTCTGAATGTATCATGGGATGTATCATGCATATGTATGTCACTGAATGATGGCTAGAATGCACTGGGAATATCTGCTGCATGCTTAATAGATTGTACCCTCTATTGCAACAAAACTGAAATTTTTGGGACAGGTACTGATTTAATCTTCTGCAGTTAACTGAGATGAAAGCTACTCTTCGTTTACACTAGAGATGGATCTTGCAAACATTTTTTTTTAAAAATCAGAATACAGTATTTCATCTAGCTTCAGAATTTTGAAAGAAACTGAATCACTATATATATTTCAATTAATATTTATTGTGTATTTTATTAATGCAGCAGCACAGGGAATTACCTTGCTTTCTGAGCTTTTTGCTTGCATGGATGCTGAATAAAGAACAAAGCAGTTGTTGCTACAGAAGACAATGTCTTTCTCCATTCTTTCAGACTTCTCTCTAGAATCCTGGAAATAATAAGCCAAAGAGCGTAAACATGAACTTCAGGGAATTTCATTTTTAATACATACAGTGGTACCTCGCAAGACGAATGCCTCGCAAGACGAATGCCTCGCAAGACGAAACAGTTTTCCGTTTTTTGAGTCATTCCGCAAGACGAATTTCCCTATGGGCTTGCTTCGCAAGACGAAACGTCTTGCGAGTTCTTGCGAGTTTGTTTCCTTTTCCTTAAAGCCGCTAAGCCGTTAATAGCCGCTAAGCCGTTAATAGCCGCTAAGCCGCTAATAGCCGTGCTTCGCAAGACGAAAAAACCGCAAGACGAAGAGACTCGCGGAACAGATTAATTTTGTCTTGCAAGGCACCACTTATAGTAAATTAGAAAAACCAAGCTGCCCATTACTTGTAGAAACCTTTTCTTATGTTAATACAAAATCTTAGAGAACAAATCTTATTCAGAATGAACTAGGAAAAGCATTCCCTTATGTTGCTAGTAATGTCAATGTGTTTATAACTCAAGACTTTGCTAATTACATAAATGTGAGTTGATGAAATACTGTATTTTTCTGTGTATAAGACACCCCCCATGAATAAGACAACCCCTATTTTTTTAACCCAAAATTTAAAAAATCAGTATTTGAAACATCAAACAAAACAACTTTCTTTCAAAATAAAATAAAATAATAAGGAAATTGTCCAGTAGCACCATAGAGACCAACTACGTTTGTTCTGGGTATAAGCTTTCATGTGCATGCACACTTCTTTAGATACTTTCTTTCAGTTAGAGTGACAGGGGGAGCTTTTGCGAGGAGATCACCTTCAAGCAAAGGCAAAAACTCTGCAGGATCAAAATGAGCTGGCGCGTAGAAGAGAGGGGGCCAGTCTGTTGCGGTCAAGCTCTTCGCAACCTAAGCCACAACCTGCCCAATCCTGCTCTGCCTAGAGACCATGGCAGCAGCAGCAGCAATGCCCAGGTTCCAGGATCAGAGCCGCTGGAGCTGGGAGTGGATCCAGGGGCTCTCGTGTGCCGATCACCTCTCTGTGGACTAGGCAAGGTGAAGCAGGCGGGTGCCAGAACTGGAGGAGCCGCCTGCTCCCCTCCCAAATAACACCTTCAGCGTACCGCTGACATCACCAAACTTTGGAACTTTGGCAGAAAAGGTTGGGCGAAAGTTTTGGAAGGTGGGAGGGGCAGCAGAGCAGAGCCTTCCGCGCAGGGTGACGAGGCGTCCTCTTCAGCATTGCACTAGAGGAGCTTCTACAGGATGCCTCATGAAGCTTAGGCTCCATGCATCAGGCTCACTCCTGCCAGAGGGGGAAAGAGTGACTTTGAGCATGAGCAAAGCGCCTTTCTTTTTCTGCCATGTCACTTGACAGCAGCAAAGCTGCCCCAATTCACATTCCGTTTATAAGACATCCCCCAAATTTTGACTGGGGGGGGGGAATCAGGTAAAAACATCGTCTTACACACAGAAAAATATGGTACATTTGTTTCTTGATGTAAAAAATAGTTCACACTGCACCTCAGAATGTTAATTTAAGACACACAGCCCTTTCACTATGAACTATTTGTAGCAAGAAATGCCGGCGTGTTGGCTTGTAGTTGCATACTAAAACTACCATTATTTTACATATGATTTTGATTGTACGAAACTACTTGGTAGTGAAAACAATTTCAAGGAAAGATAAATTGGCTGGTGGTGCTAGTATGGAGGCATGGAGACTTCTGAAATTTCCACTTTGAAGCACTCTGGTATTTATTCACAGGCTAGAGAATCCCTAGGGATCTTTATTTTTATAGAACTGTTGAAACAGCAGAAATAAAATGAGAGCAAGATTTTTTAAAATTATGAACTCTCTTCTGCAACTGATAAAACTTTATTACTCTGCAATAGCTTTTTGAGTTATTTCTAACTTGCCAGAGACCACTTGTTAATGAAAGAGAAATCTCTATTGAATTCTACCAACCTCCAAAATGCAGAACAGTAATAATTAAATAGTTGTACAATGTGAGGTATATGAACTGTAGGAATCAACCTGACCTCCTCTTTTTGTAGTTAAACCTTATAAAGCAAAAAACAATAATAGACAAACGGGTATCACAGTAGTACCTGTTTCAGGAAAGGTAGATCACTGAAGGATTTCCGTACTCCACTGCCCAGAACTACGACTTTACAATGAGAGCACCACTGTGACCTCAACCCTGAACCATCTGCAACATGTGGACTGTGTGCCTTATAGCCTGCCAAGACTTAACAAGAACACCAACAAGTTACAAAGTGCCATTTTGAATAGAGCATATGCATTACTTCAGTGTAAGTATTTACATGGACGTGCATGTTCCCCCAAATGATTGCTTTCATTTTTAAAGCACAATTTCCCTACAACTGTTGCACAGCAACACACCTTCCACCACTGTGGACCTACTTTGCCCTTTCCCTTCATACCACCCTATTCTTTTTACAGTGCTTCTGTTTACATATTTTTACACTGCAGTTTAATGTGACAAAATATCTGCCCCTGAATAATCTTCCACAAGTATGGGTTTTGCCTAGCCACTCTCACCAGAACACAATTCGTATTACTGAGGAGACAGAAAAATGAAGCACAGTGTCATTTTCTCACCATGGATTAAACTCATTGCCACCTTTTCTAAAAAAAAAACCCCTACAATTAACAAAACCAAAAAAAGATATATCCTTACTCACCGTTACCACTTGGGGGAAATGGCATATTATGTTGTTTGAGTCCGTAAGGCCCTGTTAGTCCAGGAGGCCCTACAGTGCCTGCCTGAGGACCGTGAAGTAACAAGTGCTGCCTGTACTCAAAGGCTACATTTGCTCTGTGAGAGTTCATGATTCCCAGAGAGGATGGAACATCTGGTGCACTGCTCACTTCATAACTGTTTGGAATTCTGACATGCAGAAGATTGGAAAATGCAGCCACCACACTGCCAATATTCTAGAGTGGGAAAACGAAAAAGGACAAGTGCATACCATCTTTTTTCTTCATCACATACTTAAAAGAGGACTGCACTGAAATGGATGCTTCGAAGAACAACCTCCCCCCTCCCCTGAATGCTCTCGCCCAGTTTTGGGGCGGGAGGGATGTAAAACAGGTCACACATTTGCACACACTCCAAATGGCAGACTGAGGGCAATGCTTCCTGGGCTCACTTCTGTTCAGCTTAATGACAGTAAAATTGACTAGTTACAGATAGGTAGCCGTGTTGGTCTGCCATAGTCAAAATAAAAAAATTCCTTCCAGTAGCACCTTAAAGACCAACTAAGTTAGTTCTTGGTATGAGCTTTCGTGTGCATGCACACTTCTTCAGATACATGTGTATCTGAAGAAGTGTGCATGCACACGAAAGCTCATACCAAGAACTAACTTAGTTGGTCTTTAAGGTGCTACTGGAAGGAATTTTTTTTATTTTTAGTAAAATTGACTGATTGCCTGATGATGCAACATCAACACACTAGCTACGTGATCCCTGATTGGCCAGGATTACATTAGTAAGATGCCCTTGTTTTCTTTTTTTTAAGAAGGCACCTAAGCTATTATTATTATTATTATTAAATCAAGGAAAGCAGCTGCTTCAAAGAGCATGTGATAAAACAAGGAAATAGGGAATTTGTGAACCCAGCCCTCCGCAATCTAAGTAAGTGTCTTTTTCTTCGAAAAACTGTTTGTGGGAAGTATTTCAGTGCAGATTTACAATTTAAAGAAACGGCACTGAAACTAATAACCAGAGTTCACAACAACTGTTGCACTGCAACACAAATAAAATAGCCATGACATCTGCAGGACATGGGGCACAACATTGTCACAGATACATGTAGCTCACTGGAAATTTCCTTACCTCTGCAGCTGTGGGATGTAAAGTAATTGCTATGGATACAAGGCCAGATTTTGGACCATTTTGAGAAGGACCAAGCTGAGAGCCAAAGAAGCCAGAACCAGGCTCTGTTTTGATATAATTCCTTTTTTCTTCTGAACCTTCAATTAAAGGGAGAGACACAAAATTAAATATGCATGGAACTGAGGCACATGAACATGCCAGTGGGGAAATTAGTACAAACATCTAGAAAATATTTTGGCAATACCTTTTCCAGTACTGGCAGGTAGAATTGGAATGATGGGGGATGGAACAGGTTCGGGCATCTCTTCCTTTACTGCTGACAGATCAGGGTATCTACTTATTTCCATGCCCATTACACTCTCGGGAGAGGAGGAAGGAACGAAGCTGTCAGGAGTGTCTCTGTCATCACAAGGATCCTGAACCCTGAGAGGGAAAATAATTGGAAATGTTTTTCACATATAGATGTGTAAAGTGGAAATGGGTATGTTTAGCCTGGTAAAGAGGAGACTGAGAGGAGATATGATAGCCATCTTCAAATATTTCAAGGACTGTCACATGGAGGGTGGAGCAGGCTTCTTGTTTTCTTCTGCACCCATCCAATGGATCCAAAAGTTACAAGGAAGGATATTCCGACTAACCCTCAGTAAGAATGTTCTGACGGTAAGAGCTGTTTGACAGTGGAATGGACTCCCTTGGAAGGTGGAGACCTCTCCATCGTTTGAAGTTTTTAAGCAGAGGTTGGATGACCATCTGCCATGTATGATCCAATTTACCTGAATTCAATAGGACTTACTTCTCAGTAACATGGTTATTTAGAGTTTAGCAGCATCATTGAGCACCTAAGATAACAGATAACCAACACAAAGCTAAAAATAAAAATAATTAGAGAAAATATCTACCTCAGCTCTTCATGATTGTTATGAGGTGGGGTTGGAAGAGAAGCAGGAACATCCACACTTTTAGGACCCTGAGCCATGGCTCTGGCTAACAGATCATCCTGTGGTCTGAAAGGCAGCTGAAACTGCTTCGGTCCCAGAGCTTTGGTAACTGAAATGCAGCAAGAACAGACAAAACAAATGACCCAAATATTCAGTGACCTATAAAAAGGGGGGGGGGTCAAAAAAATGGATCCTAACTTCAACTTAGACTTCTTTTGTTTTACATTTAATTAGACTTTCAGTCAGTAGCCGAAGTTGTGAAAATCTGCAGCATTCTCATACAAATGAAAGGATGAGGGAAGCTCTTGCCCACTTTATGAGGAGCTGGGTAGGATGGAAGCAACAGGGTAAGCGACATCAGTGGCAGAGGGGCTAGATGCTGGCAGCGAGGCAACATGCAGGTTAGCTAGCACCCAAACAAGCCCTACAACTTAAAGCTGTTCTTTCTTGTACAAAAACGGTGTGTAAGCATCCTGCAACAACTTCCAAAATCTTCAAAAATGTTTAGATGTACAGCATTCCAGGACCAACAATATAGCTATCTATACTGGCCATATATACATTATGTAAGCACAGAATATGCACAAAATGTTCATCAAAGTTGTTCCTATACATTTTGTGAGAAATGATAACAAAAAGTCAAAACATTCTGCTGTAACGTGGATTTCAAATCTGAAAAAAGTAAGCCCCATGTTTCATTATAGACAATCTGAAAACTGAAAATGCATACTCTGGCATACATGTGAAAACTTACCATCGTGCCCTCCAAGCATTCCAGCCTTTGTAGCAAGTTCTTCAGTGGTTGCAAATCCATTTACCATTTTTTGGCAAGTCACAGGTGGAGGTGTAGGAGGGAGGGAGGCCGGAGGAGTGGGAGGGTTACTCAAGTTATTCTGCTGCATAAGAGGAAAGAATTTAAAGTTAGCTTTCAGCAAGCTTATCTGGTACATGATAAGTTATGTATCTTACATACAAAAGGTCCAACAGAATGCACATAATTTTTATCTTACAACTGCACATACATAATGCAACTATTTATCTGCCAGTCACACTGGCTTGGTTCAGATGCAACACAAAACCTGGTTTGGTACTATGAGAATGAATCTGGAAGGATAATATACTCAGAATAAGAAGTCAGTTGCTGGGTTTGGTGGTAAACCATAGCTTACTATTATATCGAAGCATTTGACCTGCAAACCAGGACTGCAAGCTTTGATCAACTTCGATTTTGCATGGCAAATGCAAACCATAATTTGCAGGTCACGTTTGGAGTTATGCCTGAACTGAGGTGGCTGGCTTGGTTCACACATCACACTAAGCCGAACCACGGCTTAGCATAAACACATGTGTGTGGGTTCTGGACAAGAAGATTGGCTGGGAAGGAACAAAAAAAAAACCTCATTCTGCTGCAGCACTGCAGTGAGCTAAGCCATGGATTGGCCTTAGCCTGTCATCTGCAGCTGGGCTTGTGGTTTATCTCTCTCCAGACTAACTACAAGTAGTAAGCAAGATTTGCTCCATGGTTTATGGCTCACGGTTTGTTCAGGAGAACTTAACCACAATCCTGGGTTTGGATGACACAGGCCTTAGTTCAGTGCAGGGCAGCAGAACAACAGAAGGACCAGTGGGGAGCAAGGCAACCACAATCCCCTCTATGGGAGCCCACATGCTCATATGTTTGTGCTAAGCTGATGCACCATAGCCAAGGAGATCCTCTCATCAGTCACCACCTATCTAAAGGCTTCCTCAAACTCGGCCCTCCAGATGTTTTGAGACTACAATTCCCATCATCCTGACCACTGGTCCTGCTAGCTAGGGATCATGGGAGTTATAGGCCGAAAACATCTGGAGGGCCGAGTTTGAGGAAGCCTGTGGTAGAGCATCTGCTTTACATTTCAATTTATGGCATCTCCTCTCTGGGAAAGTCCCCTGTCTGAAACCCAGGAGCGCCTTTGCCACTCAGTGTATACAATGCTGAGCTAGATGGACCAATGGTCTGACTCAGTATAAAGCAGTTTTCTGCCTCTAATAAATGGAGTGATACATACGAGAAAGGAAGGACAGTCTGCAAATTAAGCAGTCCTTTATGACTTCAAATTATTTTGTGTTTGCATTGCGCTGGGAATTTTGTTTAAAAAATAACTTTAAAGGTTAGGATTACAAGCTTCACAATTGCATCAGTTTGAAAAGATGGTTATAGAATAAAAAATATTTACAGTGTGAGTAATGGGTCACATCCAATGCTGTGGTTCCACTACGGCATTAGACTTCCACTTGTGCAACAGAACTGCGCCCCCCCACCCCGTGTCTGCCAGTATGGGAGGGGAAGTCCCGTTGCACAAGCAGAATTCTGTTTTAAATATGCCTCACCACTTTCCAGCGAAGAAGAGCAATAATAAAGTTGGCAATGGGAGAACAAGAAAAATGAAATCTTTTAAAATCCAGCATGTCTCATGAAACACCATGGTATAACTACTGCTGGATCCCAATGTTTTGTTTCGTATAGAACATTTGGAGAATCTATGTAGAAAAAAAATACACCTTGTAGATTAGCTGAGAATAGTAATCTGATACCCCGTCAAGCGTTGCACTACCAAAGCTTCCCAAAAGGCGATTTCCACTATTCAGATGGCCACTGCCATAAGGAAGAAAGTGGGCAAAACTCACTCCAATTATCGGCTCCATTAGAGGCAGCAAAGAGAGTTGCTGTAGGAAAAGATGAGTAGTAATTATTTTTCACTAGCAATATGCAACAATGAACTGTAAATTTCCACTCAATTACACTAAGATGACTGTAACCATTAGAAGCCCAAGGTTTTTTAAAACTCATTTATTGAACACTAGCCTTGAGGATAGTCCTTCAAGCACTTTACATAAAGGACTTCAGACAGATCACAGAAATGTAGCATTGGAAGGAACTCAAAGGTCACCTAGTCCAACTTCCTGCAATACAGGAATCACAGCTAAAGGAATCCCTGATAGACTGCCATCCAACCTCTATTTAAAAACCTCCAATGAAGGAGAGTCCACCACCTTCCAAGGTAGTGTCTGTTCCATGGTTGAACAGAGTTCTTCCTAATGCTTAGTCAGAATCTCTTTTCTTGTAATTTGAAACAATAATAATAATAATAATAATAATAATAATAATAATAATAATAATAATAATAATTTATTATTTATTATTTATACTCCGCCCATCTGGCTGAGTTTCCCCAGCTACTCTGGGCGCCTCCCAACCGAATATTAAAAACACAGTACAGCATTAAACATTAAAGACTTCCCTAAGCAGGGCTGCCTTCAGATGTCTTTTAAAAGTAAGATAGCTGCTTATTGCCTTGACATCTGATGGGAGGGTGTTTCACAGGGCAGGCGCCACTACCGAAAAGGCCCTCTGCCTGGTTCCTTGTAACCTCACTTCTCGCAGTGAGGGAGCCGCCAGAAGGCCCTCGGAGCTGGACCTCAGTGTCCGGGTTGAATGATGGGGGTGGAGATGCTCTTTCAAGTATACTGGGCTGAGGCCATTTACGGCTTTAAAGGTCAGCACCAACACTTTGAATTGTGCTCGGAAACGTACTGGGAGCCAATGCAGTGTTATATGGTCTCAGGAACAGTGTTATATGGTCTCGGCGGCCACTCCCAGTCACCAGTATGGCTGCCACATTCTGGATTAATTGCAGTTTCCAAGTCACCTTCAAAGGTAGCGCCACGTAGAGCGCATTGCAGTAGTCCAAGCACTGATTTGTCTCCTACTCTTCAAAGGAGAAGAAAACAAGCTTGGTCCACCTTCCCTGTGACAGCCCTTCTGATATTTTAAGATGACTATCATATCTCCTTTTAGTCTCCTCCAAGCTAAACATACCCAACTCCTTCAACTGTTCATCATAAGGCTTGGTTCCCAGACCCTTGATAATTTTGGTTGTCCTGCACACTTCTGCACACATTCCAGATTGTCAATATCCTTCTTAAATTTTGGTGCCCAGAACTGGGGGGCTGACCAAGGCAGAATAGATTGGTGCTACTACCTCCCTGGATCTAGACACTATACTTCTGAATTCCTTTAGCTTTTTTGCTGCTGCATCACACTGCCGACTCAGGTTAAGGTATGGAATTACATCCTTTCATGCACTCTACCTGTGAGGTAAGCAGGCTTTACCAACACATTTTTACTCGCAGATTTTGCTCTCAAATAAAATAAACTAACACCATCAGGACAGTGGCTCTCCAACCGTGGAGCACAGCAACTGTTTTCCAACCTTCTATTAATGATAAATGAACAACACACACATTGTTTTAAAAGCTTATTGTGTAAAATTAAAAAAAGAGATGTTTTCATGATGATTTGGAAAGTTGCAATAGTTCTGCCTCTTCTGTCTCACCTCCAAGCCTTACTATTTTTACCTACCTTCCATCAGACACTTTCTTCGTCTTTTATGCATTAGCCCCAGTGGTGTAGCGTGGGGGGTGCAGGGGGGGCCGGCCACACCGGGCGCAACATCTGGGGGTTAGGGTTAGGGGGCGCAAATCCACGGGTTAGGGGGCACAAATCCACGGGTTAGGGGGCGCAAATTACTTGCCTTGCCCCGGGTGCTGACAACCCACGCTACGCCACTGATTAGCCCTATGTCTTTCACTTTGCCATTTCTCAGTCTCCTTGCTTTCTTCTCCATGATCCTGGCTGTATTCTTTCATCAACATTCCCAACAACTGTGAAAATTCACCCTAACTTTGCTCAGCTGGATGAGTTATCTGAAATCAACTAACATGAGCTGCCTGGTTTTTGATACATGAAGCCCCCTTGGGGGGTTCCTTTTGAGAGAATTACAAAACTGGACCATTGGAAGAGACATCTAAGTGGGCATGGTGGCATCAAAACTGTGCTGACTCACTCATTTAGAGACAATAAAAACATATGCTGTCACATTCCCTCAGTGTCTTTTATGCTTCTGGGGCTTCTAGTCATCATTCTGAAATATGACATGAAAGTATACATGGAGACCCTATGCATAAGCAATCCCTAAAACACTGACATTATGTTGCAGGGGGCAACAAGTCAAATATGTCAGCACCATCATGCATCACAATAAATGTAGATGTGCATTGTAGGCAAATATTAAGTGTACTTAAAAATGTAAATACGTGTATTTCTAGGTTATCAACTACTGTGAATAAACAAGCATACTAAAAAGAACCCTAAACATTACGGTGCTCAGTATAGTCAGTGACATAATATATCTTCAGTCTTTAAGCTCTTTACCCCTTCAGTGCTCACCTGTTTTAACTGCATAAATGTTTCGGTGTTAGGATAAATAGCATGCTTTTCCTCTTCCTCTTTTTTTCTCTTCTTAGATCGAGGTGCTGCCTTCTCACCCGCCCTCTGAGTTCGTTTATTTCGTTGTTTTTTCATTTCATGTCCTAAATCTGCTCTCTGAAGCTGGCTGTTACCACATCCAAATGTACCCTGCAATGGATTCCCTAATGATTGCTTTTAGGAGGGTGAAGAGAAACAGAGGGTGAAGTTTAGAAGTATATAATTGCACCCATGCTAGAGAAATGCCACCCTTTCTAGGTGATTCCTTCCTGCCCTAGTATTTTTGTTAACATGTTGTTTTGCTTAACAATGTCCAGAGGCTCTTGACAGGCTGCAACAATGACAAAGCATAGACACCTAATGAAATCAGAACCCCAGCATTCTACAGTAATATTTCACAGACACAAATAAGATCTCTGATCTTAGATTCCAATAATGTCAAACCAAGAATCACTGTCATTAAAAATTATAGCTTTTAAGTTCAAATACAAAAGCCATTTTAAAATTATCAGTATAATTTATTTACATACAAACAGAGTGCTAATGGCAGCAAAACCTTCCAAGCACTGGTTTTATCCAGTTTTCAAGAATATTGTGCAATTATCACTTCACAACAGCAGGTTTCTCTCTGGGAGGCGCAAGAGTTTATGAATGTACAAGAGTGACTCCCTGGAAGATATGCTAGCTATGAATTACTAAATTGGCTGTCAAAATATATTATTCAGTGTTCAGCATGACTATAGTTATTCTTTCTAAGATGCAGAATATCTTCATCAATGAATATCACTAGTTTATTACTGTGCTCAAACTAACTTATTTTGAGTAAGTGTGTGACTCAAGTGCTAAAAAAAACCTTAAAATCAAAAATACAAGAACTTTTGCCATTCCTTATCTAATATAAACAAATGACTGCTTTATGATAGTATCTGTTCAGGGACCATAATCCAGCACATCAAAGGAAAACTGAGGTTTATTATTTTCCATATTATCTTAAGCTTCTCCTCACATCTAAACTGGATATTCACTAAAACAGTTGCTTGGGAGTAGCTCTGTATATTTGTCACTCGTAAAGGCTGGGATGCTGCAACTATATATTCAAAGGCTGTGGAGTTTGCCTTTGAATCATGCTTCTCCATTTCCTGCTTTACTTGATGACCTCTAGAGGGGGTGAAAGCCCATATACAGAACATTATGAAGGAGGAACATGTTCAACCAGTACTGCCTTTGTTTTTTTAAGGGCATATCCTTAGCGGCTGGGCTATTTTAAATTTACAATAAATTTACAATAAATACACAATGCTGCATCATTTCCAATACCCTCTAAGTTTGGATGTTAATAATAAAAATTGGTTACCATGCTGCCTTCCATCGGATCCCGTTTCCCCACGAATTTGCTCTCCTTAGTGCTCTCTTCTGACTGTAAGCTGCTTTCTGCTTTCTGCTTGAAAAGAGAGGCAGATTTTTTGTTCTTAAGCAAGTGTTTGAGGAGTTCGTTCCCTGATTCCCCTTTTGCTGCTGGAATGCTGTCAGGTTGTGCCTGATTCTGCAAAGAAGGGGAAGGCTGCACCGTAGCTTTCTCCTCTTCCACTTTAATGCCATTTTCATTCTCCATCTTAGGCTCAGCCTCACTAGGGCATTGATCAGCGCTTGTCTTTTCCTGATTAATTTCCTGAATGCTCATAGAAGCCTCTGTCTTGTCCTTGTCTGTCTCCTGGTTCATGCCTGGCTGCTCAGGCAATATGTTTTGTGGCAAATCAGTACCGGAGAGCTGACTTTTCAATTCTAAGGAAGACTGACTCTCTGCAGCATTTGGAGGTGATGAGCCTGGCAGCTCCTCTGCCTCCGATTCTCCTGGATGCCGTGAAAGTTCACCAGGCGTGCTAACTGTTGGGGTGGAGACAGCGTCTGAAACAACTGGAGTTGGGGGTGCAGTTATATCTGAATGTGGGGTTGATGGGGTATTTACTGACTCAGCATCGTCCTCTTTCTTCTTCTTTCGGGTTCTTTTCTTTTTGCCCTTCTCCTCTGGAATGATATCAGAATACAACTGGATGAGAGACTGACTTGTTCCAGGAAAGTTTGTTCCATGGGGCATGGCGTCCTGACCACAGGGGGGACCACTGCCAGTTCCAGGAGAAACTCCAGGCAGACCAGTGGCAAACTGAGGCCGAACCTGGTACTGTGAAAAGCTTCCACGTGGCTGCTTCACAGAATGGAAAGGGGGACTTCCGTCTGGAAGTGGGGGAGGATCGGGAACAAAGGAGGAAGATCCCACTGGCTGCCGCTCACTACACTGCGGAAAGCTGGAAGGAGGTGGGGAGTTTAGAGGTCCTTGCTGCATAATGGGTCCCATCTGCTGCTGTTGAGATTGCTGGGGAGGCCGTGGAGGCCGCATGAAATCACAAGGTAGGTCTGAATTGAAGAACGGTATTTGAGGCAAAGAAGTTCTGGCATTTAATTCTGAGCCCATTGTACTGTGCTGTTCCATTTCCATTTTCTGCTGCAGAGCTCTCTGCCGATCCACCTCCTGCATAAGCTGAATTCGTTGCCTTTCCTGCTGCTCTCGCAAACGCTCCTTTCGCTCACGCTCTTGAAAGCTTTCACTAAATGGGTTGTTGTCATCGAACTCTACACGTGGTGGTGGCCCTGACTGCACATTTGAGCTAGGAGCTGACACAGAAGTGGGAGTAACAGGATTCACCGGCAACTGTGCCATTGGCGGCTGCATCCTTGGTACATTGTGTGGGATGTGTGCTGAAGCAGCACTGGGCGGTTGCCATCCAGGCAAACTTGGCATTCTGGGTGGGTTGGGTTGTCCAGGAACAACTATAGCATGCTGTTGATGCTGAAGCTGTTGAGATACCATTGGGAAACTCTGCTGACCCACTGCTGGTGGAGATCCTCCTGTGACCATTGCAGGCTGAGCAGGCATACCTGGCATCATTGCATGGGGTCCCATTCCACATTGTTGCTGTTTAATCCGATATTCTTCAATGAGTTCTGCATGCTCTTTCTGTTGCTTTCGTATCTACAATGTAAGCATGTTATTAAGTGATGTCCCATAAAAGTACATTTTCTGTTTCTTAAGCTGGAGACTTCTGCGAAAAAACAAACCTTAATACATATAAGCAATGAAAAAATATTTAAGAAAATACTGGGCACAACATTTTACAAACTTTCTTTCTTTTTTTTAAATTAGTTAACTGATATTCATTTCTGTGATATATAAATTCACTCTTTTCCCTTATATTGTCTACATTTGAGCTGCAAAGAAAAGAACGACTGGCGCACCTGAAGGGTAGATTTCTTTCAGCTTAGCAGGGCTAGTATGTTGGGTTATGGCTCTACCTAACATACCATCCCTGCTAGCTGAAGGGAAACAGAACAACTGACCCACCTGAAGGGTAGATTTCCTGTGGCTTAGCAGGGATGGTATGTTAGCTGGAGCCGTCACCCAACATACAAGCCCTGCTAGCCAAGAGGAAATATAGATTAATATGCTTTTCTCTATACCCATGTATTCACCTTTACCTACTATCAATGGAGGCTAACACTTCATGCCTGTGATAAAGTGAACTCTAGTCCATGAAACCTTATGCCACAATAAATTTGATTGACTTTAAATCTGTTAATTTGGTATGTATTATACTATATTACATTAATGTAGCTCCACTCCCCCTGCCCCCAGCTCATGGGCAACTAGAAAATCAGGGTCCCAAAATGAGTAGGAGTCTCCACAAGTAAAGGAGGCTTCACTGCTAAAGATAGTTACCCTTGAACATGTGGAGGGCAATGGAGATGGGGGACAGAGTTATTGTGCTTATTCATGCTCTCCCTACTGTGTGTGGTTATTTAAGCCCCATTATGAACACCTAAAGTGGGTTCAAGAAAACCCCTGAACTGCAGACCTGACTCTTCAGAAAGAGTGCAACTCCATTCATAGCCAGTTAAAAACCACCATCCAGATCAATGTACCATCTTAGCTGGATTATGTTTCAGCTTGTTTGCCATTCCAGAACTGCCTGCAAACACCTGTTCAGGATTTCTACCACCTCCCAGGTAGTAAATGGGAATGCAAGGTAAAGCTGTGTGGTATGCTTTTCTCTATAACCATGTATTCATATTTACCTATTTACACTCATCCCAAACCTCTGGATAATCACTCTCACTGACTCCATGTAAATGTTAAAAGCACAGGGAAACAGAAGTCTTTTCAGCAGCACCTGCTGGATCCGCCTCTCCAGAAAAGGCCCAGTCCATCATATCTTCAAGTTCATTCCAGAGAGGCTATCCAGAAGAGTACTATAGATGATGGTATCAAATGTTGCTGAGAGGTCCAGGAGAAACAACATGGTTGCATTTGTTCTGTCTGCTCTGTGGCAGAGGCCAGGCACGTAGGCAGCCAAGACCATTTTTGTCCCAAAATCAAGTCAAAGGTTAGACTAGACCAGGTTTAGATTTTGGGAATACCGCAACCTGCTCTAACCTGTTCAAAAATGATAGCTTTGACAGGGGACAACAATTCAGGAGTTTGTGAAAATCTAAAAATACTTATGTGGCTCTGAATCTTACACTTTTGTTTCTTTATAAAAAATTGCTACCTCCTCTTTTGCCAGTTTTAAAATTGTTGCTGTTGCAACACTTGCAATTTAGTTATTGATAAACTCTCACCTGTTCAAGCTGTTTTTGAACCATACTCTGCTGTTCAGTAACATGCTTGAGCTGCTCTGCATCTTCCTCTGGGAATTCTCGACCAGCTTTCTTTGCAGTGCGCTGTTTTGCAGATAGTGCCTTTTTTGATTTTCTGTGTGCTCCAATTTGCTCTTCAAGGAATTTCTGCTGCATCTGAAGCAGCTGCTGTGTTTCTTGTAGCCATTCTTCATATTGCTTTCTGTGTGAATCATCTAAGGATAAAACACAACAAATCAATTTTCTTACCATGGATTTTGCAAACTTTCACAAATCTCATTTTCAAACTGATTTCAAAAAGAAGGGATTTTCTTTTGTATCAGCCCCCCACACCAAGTATTAACACCTTTCTCTTTTTGTAATAGAGAAAAAATAAATTATTTTGAATAAAATAAGAAAAGAGGATGTAACAAAATCTGGAGCATGCAAGTATGCATTAACATCTTTCAAGGCAGAAATTAAGGCCAATCTTTTCTTACCCTAACCAAGGAATCAAGTGCTACTCCTTTGAAACTGACAATGGGGCTACAAAATCTCTCTCCCCCTTTTAAAAATAGGTTTATATAAAATATATATGAAAATGAATGTCAGGTTGGTTATTATTACCCAAATATTATTATCATCTAAGCAAGGCTAATTATTCTGAGATGTTTCTGCAACTGGTTTTTCCACATTTTATAAGTTCGGTAGGTTGTCACATTTCAAAAGCTTATTATGCACTGGCTCAGAATATTTCAGTTAATTGTGTCATAATTCAATTATTGTCTTTGAATAGGCTTGCAAATAAGCTGTGTGTATTCTGAAATATAATATGTGCCCATGGAGTCGGCTTCAAAGTCTAATATCAGTTTATGAGAGTTATATACTTACTTACAAAACCAGGACCAAAATTTGGAGGGTTGGGCCTAGACATCTGCGGTGTTAGGTTTCCATCCTTGAAAGTGGGGGAGAAAGAGTGTGTTAAACAAAATTCTGTTTTACAGTTGCTCTGAAACTGTGAGGAATGGGAATCTGTGCACAAGAAACATATTTCTGCACTCAGGCTACATTCAACACGTGGTCAAGAGGCTGCTGCTACTGGGTTTGGGTTATAGGTTGTGGCATAGTTATGGACCCAGTCCAGAAAACATCCTGCTTCCCTTGTGGGATGATGAGCTCCTCTGACAAAGAGATGATCATTGCAATAAGGTGTAACAGTGCAACTCACCTGCTCATATCAGGTAAGGACAATTCAAATGTCTAGGGTTTCAGGCCAGAGACTTACTCAACTCATGAAAACATTAGTGGCTGTGGATATGGATGCAGGTTTGTCTGAATGCTCTATCCATTATAGCACAGCAGCTTTTAGACCACAATTCCACTTACGAAAATCTGCTTTACTTCAAATTTCAGGACACGTTACCTGTGTGATTGCTTGCTGGACAAGATTCTGGCTTTCACCACTTGGTACTCCTGGCACTGCTTGACCCATAAAGGCAAATCTAGTAATGGGTAAATAAAATCACATTTTGGATTTGTTTCACAGCTAAAATTAATGAAGTGTTAATAATATGAGATTTTGATATAAACTAATCTCAGAAGGGAAACTGTGTGCTCCTGAGCATGCACAGTCTGTTGCTTCACCTTCCCAGCCCCTGCCCTTTTCTGCATACCACAGAGTTATTGCTATGTGCAGAGGAATACAGCTGTTTGTGTGTATGACATGAATCACAAAATAGGAAATTAATGATTAATGGTAAAATTAATGCTAAAATTTACTTTGCTAATCTCCCAAGGAAGGTAACAGCTATCAGAATAACCTGAAATTTCAGTGAGCGGAAACTCATGCTGATATCTAAGAGACGCTAAAATAGTCACAATCTTTGCCTACCTGTTCATGACCATTTGTGGCATGCCCATATTGTTCTGTGCCATTACTTTATTGATCCCTTTCAGAGCCACCATTTTCGCTTTCATTATAGGATCAGTGATTGCATCAAAATCTATGAAACCAAAATTTAAGAAGAATAAGTATTCATTATATAAAATAGCCACTGTGGAGAAGCATATCATTTGTTCACCACTGCTAACCTGTTGAAGCCCATTTTTAAAAGTTTCATAATTATGACAGAAAAACTTGGCCCACTGACATTTCAATTATTTTTAAAGACAATTTAATGTGGTTACTATAGGTCTTTTTAGAAATTCACACTTAATAATTGGTTCAAACGACATTAAGACAGGGTGACTCTAATAGATTGATGCTAGAATGCTGATAGGCATCATAGGGAATGTTTTAGACAGAAGCAGTTCTCTTAGGTGCCATTTTCCCTCTTTATACCAGCCCTGAGCTGGTGCCAGCAGCATAATACCTTGTTTGCAAGAGAAGTAACCATAGTGCTGGAGGGAGAGAGGGAAGGATGCCTGGTAATGGACTGTGTAGATTGCTTTCACCTACCCATGTATTTGCTTTGAGGTTTTTACTCTACCTGTCGCCTTCATGACAGAGTCTTTCCTCAAGGATTTCCTCTTACTGGCTTGCTTCAACTGAGTATACAAATTTCAATAAATTGAAGTGAGAGCTGGAGCAGTGATCTCTCCCTAACTGACTTGCTAACATGACATTCTTGGCCTTATGAGAATAGCAAAAGTAAGTTTTTGCCATTCTCACACCTGCAGAACATGTTACACCATGCTCTGAATCCAAAACAAAGACTATACAATGACAATAAGAATACTAACATATTAACTGGAGTTTGGAAACAGAATATACCAGTGGGAAATGTGGTTATAAGGAGTGGCAGTGTAACTGATCTGCACCTGCTTGCCCAATCCAATTGAACAGAAACACACACACTCTTGAATGCATATGCAAATAGAGAACATGAACAGAGTTTGGCAGAATGAAGAAGCATATTTGCTCTTCCCCTTGTGGAAGACACCTAATATGCTGCACCTTGTCCCAAATTATTCCCTTCACCTTTACTTCTCACTCAAATTCCCACTCATATTCCTCCTTCCTATACTAGGAGGGCCAGTAAAAATGGACTGGCAGCCCCCCACCCCCAAAATTCAATTGAAGTTGACAGCATTGTTTCAGGCTAGGCACCAGATGAATATTTCGGCTTCTATAATCCACGCTTTCAGCTGCTCAGCAAGCTATGTCTATTGGATTCCGAATACACACTTTCCCTGTAGGAACAGAAAACCTCTCGGACCTATTGCAATTTCTATTTTCTTTTTTTTCTACATACAGATTAAACAAATTAGAAAACACAATAGAGATAATAAATTTTATCAAATGGTGGACATTCCAAGTATTAATACCATACTTTACCATGTGTAAGACTAGGCTTTTTTATGTTAAAATAATGTTTAAAATTGGGGTCGTCTTATACACGGATAGTGCCGAGTGTATTTTCTTAATTTTGAGTCACCCAAAATTGCTGTTATACACGGAAAAATACGGTCTATGGTTGTTGGTTTCTATGGCACTTAGCATTATCAAAGAAAAAAACAAAAACATACCAATGTTGGGGAAAAATGGCTCTGAACGCTGGCGAATCATGGCTTGCATCTGTCGCTGCTGCTGCTGCTCTTGCCTTTCTTGATCTAAAAGATCTTGCAGCAGAAGAGGCTGTTCTTCTAGCAGAAGAGGCCTCTCTCGGTTTTGCTGCTGGGCTAATGTTTGTGGAATCATCATCGGCTGTGGCCCAGGCATACCACTGGGGCCGGGTCGATTTACAGCAGGCACAGTTTGATTACCAGGCTGCACTGCCCCAAAGCTATTAGCTGTCTGGCCAGGAATAAAGGCTGGATTTACCACCGTCCCTTGTGAGAAGTTATGGCTTATTTGTGGAACCATGTTCACATTAGGTACAGTATTTTCCATGGTTTGACCAGCAGATGTCATTAAAGTTTGCGGCATACTTGAAACAGGGTTGATTTGTGCTGCTGGCTGTGGATTAGGCGGAGAGCCCAGAGGCCCGACATCAGGGTTTTCTGAATTCTCATTAGCTAACAAACTTGTAAGAACAGGAGTGGATACAGAGATATTGCAAGAACCTTGAGCTGATGTTGGAGCAGGGCCCGGAACAGTATCTGAGCTGGGAACAGTGATTTCCTCATTCATATTTGTTTTGCCAGGTAATTCCACATTATGGGGCATCACAGATGTTGCCTCTCCATCATGTAACTCTGTTTCAGTCATAAACTGAGTGCCGGAGGATGCCACACTTACATCTCTTTTTTCACTTTCAGATTTAGTTTCTTCTAATGTGTTTGGAGACATAACTTCTGTTTTAATTTCACTGACTTCAGCCGTTTTTTTCTGAGGAGACAGTGCTGTAGGAGTGGCAGGTTTTTCATCCTGCTGCTTTTGCTGAGTATCTTCTGCTTTGCCTTGTATTTCATCTATGGGGACATTAAGATCTAGCTCCTCACTAAACATACCTTTTTTGTCACCCAAATCGTGGTCTGGATCAGTGTAGGCAATTATGTCAAATTCACCTGATCTTAGGAGGTAATCAAGGTGGCGATCATTTGTTTCGAGATTATCTAATGTGTCCAGTTCATCTCCTTTGCCATCTTCTGGGTCTAGATTTAGATTTTCAAGGTCCTCGTCAACTAAATCTTTAACCTCAACACCCTCAAGGTCCTTGACATCTAAATCTTTTACAGAGGAGTCATCAGGATCAAGCTTTTCTTCTAATCCATCAGTGGGTTGGTTGGGAATCTGTAAGTCACTTGCTGCCTCAGTAGGTGTTGCTGTTGGCAAAGAACCACCTGAAAAAGCATCATTAACTGGTGGATGACCTAAAGAACACATGACTAATACAGGTGGGTGGTTGGGATTCACTATAGCTTGCTGACCTGGCGGTAAATGCTCCAAACCAGTTGCCACATGCAATGGATTGTTTAGGCTTTGAGAATTACGTCTTGTGGGCTCTAGGTGTCTTGGGCCTTGACAGTCCTGTCTAGGTACAAATCCTGTATGTTGTTGATGCTGGGGGACTGTGTTCGTAACAGCTGATGAGGAATTAAAAGGAAGTCTTGGCCTGCCTTCGGGTGCTCTGTGACAGAGCTCAATAAATGCCTGCCCCATGATGTTGTGCTGTTGAACCTGAATACCTTGTGGTGGGAAATGCTGTGGGAGTCCAATAGGGTTGCCCATTTGTGGCTTGTTAGGGAGTCTAGGCATGTCAATTGATCTTCTGAGTTGTGGTGGAACTCCAGCACGTTGCATTTGCTGGGGAGGCCCAAGGAAACGTTCTTGACATGGTGGAGGACCATGACCACCTCCAGAAAAACCAAATCTGGGGAAAAAAATATTTGGTTGACTTGGATTGCACATTGTAGAAAGTTTACACAACAAATCAATTTTGTGGGATATTATATCTTTTGAATAAATTGAAGTGACACCTTTGCCATCCAATTTACATTCTGACTGGCTGTTAATGAAACAAATTATTGGACTAGATGTTCATTACATCTAAAGTAGCAATACATGCTTATCTTCATATTTTGATGAAATCCAGAGTAGGTGTCAAAACAGAGTGGACTGGTTTAAATTAAGGCAATTTACATAACTACTGAAATAATCAAGAAAAACAAGTGAAAAAAATCAAGTTTCAGGCTAATCCATGTATTATCTGGGCTAAACAAGCATTTACTGCGATAAGGAAATACAAGTTTGCAATATATTATTTATAGTCTGCCCTTAAACCTACAGTCTCAATAGAGCCTCATTACTGCCCGGAACATACCTTTGTTCTGTCATATATTTTGCACTAAAGAATTTAAACCTACTTGTAGAACAATTTTGAAATTAAAGATACTTGAAGAGGTCACATATTTTTGCCCCTGCTTCGTTGTTTTTCACAGAAAAGCAAATGTTCAGCAGGTTTGATAAAGTGATTGAGTGTAGCCTTTAATGTGTTTGCGGCATTACATTAAGATATAATTTTAAACCGGAACATTTTTAAAGGGTCACTTAATATAACCAACACTTAAAACATATAGATAAATCAAGAAGTATACCTAATTCCATGAGGTCTCATTGCCATTCCACCCATATCTCCTGGAAATTGGGGTCTATTAAACTGCCCATCGATGGGAAAACCTGTGAACCTCAGTCCGCTGGGAGGGACAATGGCTGACCTAATATTCCCAGGATACGGAGGAGGAGGCCTGTTAAAAATCTGGTTCAGATTTTCTTGCTGCTGCCATGGTTGAGTAGATCCTGCATGAGGTGCTATGGTAGGCTCTTGTGGCATTTTCTCTTGACGGATTGCATTCTTCTTTTGTTGCTGCTGCTGCAGAATAATCTCACGTAATTTCTGGCGCTGACAGAGAGCAAAAACAATTCAGCTCATTTATTTATTTCATTCTTATCCCACCCTTTATCAGCAAGCAATCCCAGGACAGGTTATATACATAATGAAACATCAAAACAGAACAAACAGTAAATAAAAGATTAGAAGAACATAGAAAAAGCACATAAGTAACACATATCTCCTTCCAGTATTAATATCACAAAATCAGTTCCCCTCTCTGCATCAGAAGCCTGAAGGAAGAGATGAGCTTTTAGCTGGTGCTAAAAACACTAAACAATGTCCGCACCAGCCATTATCTCGAGGGGGAGATTATTCTACAATTGGGGTGTCACCACTGAGAAGATCCTATTTTGTGTAACTGAGTACCCCTCAAGAGATGGGACAAGCAGAAGGGCCTCCCTGGCAGAGGAAGGAAAATAAAGCAGAGGAAGGAAAATAAAGGAATACGTGTTCCTTCAGGTATCTCGGTTCTATGTTGTTCAGGGCTTTGTAGTCACCAGTAAACCCTGAAGTGGTTTCACTAGGATACAGACAGTGTTAAAGGCCTGATACTGATGATAACACTACTGCCACAGGATACAAAAAACCTGCATCTTATAGTATAAAAGAAATGACTTACTGATACAACACAGCCACAATTGATAAGTTCTATCAACTCTGGCATCTCATGGTTTTCACAAGCACGTTATTCAACAGTAAACTCACTTGTCTTATTTTTTCTGCATCTGCCTGAGACATTGTGGTCTGTGTATTTGTTGCTCCAGCTGTTGGTACTGGGCCAGGAGAAGCTTGGGGGAACTGTTTTCCCTGCAAGCTCATGGAAGAGTTTGCAGATGAGCCCAAATTCCCCTCTGATCCAGATCTTGGCTGATCTGCAACATCGTGGGGAAGCTGAGCGGTTCCAAAAGTTTCTGGCTGAGGTCTTGGAGTCATTGGAGGTTGATCATAAGGATCACAAGGTGGTGCTGTTGAAGCATGGCTAAAAGAATCTGTCACAGCAGGTCCCAATAGCTTTGGAGGCTGAGAACACGGATCTGATGGCCTTACAAATGTCCCAGGTAAGGTCCTGTTCTGTGATGCCTGCAGATAAGGATCACGATTTGACATGAGGGCTGGTCTACTGTAAGGTTCTGGAATTCCAGGCCTCGGTGTTGCTGGTGGTTGAGAATATGGATCACTACTAACCGGCCTTGGTGTACCTGGCGGTTGGGCATATGGATCAGAATGCCTTTGATTAGCTGAAACCTGAGCAAATAAGTCTCCAGTCTGTGCAGGTCTTGGTGTGAGTGGCTGATGCATGTATGGGTCAACAGCAGTGGGGCGAGGAGTACCCGGAGGCTGGGCGTAGGGGTCTGTGACTGGCCGAGGAGTACCCGGAGGCTGGGCGTAGGGGTCTGCGACAGGCCGAGGGGTACCCGGAGGCTGGGCGTAGGGGTCTGCGACAGGCCGAGGAGTACCCGGAGGCTGGGCGTAGGGGTCTGCGACAGGCCGAGGGGTACCCGGAGGCTGGGCGTAGGGGTCTGCGACAGGCCGAGGAGTACCTGGAGGCTGGGCGTAGGGGTCTGCAACAGGCCGAGGAGTACCCGGAGGCTGGGCATAAGGGTCCTGAGCAACTGCCCTTGAAATAGTTCCAGACTGAGAAAAAGAATCACCCTGGTTTCGCACTACTCTTTGTGGGTGGGCAAAAGTCTCTTTTATTGCTGGATGCGGAGTCAGAGGAGGCTGACTATATGGGTCATTTGATGGATTGTGTGAAAAGCTATCTACTGGCCTTGGTGTCAAAACAGGCCGATCGTAGGGGTCCACAGACATGCGCCGTGGGGTTGGTGGCATTGAAGCGTACGGATCTTGTGGGGACTGAGTTGGGCGCATTGGAGTTTTAAATGGGCCAGGACTTCCCTCAACAGCAGGAATGGGAGTCAATGGTGGGCGTGCATATGAGTCAGCAGGAGACATCCGGGGCCTTTGAAACGCATCTGTTCTTGGAGGTGGTTTAGCAAAGGGGTCGCTATTTGCCACTGATAAAGATCCTTTCCCTGGTTGTTCTGCAATTAAAGGTGATCTTGATATTCCCAGAGGTTTGGAGAAAGGTTCCGTTCCCATTGTAGGCCTGGGTGTATCAGGAGCTTTTGCATAAGGGTCACTGTTGACTGGAGACAAAGAACATGAATCTCTGACAGGTGATGGCCTGCTCCCTGTTGATTCAGATGCCTGAGCTGGCCTGGAGAGGGGTGAAGGGGGTGGACAGATATCTACTGATGTAACAGAATTTATTCTGACAAAGTTTTGATTTTGGTTAACAGGTGGTGGCCTAGGAGTTCCCACCATTTTTGCATAAGGGTCAACAGGAGAAGGTGGTCTGGTAGAGGAGCAAGGAGGAAACATCTGCTGTGATGGTGCCTGGCAATGTGCATCTTGAACAGGCATTCTATTTGGTGTCGCAGGTGGAGGTGGGGCCTGTGGCTTTAAGAAAACATCAGAAGGTGTAGAAGTAGGGGTACCAGGAACCTGTTTTGTATATAATGTCTGTTGTGCAGGAGACATACTTCCATTGCCAGTCTGAGGGGTTAAAGGACTTTGAATCCCACTACTAGGTGTGTCTGAACCTGACTGGTTCAAAAGCTGCTGTGACCCAAGTTGTTGTTGCAGTTGCTGCTGTTGCTGCTGCTCATTTTTCACTTGCTCAAGTTTCTGAGTTGCTTCAATTTTAGCTTGCTGTTTACTTTTCTGACGCATTTGCTGTTTCAGGAAAGGAAAAAACCAGGTTGCATTATAACTATCAGGAAATCAAACAATAGTAAAGAACTCATAAGGACATTTTAAGGTCATTTGAAAAGTTCCAACAAATTAAGGATATGGGGCCAAATATTTCTAATATGTATATTATTTATGCAGGCTTCCAGATGACTAATATCAAACGTGCAGATCTCTGAGAATATATACTTAAATTTGCAGAAGAAAGACAACCTCTGTTAAAAGATACAGGGACACTGTATAACTTTCTTGGACATTCCATCCAAGGTGAAAGTACCAGAGGCTCATGAACTTTATTTTTAAAGGTCCTATTCTGAGTTTCTTATGTCACACAAAATTATCCCTATGGTGGCTTGGCACATGAGCTAACATAGCATGCAGCTCACAATACATTGGTCTACATATGCTAAATGCACTGACTATCAAAATGACATTTTATTTCACTCGTGGGGGGAAACCTGCTAACTTTCTTGTGAAACACTATGTGGAAATAATCCTCCATGCATTTGTAATAGCTACGAGTAGCCTCTACAAATGCTTATGACTTGAGAATTACCTTCTACACATGTGGTGCCTCACCGAGAAGATGAACTATGAAATGGCTTTGAGTTCTTCAGGCATTTGCAGTATGGTGGGGCTTCTTAAACTTTCTAACCACAGGTTCAATTTGAGGGGCCTAAAACTTACTGAGGCTACCAGTCTACATAGAGGAGGTACGGGGATGGAGCCAGTCACAAAAGGGTAGCAAATGGAGGAAGTTTAATTTTAGCCCCACTTTTTGTTACTTTAAATTGAGAATTCTCAGTTAAGGTGCTAGGATTATGTAGATGTCACTTCAAAGGCTACCTATACTTGCTGTACACAGCCCATATACAAAGTATATGATAAACTACTATTTCCTTTCCTAGCATCTGATGTTAATTAAGGGCAGCTCTTTCTACAGCTGTACTAGACAAAAGGGGGAATCAAAGACCAAATGCAACACACCTGTCTAAATTTCCACTCTTGCTCATGCTCTGATTCCCTCTGCTTTAATGGGTCCTTAAAGAGTTCAGTGTCAATACGAGAGCTTGGATCAATGCTATCCTGCTGCTGCTGCCTTTTCATGGAATCATTAGACATCTGCACTTTGTTGATCCGCAAGGCAGCTCTATTATCTCGGGCTTTTTGCTGCAAAACAAGCACACATGTAATTTTTTAGACTTGTTTAGACTGATATTGGAAGTAATGCCATTCTTTATTACCAACACAAAACCCACAAACGGTTTACAGGGTTTGAATAAATTTCACATAGGAAATAAGAAACTAGGACACCCTCGGTTACATTTCCAGAAAGGTAGCCATGTTTGTTTGTTGTAGCAAAAACAAAGAGTCTTATGGTACCTGTGAACTACTAATCTTCCTAGACACACAAAGTAAGGTTAATGCACCTATGTCATATCAAAGGTGCAGTTAGCAACACACACACACACACACACACACACACACACACACACTGAAAACAGTACAAGAAAAAGAGTCCTATCCATGTGTTTTGCACCAACAGCAGCTTCACTATTTCATGAAACATATGAAGAGAATTGGGACAATATCCGACATCAAGCTAACCACTGTAAGCACTAAACAGAGCAAATGGGAAATTAAAAAACAACAGACATCATTTCAGTTAATAATATAATCAGTTTAACCATTTAAAAACAGCTATAGGAATTAATTTCCGGGTGATGTTCATGATCTTTACTTTTCCAGAGGATCAAATCATCCTGTCAGTTTTTTAAAAGTTTAGTGTGCAAATTCAACACTAGGTTTTTAGAGATGCAAAACAGCAGTCAGAAGAAAGTAAGTATGGCCCCAAATGCATAAAAAGTAAATTAAGAAAAGTAACTGAAATTCATGTATGTAAAATGCATTTTGCAGAAGCAGTGTGCTTTATAGCAGTTCTAAAACTTAAAATACTTTTAGACTAATTAATGGAAATCAGAGGCATAACGTTTTTTTCTGTTTCAACAAAAATGGCAAATAATCATTACCACATAAGGAGCTCTTTCTTGTGAGCTTGCTTTCCTCCACAATTTAGCAATTTGCTTCACTCTTGTAGTCCAATCTGAGAATGCAGAGGAGAAAAAGGAGTAAGATTTTGTTGTTTTGCATTGATTTGGAATATCATCAATGCATCAGTAAACAGTAAACATGAAACTGTTGCCTTTTTCAGAATTCAGAAAAGTTGAACTTTATGAAATAAGATTGGTGCCTAACAGATTTGTAATGCAAGGTTTAACTCAGTGGACTTCCTGTACTGGCAAGAGGTTGGATTAGATAAGATTTTTTAAGGTTCCTTCCAATTTTATGATTCTACAATTTATAACATACCTGGGAACTCCTCCTTTAGATTTGGAAAATTGATATTTGTGTACAAAACAGGTGCTACAGTTGCCATTTCACCAAGTGCTTCTTCCTTTTCCCACTTAAGAGTGCTTCTCTGCGCGTTAGACATGGTATCACCTTCACCATCCAGTGGTGTAGCAGAAGGAACCCAAGAACTGGTGGGATCATTCATCACCGCATTAAATGCTGTATTCTTATCCCTGGCAAAGCAAAGCAAAATAGGCATTTGTTCATTTCAGTAAACGGAAATACATTATTCCAACAAACACACACAAATTAGCAACACCTCAAAATTATTAATAATTTTGGTTACTCTAAAACCCGGGAAGAAGAGAAATCAGAGAGCCCAACTTGTTAGCATCATTATAGGTTCAATGAATATCATTATAGCGATGCTGAAGTAGAGGATATATCAAATTATTCCATTTTACTCACCTTGTGTCTGTGTATGGTGGCTGTGCTATTGTAGAAAATGAGCCTATACCTCCTCCCGGAACCAAAGTTGTACGAGGAAGATGGGGGCTTGGTCCAATTAGGCCATTTATAAGTGGAACTCTTGAAAATGCATTCTCTCCTTTAAAGAAAAGTTGAAAACACAAATAATATTTATTTATAGTAATTTATTTACATATGGGCTTTTAGGGCATATCCCACCCAAGGTGGCTCACAATAACATAAAGCACAATAACTTCAACAATCTAAAATATCATAATTAAAAAACTGATTACTATCCAAAAACCAATACTCTATGTCAGGAAAAATAAAATGTAATAGTAGTACTTTGCATGTGAAAAGCAAACTAAAACTCTGCTTCACTATTTCACAGTACTAAACTAAACCATTTGAAGGGACATTTTCTGCATACACCAAATATTAAACATTCAAAAAATTTACTCTGTTCTGAAGACTTTGAAAGAAGATAACATCCAGGGATTTTGGTTACTCTAAAATTTTACTCTGTTTTGAAGACTTTGAAAGAAGATAACATCCAGGGACTAAGCTCAAATAACTCTGCCTCTCACATCATGCTATTTTGCAGACTAAAGCCTTGTTTTGGCATTGTTTTCTGGGTTCTGGGATGCTGTACAGGAGACAATGTTTGGTTTCAGGAACATATAATGTTCCTTATTCCATGGCTGGAGCCAGGAGGAGCTGAAAAGATGTTGGCCAAGCATCCTTGAGTACAGGGGTGGGAACCAATGAAGTAGCGGGGGCAGGGAATCTGTCAAGGGCTGGCTTTCTTCAGGGAGAATTTGCCAGGAGCTGAGCGACTGTGGGGCAGGGAAGAGAAGAGACAAAAGTGGATGGAATTTGCAGCACTGAAGAATGTTCTCTGTCACCTTTTCTTCCTCTTTCTACCTCTCTCTCACACATACACATACAACTTCGTAGAGAAAGAAAGAGAGGGTTGGATGCAGCCGCCAGGCCACAGGTTGTTCACTACTGTCCTAGGTAGATAGGAGACAGGCTGTATCAAAAGAAACATATCCACCCTTATAGGATAATTTTATTGATAAAAAGAATTACAAAAACAATACTCTAGCTTCCACTTTTCACAAGACTGGGTGCCAATGACTGAATTGTGTGTGAATTGCTAGCAGCTGCATTTTTATTTTTTATTTTTCAAAAAAAGTTAATAAACAAACCTTGATTATGCAAATGCATGAGTTGAGGAGGTGGCGGTGGTGGGGGTTGTGGCAAAGGAGTTGACTGAGTAGCTGAAGGGCTCAGTACAGCAGTAAATAGGTCTTCAACATCCTTTCCTCCCAGCTCTGCAAAACACTGCATGTGAGTATATAAGGTACGGTTGCATTTAGTAAGCTTCATAAAATGATACTAAAAAGCAAGAGAACATACCTGGAATCTTGTACAGTTTGCCAAGAATTGCACCTGAACAAAGTAAAATCAACAGAAACATTAGCAAACATATACGTACAAGGAATTGTGGTAATTGCAACTAATTAAAACCAAGCAGGAAGTAAATCTAAAAAGAAGATCCTTCATGAGGTAATGATATAAGAGAAACATTTACCATCTGTGACCATCTTGTCCAGTTCAGGGCTCAGGATTCTATCTAACTGTTCTTCACTCAGTGGCCGTGAACTCTGACTGACGCTTTGTGGAGGTATAGAGGATGGATCATCCGATATGGGTCCAATATCTAGTCCAGCTGATGGAAGGAAAAGTATGGTTTTAACTAAAAGACCAGCAATAAGCTGAGGTGCCTAGTTTAACAACTGCTTGGAAAATATATTTGAAGCATATTTTTCTATAACACACCCAACTAAAAAACTCGTTTGGTCTAAGAAACAAAGGTTTTGCAAACCTGACTGAACATTATCCTGAATCATAAGCCTCTCCTGGTATTAAGAACTTAACAATTCCAACAAGTGATTGGATTATTTTAACATTAGAGGCTTCTTTGCAAATATTCATCAGCAGGTAAGAGTTAACCTATGGACACTACAAAACTGTCTCTGGAATAGTTGAAGGAGGAAATACTTTCTTTAGAACTGATATAGATACATTTACAGAGAACTTAATATTGTGTCTAAATCTGGTGAAACAAAAATAGCCTGCAGAAATGGATGACTCTACCCTCTTTGTAAGATTCTGCAATTTACAACCTTTTCTAGTGAAAAAGAACATTTGCCAAAGAGAGCCAAGAATACACTGGGGGCTTCTGCCCAAGGCACTATCCTTAGATGTTAGGTGTGGTTTGCCAGAAACATTATTGTGTCTCTTTCCACCTTTGGCTCTGGGGGTGGCGCTGGGGATGCTCAGCAAAAAACAACATTCTGCTTGGCCTTTTCTCCTATATATTACACAGTAGTAGTTTTTTGTCACAAGTCACTTCTTGGTTCTAAACTTCCTGCAAAGGCGTCTGTCATCAATTACAGTAAAAGAGAGACTTCCCTCCAGGCTCTTCAAAATATATCTCCATCTCCTCTCTGAACTGCTTTCTCTATATTAGAACCTGTAGTACTTCATCTATTCCATAACTGATCTAAATCTGGATTCTGTCTGTTTTTGTGTGTGTTTTTTTACTTACATTATTTATTCACAGTATTTATATAGGTCACCTTGTAATAATATTCTCAGGGTAGCTCACAACAGGAAATAAAACAATTTAACATTCAGTAACAATGATACTATGAAAGTACAAATACAGCTTAAAAACAGTTGCTGAGAATAGAAACAGCTGAAAGCTGAAAGAGATTAAAAAGTATAGGAAAATAAAAAAAGATATTTGCCTGGCACCAAAATGACACCAAGGCAAGTGTAGGTGAGCGTCCCTAGGGAGGTCAATCCATAGCCGGGGTGCTACTACTGTAAAAGCCTCTCTCTCCCTTGGCCACTTGCCCATCTCACTTGTAAGGGGCCCTTGAGTAAGGTCTAGATGGAGAAAGATTCAGGAGCCCTGGTTTTAAGTTATGAAGGGTCTTAAAGTTCAAAAATGTCATCTTGAATTGAGCCTGGAATGGACTAAGAGCCAGTGAACAAGATGAAGCATTGTGAGATCAGCTTATATACCTCAGTACACACCAAAGAGTCCACAAACCCCTGACCACTGGAGCCTCCCAAAGTTGTGTGAGAGAGGAGACAGAGTGGGACAGGGTGGGTTTCCCACCTTCTTCTCCTTCCACATGATTTGCCCCTGCGCAGGATTTCCTTCCTTCCCACTGAAAAAAGCAAAGCTATCTCTGGACCAAATAGGTGTCCTGGACACTTCCCTTGGCTGATCTGCATCCAAATCATGGCAGTTGTGAGTGGCTCTTATCTTTGAAGAACCTTGCAAACATGTCAAGGCATGCTTTTGAGGATTTGTTCACATGTCCTACTGTGCCAAACTGCAGAAGGCCTAAACCACTTGGAAAAGCTCTGTTGAATGATTAATAATTATACTAGACTTGTTCCTGTTATCACATCACACCAATGAGAGGTGGAACTAAGTATTTCCTCATGTTGGATTGGCTAGTGAACACCAGAGAACAGTATATTGCTAAGCAGCACATGGTCATGGTTGCTGAGGCTCAACTGAGTGAGTTTTAGTCAACTTGTCTCAAGGGGATCTGAAGCCCAGGCTATCTAGATTATTTATGACCTCTCTGTCTTCTTGTGTGTTTCTCCTAATGGGTGATATAGGCATTGGGAGTGGTGGTTGTGTAGGAGATTAGATTGAGGTGGCTGAGAATTTCCAGTCTAAGAATGATAGAATTCTTGGAATTCTACATACAAATGTTACTTAAAAGGGTTAGTATCATAAACACACTTAACTTATAGCACTTACTCACCACTTAGTAACTACAATATTTAGCAGTATATGAATTTAAATACTTGGAAATACAGTGTTGAAGCCATTACAAAAAATAATACTTAAAGACATAATAGCTTATATAATCTTTAAAAGTAATGACTCCAACCTTGTGTTTTATGCTTGACAAAGTTGCAGTGTCTATCCAGGGCCAAATTAAAAACTGATATTAACTTTTTATTCATGCTTTTCATAATACAACAAACTAAATTAAAAAAGAAGTCTATCACTGTGATGCTCTATAAAGCATACTTAAATAGTGCAGCAGGAAGGAAACGTGTTACTTTGTACTGTGAAAGGCACACACACAAATCCAGTTATTCGCAACATTTTAAAACAAAATTCTGAAACACTACTAGGTGCACTGCACAGGCAGGTATTTAACATTGCACAAGACTCTGCACACAGAGATAGTGAAAGATGAAAGCATTTTTAGTGACATGGAATATATTTACACATGCAAAAATAAAAAATCAGCCAAAACCACTAGGAAAGATGACTACTTCTAACCATGAATCACCCACTGTTTATTTCCTTACCAAAAGGGGAGGATGAGCTCTCAACCTGGAAAGTGCATAAATCAAGACCTACAAGATCCAAACCAGATAAAATGGATGATTATAACAAGAAAGAAAGAAAAGGAGAGGCTGAAAAAGCAAGAAAGAATATAAACCAAAAGTATATACAGCTGCATGCTAAAATAGTACATGGGAATGCCAGACACCAACAAGATTTTTAAAAGTTATCCCCACATCAATAAAGTGCAAAGTAAAATAAAGTGCAGATTTATTGATCAAAGCAAGAAATAAGAAAGAGTCCTTTGCTTGCTGAAGCATACTTATGGTATAAGAAATACATATATAAATAGTTGCATAATACCATGAACAGGATGATTTTATAAATCAAGACAAATTTCACAAAACCAACAAAAACATATACATGTACCTGAATGATCCCCAGATTTCACTAAATCATCAGAAAGAATTCCAAGTATGTCATCATCAGTGCTCAGCACAAGGGCAGCTAATGGGTCATCCGAGGTACCTACAGAAAACAGGTGCTTTACACAATGAATTTATCCACATTTACCTTTTACTCTGCTCTTTCAAGGCAAAGCTCTGTGCTTTAAAGCTCCATATATGAGTGTGTTTTGGTTGGTCTTTTTGCCCTGAGCTTTCCCCGCAATGACCCTTCTTTAAAGCCAAACTGGAGCAAATGTCAATTTGGGTATTCAGTGGACTGACATTTCTTTTGATTGGAATTTAAAGAGTGGGTTTTTGACCCCAGGGAAAAGCTCTGGAGCAATAAAAAATGGAGGGCACTTGGACACAGCACTTTATATCACAGTCCTTGCCTAGAAAGAGTGGAAGAAAGGTCAGTGTGGAAAAGCCCTTAATCATAACAACTGTGATCCCCCATGTTATTTATCCATTTGCTCTGAGCTCAAGGGTTTTTAAACAGGTATTATTTTGAGTATGTGTTTCTCCAATCAGATACCTTTCTTTTATTTTCTCTTTACGAAAAAGAGGCTTGAATGTTTCTTTGTAAACCGAAAGCTCAAATCTAAGTAAACAGTTGAAACACCATTTAACACTTTGGGAATTGGCCTACAATGACTTAAATCAGAGCAAGAAACTGGCAGGCCATGGGTAGGATACAACCCACCCACAGCACCCCACCTCCTCCCCAGCTATCCCTACAGATTTTAGGCTTGAAAAAAAGCCTCCTATTTGGAGCCCATAGAATCCTTTTTCCAAGCTTAATTGCAGTGCAGGGGGCCATGGGGGGAGGGAATCACAGCTGTGATCCTCTTCTGGAAGCAACCTCCAGTGTAATTAGGCTTGAAAACAGCCGTACCAGTGGAAGGCTTTACTCAAGCCTAATTGCTATGGGTGCGGGGATGGATTTCACAAAGGGGGCAGCTAGGAAGGGAAGGGTTAATCATGCAATCTCTGTGAGGATACCCTCTTTCGCAATTAAGACTGATAAGGCCTATTTGTGTGTATGTGTGAAAAAGAGTGAGATCCTGCATATATGTATGTGTGTGCAGCATAATTATGTGGTGTGTGCAGTACATTTATGTGGACACACCAGCTCCTGCAGTACTTTAGGCCCATGCCCTTTTGTTTGGGCCTTACTCACCACTGGCATGTAGGTGCCAGAAAGTGGCCTACGGCTGAAAAATGTTCCTCACCCCCGTGCTGAAACAGCTTGGGTCCATATAACACCTTCCCCATATAATAAACATAGACTGTAATGTCAGCCACTGCTGTCCTGGCCCAGGCTTCATAATCTTTGGTTTTATACCATCTGCACTCCAGCAATTTTTCTCAACTGCTTCAGAAACATGAGCTCTTTGGTAAATCAGGGGGATTCTTGTCACTATAATGAGAGAGTATACTCAAGAGCCACTGTCCAATTGCTACCATCTGCTGACGAGACAATATAGCTATCAGGTTTGAGTACAATTCCACCCCTTCCAACAATGTTGGAAACCTATAGGAACTGTAAACTGCCAGAAGGGCCATAGCTCAGCAGTAGAGAACACACTTACTGAGAATACTAATTAATAAGATAGCTAAGGAAATTATTCAAAATACTTTCCCTAACCACTGTCCTTCTACCAATCCACTCAAAATTCCTGCTTTTAAGAACTCTGCTCTTCAAGTACCCCTTACCAAAAGAAACAAAAACATACAAGCCGTTGTACCTTGTATTCCAGATTTTGATGGAGCTGGAGTGGAAGTTGAGCTAAGAAGTGGATCTGAAGATGGATCTAGGAAATTTGTGTTCAAATTTGCTTTGCAAGAAATGTTAAGGCTGTCTTCACATAAATTATCTAAACTTGGTTTTCTTTGTCTACTGGTATCTAGGAGGTCTTTTCCAAAGAAGGCTTCCTACAAGGAAAAACAAACACATTCCCTACATTTGAGCACTGGAACACAAAACCAAAAACTGATTTCTTTACATACAAAACTATTGTTCACCCAATTTAGTTCATTCTAATGTTAACTTTGTGGCTAGAACATAGTAAAATTAAACTCAACACAAATGACTATTTTTTAATGTAAAGTTCTTGAAGTTAATTCATCGCCCTTTACTTCCTATTCATATACTTGTATCCTATGTAAAAAGAAGAAACATTTCCAATTTGGGGCAATTCTCCCCTCACTCAACAGCTCCCCTTGCCCATCCAAGGTTGTTCAGGAAGCCCCCTGACCCCTTGGATAAGCTTTTTGGAGCACATAGACAGCTGCTAGAGTGAAGAGTAGATGGGGAACTTTTCTTCTGCGAACTTGGTTCAATTCACCTATCTTAGCATACAAACTAGGTAATATATGGTGAAAAGAATTAAGTTCTCCATATTGCTCCATGCTGCTGAAAAAATAGCCTCTGTTTATAAGAATCAGTATACAAAATTAAATCCTCCTAGCAAGGGCAAACTACTTTCAACTGAAGCATCTATATCAACATTAATACAGACATTTGGGTTATGTCTGAATAACATTCTATTGTTTTTGTTGGAAAACAAACGAAACAGGAAAATTAGAAGGAAAGGTGTAATTTATGTTTTAATGCTTAATAGCAAAAGGAGGCTGTTGAAACGATCGCTCTTTATGCAAAATCAACTTAGAGTGATAATGAATTACATAACTGGAAAGCAAATGTTTGTGTTTTACACCGATTAACAGTTTATTCAATATATGCAAATGCTAATCTTAAGCAGCACGCTATGCATAGCAATGACTATACCTGCAAGTACGCTGGGAAGATTTCTTCAAGCTTGTTTTTCTTCTTCCTGTAACGCTTTTTAATTTTTTCTGTATTCTCTGAAACAGGAGTAGTTTCATCAACGGGTGTATCTAGTAGCTGTTCACTCCAACCTAACAATGACAAACATGCATAATAACAAATTTACTTATAACTCTTGCCCACTCTTGAGGTATTGCCCCACTCTGTTTAGCATCTGTACACCTTAGTTTAAAACAGCAATATTATAAAAATTACAATAATGCAGAACTGCAGAGATGGACCAATTTAGCAAATGATGCATAATGTTTTCTTAAGGTATTCAGAGATGTAAAGAGAAATGAAACAAAATCAACAAAATTATTTCTGGGCTGAATTGAGATAACTGTGAAATAATTGCATTCAAGGAAGATAGGGAATGGTTTTTCTTCAACAGAAAATGATTGTTGAATACTGTATACCAGGGACGTCCAACTCCCAAGAGACTGTGATCTACTCAAAGAATAAAAAACTGGCAGTGATCTACCCCTTTTCGGGGGTGGGGAGTTCAGCTTTTTTTTAGAGGGGAGTATCCCGTGATTGGCCCGAACCTCCCACGGATCAACCAGTTGATCCCAAACAACCTGTTGGATATCCCTGCTATATACTGTAGATTGCATATCTGTATTTGTATACATTTTAGTAACAAAGCCTCATAAGTGACAAATGCTATTTTTAAACAAATAAAATTTATTACTGAATTAAACCTGTTAAAAGGATGTTTCATTTAGGTGCTTTCATTAATTCTCATTATATTATTTTATATTAGCAGGATTGTTATTTTTCTCTTGTCACCCAAATGATACTGTGCACAGTTATTCAGCTACTGAAGTAACACTTAAATACATTTAGCACCTTTTCAAGTGTTAAGGAAATGTCTGCAGTGTGTCAAGATATGGAACCTACACATTACCACCTACGTTATGAAAAGCATCAGGAGAGATTTCTAAAAGATTGAGGGGAATTCCTACTTTTGATGAGCATTATTAGGTAACTGAACAAGTCAGTTATGGGTAAATCAATATAATGAATCCAACTGAAGTATCATCCACTTTGCAGTTACTGTCCATTCCTAAAACAAAGCTATGCTAACATAACATTTCATTAACATTGCCTTCATAATGATACAATCTATTGAGACAACAAGACCCAAACCCCAAATTATTGATTATGGTAAAATCCCTGGTTCTAAACAGAGCATTAAAAGTATTGGAGTTTGTGTACATGTTAAGTAAGGAGGGATTTAACCAGGTTAAAGTACCGGTAATTTATCAAGAGCAGATGCTATCACTACAATTTTTTAAAAGGCTGTACTGCAAGAAACCCATTTGTCGGTTTTCCCTCAACACTACTACATTACCTGTAGCCACCTCCTGACAGGCAATTCTGAGTATAAATGGGCAGCATGAGACAGTGTGAACAGATGGCAGAAACAAGGTGAGGTGGGTGGGTGAGCAAGCAGTTGCAGGTGAGGTGAAGAGTTTTATTTGGCCCATAATTTAAGTAAACTGACCTAATTCACACAGATCAGAATGCAGTGATCCTTCCTCTGAATTTCACAATACAGTTTTTTTTGCTTTAAAACATACTGAAGTATGTCATTTAGGATAAAGAATTTATAGAAATGCATACATTGAAATAAAATGTTTATTTCAATATGTATTTTGCAGTAAAATACTGCAAAAAAATAAATAAATAACAATTTTCATAGTTTTTTTTAATCCACAGATTAATGCACAAATGGTATGGAACAGGCGTAAGAATAAAAACATGCAAAATTAATATGAACTGCTCAGGACAGGCACTTTTAAAATGATGCTTCAGGAATAAGTATGTGCTATGGGAAGTGCTGAAAATACAGATGTGGAGAAAACCAGTAGTTAATTTTTTAAAAAATTGCATTATAATGAATCTTAACAATATAATGCTCCTATATTGGAGTACATGTTGCTATAGTGACAGATAATTTAACATAACTATCAGTGTCACATTTAAGTGGTTGATTCACATAATTAGTACCCACTTTCATCTCTGCTGGGTATCTGCTCAGATACAGAGCCAGAGGAGTCCTTCCTTGAAAGAGATCGTTTTGTTTTTCCCTGTCCCGTACGACTCCGCTGACGTACCATAAATCCACCAATGCCTGTAAAAACACATACACATAATACACCTTGAATTTATTTGAATTAGGAAAACATACTTGGATTTCACCTTTTTGTAGATTCACAAACACTAAAGTCCACCTTAAGTATAAAACTGGAAGTGGATACACAGTACATATTTAGTAAGCAACTGGCTCTACATCAGAATACAAGAGGTGGTCATGCAACTTATTTTATGCTACCAGAACATGTGTCCAGGAGCTTTGAGTGATCCAGATGCATGGTCCTGAGATGTATATGTAATGAAAATGATGCACCAGTGCCTCACATACTATAGCAGGGATAGTGAACCCTTGATCCGTGGGCAGCAAGCCATGGCCAACTGCCCCACTCCTGATGTCATATGTAATATCAGGTGAGAGTCTTAAAGTGTTTCCAATTACAGTATTCTCTGGCAAGGGAGGCTTGCTGTCAGTGCCAATCAGCAGTGACAATAAGCTTTCACGAATCAACTAACTGCTACAGAGTTTCCCATCAGAAAAGAATTAGAATGGAAAGCATCTGCCAAAAACCCAATGACTATAGACCAACACAGGAGAATATGATGTCTATCTAGCAAACTTAACCAGATGGAATATGGAAGGGTGAAATAGAATGTCCTTTCATTCTTGCTGAGAGGATAATTTACTGGGTAAGACATTAGGTAGAAGTACAGACGAAGTACAGACGTTGGGAGAGTTAGGAACAAACTGATTAGACCTACTGATGTTTAGACCTACTGATCCTTGTAGAACATGCAAAATTCCCTCATCCTACATGTATAGAAAAAGAGTCTAAATTGAAACGTTTGGATTATGTTGTTGTGACAAGGAAAACAATATTCCAACTTCACTTTCAAAGCTAGTGTCCCCCTTCCTGATACAGACTGTCTAGAGTTATTATACTTTGCACATGCACTGGGGCAGAAAAGAAATTTCTTTTAACTGCTATGGTAGTTATTTGCTTTAATGAAAGGTGCTCTAACAGCACCGCCATGATAGTGTTATGGGGAGATAGTGTGTGCTCGCATAGACATTTTCCTGTCTTATACAGTGGAAGCAAACCACTCAGAACAGCAGGCCACCTATCAGGTTTAATGATCCAATGGCAAGTTTCAATACAAAATTAGTACTTAAGAGAATGATACGGTAGTTCTCCTGTTTCGCAACATTGGAACACCATTCTTTAGAATCAGGAAATGAATTGCAACTCAATTAGAGGAAGCTGGAATATACAACAAACAGGGAAGTGATAATTCTCAGCAAAATCTTATTTAGTCACTCAAGTTTGTAAGTTAAAAGATTATTTACATATAGATAATAAATATAAACCTAATGAATATGCAAACATCTGGAGCATGTACTCTACCAGGTCTGTATGGTTTTCTCTTTCTCTTTTTAATCCCCTCAGTTCCTTCTACTCCTTTAGGATCATCATCTGCAGGCTCCCGTTCAGGGCTTGTATCAGATTTTCCCTCACAGTCCATGAGATCTCCTTCTGAATTTAAACACACACAAACACATAAAACAATTATAAAGTAAAATTCATAGGAAGTTGTCATTTTCTCTTACAGAATTCTCAGGAAAAAGCTTCCTAAGGTATGTAATGGCATATATAAAATAATGAGCATAATAAAATCACACACAATTTTAAATGACAGCACACTGAGGTAGTAGTAGTAAAAACGGACTCTGCTAAAATCAAATGCCGGGAAAAGACAGAAGGTATAAATGCTACTAGGGATGGTGACTGACATGCAGAGAAAGGTGCGGAATTTCAGAGGCAGGGTGCCATAACTGAAAAGGCCCTGTTTGCCACCCAATGCACCTCTGATGGTGGGATGGGGGGGGTGCACTGAGCAGAGCTTCCAAGTTCAAGTAGTTCTTCTAAGTCTGCTGGTCCAGGGTCATCTAAGGTTCATCCGGCTTGAATGTCATTAGGACATGTGTACTTGTGCCCAGGTCCCATTTCTTCAACCTGAGTAGCAGCTGGCAATCAGTAAAAGTTGCTAAAAGGTACTGAAGGTATGGAAGACAGCTGGGCATCCTGTTTAGGGGAGTTTTTACTGTTTGATGTTTTATCGTGTTTTTAATGTTCTGTTGGGAGCTGCCCAGAGTGGCTGGGGAAACCATCTAGATGGGTGGGGGTAATGATGATGATGATGATGATGATGATGATGATGATGATAATAATAATAATAATAATAATAATAATAATAATAATAATTAAACAGCACCTAATACACCTGTACTCATAAGCAGGCACTTATCATACTAATGAATAGCAATATTGTTGGGTATTTTATTACATGGGTTTTATTATGCAAGTCGTCTTTCTACTATGTGTCAGTAAGTATTGTACTAGTCAGGTATTTCTCATTAAAGTTAAAATCCATTCATGACCTATGTATCTCCTTATATAACATCACCATTGTGAAAGTCTAACATCCCTTTGCTAATAAAGGTACTGGGAATTAATTGCTTATGTCATAGCACTTACACCAACATGGAAGGGCTCCAGATGCAGTGGTGGAGTACCTGTTTTGCATGCAAAAGGTTGCTAAAGCCACTGATAGGCAGAGCAGGCAACCAAAGAGTTATATATAGTTGGAAGGTTTCTTGGAGATAATCTAGTCCAAACCTCTGCTACATGCAGATCTGTAACATTCTGTCTACTGAAGGGCAAAATTTCTGGTTCTCTTCTGGAAGACCTGAACTACTGAAAATCCCAACTGCCTCAATAACCCATATCCTTCTGTAAACTGCTTCTATTGTTAACAGCGACATACAGCACAAAGCAACAATTACCTCTACTGTCATCCATCTCGCCATCCCTTGAGTGTTCTGATTGGATGTCAGGCAGGGTCTGGAGTACAGCCACACTATTCTGGTTTATAATCTTCAACTTGAGCTTTGGCTTTGTCCGTTTTCTTCTTGGTACAACAGCACTGAGGCTCTGTAACTGAGACATCCCTGTTTCTGTCAGACAGACTCCATCCTGAGTGTATGTCTTCGGTGGGTCTATGAAATTTGCATGAACCATAACAGGAATACACAACTTTAATAACCTTAGCTTACAAGCATTGTGTAACTATATTCCACCACCCCCCAACTTTAAGGAACTTGCAATTAACATACTAACAATTATCCATTGTAACATCAGAGCAAAAGAAATAAAAATGAGCAGAACTATTTCTGAAGTAAATCAACATTGGTTCAGAATAACACAAAGCTTTTCCATTGATATATTATTTATTCCAATCTGATAGAAAGAACAAATGACTGGTTCACATGTCATGCTAAACTCAACCATGGTTTAGTAAAAGTGTGTGGGTTCCCAGAGTCTGGGAACAATCCTCTTTGATTGTTTTACTGCTGCACCATGCTGAACTAAGCCACAACATCTGAATCTGGGCTTCAAGTTTTGCTTTTTCCAGACTAACCATGGGCGCTAACCAAGGTTTGTCCTGTGGTTTATGGTTTTTTCCAGGACAGGCTGGGTTCAGATGGCACACTAAGCCAAACTATGGTTTCACTAAAGTGTGGTGAGTGAATTACCAGGGGTGAAGCAGCAATGAGCTCCTCCCTGGAAGCCTATGTGGTCTTGCTAAGCCTAAATTTGGATTAGCATGAAATGCAAACCAGACCATTGTTTCTTTACAGTTTTCTTGATTGCTTCCTGCAGATATTTCTTCATGCTATCACCATAGCATAACTACTTTGACCCTGCAAAGGTTCTACTCAAACTGAGTCCAAGGAAAAACCCCAAAAGGCTGTTCCATAAGCAATTTATAGCAGTGCTCATGTTAAGGGAGAAAAGGTAACAAATTAATGAAATCCAGGAAAAAACCACCCACTAAAATGTCCCATTTCAGCCCTGTTTTGGGCTCACTTTAGGGATTTACTTAAACAAAAAATCTGCCTGTTCCATAAATTTTGAAGAGCAGTTGCATGTTCAAAAAAACAAAACTTATAAGCACACACTTTTAGTAAGAGGCGATATGATGACAAAAGATAAAAAGAGCTAAGAAACGTATTGATACATTGTATAACTTATTTCTAGGTTAAGCAGTAACCATGTTAGGGGGGAGAAATAAAGAATTTTAAAAGTTACCAAATTCCTTTGCTTTTGTTATAATTTGAGGGGCAACTGATGGTTCACAGCATTCAGAGGAAGGCACTGAAAGATAAAAATTGAAATTGGCTGTGAGTCCTGGAAGACCTGCTCCCTGCCTTGCAGGCCTTTTCCACATGGCAATGCCCTTATTGACTCCAGCTACAAAAGCTGAGGCTGCTGAAGAAGCCGGATATCATCTGGTCTGTCTCAGTGCAGACCCAGGTCATCAAGTCTGAGCTTCCACAGCTGCCACCACCTGCCATCAACCACTATTGGCAGGACTGGCAACAACAACACTAGATATGTTCTATGTTCATAATAGTATTTTATTCTCTTGTAAACTATGCTACTTTAAATGTGCATTTTATATTGGACTTCCTTTAGTAATGTTTTATTTTGAAATATTTTAAGATAATACTGTAGTTTCCTGTTATTAATATTGCTTTGGCTGTGTACCCTATAAATGACTTTCATCAGTAACATTTTATTATAGATTGCTTTATTTGATGTTTTAATGTACTGTAAACCGCTTTAAGATTTTTTTCCTTAAAAATATAAAGCGGTATAGAAATGAAATGCATAATGATGATGATGTTGCTTGTATTAAAATATATAATCTTCTATAACTATAGTTTTTGATGTTGGTATCATTTGTAATCTTCTGCAAGTCTCTTGTGCTCAGGCATGTCAGAAGAGCATTATTAAATTTTTGAACAATTGAATTTTTTTAGGCTAACAAATTTCAGTTGACATTCACTGTTACCAGGAATACAGTGGAAGGCTGAATATACAAATTAAAAACAACTATGTGCTAATAGTGTGTTGAAGAAATGCTTATATTTCTGGAAGCACTAGGCACAATCTAAAGAACATTAATTCCATAACAGCTCTCATTGAAAGCAGTAAAGCTTACAGCCTAATTCCATTCATGCATACCTGCAAGTTATTTTTTTTATGACCTGTTTTTACCCACAGCACCAGAACACTCTGCCAAGGCACCTATGCACACAATTTCTTACTGATATACCAGATGACTGCTTACTCTCTGGTAGGTCTTCCTCTCTGCTGGTAGAGTGGCACTTACTCAACTTCCAAAGGACCCTCAGTTGGCCTTTGGCTGGCTTTAAGATTGCTCCCTTAAATCAAGCCTTTCTCTGGGTTGTGAGAGAAAGCGCAATGTACCATTTGTCCCTTTCAACAATAGCATTCATTTATTTTATTTCTTTGTATGCACAGCCTGCTCCATCTTGAAAAATCTAGGCAGGTATCAATTAATTTTAAAAAAATGTAAATAATGCCTTTAAAATAAAATGAAAATCTAATTTGATGTAAACCTGAACAAGTTTATTTTTTAATGGTGTGGGAAACAACATTCCATAGAGGTTAAAGCCTGGATAATTTGAGAGACAGGGGGGTGGAAAGGCAGAAGCACATTTGGGAAGCCAGAGAGGCAGCAGTCCCATTTGACTTAGAAATAGCTAATTAAGACAAAGCATGATAATTTCAGAATTAACTAGCAAGAAATAGTATGGGCAGACAGTGATTTGGATGTGGCAGCTGTCAGATTAACATATGAAGAAAACAAGAAACATAAGTTAGTTTAAAGATCAATGACACAATCTGCCAAGTGGTCAACCTCCATGAAGGACTCTGGTGCAAGACCCTTTGAAATAGATGGAAGTCTGCCATTCTGCTATCACAGTCATTTCCCAAAACCTTCCATGTATCAAAAGGTTATTGGAAAACCATTAGCAGCCCACTAAGAAGGGTTTCAGGATATGAAATTCTTTTAGACCCAGTGTTGTTGTTTTTACCCTTTTTCTGCATTATGTGGAAGACACAGTGAAGTAAGATCAAAAAGAATTTACTGCATGGTTTCTAATACAGTAACCACCACTAGAATTTTATAGCTGCTGGAATTTTATATGCAGGAAGGTGAGAGTGGAGATTATCAATGACACCACCTATTGAAGAATGGATTGGTAAAATATGGAAGTTTGCTTCAATGGCTGAATTAATATGATACATCAGACCCAAAGTGGGGGAGACAATAACAAGGTAAATTTATGATGAATGTCATTTCCTTTATCAAATATAGTAAGAAAAATTGGATGCAATCTGATATAAACCATGGTTTAATGTGAAATGTGATTAATTTTGCCATTTGGAATTCCTTAATGGTGGGAAGCAACAAGAAACTGGTCACCTTTGAACGTGATATGACAGAAAAGAAAGAAAGAGAAATGAAGTCAGAGTAGCAGTTATGCTTCATTTGTGGATAGCGCCTTAGCTTCCATAATATATGGAACAATAATGATTGAACTGAGGATAAATCTTGTGACAATGCCTTTATATATATAAAAAAGGATGAGTGTGAGAAAAGAGAAAAATTTGGAAATGTGTTTCTGGTATTAAGAAAGAATGAAAAACTGGAAGTTATTACAGGATATTGTTAATAAAAACTATTGATAGGAATAGCTATCCATGTGTTTGATATGATGTAGAGAAATGCGGTATATATGTTTGTTTGCCTAGAAGGTTTTCTCTGTGTGTTTTATTTGGGGGGGGGGATATTCTGTGTCCTCTTTGACTGTCAAAGGTCATGGCCTTATATTGTTATTATGTCAAAAGCCTGTCTGGCATTGGCAGCTTAGTGAGAGGTAGGAGAGAGGCAATCACCTTGAGAATTTATTATATACGGCCTGGATCAGGTAAATTTATTCAAATTGGTCTATGTGGCTGCCAGCTAGGAAAAGAGTTGAGATTTGACAGGGAGAGATGGTACAGTAACTCTGACTGCCATCATCATTGCTTAGAGCAGTGGTTCCCAATTAGGGGTCCAGGGACCCCTGGCGGTCCATGGAACACATCCAGGGAGTCCACGGCCCCATCCCTTGCTTCCCCCCAGCTAAAATTTTGTCATTTTTGCATGGTAAAATCACAAATTTTATGGTCTGTTTTAGCGCTGCGCGGTTTTCCAAGATATTGGCCAAAATTGGTTTTGAAATCACACCTCAATAATGATTTTGACCCGGCAATACACAGCCATATATTGCTCCTCATGCGAAGGAAAGCAGGGCAGCTGATTGCAAGGTGCTGCCTTTCGCTCATGCTGACGGAGAGCAGGGCAGCTGATTACCCTCACATCAAGGCACTGAGGCAGAGCAGCTTTTCTCAGTCAGCAGGAAAGAAGCCACAGTAGATGTGCATCTTCGCTGGCTGCTCCACTGACAGCGACTTCATGCACCCCCCCATCCCTATCCCCTCTCACTCAAACCACGAAGTAGAGGTGACTCCGCTTCTTCAACTCCCCCCACATATACGATCTCCACAGCTACGCCTTCCCTCATTGTCACACCTTGTTTGATTGCCATGACTGTTCCTTCCCTCACCCCCATGCCTGATTTCCAATTTCAGACATTGTGATATATCAGAATATTGTGATGTTTATCTGTTGATGTATCACAATGTTGAAAACCAGATATCACTCAGCCCTGGTGTGTTTTTAGTATACCTAAAATCCTTTGCTTATTAGGGGCTACCCCACATTTTGTTCAAAAAATTGCTTTGGAGAGTAACTACCATAGACTTATCAAAATTTTCAAAAGTAGAGGCTTGGCTTTTGAAAAAATAGGTGGTCCTCAGTAATTAGCTAATTGAGAACCACTGACTTAGAGTAAAAAACAACACATATTTTTACATGTCTGCTGCTATTAATGCAACTTATGAAAAAAATAATCCTGAGAATCTTGAGGTAAGAGAAGTCTATCTGACACTGAGAGCAAAGTATTCAAGATAATGTTATTGTTAAATAATGAATTTCATCTGTTCAAAATCATGGTGCTCCGAGTGCAGTCTTTCTCTCACTTGTGGGCACACTCTTGCTGCTATTATAATTTTAAGCAGACTTACAAATCCTCTGGGAAGAGATTTACCCAGCTTTCTACTCTAAATTGTTTTTTTCCTCATTAATAATCTTGCAGTGCTAAAAGCAAGACAAAAGAAATTATTTCCCTCAAGTACTGCCTCTGAAATCAATTCAGCATCTGCCAATCAGGAGAAAGACCAAAAGAAGTTGTTTCCAAAGCTAGTGCTACGCTGCTAGATACCCAATTAAGAAATTCCTTACCATTTGCTGGTGGTATGTATGGCTGACACATGGTACAGTCAAAGCCACTGTCAGCCGTGCTTTCAACTTCCTCGTCTGTGTTTAAGTTTTGACAGATTGTGTGCATCCATCTGGAAGTTAAGTTAAAAAGGAGAAAATGAAACGTATACCATTTTATGCCAAAACACCATTCAGACTCTCTTTAGATTGAAAGAAGCACAGAGCACGTCTACTGCTTTAAAAGTTTCCCTGTAAAGAGGCATGATATGAAGACCCCAGAGGAAGTCTGCTTTAGTCCCAGAAGATAGTTGTTAAAATGGTCAGATAAGACAGGAGTACTTTGGGTAGATGGTTTGTCCACCCAGGGGAGCAGTGTTCACTCTCTGCTAGACGGGATTATACTCTCCCCAAGCAACAGGCTGTACTTTGGGAGTGCTCTTTGCAATACAGAAGCAACTTGCACCTCTAAATGTTGCATCAGAGGCCTGGCTTGAATGTCGTATTACATCACAGTTAAAAACAAACTATGAACAAACATCGTGCTGGTGCATGCTGCCCAACATTTCTCACTCTCTGCTCCACTCCTGCTCCTACTGCTGCCGTGCTGCAATGTAACAAGCCAGGCTTGTGGTTTCCCTCAAACCAACCATGAGCAGTAAGCCAAGAACAAACCTTGATTGCTATCCATGGTTTTTTGGACAAAAACAAATCATGAGCCTGGGTTCAGACATTATGATGAACCAGTGGCGTAGCGTGGGTTGTCAGCACCCGGGGCAAGGCAAGTAATTTGCGCCCCCTAACCCGTGGATTTGCGCCCCCTAACCCTAACCCCCAGATGTTGTGCCCGGTGCGGCCGGCCCCCCTGCACCCCCCACTCTACGCCACTGTGATGAACCAGACTATGGCTTGTTTCCAAGAATGTTTAATCACTGGACACCAGCGAGTTGCATGTCCACATTCAAATATACTTGGTTTTAAACTATAGTATAACGTGATGTATGAACCAACTCAAGAGTGCCATTTATCAACTCAGGATGAAGAGATAACTTTCTTTAAAAAAAACAACCATGGTGGTTTTCTTCTTTCTGATATTAGCTACAGCTTTTTCTTTGAAAGAGGCTTTCTCTTATTGGAAAGTGACTCTGATAAGGGAGAGAAAGTAAATTCCATATGATAAATTAAAACAATCTTCAGTCCACATGACACTATGAGCAAATTATTGACATATGAAAATATATAATTCACTGTGTAGCAGAAACTCTGACCTGTCACACTGTCTGCATTGCAGAATAAGCTCTTCTTCTCTGTAATTGCAACAGCAGACTGGGCAGGTAGATAAACTTGCACAGGGAGCACACTGTGTGTAATTATTTTGCCATTCACATCTAAGACCAGGAGACGTAGCACCACAATGTCTGCACCAAACACACCTGTAAAACACAAAACAATATCTTTCTTAACATGGGCTCATGGCAAGATTCACTGCCTAACTTTATTAAAATACCTATTTTCACCTTAAAATTGTATTATCTTTAAATTACAGCAAAATGTAATTTTCCAAACCAGCCTTGCCGTATTATATTAATTAAAAGAAAATATAGTCAGATTAAAAGAAAACATTAAAAGTGGGGGGGGGGGAACGAAGTTACACATACCATTTGCATTTCCACCCTCCTTTAGGAACTGTCTGCAGTGGCGGATCTAGGCAGTAAGTGTGATAGCTGATATCACAATCATCGCAAAGGAGCAGTCTTCCTGGATCTGTAGCCTTCCCACAGGCTTCACACACAGTGCATTCCAGACATCTCCAACCTTTGTGGAGCACCACTTTTGTTATCTGCATAGTGGAAGACAGCAGGTAATTATTTATGGAAGCCATACAACCTCAGTTGATTTACAGGCTTATATTCTCAATAAATTTGCTTCTATCATTTGGAAATAGTATTTTTGTAATGTTTATGCTCTCCTTTTTGTTTTAGAGGGAAGTCCTCGTTTTTTGAGAAGTCAAAAATATCCTTGCATTCAATAGCAATGTACATTGTGCTCTCCAAGATTATGGATGAAAATTTGTTTTAGATTTTTTAAAAAATAAAATTGCCCAAGTGTAAGGATTCAACGTACTCTCAGTTATTGCAAATATCAAAATCAAGATTCACATTTACTGAAATTAAAAGACAACATAGTTCCAAAATCTGGAGAAATACAGTTTGCTCTTGATTTACAAATCTATTTGGCATCTCCTCCCCATTATGGCATTTAAACAAAAATACAATAGTGCCAAATATTACTTTCCTAATTTTAAATATGGCTATCGTTAAGAAACATACATCAAAACTTGAAAAAAGAAGTTTTTCAAAAAGGTCCATCATAGTACTTGACAGAAGCAAGGCACAATGTTCCAAACCTCTGAATCAGTCTTTACCACCATATGTCACAGTGCAAAAGCCAGTTTACATATCACTCTGTTGCAAAGTGATCATATGAATACCAACCTCACACTGCTTATTTAGAACCCTAGAGATTCTCTCCCACTAGCAGAGATGGTTGGGGAAATATGAAGTGTTCATGCTCTGTGAAAAGAGCGAGTGTGCTCCAGTTATGTCGCACACTCTCAAAAGGAGCAATTCCTTGCAAGAGGTAAGAAGTTGGTACTGGCTAGATAGTTCTTTCTTAGACAGTTGAAACTTCCATCTTTCTTGGGGGAGGGCAGGAGAAAACAAAAGAGAGCTGCTCCTGACATGCTAAGTATGAGAGGGCTGGAACTGTCTCCTTCACAAGAGTACAGGAAAAGTCAAGGGGCAGGCAAACACTGGTAAGGAAAGGTGTTTGTAGGTTCAGGATTTTAAGCAATCAAATCAGTGTTGGTTTTGCTGTGATCATTAAGAGTGTAATGTGTGAACCAGCTCTACCATTCCTGAATGTCTTTCTTTTTTCATTCACTAGTGTACGACAACACAGTGGTGTTGTCTGTTGGAGTAATCAACCTAAATTTTCTTCAAAGCAATTCATGAGGATTAAAATGCAGTGGTGCCTCGCAAGACGAAAATAATCCGTTCCGCGAGTCTCTTCGTCTAGCGGTTTTTTCGTCTTGCGAAGCAACCCTATTAGCGGCTTAGCGGATTAGCGCTATTAGCGGTTTAGCGGCTATTAAAGGCTTAGCGGCTAAAAGGCTATTAGCGGCTTAGCGGCTTAGAAAAAGGGGGGAGCGAAAAAAATCGCAAGACTCGCAAGACGTTTTCGTCTTGCGAAGCAAGCCCATAGGGAAATTCGTCTTGCGAAGCGCATCGAAAAACGGAAAACCCTTTCGTCTAGCGGGTTTTTCGTCTTGCGAGGCATTCGTCTTGCGGGGCACCACTGTGGCTACTTTTATGGAGTGTTCAAAAGTTTACCCCCTCTACTACACTAATCATTCTGTGAGAACAAAAGCTGTCTAGAGTATGTTATAGCTTCAGTACAACCCTTTCATAAAAGTGCATGTGATTTAATACATTAAAAGAATATTCCCTTTTTAAATAACTGCACTTAAAAGACGATTCATTATTTATATGCTAAAGCAAATAGCTTATTATCTGTGCATGTCTTCCCATAACTATCCAAATTTAACTTTTTGCACATTCTCTCCTAGCTTAATGAATGTAAGAAATTAACTACTCCAGTTTCTGAAAATTCTGATAGCCAGCAGACAAAGTGAATTAACCAAATCTTACTGCGGTCATAAATGAAAATGAACTATATTTTTTTAGGAAACCAGCCTTAAACAAAACAAAACACACTATACTGCTTCATATCTTAATATTTAGGTTATATCTAGCTCAATACTGAGCTCTTATCTCAATACTTTCTTTTAACCATCTGCAAGATAAACGGTGCTATTTATAGCTGAAAAATTACACAAAGGTTAACTTCTCTTGCATTTATAAAATGTCATTTAATTAAAGTGCTTTGTCAGTTGCATACAAATAATGGTCACATTTCCAGAGGAATATTTTACAAGCTAAAATACTCCTTAATAATGTAAAAACTGGAATCAATGCAGTGTATGCAGGGACAATATGCTGACAATAATTTCAAAGTGCTCACCTTAATACTGACACAGTATGGATGGTAACACTGACCACACTGAGAGCAGGCAAGCAATCGTCCTTCTGCACCTTGGCCAAAACTCCCACAAACTACACACATATCCTAGAATATCAAAGAAACATTTTCAGGTAAACAACTAGTACTAGGTAATTAAAACATGGAAGAAATATACAACTTTAATCCATTTTTAGCAAACTTTGTTCTCTTTCAAAATTTCAGGTGTATACAGTCTTCTCATTATTATCATTAATATACCCCATGTATACAGCAAAAATTAGTAATACTAGTAAAACTATCTTGAACATTTTTGTAATGACAGGTAGTTAAAGTCTTAAAACAATTTTAAAAATCTACAAGAATTTCCAAAATATATTAGAAGCTCATTGCAAATGTCCAAAGAGAGATGGACCAAAAATATCAGCTCAGCTTTAGATCTAACTCACCTCTAGCTTTAAAGACCACTAGAATTATGGCCAGAAGCTACATAGCAGCCAGTGTAATAACAAGTGATGAAGCAATGCTATTACCTACCCTCAAAACTTAAGAGGACAGTAGCCACACAATGCAATAACTGCAGCCTCCCAACAAATGGTATTCTGTTTTCTCTACTATAGTAGCCCATATACAGAATAGTTAATCCCTAAATTTAACAAAACACTAACAGGCTTATTACTTGTTTTATGGTTCACCAAGTAATGTTATAAATTATCTAGATTAAACACCTATGGATAAATTAACTATTGTCAAATGTCTTGCTAGGAAGAGGTTGGATGTCACCAGAAGTGGACAGCTAGAATAAACAATACCATTAAATATTGCCTACACTTTTCATCTGAGGCTTAGAAATTGGGAAATAGCCAATGACATTAGAAAACAATAAAATATGAATTAATATTGCAACCTGATGCAAAGTAAACTTGTCACTGCTAGAAAACAGAACAACAGTATTGTGCATTGAGTTTTCTTCCTCGTCTTTGTTAGATGAAATGTCCATATCTGTGACCTACAAATAAAAGAAAACAAAAACTTAACAGTTTTCTGGCAGTAAAAGCAGATCATTGTGAGCAGAGACACGAATCAAGACTTCTGCCTGCTCAAATAATATGCTAGAGATTCTTACCCCTGGAGAAAGAAAAGATCCAATTCCATTTTTAAGTTTTGATCTCCCCCGTCCACCTCTTCCAGAAAGGCCTGCACCACGTGGTCTCCGCTTCCCAGGAAACCCTGAGCCACGACCCTATTTAAAGCAAATTAAAACATTTAGATGGAACTAAGCAATGCTTCATAGAAATGTTCCTTATAAAGCAGACTTTGTTAGAATACAACAGGATTTTGTATTTTGCAACACAACAGGATTTTTCACATGAGCATGTCCCACAGCAGGGCTTGCAGATATGAAGAGATCTTGATACACAGCATATAGTGAGGGTTGCGGCCTATGAACCTTTGTCAAGTATCTTATTATGAATTTTGATCCAGGTGGGGTTTTTGATTTAGTGGGAGTCATTTGCTAGCAGAAGAGGAGGAGAGGAAGTTTTTGCTACCCAATAATCTGTCCTGAAAGGTCGCCTGGCAAATAATGTTTTTCCTTCTCTCCAATTAGCAGGCACCTCTGCTGATACAGCAGTGCAAGAAGCACCAACTAGATTCCACTCTATGCTTATATCCTGCATTGGCGTAAGAGTAGCTTCCCATCAATCTCATCAAAGGCATGCCTAACACTGTACACACTATTCACAAGGTATGTAATAGACATTGATGACTTGAGAAAATGGGGAGGGGGAGTAAAACTATTGCTTGCTAAGAGAAAATTCACAACAATGTTCACTCTAGCTGCACAGATAGTTCTAGAAGGATGTTATCAACTGAAAGTACCAACACACCATTAGCTTAGATCACTAATAAAATTTGTAAATGATACAGAAAGAAAGGACACGTTTTCATGAAACTTAATATTAAATTAATAGTACAATTACTGATACAAACATATCAATCAAATGTGGGTGTGCTGAACATGAGAATACAAATGAACAATTCTAAGTCTCATGAGAAGAAAAATTCTTTTCAGCTTGCTCAGGTCTTAGGCTGGTTACTCTAGATACAGAGTTCATCTCTTCTAATAATGTATACAACTAAAGGTTATTTTGAAACAGGAAGCACAACAAAAAGCAGCAGCACCTAGTAAACAAGAGGTAATACAATAACCTTCACAAAAATACTGCAAAAATAAAAATATTGATTTTATCTGTACTGTATCTATATTATGCTGATAATCTTTCAGGGCACATTTAGTATTTCAGCTTTTGAGATTTAAAAAATTCTTAGTTAGGCTAGATTCTGGTGAAGAATTCTGGAAAATTCAGAACCTTGCATACTATTTTGCGATATTTCGGTTGACTTAATAAAGGTACTGTCCTAATATGGATTTTTTACTTTGTGGAGCCACACAGCTACCTTTACTTTTTATGTTAGTAGCAAGCTGCCATAAAACTCTTTCTATGGAAATAATAATCTGCAGCCCTTTGTGTGAGACCTTCTGCAGGAGGAGCAGAGAAAATTAGTTTTACAGCAACCTCTAAAGTATGCACTGGCCACTGGAGGTTTCATACACCATATACATTGGTCTCCCATCTATGTTTTATTTCAGACTCCATCCAGATGATAGCAGTAACTCATAACATACAACATGGCCCAGTTACAGTGTACAGAATACACCCTGTAGGCGTTAAGCACCGCATACAGCTGAATTAGAAATTGACTCAATGTTCATTCTGCATGCACTGAGAGAGAATGTAGGGATTTTTAAAAAGCAAGTTATACAGCTGTTTAAAAACTGGGTTTAAGTAGCATATTAATTTAGCTATGCTTCAGAAGGGTTTTCATTAGTATCTTTTTATAATGGAGAACAGCAGAGAGATAGCAAAGGATAACAAGAATATAAATACAAATTAATTACCACTTTGATGCTCCATATGGCACTGCCAGGTAGCGGTCTGGACTTAAAAGTTTCCCGACCTTCTGAAATGTCTGGGGACCAGGAAGGTGGGCTCACTGTATTATGGCTACTCCAAGCCCCCTAGGATATGTCAGGTGAGAAAATAGATGTATAAAACTCAGCCAAATAAAATAAAAATAAAGAACGCAAATAAAAAGTTCTGAAAGCAAAGCACATGCAGGCACACAAATACTTGGTTTAACAAACACATGGATTTACTGGGATAAATTTCAACCTAGCACTCACATTTATACAGGATGAGCATCAGACTTCAAGTGTGAATAAAATGTTGATTAAATAATAAATATAAAAGAGAAGCACTGCCGGAAAACAAAAGATTGCTTGGCATGAGGAACAGATGAAGTGTGACTGTGACTCAGTTATAACTTTTATTACTACAATACTAAACCAAGATACACCTATTTGGGATCATGGCTGTATTTTTATGGCAATATTATTTCTGTATTTCAGTCTGCATCTTGGAGAAGGCAACTGACTTGGGCTATGTTGTGTGACTGTTAAAATAAATTTAAAAAAATTACAAACCAGAAAAGCTAAGAAGCATAGCAGACAAAAATGGATTAAAATAAAAGGTATAATATGAAAATGAAAAATAAACGAACAGTTAAAATATCCATGAGCTGAAGCTATACCACCCAAGCACTATTTTAAAAAAACAACTGAAATTCTTATATCAAATAAAATTAGCAAGCAATCTTGTCTATAAGTGCCTATTATATTGTATTCTGTAGAGTCCAAAAATGGACTAAGATTGAATTCACCAAGGCAATTTCCATGAGCTGAATTGCACATATGAGTTTTCTATACTTGTACATAAGTCTTTATGTATAGGAATACAATCCCTAGATGGAGACTGGGGATCAGACGTCATCTGTAAGGATCCCAGAACTGCATTTGCAATACTCTCCACCCCCAATCCTTGCTAATCTTTATTTCACTTTTGCTATGCATCTACAGTAAGTGTAACAGGTGGCTGTTTCTTTGAACAGTATCAGTAATGCTCTCAGTTTCCACACAAAAAAAATATTTAGGAATAGGGTTCCTCAAATTTCAGGACTGGAGATACTGTGGCCCTCCAAATGTGACTGAACTGCAACTTCTATCATCCCGTGCTGGCTAGTACTGATGGAGTCCCACAATGTCTCTGGAGGATAACAGCTTCCTCTTCCCTCTCATAACTGGAAAAAGTCTCTAAACTTTAGGTACCCTCAGAAATACAGTTGTTTTATCAAACAGACAGTTGTACAACAAAATCTTTTAGACTACTCTAGCACTAAGAAGTCTTGTAGCACTAAAACTCCACTTTCATAACTTAATAAAAGTACTAAAATATGATTCTATGAAATTTCATCCTAAATATACTAAACATAAGAATATTTCTACATTTGTGTGTGCAGCTAGCTTCTTGAAGGTGTCAGCTGACACACTAGTGTTATGTATACAGACAAAATAGCAAAATATGGTTTGTCAAGAATCAGGAAATAATGAAAGCAATTAGCACATGTGAATGAGTGCATCATCAGAAGATTAATTCGCTAACTACCCAAATCATAATCTGGTGCCATGTCTAAATAAGACCATTATCTTCAAAAGAGATTCTCAAAAACAGGAAGAGCACTCAGGCGTTTGATTAATGTCCATGAAAGCACAACTCAGGAGAAAGCTCATTTACTTAAAACAAAAATAAAACAAAAAGTAGTAATTGGTGTGCACTCTGAAACAAACTGCCATTTCCTTAGAATTGATATTCATTAATAAAGAAACACACAGCATCAACAACACAGATCAAAAGTTTAAGAAAAATGTTAACAACTACACTGCCCAATGGAAAGTCCATTCCTACTTGCCTATAATAAACAAGAACAAAGCGAAGGTAGGGTACAGCCAGCAAGTAGCAGGAAGAGGCAGCAGTTCAACAGCAAGCAAGTTCCAGTCTGATATTACAGATGTGTTCTACCTCTATTTTTTCTGGTTGATCATGCAGAAGTGGATTATCTATTATTAACTGTGCTATCAGGGAGTGTGACCCTGACGGAAACCAACTCCTGCACATCTCTAACCAATCAGAATGAAGAAGAAGCAGGACACACCAATAATATCCATCACTGGAAACTCCAGGGTCCTGCTAGAACTATCAAATTCTGTGCAGCTTCCTTTTTCAAAAGGCTCCTGAGCAGCACCATTAAAACAAAAAACTAAGCTGCATCTATCCAGCGAGCCTTTGCATACATATTGGTCAGTGACGGTAGTGGTAATTATTTTTATTGAAACTTAAGGCATGCTGGCTGGTAAATGTGCATAATATTGCTTTGCCACAACGGCCTTCAAAATGGCAGCATGTTTGCTCTCTCTCTATCTAAACCCCCAAAATTCCCTTAAATGAGACCTACAAGTTAAACCTAGTGTGGTCAGAATTTATATAATTATGTCCCTACATCAACTTCTGTTGCAAATCATCAGAACTTCCCATGGTCTGTGTTAGGATATTTATGTAAACTGAAATAGTATTCATGTAATTCCTCAAATATCTTAGGCAGCATGCCATATTTTCTGGAAATAAGCATGCATGGGACAAATCAAAATTGTGTTTAAAGATTCAGGAAGGTTGCAGGGGAGGCGAATACATATTGAATTTCTTCTGTGGCTCCCAACATTTTTTAACAGTCAGTGTCCACTCAACAGCAGCCTTTCTGTAATGGATCATGTGTCCATGGCAGCCATTTTATGATGGTGCCCACAACATCTTCTCAAATCCCAGATGTGCTTATGGAAAGTTTCGGATTCCTGGAACATAGGTGGTAAGAAGAGGCACTCTCACAGTACATTTATTTAGGCAGAGCAGGAAGTGCTGCCAGTCACTGATACACTTTTACCAACTTCTTAATAGCTAAGTTGCATGGCTAACATAGGCTTTGAAAAGCAGACCAGTGGTCCTGAATCTCTTCATTTCCTAACATTGTCATCTTTCTTGAAGAGAATTTCTTATTCTGCCAGCTACCTGTCTACAAAAGCATTAAGGCCTACACAAGTATACCATCCAAATGCCATCCAAATTAGTGGGGGTAAGTACTCCCATTACTTACCTTTTTGCAGTCAGGCAATGTTTCCAACAGGCAAGATTTAAAAACGCAAATGCAAGAGACCCATTTCCCCACAAACTAATTCCTAATTAGTAGTATGAAAGCTAATTGTCCTTTGCCAGATGAAATACACAAAATCCTATATATGTCTAGCACATGATTTAGGGGCAAGGATAACAAAAGATTAAAAATACAACTTGTCCACCTAGACATATATTTCTCTTCTGTGCCCCTGCCCATTTTTTCTAGTGCTGCCACTGTGTGTCAGGGGACTAGAAGTCCTCTCCCAATCAGTCCCTTACATGCCTCCTTTTGCCTTTTCCACCATTAGAGCATCAGTAAAGCCAGAGGTGCGATGGCAGCCCACCTTCTTTGCTAAGGAAGAGACTTCTGAGGGCAGATCTTCCAATGAACATAGGATTGCACCCATAACTATACAGTTGTACCTTGGAAGTAGAACCAAAGCGTTCAACTCCCAATGCGTGGCTTTTGATTGGTTGCAGGAGCATCCTGCAGCCAATCGGAAGCTACGCTGGACTTTCGGCTTCCGAAAACTGGAACAATCACTTCTGGGTTTCGATCACTTGGGAGCTGAAAGGTTCGAGTTCAAAGGCGTTCAGCTTCCGAGGTTCCACTGTATATGCATTATTGTTAAAGACAGGTTGCAAAGAAAATATAAAATGGATTATAATTTAGTAGAAGTCAGTGAAACCCATTGCTGTACCGAAAATTGTGTGGGCTAAAGCAGACGTGGCTAATTATGTATCCAGTACTAAGCATAGCATGAACATTAAATAAATTGTGATAAAATAAAAACATTAATTATTTTACTCTTCGGGGGGGGGGTGGAACCTGTCTAAATGAAAAACAACTTTCATAGGAAAATCCATTTGTTTTTTAAGGTTCCTGCACCTAGGAATAATTTATAATAATTAGAAATCTAAATCAGCCATTTTATCAGAACATTTTATTCTCTTTTTGCCAATTAATATTATTTCATTTAGAATATATATGTAGACTAAGAATAGAGGGGGAAACTATAAAGAAGTTCATTAAATCAGCAGTGAAATAAATTATCTAAGTAACATGTGGGTTCTAAAGAGGATTAAATGAGACTTGCACAGCAAATCTTTGAACAGCATTGTTTTTCACCACCTACAAGTAATAAATGTTTGGTCTGGACATCTCTAGCTAAATTAGTAATATTGGAAAATATGCTTTACCCTGAATTAATTCCAGAATACAAACCTTTCAGAAAAACCACAGGAAACATAATTACTTCTCTTTCTTTCTTTCTGACAAAATCTGTACAAACATTTACTCATGAAATCAGTTCTCCACAGTAAATTGTTGGTAAATAAGTGTACTAAGAAGCTAACAACAGACTCTGTAGTCTCAGTTTAAGACAGGAAGGCAAAACAAATACCTCTCTTGATGTCATAGCCAAAGTAATGATTTGGGTAATCAATACAACTAAAATGCTTTTTGTAACTGATTTCAGTAAAACATGCTCACCTGTCTTGACCTTGGTCTCCCAGGAGAAAACTTTCTTTTGGTGATAGCTGGTTTTCCCATTCCAATTTTTGGAGTGAGCGATACGTATGTTGTTGGAAGAGTTATAGAGGATTCTAGTGGTGACATCTGACTACGCATCGTGTCATGAGAAGAGCCTAACTCTAGTGAGGCTGTTGGTGAGGAAGACACACTGGACTTGTTTAATTCAACAGATGATGAAAATAAAGACTGTGTTTCAGCTGGTGACTTTAAAGATTTATCTTCCAATGGTGAACTGTCAGTTGCACAACTTTCATTTGCAGGAAGAGATGACGTTTCATAATTTTCAGGAGTGTCATCTCCTTCTGCAGCTTCTGACACCATCGTTGTTTCTACTTGCTCTTCCTTCTTACAGGAGCTGCTCTCGCTATTAACCAAACTGAAGGTTTCCGATATCTTTGCTACATCCTCAGGTATCTCTGGTGGAAGCTGAGATTCCTCTGTGGACATTTCAAATAGCTCAGTGCTTTCCTGTGATTGTTTTGTTTCCTCAGTTTGCTTGTCTAAGACTTGCTGCATTGTATTTGAAATATTTTCTGTCATTTCTATCTTTTTATCAGCATGATTAAGATCAGATGCAGGAGTCTTTTTAGGAGATGTTTCTATTTCACTTTTACCAAAATGGTCAGGAGCCTCTGTTTCCAGTTCACCATTATTTTCATTTAATGAGAAGCCTGAAATAAATTAGAACATTTCATTTGAGTCTGAAATTAGAGTATCTCTAGTGTAAAAGTGTATTTTAAAAAATATGTGAACATTTGTGAAATATGTGAAAAATATGTGAACAGTTACAAGCGTGTGTGGCCTGTACTGCTAGTCTCACATCTTGAAATTCTGAAGATATTCTATTATCATTCTGTATCATATGATCAAACCATATGGGTTCCATTTAGCAATCATAGCTAATAGCCATCGGCAGAACCAGCTTCCATGGTTTGTCTAGCTCTTCAGCAAATAAAGTATGAAAAAATAGTTCCTGCTCGTTTGTCCTGATTCAACTGTTAATCAATTCAATTAGGTGGCCCATAGTTTGAAACTTAATCCTGAGAACACTTTAGCCTTCCCTTACAGGGAAGATGCACAAAGCCCCCAGTCATGCTGACTGCCCTTTTCTGTTCATTTCCCAGTTCTGCAATTTCCTTCTTTATGTACAGTGACCAAAACTCTACCCCGTGTCAGTGACATAGCAAAGTCAGGTGGTACCCGGTGCAGAAAATTTATTGTCCGTCCCCCCCATTGAAATTACTAAAAGAAGGAAAAATAAGATACTTACAGTTGCAAGTGTTATTTTCTGGTTTATTTACTTAGCATTGTGAGCATAAGAACTTAAAAACTTTTTTCCTAACTTTGTTCTCTGCAAATTTTGAAATCACATCATCAAAATCAATTCCTTTCGCTACTTTGTTTTCAATTGACAAGATGGCTAAGCCAGAGAGCTACACACTGAGTTTTTGTTTTCATTGAACTACCCACCACTAAAATGCAATGAAGTCTAGAATATCTATTATCCAGTACTAATTTCAACATCACTAAATAATCCCCTATCATTTTCGTCACCTTAAACGTCAGAATATCTCCTGCATAGTGAGGTACTGTATATGCACAAGCCACATAATACTCATTCTTCACTTGAAGGAAATCAATGTTTTAGTGTGGCAGCACGTTGGAACTCCCTATCTATGGATATGAGGTGGGTGCCTGCTAAAAAAAAAATTGGTTTAGGCAAGCCTATCCAGAAATGTAGACACTGTCATGTATTTTAATATCGTTTTTAGCTAATCGTTGATTTTAATTTTTTTTAATGTTTTGAATACTTGGTTTTATTCACTGCTAATTTTATTGATCTATTCTTTTTGTAGACTGTTTTAAGGTTTGTTTACAACAAAGTAGTATATAAATGTGAAATAAATAAATACATGCCTTTGGGTCTGCTTAGTTTATCATTATTCCAAACAAAGCATAATTTAGCACATAACAATGCAGATTCATAATGCCTATTTGAACTTGAGGTGTTCTTCGGAGCCCCAGTGAAGTGAAGTGAGGTAGAAACAGAGCCTTTTTGATAGGGGCATCTTGGCTCCAGAACAGGCTCTCCAGAGAAGATCACTTGGCCCCTTCTTTATGTTATTTTTCAAAAGCAAGTTTTTAAAACAAAAACAAGACCCTTTTACACACCCAGGCTTTTAAAATGGAGGTGGTGCAAGGAAATCTATGGCATAACCATTGGCAATAGATGCTTTCTCCTGACTTGCTGGTTTATTACCATTATATATTTCGTTTTTAATATTTTGTTGTAGGCCACCCAGGAAATGTTTATAGATTAATTGCTATATAAATCTCATCAATCATCATCATATGAATGTCATACAGAACTATTAAACTGAATCCATACCCTGATCTCTGGAGCTTATGGTTAAGATTGAAAGATGCAATATTTATTTTTATTTTTTGCTTTAGGCAAAAGCTGCACAAGAGACCCTTATGTTAATTTTTTTTAACCTCTGTGATCCCTAACTTAGTTTCCCCCCTATGACTTTTCCAACTGGCATTTTCTCCATATGCTGACTTTCACCCCCGTCGCATTTGCATAATTTTAAAAAAATTATCTAGCTTCTCCTGCTTTTTTCCACTGCCTTCTAAATTGGCATTCACAAAAATCATTCAATTCTTCCCTACCATTGGGAATGAATAATAGACTTTCCTCATTCTACTGCTCAAGTGAGCAGGATGCATAGAGGCATCCCAGCCTTGGCAAGAAAAGTCCAGTAATCAACTATTAACTCCACTGCTTATTCTATAAATTATTTTGTACTTTTATATTGTGTATTTGTTTTGAAGACCTTAACAATACTTTGTACTGTTCCAATGGCACATCCTCAAAAAAGAAAAAGAAAAAAAGAACATCTTAATTCTCCAAATGCTTTTGTATGTAGATTTTTGAAAATAGATTCCACATACAGTATTTATGTGTATATGGGTGTATTGTGTCACATCAAAAGAAAAATGCTCTTACCATCTGTGCCACACTTAACCGTTGATTCTTGAGCAAGGCTGATATCCATTACTAGTTGGTCCTTGTTGGCTACATCTCCTCCTTCTTCTGTTTCCATTTCATCTGCACAAACTTAAGCAGCAAACACTTTTAAAAATCTCCATGCGGCATTTATTGTATTACTCACCATCATTAACTTATCTTGGAGCTTGACCTTTTTGCTTCCACAAAATAATATTTTAACAGTGAGCACACACAGTTAATGGTTTACTATGCACAAGCTAATGCACCCACATTACTCTTCAACACCAGCACTGGGGAGAAACAAGCCATAATCCCTGGTTTAGCAGTACATGCTTCGATCAAACCATGATCTGTAGCCAAAATTTGTTCTTTCTTTTACTAATCATGGTTTGTTTCGACAAAACAAGCCATAATCCTTGGTTCAGGCATAATGCTATGCCAAAATTTGTGGTATGTTTCATCCCAGTAGTAGATGGGAAGAGTGAAGCAAGCGGGATAAATTCACACACAGTAAACCGTTAACTATGGTTTACTGTTATGCCTGAATACTGTCAGCATGATCTGAATGAGTTAGATGATAAGTACAAAATTTGGGTATTAGAGAATATCTTATTCATAAGTTATGGGAATGAGTTTCATAATCAACTAGGATACCATATGCACTTAGGTCAGGATAAATAATAATAATAATAATAATTTATTATTTGTACCCCGCCCATCTGGCTGGGTTTCCCCAGCCACTCTGGGCGGCTTCCACAGAAACCAAAAAACACTAAAATATCATACATTAAAAGCTTCCCTGAATAGGGCCGCCTTAAGATGTCTTCTGAATGTCAGGTAGTTGTCCATCACCATGACATCCAATGGGAGGGCATTCCACAGGGCGGGCGCCACCACCGAAAAGGCCCTCTGCCTGGTTCCCTGTAGCTTCGCTTCTCGTAATGAGGGAACCGCCAGAAGGCCCTCGGCGCTGGACCTCAGTGTCCTAAAGCTTGTACTGCTTTAAATTTGGCAGAATTGTAGCACAAGTATTAACATTCTTGTACAAATTAACACTGCCATTTAAGACTGATCCTGGAAATAGCTTGAACCTCAGTGACTTCCACAGACTTTATCAAAGTGTAAAAAAGGAAACTTTTATTCTATGTCCATGATTCAATGAAAACAAAGAAGAAATGCTGAACTTGGATTGTAAAACTTGTAAAAGCTGTGAAATCCCAACATTTCAAATTAATAACCTATCTTTTGGTCACAAACTCTCTGTAGTATATCCTAACCTGAAATCTACTTTTAAAAAGCCAGAACAGTAACATGCTTTCATACTAGTAAAACTCATTAAAATGCACAAAAGCAAGCAGGAGCATAGAGACGACCTCTACAAGAATATTAAACTCTTAGCTCCTAAAAAGGAGATCCACAGAGAATATTACTGTTAAAAGGCATATGAATATGTCTTTTTATGTGAAAAAGCCTAGCAAAGTTCAAAATGGCAGAACAATTTGGAGTGCTGCTGAATTCAGTAACTAATCTGTTCGTCTTGGAGACTGACATCATTAAAGTGAAAACTTCAGTGTGAGGAAATGATCATTTACATTGGTTTCAAATCTGAAATTATTGTACAAAAGTAATCTCTTGGGAGTATGGAATGAAACAACCCATCTCCTATAATAGCTTCATATTTTTCTTTGTTGTTAAAATGGCATTGCCACTTGCTGTGAGACAGGAATATATTCCACAATTTTTCTTCAAGTACAAACCATGGCAAAACCTATTCAATAAAATAGTCTTCTGCTTGGCAGCATGTTCCCCTTTTTAAAAAAGCTGAGAATGGTGCTATAAAATTTGATATTCAATTTCTGGAAGATGTTTTAGTGTTAAAGGTTTTCTGGCTTTGTCCTGAGAGCCTTTGGAGCTGGAATCTCAATGACGTACAGTAGTGTGAAGATTTTTAAAAGATTATTGTATCCCCCACCCCCAGTGCTTTTTGGCTGCAATGTTGGCAGCCATAATATTATATAGGAAGTGCTCCCCAAATATCAAATGAAAGACAAGCAGTGGGCATGGAAAATATGAAAGGAGAAAGAGAGTCTTTTACCTGTACCAGATTCAGGAAGAAGTTGGGCAGTATCCATCACATCACATGCCTGTGCATGTTCCTCTTCTGCTTCTAAGTATTTGCAAAGACTGCAGGTGTATTCTTTTAAGTGAGTATCCAGTTCGTTATCGGGAAATTTGTCACATTCTATGTGAATCCACCTAAGGGAATCATTAGTCAAAAATTCACATTAATTAATTTATTTAAAAGTTCCCACTAAAATCCTATCTTCATTGTATTTTATTTTTTTAAAACCCCTCTATTTTCTGGATTTTGGGGCAGCTCACATCAAACCAATACCTAAAAGGGATTCATAAAAGCATCTGAATCCACTTTACTTGCAGAACTGATCTAATGTGCTACATTCACTAATGAGTACCATATTTTTTGCTCTATAAGACTCACTTTTTCCCTCCTAAAAAGTAAGGGGAAATGTGTGTGCGTCTTATGGAGCGAATGCAGGCTGCGCGGCTATCCCAGAAGCCAGAACAGCAAGAGGGATTGCTGCTTTCACTGCGCAGCGATCCCTCTTGCTGTTCTGGCTTCTGAGATTCAGAATATTATTTTTCTTGTTTTCCTCCTCCAAAAACTAGGTGCGTCTTGTGGTCTGGTGCGTCTTATAGAGCGAAAAATACGGTAATTGTTTAGTGTATATATACATAACTACAATAACCCTACAAGACTTAGTTCCAGATCTATTTAAAACTTGAAGAAGCCAACCATACACTGAACAGTTAACCCCATATGGGGACAGAATTTATCAGAAGATTCTGAGAATCTTGTGGCAAGTCTCATGATGGATGAACAGTAGTTGATACGCATATTATATTGCAGAAAATGAAGCGTCTTCAATAGATCAAAGCTGGATGCAACATGGGGCCACTTTAACAAAAAGGTCTGAGAGTCATTAAGAAGTAGCAGAGTTATCCAATTGTTTAAAATGATAGTTAGGTTTCCTACCTTTTGCACATATGACAACGCAACTTGTCTTTTTGCAAGTCTGGATTGGAGGATTTTTCACAGAAAGGACAAGGCAAATTGTCTTGCTGACGGTAACAACTATCACACATAAGACAGTTGTGATGCCACTGACTACTGGTCCGTGTGCCACATTCTGCACATACCCTGCAGTTCTGAAAATATGAGAAAAGTAAGTCTTTCCTGTTTACGATACTATGCTATTGCATCAAAAACAACCACTGGCAAACATGTTCTACATTGACAGAAAGAGGAACTTTAATTTTATTTATTTGGAAGTTTAACGAGCAAAACTAGTAGTCCATAATCTATTCAAAACACAGCCTAAGGGTAAATTTTCACACTGCACTTCCACTAGACAAGAAAGTCTTTGACAATGACGTCTTTTACGGGACATAGTTCTCTTGCCAGTAGAAACTTAAGTCTCCATGCAGACACTTTGAGGGACAGGCCTTTGAGATCTAACCTTTGAGGGACAGAAAATAAAATGAAAAGCATCCTTTCTTCCTCCTGAAAATTGAATTATATACTAACTCTTGGCAATGTAAATATAATCTGAATAAATATCTGCTCCTCTTTTGCACGTTGGGACTTCTTTTTCCTTGTAAATGTCAATTTCAAAGGGGTGATAAACTGATCTCATGATTTCTAAATCTGTACTAAACAGTTAGTAAATTAAGTATGTGAGATAAGAAAGAATATTGTGTCATATACTTAGTTTATGTGGGAGGAACCACAGCTCAGTGGCAGAGCATCTCCTTTCTATGACAAGGGTAACAGTTTAACCCCCTGTATCTCCAGGAAGAGCTGAAAGACAATCTTGTCTGAAATCCTGAGGAGCTGTTGCCAGTCATTGTTAAAGAATACTGAACTAGACAGAGCAGTGGTGTGACTCAGTTTCCTATATTCCAAGTACTACTACTATCCATGGCAACTGAGAAAGAGCTGAGGTCCTGCTGGATTCCCATCTCTCAGCTGTCCCAAACCAACATGGTCAACAGTCAGGGTTATGAGAACTGTAGCCTAACAACGTTTGAAGAGCCACAGGTTAGCTACCCTGATTTAAATTAATCCACCCTGACATAATTGCCTGGTTGCTACTGCCTCTTAACATGACAATATGCTTATGCTAGGAGAGCAAAAGGGGAACAAGTTCAGCTTCTCTTCTTGTCCTTCCCTCTCCTCACTGTACTACATTTTATAACACATACCTCATTAATACTTCCACAGCCACAGATAGAACCAACAATCCTCCAATTAACCCAGGAGGGAGAGGTGGATTGACAGTTAATGAAACACCATGGGACTGTCCCCCCCGCTTGGGGTGCGGTTGGTTGGGTTTTATCTTCTAGGGATACTTACCCTATCAGACCTCCACCTCTTTCCCATACCATTTTGACCCAGGAGTCCTGGCCCAAGGATGACTTGTTATTGAGGGGATGTTACCCATCTATTGGGGAGGCTAGTATGGGATCTAGGATTTCCACAATTGAAGGGCTAGGGAGGAATGGCGGTAGGGCTAGATATCTCTATCGGCGAAGGGTTTCGAGATGCAGTGATCCTCGAACCCCTTCCAATCTACGCCCCATCCCAAAGGATGAGGGTAGGGAAAACAAGGATTACACACCTCCGTCATTGGTGCTGTGCAATGCCAGATCCATAGGCAACAAAACTGCCACCATGCGTGACTTTTTTGTCTCGCAGGGGATTGACCTGGCTTGCGTGACGGAGACCTGGGTACGGGAAGGCGAAGTAGTCTCCCTACATGAGATAACACCCCCAGGTTTCTCTGTCCTCCATCAATCGCGGACTGTAGGTCGGGGGGGAGGAGTAGCACTATTATTCCGGGAGGATTGCTCTTTCAGAGCTCTGCCATCACCGGCGATCTCTGGCATTGAATGTGTTGGTCTCGTGTGGGGCACCAAGGAGAGCTTGGCTGTCTGGCTGGTGTACCGACCACCCAGCACATCTGCAGCCACCCTGTCAGATCTGCTGGAGGTGGTGGCGGGCTGGGCCTTGGAGTTCCCAAACCTACTGGTTTTGGGAGACTTCAACGTCCATGCCGATGCCGCTCCCTCCTCACAGGCTCTAGACCTAGTGACTTCCATGGCAACACTAGGGCTCTCCCAGTTTGTTTTGGGCCCCACTCATCAAGCAGGCCACACGTTGGATCTGATCTTTGGGGCTGGCATAGATGTGATCATGCTCCCTGCTGTGAAAGTGCCATGGTCTGATCACTACGCTTTAAAAGCCAAGATTGACTTCCCGCTCCTCCCCGGCTCGGGTGGCGAACCTATTTGGGCTCGTCCGCGAAAACTGATGGATCCTGATAGATTCCGACAAGCCTTGCGGAACCCTGCTCCTCCTGGCGACTCATTAGATGACCTTGTTGAGGACTGGAATAACCGGCTCTTGACAGCCATTGATGAGATCGCGCCTAAGCGCCCTCTGCGACCCCGTCGAAACCGGGCCCCTTGGTTTACTGAGGAGCTCCGGAAAATGAAGCGGGATCTCAGACGGCTAGAGCGAGTATGGCGACGGACTCGTGACGGAGCCTCAAGAACATCTTATAGGACGCTTATGAAAGCCTATGAGATGGCTATGAAAGCTGCTAAGAAATCTTACTTTGCAGCTTCCATTGCATCCGCTAGCTCTCGCCCGGCACAACTTTTTAGAATAATTAGGTCAATAACGTCCTTAGGAGGACAACCAAATTTAAGCACAAATTCGACCCACAGCTGTGAGGCATTCGCGAGCTTTTTTGCGGAGAAAGTCCTGTTGCTCCGCCGTGACCTCCCTGCCAATTTAGACACAGTGACTGAACTGGAGGCCCCTCGACTGACTTCAGGTCCAGTGTTGGACCATTTCGATCGGATACTCCCTACTGATGTGGATAGATACCTCCAAGTTGGTAGGCCCACCACCTGCCTCCTTGATCCGTGCCCGTCTTGGCTGATTAGGGAGTGTCCAGATGTTGCGCGGACCCCCCTGGTTGAAATTATCAATTTGTCCCTTGACACGGGGACATTCCCAGGGGAACTGAAGGAAGCAGTGGTGCGTCCACTCTTAAAGAAAACTTCATTAGATCCCTTAGACCTATCCAATTACCGCCCAGTTTCAAATCTTCCATACCTGGGTAAGGTAATTGAGAGAGCGGTTGCTGAACAGCTTGGTAGGTTTCTGGAGGAAACATCGGCATTAGATCCATTTCAGTCCGGTTTCCGTCCTGGTTTTGGGACGGAGACGGCTCTGGTTGCCCTAACAGATGATATTCGTAGACAACTGGATCGAGGCGGGTCAGGACTGCTGATCCTTTTAGATTTGTCAGCAGCCTTTGACATGGTCGATCATGATCTTCTGGACCATCGCCTTGCAGACGTGGGGATACAGGGCATAGCCCGTAACTGGTTGTGCTCTTTTATCTCTGGTCGGGGACAGAGGGTGGCACTAGGGAGGGAAATGTCGTCACGCCACTCCTTGGTGTGTGGAGTGCCGCAGGGCGCAATTCTCTCCCCAATGCTTTTTAACATCTTTATGCGCCCTCTTGCCCAGATTATCCGGAGCTTTGGGCTGGGCTGTCATCAATATGCTGATGACACTCAGCTCTATCTACTGATGGATGGCCACACCAACTCGGCCCCTTACACACTGACCAGATGCTTGGAAGCTGTGGCTGGATGGTTTCGTGGGAGCCGATTGAAACTAAATCCTTCGAAGACAGAGGTCCTATGGCTAGGTCGGGATAGCATGGGGATGAGGGACCAACTCCCTTCTCTTGCGGGGGCCCAATTAGTGCCATTGCCTTCCGTTAAGAGTTTGGGTGTAATCCTTGACGCCTCCCTTTCCATGGAGGCGCAAGTCACAGCAACAGCCAAGGCGACATTTTTCCACCTTCGCCGCATCAAGCAGTTGGTCCCTTACCTTTCCCGCCCCGACCTGGCCACAGTGATCCATGCAACAGTCATCTCCAGGCTTGACTACTGTAACTCGCTCTACGCGGGGCTGCCCTTGAAGCTGTCCCAGAAACTCCAGCGGGTACAGAATGCTGCAGCGAGGCTCCTCACAGGGTCTCTACCATGGGAGCATATTCATCCAGTGCTTTTCAAGCTGCACTGGCTCCCGGTGGAGTACAGGGTCAGATTTAAGGTGCTGCTTTTGACCTTTAAAGCCCTTCACGGCCTAGGACCCTCGTACCTACGGGACCGCCTCGCCTGGTATGCCCCACGGAGAGCCTCAAGGTCCATAAATAACAACACCCTAGTGGTCCCAGGCCCTAAGGAAGTTAGATTGGCTTCAACCAGAGCCAGGGCCTTTTCAGCACTGGCCCCAACTTGGTGGAACGCTCTGTCTCATGAGACCAGGGCCCTGCAGGATCTGATCTCTTTCCGCAGGGCCTGTAAGACAGAGTTGTTCCGCCTGGCCTTTGGATTGGAGCCAATTTGATTCCCTCCGCCCCCTTTTTCTTTTTTCTTTTCCTTCTCCTACAATGAGGCTCCGTTTTAATATTTTAATGTTCCATTATTTTAATGTTGTATTTTATTTTTGTTTTTAAGTTGTAATCACTCATCTTGTTTTTATTATTGCTTGTAAGCCGCTCTGAGCCCGGCCTTGGCTGGGGAGGGCGGGGTATAAATAAAAATTTATTATTATTATTATTATTATTATTATTACATTGCATATGAATCAAGCCTCTTGTTTTCATCCTTAGAAGGTTCTCCTTTACAAAAGTAAAGAAGATCCTACGCTGAAGATGTAAATTTATTTTAAAAGCATTATGCAATTGTAAATGTATCCTCTCAAAGTAAACCAGTTTGGAAATGTAGTAAGTACCGTATATTTTTATTGACAGTTAAGTATAGCTACCTACTAATTATTATTATTTAAATAGGAATTTAGTTATTACAAGCTATGAGACTCCAGGAATCTGGCAGGCAGAAATTCTATATAACATCACAAGCATCTGGCTGGAGCGCAATAAATTCCCCATCCAGAAGGCAATAAAAATTACAGAATATTTGGGAAGGAAATAACTAATGCATCTCAAAGAAATGGCTTTTATATGAAAACAAGAAACATTTTTTAAAATAAAGCTTACATCTGTTAGTGCAACCAACAGCCTTAAGTATCAGTCTACTTTAACTAGCCATAGGTGTTAAATCTCAGAAAATGCACATTGTTTAAGTTTTGTAATTATATGTTCCTATATTGACAAAAGTCTAGTTTGGATTGTTCATTTTGATCTATTTATATTCCTACACTTTTTTTTAAACCTCTTTCTTTAAAAACATTTTAAAATACATCAAAGGGGGTCACAGACAGCAGTAACAATAAAATACTCCACCAAAACATATTTATGAAAGGTTTGACAATTATTTATATTATTGAATATTATTGAGTCCATACTGTTAATATATTATTAAAACATCTCCTTGTACAATTCTCCATAAGTTTTTGGTGGGTTCCTTTTCATCCTGTTTATTAATAAAATCAAGAAAAGCAGACCAAGCCGCATAAAATTAATCAATTTCCTTTGTTCTCTTTTTGCCCAAACTTGTCTAGTTGTTTTTTCCACCAATATAACAATTGTTCATACTTTGTTATACCATGCTTCTAATGACCAAACTTTAGAATTCTTCCAGCATTACATAACTATTATTAACAACTTATTAACTAATAAATGTGATGCTAGAAACAAACAAAATAAACATTTTCTTATATGCTATTTTGACATTTTGGCCACTGAAGAGTGACGCCTTTGGATCCATCTGCATTTCCTACTTTACTGTAAGACTACATTCAATATACCTTCCAAAAGCCATGCACATATTGGTACACCCAACAATGTGGAAATATGTTCCCCATGCTTCCCATCCCATAAATCAGGTGATGTAGAACCATAAATATGACTAAGGGTAGTTGGAGTCATATACCAGCAGAGAAAAACTTTCAGAGGATTTTCCTGTATTTTTGCGAAGATTGAATATAATGGCTTTCCAAGCCAATTAATATTTCAATCCTCTATTATTTCTTTAAAATATCATCCTCATGTTTCATTTAAACTTTGGATTGATCCAATTTGTCTCAACTATCAAAATTTTGTAAAAAAATAAATAAAAATTCTATCCCTTTTATTATGGAATCAGTCACAAGAATGAACAACTCAACTCTTGATATCTTGATTTCAGTTATAGAAAAGAACTTGGGTGTTATTAGAACCAGGTTATTGATACCATGCCCAACTCTTCTTTCAGCTGAAGACTTGATTTGGGAGTCACTACTGCAAACAGATCACATATGGGAACTATATCAATTTTTCCACTGGTTAAAATATTGAATTTTGTCCCTATTGACAAACCATAGGTGTATTAAAAAGGTAGTAAGCAGAGAGAGACTTGGAGAGCGTTTACTCTGCCATTTCCTCCACACTATAGCTTCTTGATACTTTTAATTGGTATAAAAGGTAAACCTTGAACCCTATACTTGGTCAACCCCTTTGTTTCAATATTAATCCACTGATTTTCCGCTTTACTATGAAGTAATTTAAGAATATGTCTCAGCTGAAAAGCCCCATAATAGTTGTATATTTGGCATACTTATCCCTCTTTTTTGCACAGGTAGGGAGCCGTGTTGGTCTGCCATAGTCGAAACAAAATAAAAAAATTCCTTCCAGTAGCACCTTAGAGACCAATTAAGTTAGTTACTGGTATGAGCTTTCGTGTGCATGCACACTTCTTCAGATACCTCTTTTTTGCACTTATTTCAAAAAATTGTGATTGGCAGAAGTAAAGGTCACTTGAAAATCAACATGAGATTAACCAGAGATTCTGTGTGTTGCTATTCATTAGCTGAAGTGAGTTCAGCGGGCCAAAAGAACATAAAAGCAGGCTTCTTATGTAATCAACTTCCAATTTCAAAATGTAAACTCACTTTGCATTTCCAGCCATTTGTTGGTACAGAGTCCATAACTGGTTGTAAACAAAAAGTATGATACCCTTTGTCACATGTATCACACACAAGCATCTTGTTGTCTTCTCCAGAATGCCTAGGAAAGAGGTTAGAAGGTTAAGCTTGCTGGATAGGAAGGAAAATACTTAAAAAAAACAAAATAGCACTTTGCAGCAAGGTAGCTAAGCACTAAACAGTAAAGCACCAACTATAAAATAAGTTAGATGATCCAATGCTGAAGCCTGAAGTCACATCTAATAATATAGAGCCAATACTTCAGTTTCATTACTTGTCTCTATTAAATATCATGCTACTCCACCAGTGCAACACTTCAAATCATAATTATACACTCACAAATATTAATAACAAATAGTAGAAAGGGAGAATTAAAAAGTCTAACAACTCTTAATTGTTATGGAAGTAATGAAATACCAATCAAAGCCTTGCCATATATGCTAAAGTTGATGCAGATAATGTGAGAAGTGAATGATACAGGGGAAGTGAGTAGGTGGGAGGGGTCTTTTCTTTGCAATAGTTTCAATACCCTCCTTGAAACCAACTCAACTAGGGCTCTGTTGTGCTGTGCTTTGGGCCAGTAAACAAACAGAATCCACAATCCATTGTGGGCCTCCAGCACCAAGAGCAAATATTCCTAATGGAAAGTTTTCTTCACTCAAGAGTGAAGAAGCCATATCCAACATTTTGGTAAGTAAATCATGTTTGGTTATGGAAATCAGGGACCATTCCCATAAACCTGTCCAAGTGCTTATCTTCAAGTTCCACAGATGAAGAAAAGGAGGAGGTCACAGCCTTTAGTTAAATTCTCTTACACCTTTTATAATCATGGTCAATACACCTCTCACCTCTCAATTTCTGCCTCAGAGAGCACCCTCTCCCATTTTAAATACAATTTTATGGGGATTTCCTCTTCCAACTACCAAAGCACCTTGTCTCCATTATCAGGCTCTGGTGATTGCAGAACTGTCACAGGACATGATCGGGTTTCACAACTCACTGCAGTTCTAAACACAATAAAACCACAGTCTACTTTTGCTTACTTGCAGTTCTGGCACACTTTGCAATCGGGACACTGCCAACCTGCCCGTTTTATAGGTGTCACTTGTATATCCAGGCACATTCCATGGTAATGCTGGCCACAGGTAGTACAAAAAAGCTGATCTAAGAGGTCGCCAGGGCTATCACACACTGCACAATTTGCTTCTTCCTTTGCTGTAAATTAAAAGATGAATTTTGCATCATTTTAGAAGGAGTCGTCATAAAGCTTCACATTATATAAATATTTTTATCCTGTTATTCCAACGCTACATAAGGATTACATAAACTGGCAAAATACAACTGAAGAATCAGACATTTAACTGCATATGAAAGCAGACTATGCATAATGACACTTTGCATAGCAAACTCTTCACACAGGTTACATCCTTTAAAAATGAAACTAGTATTGGAAAATTTGTCCTCCAATACTTTAAAAAGACAAGCAGCATAGTGGGAACAATTATTTACTAATATATTAAGAGTGATGATTACAGAGTGGGTGGGTAAGCAGCCACAAGTAAGCCAATGGTAGGCAGCCTGGCTTCCTTTCCTTGTTTCTCATGAGTTTGTTTGAAGAACTACAGATTGGGAAAGGAGGGAAATGGATTTCCTGCCACTTTCCTGACAGTAACCCTTCATCTTACTCAGAGCAGCTAGAATTAAAGACTGGAAGTTGGGAAAAGTTGGGACATAACTCTCTTCCCCAATTCACTTTTATTATAGTTGAATAAAAGGTAAGCAATAAAGAATTGATCTGGATCCAGTAACAAAAAAAGGAATTTTGTACTGATCATCAATAGGTATGAACTGCAGCTTTAGCTCACTACTGCTACTTACATCTTTGTGGAGCCTGGTCAATGTGGTCTGGGCAAAGAAGGGAAAAATGATTAAAGTCCTGAAAAGTGCCTGCTCCAGCAGCACATGGATAATGGTACATCTGGGTGCATTTCTCTTCACAGCATTTGATAGTGGCTCCAAGGTGCTTGCAATATGCACATCGCTGAAAAACAAAGCATGCACCTATTTAGTATTGTGTTTAAAATCAATCCCACTAGGCAGAAGGTTCACAGGAATATAGCATTTTTCTGTGTGCTATGAGTTTTTCAATACTTCCTAGGTTTATTCCCACAATCTTCATCTGAGTTATGCTAGGAAAACAGATAGTGATTTAGTCCAAGTCATCCAGTAGACGTCAGAGCTTACTGGAGATTGGGATTTGTATTTCCTGTTCAAAACCAATAATCCATTTACTGTAGGCACACTGAAATACACACCTCTAGTGGTTTTGGTTTTGCACAATGAACAATCCACTCAGAGGGCCAGACTATGCACAAACAGTGGAGTTTTCAGACTGAAGATATTCCAGTACAATTTATCCAACACAATATATTTTTCAGTCCCTTTCATTATCCCAGGCACAACTTCCAAGAAAAAATTCACAGCATGGAATTCACAACAAAATAGTGTATGGTAATTCATAAATGAATTTATAACAGCAAACCATTAAATAAATTATTCACTTCATCTATACTAATTGTTTTAGACATATAAATAGAGTAGGAATTTTCTTAACATGTTCAATGTGCTCATTAAGTTAAATGTCCACTAGTTTTTCATGTTACTGGTTTTGTGATTGGTACACAAGTTAATAAAATAGATCTTGGAAGAGATACTAAAAGTTGTATATTTCTCCTGGTGAAAAATAATGTACCATGGAAAGTAAAATTATGAATATATTAGCAGAACATATTATTACACTGAATATATCTGTATAACGGTATGACAGACTTCCTAAATCATCAGTATTTATTAGCATGCTTGTACCTGTGGAAAAATATGAGGAATGACTCAACATGTGATGCCATTATATATCAGAAAAGATACTGCACCATCCATCTCAAAATATCACAGATACAAATAGTTTCAATCATTTCATTTTTCATTCTAACAGGATTGAAGGGTATCATATCAGTAAAAGGAGCATACGTAGCTTCTGTTTCTAGATTTGTGTTTTGTCATTGATTATATATTTAGTAATAGTGTGTTATATGCACCAGTTTATGGTGTCTGGAGTTTTCAACCCTTAAAAGCGAGAGAAATCAATGTTTTTAATTATTCGAAGCAAACGGGTTTTTTAAATTAAAATTATTTACAAACACAATACTTTTAATAGTATCCTAATTACCATACAACAATCTAAACACACACAAATCAGTCATAAATGATGAACACAGTAAATGTTTTAAAGATACTCATAGCAAGTAATTCAAATTACAGATATTACATATAACTGCCACCATAGCCCAGGACAAATGAGCCCAGGTCTTCACTTGCCCTGAAAAAAATAAAATAAAGGGAGGTGCCAAACTGTTCTCCCTTATCAGGGAGTTTCACAACATCAGGGCAACGATAAAGAACGCCTTGCTCTAAGCCAGGGGTGCCCAAACTTTTTTCAAGGAGGGCCAGATTTGATGAAGTGAAGGGCCATGAGGGCCAACCAAAGTTGTTGCGCTTTTAGGATTGAAATTGTTGAGCTTTTTTTTTTTTAGGGTTGAAGTTGTTGAGGGGTTTTTTGAGGATTTTACCACATAAACTGCCGAAGGGGCCGGATTAGGCCCCCGAAATGGACTTTGGACATTTCTGTGGTAGAGCCTTTGGCCAACAAGGGAATCAAAGGTGTGCTAAAGGTGGGAAAGGAGATTGCAGAGGAGCTGAACGGATTATTTGCATCTGTCTTCAGAGCAGAAGACTCGCGAGTAACATAAAAGTAATAAGGTGAAACAGGAGAGATGCGAGCCGGGAAGGGCGACAGAAGGGCCTGGCCGGGCGGCGACTCACCTCGCAGGCGGCGCGCCATCCCTTTGGCCCAGGCGAGGCGGCGGCACCTTCCTCCTTTTCGCTGCGCCGCCTGCACCTCCGCTGCCTCCCGCTCTTGGCGGGCCCTCCCGGGCATCGGGCTCCGAGGGCGAAGGCAACCCTCCTCGGCCCCACTCCACCACGCCCATCTGCAGCACGGCCCCCGCTGCCACACTCCCGCCAGCCACCCTGGCCGCTTCGCCCGCCTCCTCCTCGGGCTCGAAGCCCAGGTTGTCCCGGCTCTAGGCCTGCCTCGAGCAAGACGAGAGCGGTGGCAACGGCGAGCAAGACGAAGGAGGAGGAGGAGGAGAAGGAGAAGAAGCAGCGGCGGCGACTCGGCCGCCGCCGCCGCTGCCCGGCGGGTCCCACAGCCGCCCCAGCTCCAGATGCTCCAGGCCGCCGGGAGGGCAAAGTCCCGCTATGGCCAACCGACCCTGGACGAAGGCCGCCGCCGCCTCAGAAATTTTCTCGCAGGCCGGCCGAGTAACGCCGCGGGAAGGGAGTGCTTTCGCTTTCTCCACCGTCTGCCTTCCAGCCCCCAGCCCCGCCCACAGCGCGCCGCCTCGCAGGGGGAAGCGGGCTGGCAGCTACACGGGCCACATGACGAGGTCTGGCGGGCTGGATTCGGCCCGCGGGCCTTGTGTTTGACACCCGTGCTCTAAGCCCTCACTGTTGTAACTTCCTGAAAATACAGGATCCAAAACAAGTCATCCTATCCAGCTTCAGCGGCTGGTGTGGAATATGCAGAAGGTACTTCTTCAGGTATGCAGGGATTTAAATTTAACCAAGCACAGAAGGATAATCTAGCATTGAACTTCTACTGCTATAAGATTATTCCTTAGGAATTGAGGATAGATACTGTCAGTCACAACAATCAAGTGAGAATAGCAGACTTTAAAAATAAGCAGTCCATTAACTGATGTTGCGGCCCCAGACCAGAAATTCTCATACTGTATACAGATTCCACAATCAGCACTTCATCCCCTATACACCAAGGAGGTACTCTTTGTCAGGTAGCTTCAAATGACTGGACCATCGACTCCTTGGAGTATTAATAAAGACTGAATAAATCCCCATAGCTTGAAACCTTGTTGCCTAGAAGAAGTCAACAGCTGCATAAAAAAGCACTGACCTATTAACTGTCCAGATACAGCACTCAGTGTGGGGGCATTAAACTTTACAATCTAAACCAGACATTTTAAATTTTACATATCAAATTATTTCAATTGTAGTGATAATTCAAGAGGTGCTTTGCATAGGGACTATTATATTTCCATCTTCCATTAAATCATCTTTTTTTTCACTATTGGGCATACGCAAATGAAGTGAGGAAATAAATAACAGATTGAATAATATGCAATAGACTGCAGCATTCAGGTCTTTTCCTCCATGGGATTTCTACTGTCTGCAACAACAGCATGCCTAGGCGCACTGCAGGACCAAGTCTGATTAGTGAAAAGCAAAAGCAAATTGGAATACAGTATACAGATAAACTGAGCAACACACATTACAGATTGCTATAAAGTGCTGCAGCTAACAACATGGTATAATTTAAAATTCAACATACACATGTTAAAAAGCTTTGGCAGTTCCTTAGGTCAGTGTCAAGACAGCCTCCTCCATTTGCCTCAGCCACAGGAGTGCTAACCGTGGTCCTGAACCTACTGGATTCTGAATTAGCACCTTGATCCTTGTCCAGGGTCCTGACCTTGCCTTAGATCCTGGCCAATTCTGAAGCTCTGGGCCATCAACTCCTCTCACAAGGGATAGGGATAGTTGGGAGAGAAGGAAGCACATTTCCTTGCAACCCTGGTGGCATTCACACATAAGGCAAAAGCAGGAAGCAACCTTCAGGGAGGTGCTGCAATTCCCTGTACCTCTCTATTAACCTCAGTTCAAGGCTTCCTGCTTTAATGGCAGGCCATTGTCTCTCAATGTGCCAATGGCTTCTGAAAAGCTTATACCCTAATCTCCCATAAGCAGAATTCTTTCCACAATTGAAGACTGAAATGGTGCCACTTTTTAAGTTACTCATATACTCTAAGTATGTCTCCTTAGGAAGGTCAACTTCAGTCTGGAAATCACTACTTCATAACTCAATTAAAATACCTTGCCATTTTGCTGAATTCTTCATATAATCACTATAATGTATCAAGCTTTACTATGTTCAGCCACTGACATCCAACCTGTACATAGCAACAATTTGTCTAGTATGTTAGAGTGCAGTTAAACTGTGTAGCAATATATTTATTTTAAAAAATGTTTATATCACAGCTTTTTTTTAAAAAAGGTTCAGAGTGGCTAATAAAAAAATATACCATTAAATTAAAATACAACAAAACACTCTCAAGATAGAATAAAACACATAAAACCATTACTATAAAAGAGAAACATAAGCAAGAAAAAAAACTATTGTATCAAAAGCCCTTCAGCTAAAGTTCACCAATAGCCAAATATTTTCCTCAAAGGAAGGTTTTCACACTGTGATAGAAGACCAACAAGATAGGAGCAAGACAGATTACTCTGGGCAGGGAATTCCAAAGTCTAGGGACAGCCGCTGAAAATATTCCAGTGAAAATAAAATTGATATTATGGATATTATCTGTTACATTTCCATTTAAAATGCTGTAGGGGCCCATATTCAATATGCATCATATTCAAATACAACTGCACTGTGGATATTGGAATTTTTTACCCCAAACTTCCAACGTATATGGTTTCCATTATTTAAAAAAATGCACACAGCCAATTTAAAAGGAGTTCCTGTTTTTAAAAAGTACAATAATTACAAATGCATATAACTTTTCTAACCTACTTACTTATTTGTTTGACAGTCTTTTAACTCCATTGGGCAATCAAGTTAGCAGCACTGACCCCCCTCAACTTCACACTGTTTCCTCCTCAAGTTATCAGCCAAATTTAACACAAGGGGATTGCATAAAATTAGATTTTCAGAAATGAGAACAATCTGGATAAACTTGAGAAACAGTGAAAAATGCCTCACACATGTTGATTTACAATATTATGCAGAGAAACAGAGGAGGGTGGGAAATGAAAGGCATTGAATTGAACCCTTACAACACATGGTAAAAAACCATGTCGGCAATTAGAAGCATTTGGAAACTTAGCAAGAAAACCACTTTTATAAACAATGTGGTTTATGAAATCTGAATAAAAAAAAACATAAGGAAATCAGCATTTGTTTAAACCATACACAAGTGATAAAGCACTCAGAAGTAGTAAATCCCCACAGGGAAGTTTTACAACAGCTGCTGACTGGAAGGCTTATTTTTTCCCCTGCAGCAGAAGCACTGTTTTGCTACAAACGAGACTAGAAGTTATGATCCAAGGAGCTCAAGTATGTTGTTATTGTAACTCTGCCTGACCTTTAACAAAGAAGAGTTCAAACAGCACACGATTAAAATGTTTTTAAAGGTGTGTTACATAAAAGCTGCCACTGCAATTCTGAAGCACAGAAATATTTCATAAGGACATTTTTTGAAGGAAAAAAATCAGGAAATGTCAAAGCACACTGCACAACTGACTGAATGGAATTTAAAGCAGCCGCAGGTAGGGCATTTGAGATTAGCTAAAGATGCCCCTTAGCAGTCACCTTTATTTTGCAGAACAAAACTTTGTTTTGCATGATGAAGAAAGCAAGCTCTCAGAACAAGCATTTTTCCATGGTTAGTACAGAACTAACAGTTTTGACATGTTATTTGTCTTGGATAAATATTCTGCTTAGTGCTACTGAACTAACTAGAAAATTAAGACCCAGCACCCATATCTTCCATATAGCTAACAATGGCCTATTTTCTCCCATATCTTTTTTTTCAGTTTCTTCCTGGTTTCCTGTCTGTTTCACACATTTTGTTCCAACCATGCATTCTATTTTTACTTCTACTTAGAATCATATGATTGTAGAGTTGGAGGTGACCCCAAGGGTCATCTAGTCCAGCCCCCTGCAGTGCAGGAATCTCAACTAAATCATATGTGACAGATGGCCATCCAGCCTCTGCTTTTTAAAAAACACACTACGAAAGGAGAGTCCATTCTACTGTCTAACAGCTCTTAATGTCAGAATGCTCTTCCTGAGGTTTAATTGAAATCTCCTTCCTTGTAACTTGAATACATTGGCTCAGGTTTTACCCTCCAGAGCAGGAGAAAACAAGATTGCTCCACCTTCCATGCGACAGCCCTTTAGATATGTGATGATGGCTATCATATCTCCTTTCAGTCTGCTCTTATCCAGGTTAAACAGACCCAACTCCCTCAACCATTCCTCATAAGGCTTGGTTTCCATACCCTTTATCATCTTGGTTGCCATTTCAGCTTGTCAATATCCTTCCCAAACTGTGTGGCACAGAACTGGACACAGTACTCTAGGTGTGGTCTGATCAAAGCAGAATAGAGTGGGACTATTAATTCCCTTGAAATATACCTTTGTTGACAGAGTCTAGAATAGCATTACCTTTTTTGCTGCAACATCAGACTGTTGACTCATGGTAACCCATAGGAATAAGTAGATACAATTCTGCCATTGCTTAATTACCGTATTTTTCGCTCGATAACACGCACCAGACCATAACACGCACGTAGTTTTTAGAGGAGGAAAACAAGAAAAAAAATATTCTAAAAGAAACAGTGGATGTATGATTTTTGTGGTTCATGCTGTGGCCACAGACATGTGATCTGACAGTGAGTTTGGGATAGCCCAATGCAAAAATCCTGAGGATCCATGTGGATCCATGCTTTGTAACCACGTTTTTGCACCACTGCGGCCCCAGGCAACAGTGGGTGCGTGATTTTTTTGGTGCAAGCTGTAGCCATGGACATGCTATGTGATCTGATGGTGAGTTTGGGGTGACCCAGTGCAAAAATCCTGAGGATCCATGTGGATCCGTGCTTTGTAACCACGTTTTAAGTGGGGAGGGAAGGAAAAGCACTTAAGGGACAAGGAGCACGCATGGGGTGTGTGGAGAAGGATGCTGCTAATAATGAAGAAGAGGGGTATAAGGGGAGAAGGCTCCTTACCTCTCCCACTTTGCTCCTTTAAAGAAAGCAGGCTCTGCTTCTCTCCCTCCTCCCCGGCTCGCTGAAAAACTTTGCTGCTATTTAGCCAGCTGAGTGGGGAGGAGAGAGGGACAGAGAGCCTGCTTGCTTTAAAGGAGCCAACCGGACAGGAGCCGCTTACACTCGTGTAAGCAGCTCCTCTCCTGCTTTGCTCCTTTAAAGCAAGCAGGCTTTCTGTCCCTCTCTCCTCCCCACTCAGCGGCTCTTCTCCCGCTTTGCTGTTTCAAAGCGAGCCACGGAGGAGGGAAGGAAGGGGAACCATGGACCCTCTGCTCACGACTGCAGCAGATCCCCCCGCCATCCGTAGGCATTCGCTCCATAACACGCACAGACATGTGATCTGACAGTGAGTTTGGAGTAGCCCAATGCAAAAATCCTGAGGATCCATGTGGATCCATGCTTTGTAACCACGGAGGAGGAAAGGAAGGGGAACCATGGATCCTCTGCTCACGACTGCAGCAGATCCCACCCCCCGCCACCCGCAGGCATTCGCTCCATAACACGCACAGACATTTCCCCTTACTTTCTCGGAGGAAAAAAGTGAGTGTTATGGTGCAAAAAATACGGTAAATAAGTTTCCATAGATCAGTCAAGAGAACCAAAAAGAGAGCAATTCCCAGCTCCAATCCTAGCCAGCTCCATTCCCGTGGCTAAAAGAGGGGCAGTGGGGGGCCAGGCTGCACCAGCGTCCTCATAAGGAGCAATATCCACAACGCACAATAATGTGAAGTGGAATAAAACAAGGTACCGTATTTTTTGCTCTATAGGACACACTTTTTCCCCTCCAAAAATGAAGGGGAAATATGTGTGCATCCTATGAAGCGAATGCAGGCTCCGAAGGCTTGCAGATAGCAGCCTGAAGCCTAAAGCCCGGGGAGCGCAGCGCCAACTCCCGCTGCGCACCCCGAGCTTCAGGCAGCTATCCGCAAGCCTTCGGAGCCCAGTGGGGCTTCCCCCGCTCCCAGCCCGGCAAGCTCCGGGAGCGAAGGCGAGGTTGCGCGAAACCTCACCGCCGCTCCCAGACCCGTTCTGGGGGCTGCGGTCGGGGGAAGCTCAGGAGAGGACACACTGGGATGACTTTCCACACTCTCTATTATTTTTCAATTATTTTCCATTTCTTTATTTTACAACTTAAAAATTTAAATAACTTAATTGCTGCATGAGCTTTCAACATGTATTAAGACTAGCCGTATTCAGCATTTCCTGGGGGGACTATCACATTTGCCAACTTTCTGTACTGAATTCCACAGTACATTAAGCATGATTCTTAGCTGAAGCAATTAACTGTTAAGTAAATTGTATAGTTTTGATAAATATTTGAAAACATTGATTCTTCAATCCTTTAACTATGTCCCAAAACAGATGTGCACAACTGCAAATTCTATTTGCTTCCTGGTTTCTGAAGTGTAATGACATTTTTACAACCACACACGATGCCCTCACCCAGGAGTAAAACAAACCATAATAATTCTTCACCATCTGTTTCTTAATTTTGCAGTCAGTTAACTTTGCATTCCAAACTAAAAATCATTTATTTCATAACACACATTGTTCAATTGGTAGAAATTATAGCTGGTAATTTTTAAGGGCTTATATCTGTAATGTTTCCATTACTCTTAATTTAAGTGCTATTAAAGCTACCATATGGAAGACCCGTGTTTATGCTACCCCAAGAACCATTGCCCATTATAGCAAGAAGGTCATTTGCACTCTCTCCCAGTTTTGCCCCCCCCCCCAGTATGAGACAACTGTATTTAAAAGGTATGGGGAATATTGGAATTTTTGAAGCATATTCACAAAGATGTGTTTTTAAGAATGTTACACTGATTAAATACATCAAGATCTGCAAGCTCACATATTGTCCCAGTACAGCTTTATCTCACTTTTCCGACTAAACATAAAGCACCTAGTGTGCCTGAAGGGGTGTGGGGTGTGTGCTAAAGCTCCACAGTGCAACTGAAACAGAATGAACAAAACTATACAATTGTAGAAAATACCAAAATCCACAGAGGGAGAGATAATTTCAAATGCTGCCAAAGACCTTGGTAAATAAAAGGTTTTCTTTTTTAACTGGCACCTAAATAATACAGTGAGTGGCTGCCAAATGAAACTGGGGAGGTGATTTCACAGTCTAGTTGCAATCCCAGAAAAGGGTCTGCCTGCCTGGCTACCTAACTTAGCAGCAAAGAGTGTAAGCAGATGGAACGGAACATGAGCTTAGACACACACACACACACACACACACACACACACAGGCAGAGTTGTATAGGAACAGGCAGTCCTTAACATACCCCAGTTCGTGGCTGGCTTTAAAGGTTAAAAACAGCTGTTTGAATTGTGCCTAGAGACAAAGTGGCAGGTAGTGCAAGTCCTTATGCACTGGAGAAAGATACTCAGACCTAAGAGCCTTACATAATAACCTGGTGGCTATGTTCTATACAAGTGGAAAATTTCTGGACAGTCTTCGGAGGCAGTCCTGGACATAAGACTGCAGTACTTTAAACTTCGGCTTCCGGTAATCGGCTTCCAGTTCTGCTTTGCCTTAAAAGAGACTGCCCCCACAATAGTGGGAGATTGTTGGCGAAGGAAAAACAAGGATGACTGGAGGTAATTTTCCTTGCAAATTCCCCCCAGGGATTGGGGTGGGGTGGGGAATGGGCTTCACTTGCAGTTCATCCTGGTACTTGGCTCTCGCTCTGGCATGGAATGCAGGGGGCAGGGAGGCGCTGAGTGCAAAAGCACTTCACCTGCCGAAAAGCCTCCAACACCACCATTAAGAAGCAGAGGTTCTTAATTGGACTAAGGTACAGGCATGTGCTAGAAGAGATGAGATCACAAACCGCAGAACAAAACCAACTGCAAGGACTTTAAGGTTTGAACTTGAGATAAGACTTTATTCAGTGCAAAAGACATGGGGGGAGGGCAGCCTATGATTTCTTTATTTAAAAGTTTTCTTCTCTACATTTATGATTTGGCGACCCTCCTCTGAATGTTAGTTCAAATTATATTTGTAAAAGCGAGGATGGAAGAAATTGGATTATAAATATGGAATATAACATCAACTGGAACCATGGGTGTAAAAAAAGGAAAAGGGGAGGTAAGCTCTATTTTGCAAAAAGTTTACCATGGAAACTTAGAGCTGACTCTTCCCCATCCTTTATTATTTATAGAGCGAACTAAATAACACTAAGAGGACTTGGAATTTAATTTAATTGGAAGTATAATTGCTCATATATCTTCAGTTGGAAGGAAGGATGAAAGGAGTCTGTTAACTGCCAAGGAACTGATAAGGTTCTTTATTGAGTCATCTGCAGTTCGACAGACCGCTCTTCTTCCCAGACTGAGAGGAAAAATGGTGAAAACAAGTTATTTATTGGGACAGAGTGACTTTTGCAGCTAATGTTAAAGTTGCAAAACAATTAAGCATGGGACAGAATGATGGAGAAATTTCTGGAACAATGGGATATCAGCTCCGCCCAAGGCATGATGGATAACAGCAACAACCGAGGGAATGAGAGATATAACATCTTACAAGGACAGGAAGAAACACCATGGACAGAATAATTGCCACACACAGGAAGAACAAGGATATAGTTTGAGTTCCTCACTTGTACCTTTAGAAATGATTTAATGTGTCAACACGAATAGAAGTTATTAATATTGTAGTTGTTGTATAAGGGATTATTATTATGACTGAAATGGAATGGAAATCAATAAGATTTTGGAATGCAGAAATTAACCAAATAATCAATTCATTAAATCTGGCATGTGGGGGCCCCACTTTATTGAAATTATAAAATTCAGTATTTGAATGATTTGTATTAATAATTGTATTATAAATTGGTATTGTTATAATGCGGCTATTACTGGATTGTAATTGAAAAATAAAAATTATTATCAATAAATCTTGATGTTATCAAAGCAGGGTAATCATGGCAAGATCAAGTTAATTCAGAAGAGCTCCTGCTAGCTAACCAATGAAAGGTGCTTTTAGGCTACAGATGCCACTTGAACATGCAACTGCAGATTTGGATCTAAAAAGCACACCCAAACTGCAGACCTGATCTTTCTGGAAGGGTCAAATCCTATAGAAACAGGCTGAATATTAATTAATACAATAATTTTTGCAACCCACCAACATAGTCCTCATCTGGTCTAGCTTCAAGTTACTGGCTCTCGGCCAGCCCATTACTGAGTCAAGGCACCTGTTCAGAACTTTCACTACCTTACCTGGTTTAGGTAAGCAGAGCTGGGCATCATCTACATTTCTTCCTAGCACATATTTCAGCATTAGATAGCATGGGATATGGAATCTTGCAGAACCCCAGTGCACAAATGCTATGGGCCAGGCAGAGGTTCCCTTGCAACACCTTCTGGAATCAACTCACTAGGCAGAAAAGAACCACTGGAGCACAGTGTCCCCAAGACCTACCCTTTACTGGTGATTTTAGAAGAATCTCATATCGACTAGTACTAGAAACTACTGAGAGGTGTAGTCAGCAGTGAAACCAACAACATGGGCACAGCACAACATCCTTTCCCTCAAATTTTTAAGGCATCCCCTTCTTTCTTTTGGCTGTGCAATACGTTATGAATCAGAAACATGGAAAGCTTATTATGTTAGATATGCCTGTGTTGATTTAACCAGGTTTTTTGCTTGAAAGAATAGAACCAACTATAACGAAAATAAATAATAAATAAATAAATATAGATAGATATATAATAAGTGTGACATTTTTTGTTATGCGTGTTATTTGGTATTTTTTAAATCTATGAAAACTATTGTATGATTGTATTAAATATGATTGCCACTTTGTAGTAGCAATTAGCAATTAATACAGTTTAACATAAAATAACCAAGATAAGGTAGGTTCAATTAATTTCTAGTGGTTAACAATGATGTGAGCAAAACAAAACCACTTGCCTTCTATTTTCAAAAGGCTATGCTGCTTAATTATTTTAGGCATATGTCAGATTCCAGATACTTCAGCAGTGGTCAGCAATTTAATGCTAGGACCCGTGATGAAAGGAGGTAGTAATACCACAACCTTGATTTTGTCCAATTAAAAAAGTGAAATGAAGTGGATAGAATACCAAATAACCACATAGTGCTTAATAAGGTTGACATTTTTGCAGCGGACAAAATAAATGAACTGCCAATGTTAATGCACGGAACAGGTTCAAATAAAATTAAGAGATTCTGATTATGAGGCCCTTATACTAGTATGCAACGCCCGCCTTCTAGCTTTACTTTACCTGCCACCCAAGTACTTTGACCTTTTTGTTTTTCAGATGAGTGAACACTGCTGCCATGGCCGACCTTTTCCAGAAAACATATCCATCATAGGAGTCCAGATCTGACAGGGAGCAAACATTTTCAAGATGCCAAGGCAGTCTGATGTAATAGATGCATGAATCCACTCCAACCAATTATTTTTCTTAAAATTATAAAAATGCATCTCTTACCACAACCCACCTAAGAAGTGCCTTTTAATATTCTAACAACTCAGTAACTGATTTGCTCACATGACATGAGTTCCAAGCATATAGAAGAACTGTTCAGTGCTCACAAATCTCCAGTGAATGCTGCTGTAACTAAAAAAAGAGAACAGAACCAAAGGTCTGTGTTCTTTGTGTAGGCTTCTATTGGATGCCACTATTGGATGTATGTAGAAAAACAAAGAAATATACATGAATATGGGTGCAGATTCACTGAGACGCAGGGGGGTGCAGATTCCCAGGTTTATCTTACTCAAACAGAGTAGCCAATATAGTGCCCACAAGATGTTTTGGACTACAAATCCCATCAGCCCCAGCTTCATGTGAATCGTCAGGAATGATGGGAGCTGTAGAGCAAAACATCAGTGGATACCATGCCAGTTACCTCTATACTAGAACAATGCTATCTGTATACCATTTGTGCCTCAATGCCTTTGAAAGGCAAAGCAATACACAGGAGCTATTGGAAGCAGTTTATGAACAATCAGAAATATACAGTGCAGGTTTATGTGCAATTCCCTTACCATAATTCTTCTTTATTATTATTATTACAGTTAAGGGTCAGTATTTATATAGGGCTTTTCCTATGCATTCAAAAGCAGTCCCATGCTTGAAACAACCCTGTAATATAGGCAACTTTATTGCACCAATATTATACAGAAGAGGTAGTACCAACGTGGAATAATAAAGCTTATCTATGGTTGCTCAGTTCAGCCAAGGTGGGTTTTTAAAAACTCATCTCTCATATTATATTCAAATCACTTTACAACACCACACCTATATATCCTTTCCTCCTATATAAACCTATAAGGTGCTGGAATTATTCTTTGAACCCATTTCCTTCAACTGTTCACTACTGATTGAGAAGTGACACACTGCCTACTTCCAAATACTTACAAATCTCCTATTGTTATAACATTAAGAACTGTTTGTAACTATAAGTAATTAAGATAAAATTAGTTTCTCAGTATTTATTTGTGCATACAGCACAACTTCATGCACAGCAGCGGACTTCCGGGTTGGCGCGATCGGGAAATGGCGGATTCCCTCCGAGCTCCGGAGGGAATCGGCTCAGCGGTGGATGGGTCTTTGCCGTGCCGGCGACACGGGGACCCTTAAAAACCGCAGGCGCGGAAGCCTGCGGACTGAAGACTCGGCGGGTGCCTTAAGCGCCCCCCCTGATTCGCAATGAGCCTTTTTAAAGGCTACGGAGGGGATACAGGGGACGGCGTGGCACTGAGAGTCGACCGCTACCGCCGCTGAGCGAAGCCGCGAGCCATAACTGGAGAGCGCTGACTTCCTTCCTTGAAATTCGGACTGAAAAAAGAACCCGTGAGTAATTTGGAACTGAACTTTAAAATTTTTACCTTCTGAATTTGAGACGACCGGGGGGTGTGCTAAAAGGAAGTCCCCACACCCCCCCTTGCAGACGATCCAGAGCAACGAAATAAGAGCTAAGCTGGAGTGCCTACCCTGTAAAGGGTGAGTTTTAAAAAGACAGTAACTTCCAAGATTTAGAAAGGTAAATTTGAGCAGGAGAGTGGAGTGTTGGAAGAGTCTTTGTTTTGTGGCAAACAACCCTCCCTCCCGGGCCCGGGAGCGACCTGCTTTGGAGCCTGTATAGAGGAGCAGAATTTGACAGCTGTCAAAAGCTGTCAAATGGACTATTAATAGTGAAAAAAAATTGCTGTTTAAGACCTCTCCGGATTAAAAGGAGTTACAATTGAACTAAAATTTTGGGAAACAAAGAAACAATAATAGGACAGAGGATTGTTGGAGAAAAGGTTACTCAGTAACCAGATTCCCTCTAGGGGGAATTCTGTGGAATTACAATGGCTGTGGGTGGAAAGATACTGAGAGAAATCGAAAGGATGTTCTCACTGGTGGGAACCTTACAGGAGCAGACTACAGCTATGAGTAAACAATTGACGACCTTGGATTTGGAAACAAGTAGTTCTGCTGAAAGTAATGAGGCTCTGAGTGAGAAAGAACCCACAGCTGAATTTGAAACAATAAACAAAGAAGAGGAGAAGACAAAACAAGAAAGAGAACAAGTTATCTGGGAAAGTACTAACCAGAAGCCGACATCTGGAGAACATAAGCAAGGAGACTATTGGATTAAATCCACTTTAAGCCTACGAAAGATACAGAAGACGAAAGTGGAGGCCCTGGGACTTTATGGAATTCAGGAACTCGAAATAAAGAAGTACAATTGGGGCCTCCACATAGACTTTGATTTTGACTATCAGCAAGACTTAGGCCTTGTGGAAATTCCTCAGCAGTTGCCTTTAAATATGGGAAGAGACTATGGACTGATTGGATTGATTGTTAAGGAAATCTTTCGAGACTCGATGATAGACAAAAAGGACTACCAACAAAACCGGCGGAGAGGGACTGAAAGAGAATTGAGAGCCTCGGATGTGCGGAATCCAGGCTAAAAACTGTTATTTTGGACATGTCTTGGGAAAGGACGCAAAGCGGGGATGGGAGGGAGGGAAGTATTAAATTTAAACAACACTCAAGAACAGGGGGTTTAGTAATAAGAAAATTATGTAAGAAAAAATGAGAAATCGAGGGAAGAGAATTGGGGTCCAACTTAGGGAAAATTTATTTTTGTTTTTTATAAAAGGACTAATATTAAGACGGAAGAAATGCCAACTTGCTGACATAAATTTGGGAATAGGGATGCAGGGGAGGGGGTGGGGGGAAGTCAAGGACTAGGGTTAGAAAATAAGATTTTCGGGAACTATTCATGTTCGTTGTCTTTTATGTTTGTTTTGGTGTGCTGTTTGTGTTTATATAAAATGTGAAAACCCAATAAAAATATTTAAAAAAAAAAAAAAACAACTTCATGCACAGCTAGTTTTATTGCTTATCATTAATAATCAGTTTTCCCAGCTGTTGATTCCCATTTGGAATATAACAAAAGAACATTTTCTTAAATGCATCACTGAACAATATCAGTGAGCACAGAAGACATAATAAATGTAAATATTAAAAGAACATATTCTAGAAGCCATATTACATGTCTTCTATATTCAAGTCACATATGGTCACCAAATATTTACAACCTAAGTAGATCGTGTCAAAAACTCCTTAACACTCCTGTTGAAATGTACCCGTAAGTCATCACTACAACATTGAAAAGTAGTAGATAGGTAGCCGTGTTGGTCTGCCATAGTCAAAATAAAAAAATTCCTTCCAGTAGCACCTTAAAGACCAACTAAAGACCAACTAACTTCTGTTTCAGTGTATCTGAAGAAGTGTGCATGCACACGAAAGCTCATACCAAGAACTAACTTAGTTGGTCTTTAAGGTGCTACTGGAAGGAATTTTTTTATTTTGACATTGAAAAGTAGTATACTAATCCTTAAATGAACTAAAAATCCACCAAAGATGCTCAAATCAATTAACTCCTGAGTGAACCAGCACTCCAGTCCAAATTCACCACCAAAATTTATCACAAAATCACATCCAAATAGCATCGTAAGACCATAATAGCAGCCAGCTGCATCTGGCCAATGACCCACCTTGCCCAGCATTCTGTTCTCACAGTGGCCAATCAGATGCTTGTGGGAAACAAGAGAGCAGAACATGAGCATACTCCCCCTCCTGTAGTTTTCAACAACTGGTATTCAGAAGCATTTCTCAGGCTTGCTTAAAAGAAAATTGGTAGCTACATGCAACACCTGTGCTGAAAAGTAAACAAACTAAAAGACCACAAAGCCAGGTGAGGAAGAGCAATCTCAATCCCCTATTTCAGGGCCGTGACCTCTAGCAATTTTAAAGGAAGTGTCTGAAAAGAAAAGAAAAAGTAGTACTTTATTTTGGCCATTATTTTTTTTAAAGTGCTTCCTACTCAATTTATGCAAGAAGAAATAAAAATGCTTAAAACTCAATGATAATATGTTAATTCAGGGTACACACAGAAAACAGCTTTGCTAAGTGCTAGTGCATAAAGGAAGCGTACAGTGGAAATTCCTTCAGGAACATAAGTCCTTTTATGCATCTCTGATGGGGTCTTTCAAGCTTTTTTATTTGTATTTTTGTGGTTTCTCTGTCAGTTTCTTTCTGGATGCCCTTGTCTGTTCTGTCTTTTTCCAAAGCATTTAAGCTTCCAAGCTTTCATTGTACTTCTGATCTTATTCAGCATCAAACTTCCTTTGAAATTTCTTTGTAGCAACAACCTCTCTTCCTTCATTCTAGTACCCTGACATACAAAATGTAGAGTTCAAGAAAGGGCGCTTTTCCATAGTACTGAAGTTAAGAAAAGCAAGTGAAAACTCTTACAAGACTGCCTCTGCTTTCCTACTTCATTGCCAAGAATGCATTCACACAGAATATTTCCTACAGGACATTCTCTTGGCACTTTACTAAGAAATCAGAAGCAGCACTTCAGTGGAGGAAATAAAGCTATTTTTTCTTATTGGTGGACAATGCCAAAATATCTTAGAATGAAATGACCCCATACTGCTAGCACCTGTAAAACAAGCAAGCAAGTAAATGGCTTGAATTCAACCTGGAATAACTAAAAATATTTTGTAGACTACAATGGCACGCCTGTCAGGGCAATGAATCTACAATGGTACTTCCTTGTTCAAGCATATCCGAATGAGAAGTAGCAACTATGAACAGTTGTTAATGTGCAAGATTTGTGTTTTTAATATTCAACTGAATTTGTAGAATGAAAAGTAGGTATGTTACAAAAAATGGATGATGAAGATGATGACAATGACAGACATCTTTCAGCAATAGAGCTATCAGGATACCTATTGAAATGGAACCTCTATGTGCAGAATAATGCTGTGTTGAATTCCCAATGATGCATTGGGTCTGTACATGCAGCACTAAACAGATGGCTAGTGCTGTCAATGCATTCTCAATGGAACTACTCCAGAGTAAGTAATAGGATAAGCAATCCTTATTGACTGCCTGAGATTTTCTCTGAAAACTAAACTGATTAAACTAAATGAAATGCCATTTTTCTTATTAAGTCTCATTTACTGTATGCACATGATGTTTCACCAAGCATTTTCAAAGAACAGGCCATGTGCTAAATTATTGGCATCAGTTGGTAAAAAGCATAGAAGTAAAGGACCTTACCAGTCTCAGAAGTAGTTTAACAGACTTGCTCAGAGGGAAAACACACACTATTCATTAACATTTTAACACTAAACGGAAAACAGCATAAACCTTCCTGCAGCAGAGCACTGTGGGTTGGCCAATCATTTTGATTAGCAAGAGAAGCAAAGTATGTCCCTTGGGAAAAGAAATTACTATAGTGAACTACTCTGGCTATTCAACTAGATAAAAAAAGCATGGCATGTTAACTACTAAACAATATGTCTTTTTGAAGTAGGACTATATTCCTCAACTCATACTTTACTAGAGAATGGAACCTGATTTTTATTAAACTTTTTTTAATATCAAACTTTATAATCTATAAATTCCAGCTTTCAAGTTTGTTTTACATTTCACTTTAAACTTTGACTTCCCGCCTTTTCTTCCATGCTGTTCTGAATCCCATCCCATCTACATACCACATTCTAATAGACATTCCACCTAAAACATATACTTTTATTTCAAATATTGTCATTTTTCTTCCTCTACTCATGTTTCAAATCCTGCTTGTAATTTCATCTGATTAGGATGTTTTTCACATATTCCCGAAAGGGCTTCCATTCTTCCACAAATAGTCAAGCCCTACCCCAAGCCCTACACCACTCCAGCAACATTTGTTGAGAGGAACTGCATCAGCTGTGAGCATAGAGGTTCCTTCACCAATCAGGATCAGTGGTCCCAAAAACAGAAGAGCACCCAAATCTCCTATTAGACCCTGATTAATGCTATCGCTTTGGATTCCAAGCAATGAGAATGACGGGGGAAACCTTCCAAATAGAACAGAAATGTTCTTGCCACATGATATTTAGGGTTAAGCTTTCATGGCTTACCATGCAAGACAAAAATAAATAAATAATATATGAAAAATTAGCCAAGTTCAAACAACCTATGCACTACTTTTACTACATATCGAAAACCTTTAAGTACAGTTATCTGTGCACATATAAAATCCACAATACTGTCATCAGAACAGTAAGATTCCAAATCACAGTAAAATTCCAACCAATTGGGATGTTTTTGGAGGAAGGGGAATGTCTAGAGTCAGAAAATAGAACAACTTGTGAAAAAGTTTCAAATACAGTCATACCTCATGTTGCATCTGCTTCAAGTTACGCCTTTTCAAGTTGCGTCGTGCGGCAACCCGGAAATACCGGTACGGTAACCCGGTTACTTCCGGGTTTCACCGCTCGGGTTTCACCGCTCGCGCATGCGCAGAAGCACTAAATCACGCAGAAAAGCACTTCTGGGTGTGAACGCTTTGAGTTGCGGACGTGCCTCCGGGACAGATTACGTCTGCAACTCGAGGTTCCACTGCATCTCAAAAAATGATTCACAAACAAGCCTTATTATACTCTTCCTATCAGTATAATTGTGAAGACACGGTATGCACAAATAATTTAAAATTTGTTCATAAAGATATTTTTCCTTATTTACCCTAGAAAATATTCATCATATCTCACTGTAGCCTTCTTTGCTCCAACTTAAAAATGGGTTTTTTTTGTAAAATCACTTCACACTTACTGAAAACCAAATACAATGTTTCAATACAATTTACAATACAAATACAATGTTTCAAACCAGTGAATCTGCTGGATCAAAATCTCTGGGTACTTTAAAATGCAGAAAACACCTGGAGGACTCAACCTGAAGTTGTGCCTCTTTGAAGCTCTGACAGGAAGAAATATGGGGAATTACTACATGGTTGTCTCACCTTGGGGACACATAGGCTTCATCTGAAGGATAACATAAACCATGGGTAAAAGCCTGCATCGGTCTTGAGCTTGCATACTCATTCTGCTGGCATAACTGTAACAGGTTCAAAAGATTTTGCTTTGATTTTAGATTAAGTGTAGCTTGTCATGTGATCCAAACCTGACAAATGTTGGCTTATCTTAAGCATGCCAGCTTCAAGCCATGGGTCATGAAATGGGCTTGTTTCAACAAACAATAGTTAAGATCAGCCACAGTTTAGAGTTCAAAAATAAAAATGAACAATGGTTAATAAAAATAATCATAGCAAAAGCTTCAAATTCTTCCCTGTGACCATGCCAGAAGAATAAAGGTGAGGAGAAAGCATTTGATGTCAAGGCTTGCACAGGCTCATTCTTGTGACAATAAACCACGTTTGATACTGATATATGAGTGGAGTGATATAGTTGCATTTACTGGGAACAGAAATAGTGCCATTAAGATCAGCAGTAGAAGTAAATCAAGCACCAGCTAACTCCAGCTTTTTTTTGAATATTTAATCCACAGAAGAACTTGCCAGCTGGGTTTGCTAGCAGAACAAACACAATACTCCTTTTCTCTCTTCATTGGATCTACCACCCAAATTAATATTTGAAAGTGACACAATTCAGAAATAGGAAAACATATTTTCAAATAATCAAATAATCAATACTCCATTAGGAATGCTTTTTTTGTATTTCTATATTTCTGGAAACTTTAATAAATATGATTAAAAAAAAGGAATGCTTTTTCTGCAATTGTAACATTTTATAATAGAATGATTCTTTTAAATGATTTAAGAGAGATGGAATCTTAATTACTTTGAACTCACTTTTGTGCTCCCTGAGACAACAGCTTTGTCCACACTCACTGGTAGATGCTCTTCAGTCTGGCAAATTCCAAGTGACCATTCCGCACAGCGGTGATGAGCCCAGCAGTAACCTAACATATGATGATCAGCAAATGAATGGATTAGTTTTATAGCTTTTTGCTGCAGAACAGCAAAAGGAAAAATGTATAGATAGCATCTGCTAAACAATGGGTAGGCAAACTAAGGCCCGGTGGCTGGATCCAGCCCAATCACCTTCTAAATCTGGCCTGCGGACAATCTAGGAATCAGCGTGTTTTTACATGAGTAGAATGTGTGCTTTTATTTAAAATGCATCTCTGGGTTATTTGTGGGGCATAGGAATTTGTTCAATTTTTTTTTTCTTTTCAAAATATAGTCCGGCCCCCCACAAGGTCTGAGGGACAGTGGACCAGCCCCTGCTGAAAAAGTTTGCTGACCCCTATGCTAAACCAACATAATGACTGGAGAAGAAAATTATCATTTTTAATTTGTTAAGAACTCCAGGTCTTTCAAATAACTTTAAGTTTGATCCACAACCACTTATAGCAAAGTAGGGAAATAAGTATTCTGTCTCTCTCTAAGGGCATAATTTTATCCTTAGACTGAAAGAATGTTGTTGTTTTTTAAAGAACATTAGAACTTAAAGACAGACATTGATTCCTGCATTGCAGGGGGTTGGACTAGATGGCCCTGGGGTCCCCTTCCAACTCTAACATCCTATGATTCTATGAAATATACACCCACTGAAATAATTTAGTATTTGTTCAGCTAATTCACTATTGATGTTATGATAGAATGAGAATTACATTTACCAGTAAATCTGAAAGATTGTATTTCTACAGTGCTAGTAATAACATTTCCCCTATATTTTCTCCTTTTAAAAGGAGAGGGAAGGAGATATTTTCAAAGAAACAACTTCATTCAATTTGAATGATAAGTAAAATATACAATATATTGAATGGAGCTATATTCTAGTAGTACACTACCTGTTGGCTCAAATAAGGCTTGGACATCAATGTCATCTGGTAAGCCAACCATTTTGAGTTCATCCCAGAATTTGACTACCTGATCATCAGGAGTAGTTTGAGTGCTTATACTTCTACAAGATGTTATGCTCTGATGAGACTTCTCTCTGTGTGGAATACAAGATTTGGTTAAATGATTGCAATTAACATACCTTGGGTTTACATACTAGATACAAATTACATTTAAACTATATGGAAAAATAAAGAAATACATATTGGCAGGTTTTCAGGTATCTGACACAAGTGTATCAACCTAGGAAATGAGTATATTCTAGATTAACTTGCTTCTTTATTGTGCATTGGGCTCACGTTGCTAACTCACAGCTCATAGTAAATCCTGCTTCAATATTTTATTGGATCAGTTTATACTTTTATTGAATCTTGAGCAAATAGTCTCTACTATCTAATGAAATATTATGTTATTCGGAATCTAAAGCGCAATTAAAAGACACTGTTACTGGGATGGCATGAGTTGGGAGAAGAAGTTATACAAGACTTTAGAAAGCTACTGCCAGAGTAGACAGTGCTGGGTAGGATGAAACAGTGGTCTGAACTCAGCATACCAGCTTCATATATGTTAAATGTGCATTTGAGTTTCACTGATGTCAAACTGAAAATGATTAATGTGCGGACAACTAAGTAATTTATTTCTATAGAAGAACGAGCATTCAGACTGGCAGAGCTAAAGCTGATACTCACAGGTGAAAGTAAAAGAAAGCATAGCCATGCAAATAAAAATAAGTTAATACACTTGTAAGTTTTGACCATCCAAATTCTCATTAAAATGGTCCACCTTAAGTCCCTTTAAAAGGCTGCTTCATTTTGTTATTGTTTCATTTCCCACTTTACTGCTTCATTCTATTGGCAGCAGTCCAGGGTTAGCCACCAATCAGAGAACTCCAACACAACAATCGCTTTAGTACCTAAACTTGGATAGCAGCCAGCATGGCACTTGGGTATGATTACATCACCATCCTCAGGGGACAGAGCTGGCTAGTTGTTCCAAGCTAAATTAATTTTGAACTTTCCCATAGGCTACAAAAGCAACTACTAATCAGCCAGCACCACAGAATCCAAAGAGCAGCTAAGCAGCCCCTTAAGGAGCAGCTTGCTGTGGATAAAAGTGAAATAAATTGGAACTCCTAACTATATTTTAGAAATCTGCAGTACTACATACTGATGAAAATCTATATTTCATCAGTATATAGTACTGAAGACTCATAGCTCAGTGACAGAGCATCTGCTCTGAATACAGAAGGACCCTAGATTGACCTCCAATATCTCCAGTAGAGCTGGACCAGCATATCTCTGGTCTGAAATGCTGAAGAATTGCTGGTCTGACCCAGCATGATGATGATTATTGGCTATAACATTTGTGAGCTGCTTTATACGAAAGGTATCAAAGCAACATAACAAGATAAAATAACATTTTAAACAAGAATATTTAAAGCAACATAAAATACAAAATACCTAAAATGCCCAAGCAGGAAAATAATAATGACAAATCCTATCCATCCTAAAAAGATGGGCACCACCACAGAGGTCAGCCTAGCTACCAAAGGCCTCAGTGAATAAAAAGGTCTAAAAATTGATGATGAGGGCATCAGGCAAGTTTCCTCCCCCCCCCCCAACTCACAAACCAAAGACAGATCCCTAATGCTATGAACTACAGCACTAGCAGTGTTGGCAGAGAGCAGGTGGAAAAGACAGGTGCTGGTACGAGTATGCAAAGTTCTAAATGGCTTGAGGCCAAAGTACTTCCTGCATCTGCGGACCCTTACTTTAAGATCTGAAGGGGAGGCCCTGCTCATGATCAAGTTACTAATATTTGCCCATTGGGTTGTGGCATGAAGCAGAGCCACCTATATACGAAGTTTCCACTCTGGAGAAATTTGGTTGTCCCCCATCTCAGATTCCTTCAAAATATCAATCAAAGACATATCTGTTCACTTGATTTTTGGCACGAAGTGAGGACGTTATCTGCTTAGGTCCTATTGCCATCAACTGCATTACGTTTTCATATCTGTATTTTGATATGTATAATAGTTAGTATTTTAATTGTGATTGTAATGTGATTGTACTTTTTGAAACCCTGTTAGCTGCCCTGTGCATCCTCGGGAGGAGGGGCAGGACAGAAATTTAATACTGACCAAGAAAATGAACCTGGATTCCTTCATCAAAATCTAACACCATAGGCCCAGGTTGGCTAATCTGTGGACCCCATCATCCCTGATCATGATCCATGCTGGCTGGAGCCAATGGGAGTTAGAGTATAGTAACATCTGGAGTTACATGGTAGCCTGTCCTGGGTTAGCCACTGTTTCACACTGGCTTTTGTCACCTTAGTATCTAACTGACCTTATTTAAATAGAATTGTCCATGTATTTTGCTGCTACTGCTTCCTGAAACACTTTCTGTTGACAAAGGCCCCTTATAGTTTATGTCAGAAATATGTTTTTTTTTCTTTTCATTTTCAGCACCTACTTAGGCTAGGGTTGCCAGGACACCCCAAAAGTTGTTGGGTTGTTTTAATAGAAAAATCACAAATTTGTTGAGCAGCCCTAACTTTAGGCAAAGTGCAAAAAAAATACGGAGGTATGGCAACCCTAACTACATGTTGTCTTACTGCACATTTACTTACAAGTCAGATGACTAGAACATGAACTGAAATAGTATATATTTTGGTAAGCATAAAAAAACTTACTTCTTTTGTCCTCTTGATTTGCGTAGGGCTGAATTCTGCCTTGGAGTACTCTCACAAATGCCGTCATTGCTGTCACCAGTTTCACTCTTATTTAAAGACTGGTTGCTCCATGGAGCGATAAACCCTGGTGTTGGACTAAACTGCTTAAGTTCTCCTTGTCCCAATGAGCTTCGTTCCCCACAATAACAAAAGGCGCAGAGCTGTTCACTGCTAGAGAGTCAGAAAGCAAAAACAGAGATGTCAAAAGCTGTTTTGAAATTAAGGACAAAAAGTCCTGGTACACTGGAAAGCTTTTACCTGGCACCTAAAAATAGATAAGGATGGTGCCAGTCTCCCTCAGTAAAGCATTTCACAAGTGGGGAGTCACCACTGAAAAGTCCCATTCTCATGTTGTTACTCTTACTAATTTCAATAATACTTATTCCCTAGTAATTTTGTAAAAGAACATAGCCTTAGCCTTTAAGTACCATAAACACCTTAAGAATGTCTTCCAGTCTAGTGTGAACAGGCAAAGGAAGAATTTAATTGATTGATGTATTTAATAAGTTCTTCCATATCCCAGTTTTCACCTTCAGAAGTTATGCAATCCTTAGGCTTTCAGAACAGAGTAATATTTTATAAAGTGCAATTGAGCAATAGTTAACATGTCATCTGTTCATCATTTTGCATTTTACTGAAATAAGAATGATGGGGCTATTATTACTACATTTTAGTAGTCTTTAAAGCTTTAGACAGTGATAAATAGATATTAAAAATTAAATCCTACCTTAACTGAAAGTAACAACTCCAGTAAATACACTACTGCTGGATAAACTTTAGTAATTTGTGAAACAAACTTTGGAAGTCTATTATTCTGATTGTCTTATATAGTTCCTTTAATGTTCTTTCAATTGGCTTTCCAATGGCTTTCAATTGGCTGCAGGAGCTTCCTGCATTCAGTTGGAAGCCACAGAAGTTCGGCATCCCAAAAACATTTGCAAACTGGAACACTCACTTCCGGGTTTGCGGCGTTTGGGAGCCAAAATGTACAAGTACCAAGGTGTACGAGTACCAAGGTATGACTGTATTCAAATAAGATAAAAACCAACATTAGTAGCCTCAGGAAATGGAGCTTGATCAAAAGGCACCACAGTACAGTAATTTATTGTTGTTGCTATTATTAAAATTTGTATATTGCCTTTCATCCATAGATCTCATGGTGGTTCACAACATAAAATTAGATTATTAAAACCACAAAATACATAATAAAAATAAGAAACACCTTTGCTCCTCTTAATACAGCACTGAAAACCCACTGAATAATCAATATCTGCCTACTTGCACCACTCTATCACATAACGTAACTCAAATTCTCAAATTTCCTATTCTCATGTGGCCACACAGGAAGATAAAGGGACAAAAGTCCACACTTGAAAAATGTCCAATTAATCTTTATCCAAGTGCAGTTATTGTATTTAAATGCATCAAACACCTTCAAGATATTTACATTTCCTACACTGTGAAGCACTGCCATCAGGTTAACTGCTATGGCAATTTTCCAAATGACTGATGGATAGCTGAATTTCTATTGAGAGTCAAGATGTGTATGTACTTTTCGGGACAACTCACTCCATTACTGGTATAGTTGCGACCGAAGTGTAATCAGATAAATGGCAAATAGAGTGTGTCAGGGAACTGCCATCGGAGCATCAGGCGGTGGAGGGTCTCAGGGAGGAAGAAAGAGACTCAACAGCTGAGGCAGGAACCAGCAGGGGGAGGAGTGGATCTCTGAGGGAATGCGAGCAGGAGGGAGGGCTCAGAGACGCTTCCAGCGAGAACAGTGGGGAGGTATCTGAGTCTCCCATAGGGAGACCCACACCTCGCCGGAAACTGTCACGCCGTGAGTCCAGGAGACGCGTTTCCGTTAAGGAGCTTCTTTGCTGGAAACGCTTCCGCAGACAGCCACTGTCAGACTCTACGAGTGACTAAGAGCAGACATGTTTGTGGAGCTCTGTCACACACAGAGGTTTGTGGAGTCGCACAAACTCTGAGGGAGCACGATTTTACGCACAAGCAGCTAATCATCCCATTACAGCAGTCTGACAGTCTCTGTACGCTGCCTGTGCAGGAGAAAGCATCATGAGCGAACCAGCAGGAACCGGAGGAGCAGGAGTTGGCGCTGGTCCAAGCTTGGAAGAAAGGTACCGAGCGTTGGAAGTCCAACTTGCGCTGCAGACGGCGAGGCTTGAGGAGAGAAGGGCTCAGGATGCAGACAAGAAGGGGAGAGCCACTCAGTTCCCCAGAAAGGTACCAGGATTGGTGCAGAAGTTTGGGGGGGACCCCAAGGATTACCATGCCTTTAGGACAGAGATGCAATATGCCATTAATGTGCAGTTCGATGAGTTCCCTGATGAGGAATCGCGAGTTGCTTTCGTAATTGGGCATCTTGAGAAAGGGGCGCGGGACTGGGTTCGACCCCTAATGGCAACGCACAATGACGTCCTAAAGGACACGATGAAGTTCTTTAGAGCAATGGATATCATGTTTTCCAGCGATATTGAGGAAGGGGTGGTGCGCAGACAGCTAATGGCTTGCAAGCAGGGAAGCCGATCTGTCCGTGAGTACTGGACTGAGTTTACCATGCTGATTCACAGACTGGGTTGGGATTTATCGGCGGCACCTATTCAGATGCTATTTGAAGAAGGTCTTTCTTCGGCTGTGAAAGACGAGCTGTCCCGGAGCCCCAGGGCGGTGTCTATGGATCAGCTGACCAAATCTGCGCTGACCATAGGAGCGCGTCAGGAGGCAAGAGCCTTGGAGAGGCGGGAAGGGAGAGGGGAACGTTGGAAGGAGTTCCGCATTCCAGACATTCCTGAGCCAGCTTTCCCGCCGGCAGAGCCGATGGAAATCGGAACAGCGCGCGCGCGCGCATTTTCAAAACCCAGTGAGGGGGTTAAGAAGGAGGGAAAAGGCGCCCGGAAATGCTATCTCTGCCAACAGCCAGGCCACTTTGCCAGAGTCTGCCCCCAGAGGAAGGAATGGCAAGGGATGGTGGGAGCTGTTGAGGGAGGAGAGCAGGGAGAAACGGAGCAGGTAAAAGCCAACGCCTGGTTGCCACAGTCGGGGCACTGCAGCCAGGCCAAAGAGCAGTGAAAGTGCCCGTGCCAGAAGCTCCTCAACCTGCTCTAGTTATTGATGTGTCGCTAGAGCTGCAAAATGGACACCCCCTAAAAATAAAGGCGCTGTTGGACTCAGGCAGCTCCTGCAATTTTATGAGCAAGGAGTTTGCTGCTGAACACCAGATACAGACGATCCCTTTAAGCAACCCCCTGCAGGTGACCACGATCGATGGCAGGGAGTTGTTGGGAGGAGGAGTCAGCTTGCAGACCGTCCCAATGATAATGAGGGTGGCAAGGCACACAGAACTGATAGCGTTTAATGTGGCCACCTTGGGAGGCGCTCCCATTATTTTGGGAATGAGCTGGCTAGCGCTACATGATCCGCTGGTGGGCTGGCATCAAAGAGTGGTTTCCTTTGGTTCAGCACATTGCTTAGAACACTGCAAAGGGGAAAAGGGTTCAGCAGGGGCCCAAGCCACCCTAGCAGGGACAGAAGTAATGGAGATGGTGAAGGTACCACCACAGTATGCAGATCTCAGCGACGTGTTCAGCGAGAAGGAAGCTGATCAACTACCCCCTCATAGGCCCTTTGATTGCCAGATCAATCTACTCCCTGGAGCACAGCTTCCTGTGGGCAAGTTGTATGCCATGTCAGACAGAGAAATGCAGGAGTTGCGAGAATTTATTGACAAGAACCTGAAGAGGGGCTTCATCAGAGAGTCCAAAGCAGCGGGGGGTAGCCCAGTGTTTTTTGTGGATAAAAAGCACACGGACAAGCCGAGACTTGTATGTGATTTTAGGAGGTTAAATGCAGTGACTGAACCAGTGACTTTCCCTATGCCCAGGATTGATGATATTTTGACCAGGGTGAGGAAGGGAAAGATTTTTACAAAGCTGGATCTAAGGGGGGCGTACAACCTGATACGTATAAGGAAAGGGGATGAATGGAAAACCACCATGTTTACCCCTTTGGGGGCATTTGAATATCTCGTTATGCCTTTTGGATTACAAGCAGGCTCAGCGTGCTTTCAATCTTTTATGAACCACGTACTGGGTCCTTTGCTCTACAAGAATTGCGTTGCCTTCCTAGATGATGTGTTGGTGTATTCGGAGAATGAGGAGCAACATGTGAGAGACGTCAGAGAAGTGTTGAGCAGGCTGCAAGCCAAAAGGCTGTGGGTGAAACTGGAGAAGTGTCAGTTTCATACCAAGGAGGTGGAATTCCTGGGGTACCGCCTGTCAGACAAGGGATTGGCCATGGATCCCGGTAAGGTGCAGGCAGTGCTGGACTGGAAAACACCCAAAACCAAGAAGGATGTGCAGAGGTTCCTAGGGTTTGGAAACTTTTATCGTAAGTTCATCCGAAACTTCGCCCACCTGACGGCGCCCATTACGGACTGTCTCAGCAGTAAAAAGAAGTTTGTATGGACGGCGGAGGCGGAGCGAGCGTTTGAGGAACTGAAGAGGGCCTTCGCCTCGGAAGAACAACTTCTGCATGTGGACTTACAAAAGAAGCTGAGGGTCGAAACAGACGCATCTGACAGAGCCATAGGGGCGGTGCTTCTTCTGCAGTCGGGGAAGGAGGAGTCAGAGTGGCGACCGTGTGCCTTCTTTTCGCGAAAGCTGAACAAATCCGAGAGGAACTACACGGTGTACGACCGGGAACTTCTTGCTATTCATGAGGCTTTCCGGAAATGGAGGCACCTGCTAATTGGTGCACAACATAAGGTGCAAGTGTGCACGGACCATAAGAATCTAGAGTATTGGAGAACTGCGCGAGTGCTCAACCAACGGCAGTTGAGATGGGCCCAGGAGTTCTCCAAATTTAACTTTGAGATTTGTTACGTGCCAGGCCCAGAGAACGTTAGGGCGGACGCTCTCTCACGCAAACCTGAATATTTGGAGGGGGAGGGAGCACCCGAAGAGACCCATGTCATTCCAGAGGACCGCTGGGTGTGTGGGGCGGCATTGGTGGGGCAAAGGGAGTTGGTAGAGGGCACGGTGCATGATGAATACGCCCAGGACAAACTCAGGGGTCTCAGGAGGGAGGGAGACAAACCCGGGGGTTTTGAGGAGAGAAACGGGGCATTGTACTACAAGGGAGCGTTATATATACCCGAAGGGGAATTGAGGGAGAAGGTACTCAAGCAACTGCACGATAGCCCCACAGCAGGGCATTTTGGGCAACACAAAACCATGTGGCTGGTTACCAGGGAATTTTGGTGGCCCAAGGTCAGGGAAGATGTGCGGGAGTATGTGAGAGGGTGTGAACAATGCCAACGAGCCAAGGGGGAGAGGCGGGCACCGGCAGGTTTATTAGAACCACTACCCACACCTGAAAGACCGTGGGAAGCAGTGGCCATAGATTTTATGACTGATCTGCCAAGGTCTAGAGGGAAAACAGCCATCATGGTTGTGGTAGACCTGTTAACTAAAATGGCCCACTTTATAGCCTGCTCACATGCGGTCACAGCAGAAGAAACAGCCAAATTGTTTGTAGAAAATGTGTTTAGGTTGCATGGCGCCCCCTTGAGGGTGGTTTCAGACCGAGGGAAACAATTTACTTCCAGGTTCTGGAGGAAGCTCATGAGCTTACTGCATGTTGAGGTTAATTTCTCAACGGCCCGTCATCCAGAAACCAACGGGCAGGCGGAAAGAGCTAATGGTGTCCTCCAGCAATATTTGAGGTGTTATGTGAATGACAGAGAGAATGATTGGGTGGAGAAGCTGGCGTTGGCAGAATTTGCCTACAACAATGCAGAGAACGTGTCCACGGGGATGAGCCCCTTTTTGGCTAATCACGGGTGCCATCCCAGAGCCTTCCCAGGGGGGGAAGGGGAGAACTGGAGCGTTCCAGCTGCAGAACAGTTCGTTGAAGAAATGGAAGCGATCCATCGCCAGCTCCAACTCAACTTAAACAGGGCTAAGGAGGAATATAAGAGGCAGGCAGACAAAAACAGAAGGGAAGGTGAAAGCATCAGGGTGGGGGACCAGGTGTGGCTGTCAACCCAAGGGTTGCCATTCAAAGGGGGTTGTAAGAAGTTAAGACCCAAAAGGCTGGGACCATTTGAAGTCATGCAGCAGGTCAACCCAGTGGCTTTCAGACTCCGGTTACCGAACCACATGAAGCTGCACCCAGTTTTCCACAGGTCATTGCTGTCACCGTATAAAGGGGACAGTGAAGGGAGGGTCACTAGGGGACCAGCAATGGAGGAGAAGGAACACAGCTACCATGTAGCAGAGATCCTCGATTCCAGGTGGAAGGGAGATCAAGTTGAGTATTTGGTAATGTGGGAAGGGGAACCGGAGTCGGAAAACACCTGGGTTAGGGCAGAGGATGTCAAGGACGAATTTTTAATAGAAACTTTTCATCAGAGGTTCCCACGCAAACCTCAGCCTGTAGCGAGGTTCCGAAGGAAATACTTTGCCACCACCGACGAGGAAGAGGAGTTGGAGGGGTTCACAGATTCCGAAGAGGAGGAGGATTCAGCGAGCCAGGACGGCGATCGATGGAGGGAATTGTTCGAGACGTCTGAAGATGAAGAAGATTCTTTTCGGGGTTTTAACCCTTCACCTCCCAGGGAAGAAGAAATGGGAGGGGGTGAGGGGGGCCCTGGAGGGGAGGTGGATGTCAGGGAACTGCCATCGGAGCATCAGGCGGTGGAGGGTCTCAGGGAGGAAGAAAGAGACTCAACAGCTGAGGCAGGAACCAGCAGGGGGAGGAGTGGATCTCTGAGGGAATGCGAGCAGGAGGGAGGGCTCAGAGACGCTTCCAGCGAGAACAGTGGGGAGGTATCTGAGTCTCCCATAGGGAGACCCACACCTCGCCGGAAACTGTCACGCCGTGAGTCCAGGAGACGCGTTTCCGTTAAGGAGCTTCTTTGCTGGAAACGCTTCCGCAGACAGCCACTGTCAGACTCTACGAGTGACTAAGAGCAGACATGTTTGTGGAGCTCTGTCACACACAGAGGTTTGTGGAGTCGCACAAACTCTGAGGGAGCACGATTTTACGCACAAGCAGCTAATCATCCCATTACAGAGTGTGTGCGTTTTAATACTCAGAATTAATTTATATGTTTGCAATGAAGCAGGTTTAGGCTTGCAACAAGAAGGAAATGATGCTGCTAGAGTAGACAATTCTGGGCTAGATGGAAAGAAAATTGGCTCTGATATAAGGCAGCTTCCAATGTTATTAAAATAAAGGATTTGTATTTTGTTTTATTAAATCCACACACAAATTTCCAGGAGCATTTTAATCTGCTGCATCAATATCTTACAACACTGATAACACCCACTTAAGTTGGTTGATACATGACAACATTTAGCAAACATGCTTTTCCACTCCTGCTCCCCCTACATACTATGTCATCCATCTCAAATACAGCAGTTGACAGCACAGCCTAATGCTACAAAATAGAATGATGCTGCAAAGAGTGTAGTCCCAGACTCTTTCAAGGCAAATCCAAAAAAATGTAGTATAAACACCAACAACTGGGAAAGACTGGCCTGCGAGCGCTCCAATTGGAGAACAGCCTCTACCAAAGGTGTCATGGACTTTGAAGATTGCTCAAACTCAGGATGAAAGGGAGAAATGTGCTAAGAGGAAGGCACGTTTGAGAAACCATCACTGTGATCAACTCCCGCCCTTAAACCTATGTCCCCACTGTGGAAGTATATGTGGATCCAGAATTGGCCTCCACAGTCACTTACGGACTCAGTGTTAAGACTGTGTTCATGGAAGACAAACTTACTTGGCTATGCGTGATCACCAAAGAATAAGTCCCAGCATTTTCTGTGCTGTTTGTTCAGATCCTAGCCCTTCCCCCACCACTGACTCAGCATCTGCCTGTTTCTCTTTCTAACCTGGTTTTTGCTTCAACACCAACAGAGGCAATGGAGCTTGCAGATTCCACAGACACTGAGCGCTGAAGAACTGGCGTTAGCTTCTTGTCACCATGCACTTCAGTTTGGGCATCCTCCTCTGCAGATTGTTCCTTGATTTCTGATTGACAAAAGAGAGTAAGCTGATTGAAGATCATACTTTTAAGTGTTAGGAGAATCTGGCACAGCATTGTCCTATGCACATAATCTGTTTTTCTGTTTGTATTCAAAAACATCGCAGTTACAACATCCAAGTGGAAACATATGCTAACCTCTGTATTTACTGATACAATCATACCTTGTGTTACGTTTGCTTCACTTTGCGGCTTTTCAGGTTACGAACGCTGTGCGCACACACGCAGAAGCGCTCTATCGCGCTTCGCACACACACAGTAGCGGCACTCTACTTACGGACTTTTTGGGGCGCAAACGGCACCCCGAAACGGATCACATTCGTAAGTAGAGGTTCCACTGTACTTTAATTCTGACTAGGCCTATAACAATGTTTAATTTTTTTAATCATTTATAATGACAGTTTTAAAAACAGAAATGTCATCATTTAGTTATGACTAATACTGACAAGGGCCACAAAATTAATAAACTAGACACATAGAGATATTGTTTCAAAAGCATAAAAAACTACTTTGAAATAATTTTGCCTGCAAATTTAATTTAAATGTTACAAAAGAAAGCTAAATTCAGATTTAACATTTCTATGTCCACAAGTTCTTCTAAAGTTAGTTTTGGTACTGAAACACAAATAGTGATAAAGCAACTTTTAATTTAATTATCCTTATTTCATCAATATCCCAAATTTGCTGCTGAACTTTTACAGGTTGAAGGGCTTCATGTTAAAGTTTCACACCACAATTTTTGTGATGTTTTAAATTTTACATATCAAATTATTTGAATTGTAGTGATAAGTGCATAGGGACTATTATAGTTCCATCTTTCATTAAATCATCTCCCCCCCCCCCCGCTATTGGGTATATGCAAATGAAGTGAGGAAATAATTAACAGACTGAATAACATGTAATAGACCACAGCATTCAGGTCTTTTCCTCCATAGGATTACTGCTGTCTGCAACAACAGCAAGCCTAGGCACACCGCAGGACCAAGTCTAATTAGTGAAAAGCAAAATCAAATTGGAATACAGTACACAGATAAACTACAGATTGCTATAAAGTACTGCAGCTAATAACATGGTATAATTTAAAATTCAACATACACATGTTATAAAGCATAGGATATAATATGACATTTCAGAGGAGGGGGAAGGAAACCAACTGCCATATTACTGATAACAACTGCATTAAAGCATAGAGGAAAACGGTTAGTTTAAACTGATCCAAAAACATGTTTCAAACTGTTGAAAGGCATAACATTACTAGGTATATGTAACCTTTGGTGTTAAACTATTTATTTGATGGCAGTTAATTAAAATAAATTTATGTCCTGTGTGATTACAATAGCACCTTTCCAGAAAAGGTTTCAGATTAGGTCTTCTACAACCAAATAAATAAACCAGAGGAGCATGTTAACAAAAATAAAGTGTAATATATTTACTAGTTCTCAAGTAAGCAAAGGAAATATGCAAATCCTATAGTAAGAAAACATCTTCCTATGATGCAATCTAAATAATTCTGGTCCAGTGGCAAGGCTTTGTTGATTGACCTGAATGTTATGTGTCTTAGGAGGATGAAAGCAGTCTGAGACTCATGAGAAATCAATTAAAAGTCATCCCAGAAATGAGGATGAAGAGCTCCACTTAAGACATAAATACAATACTAGAAACTACAGTCAGGCAGCATACAATGTGGTTGAAGTACAACTACAGGAAACTCAATGAGATATTCATGAAAAAAATTGACAACACCTTGAATGGCTCAATGATCACACAAGATGTCCATCTGTTACAGCGACTGACTTGATGTTCAAGTCTTTAGTTTAGTTTTTAAAAGATTGATTTTTTATCGGATCAGCACGAAGGCTACGATATACAAAGCAATGGAAGTTAGCCAATGGCGGGTGACAGCTCATGGAAGGCAAATCATCACCATTCTGAAGATTTCACTATAGTTGTATTGAACACATCCAGTCAACAATATTTCCTACCTCATAAACCTGTTGAGAGGAAGCAAATTTTTGTCTCTTTTTCTCCACTCTGCATCTACCTAAACCCTAACTTTCTGCAACCAGCTAAAACTGCTCCAGAGGACCTACCCTCCTCTAGAGCAGATATAGAAGGGTCTTCATGGCAATGTAGGAAGCAGGGATCACTAAAAATTACCTCCCTCCCCATTCTACCAGTGAATTCCCTCTGTCAGCTGACGTCACCACTGGAATACTACTCAATATCATAAAAAAACAGGTTTATTTTATAGTTGAGTATGAGACTAATAAGAATACAACTGGTTAAGACAATACTCTATTGGCAATTGTCATATACTTATCAGATATATGGTTTTACCTCTTTCAACTAATTTTATATTATCTGTATTCAGACACTGAAACAGGGTATTTATATGCTGTGGGGGGATGATTAAATGATTTTGGTTGACAAAATAGACCATTCATTGTAGTGAAGAATACAGATGGATGCTGTAAATGGAATTACTTTAATCTTGATGGATTTATCATAAGGTGCTTTCCTATAACATTCAAAGGCAACACTAATCTGATGCATAAGATGTTCTCAGTTTACAGATCTTGTTAGTTATAACAGAGTCTCAAAAAGTATAGAGGAGACCAACAGGAAGGATTAATGACCATAAAGAAGAGTTAAGTGGTTTATGAGGATTTGAAGAGAAAGGCAAGGATTAAAGGATTAAATTATAAAATTCAATTTCTATTGAATTTGCAACAGCCAATTCTTCAAATAGAATTTTGTTGAAAATATCCACAGATAAACTTTAAAAAACTACTTTACTTTTTCTTGCCTCTGTTTCGTAAACAGCTTCAAATAGCTAGCATAAGCATTTTAATGTAGTCTCAAGAGCACCAAACCTTTAAATAACTTCAAAAGCTTTTAATTGGAAGGATCTTTATGAGCAATCAGTTTTAACTACTGTGTTACACCAGACTGATATTTCCTAGGGAAAAAAATCGAACTTTATTTTGAAAACTTTCAGCCTACTTCTGAAGATTGTTACTGAGCTACTCTTATACATGCTGCCTGATGAGGAACAGGATCTTTCTGCAGCAGTGCCTGGAACTGGAAGTCATTAGAAGAAAAGCAAGTCAATCAGACAACTATAAAGAAACATGGAAGCAACATTCTAAGACTTATTAGGCAGACATGGAGGAGCTGCTGTTGCTAAGGTCATCATCATTTAGAAGCAAAGAGACAGTGGCCTTGGCTTCTGCCTATACTGAAGTATCTTCCTATATTCTGTTCTGCACAAGCACACTGTCCAATGTAGGATTGCACTGAAGGACCATTTTTATTTTTATTTTAAATCAGTACCCAGGATGCTGGAGGTGGAGGAGACTGAAAATTGAATTACATCTGTAGTCAGGTACAAATAACCTGTCCTTTCTTTGATTTTCTAATTTTCCACTTTGGTTTTAAGCCATTTAAAAATATTCCATGTCTGTTTTCTTCAATCTCTTGTGCTCTTTTTCCATAGAGATAAGTGTATTGAATATGCTTTTACTATTACTTTCAGCAACTGCTAGCCCACTGAATTTAACCCTTCAATGAATTCATGCTTCTCAAACTACACTTTTCTTTAAAAAAACCCTTTTTTATAAAAAGGATACATTTTCTACTTGCATTTTCTATACCTGTTTTCCCTTACATATGGATATATGCTAGGAAAACAGCCCATATTCCCAAAATTTATGAAAGCATTGCTACTACATGTGCCTTTACCAGTTTCCACAGTGTTTTCTGTTTCTGCTGCCTCCAAACCATCCATGCTGTCTTCATCCTCCACTGCAGGTTTTCCTCTACTTCGAGGCCTGTGAAATATAAGCGATTGTTTATAATATAGAATAAAAAATAATACAAAACTACAAAGAAAATCACCTGAATGGTTAAATATTAAATTAGCAGATATTTATAAATGTTAAAAGCCAAATATCTATTTTTAATAGTACTGATAGATAGAATATGCTACGAGGAGAAAGGCTGTACCACTCAGTCCATCTGCTCATACCTGGTCATTGCATTTTCTATTACAATTGAAAGTTTCAGATCAAAAATACATAGGCTGGGTCCAAAGAACTACTTTAGGAATGCTGAAAGTGTTTGGTTCATAGAGTCAATATCCTTTCTCTCTCTCTTTGTTTAAACTGTAGTCACATCCCTTTTATCAAAGACTGTTTTTGAATGTCTCCTTTGTTTCAAAAGTACCGATAGTTTGCCATCTGAGAGAGAAGGAAGCAGTTGCTCATGAAACATTACGTCCAAAGCACACTTGCAAGCAACTAATTAGCAGTGCAGTTCTCTTCAGATAATATTATTTGGAAGATTACAAGAGAACTGCAAAATTTAAATCAATAAATAGATTACACAACTTTTGAATTGACTAAAAATGTGCTGAGATTAGTTGAGCAGCAGTTTTTTGAAAAATATTTTAAATGCAATTAATAATATAGTATCATTTAAAAAATGATTCCATTCCCCCTTCTCTCTCATATACAGGAGGGTTGCCTGATGCAAAATTATGCCTGTTATAATACAACATACACATCAGATCACCTTTCCTCAGGCATATTAAAACTCAAAATTTATAGTCAATAAAAAAACTACTCAGCAAGTGGGCAGAGGTAATAGTAATCTTAAAAGAACTCCTACCCAACTAACTGGCCACAAAAGAATATTTCAGTGTAACATTCAATAATCCTATTTCTTCATAAAACAATACCACACTCTTAAATATATATATATATATTTGGAAATAATTTTAATCAAACACCACACTACAAATAATGGGTTCTGACGAAGCATGGCATCATCTTTGAAAATGTAACCCAATATATCATCACAACAGAAGAATCTGATGAGATACTGGTTTTGCAGCACACAATAGGAAACTGGATTAACATTACATGAGAATTTAAAAACTGTGCAGCTAAATCTCCACACAAATTACCCAGATATTTCAGATATAATCTAGGATGACAGAATTTCCAAAATTAAGATAATCTGGCTGTCAAAAGAATCACACTAAACAAAAAACAGCAGAAGGGTGGTGCTAGCCACAGTGAAAAAGAAGTTTTAAAAGGAGTAGTAAAGTAGCTGTCGGAATTAAGAAAGGAGGGTGATGTGAGAGACAAGAAAAGGAGTTGGAAACATGTCAGTTTTATTTTATTGGGTCATATACTAACAGGAGCTGAAGTTTAAAATGCTGCCAGGTCAGGTTCACAACTTTTCAGATTTACAACACACTACACAGCTATGTAAAAGTACCGGTAATAAAAAGAATAAAACTGAACTCTATGAAATTTTTGTGATTGCCATAATTATGCTCAAGAGAATGTACACAATCAACCCATGGAAGTAGCACACTTAAGAAACTGAATCTAATTATACCATATTAGATATACACTACGAGTTTCTTTTCTTTGCACATGTAAGCTTCTGTCCCCGTATTTGCATACATGATTGCTTTCTCTTCTTTTAGTATCAATATTATATTGTGTTTCTACTCAAATAAACTTTTGGGTTATATTTTATTTCTGAGGGTATAATTCTACATGGACAAAGACAAAAGAAAATTAATGTAAGCAAGTGAAAAATTATTTCATGCTCATCCCACTTGAACAAGGAGTACACCCTAGAAATAGCAACATTTATGAAAGCCTGTTTTGCTCTTATTGTATGGGAAGGGTAGTCAAGTGTGGTCTAATAGCTAAAATCTTCAAAAAGTAATGTAGAGGAGAGGTTACATATTGCTTCTAATCACAGCATCTGCATCTATGCATACTGGTTTTACTAGAGTATGGAGGCATAACAATTAAAATGGTACTTTTAAAGCACATCTAATACCAAATTACTTCAAAATTTTCACCTCCTATAGAAAACCTTTAGGCAATTAGATTAAAATATTTCCCTTCTGTTTATTTCACAGGTTATGTAAACTTTTGTATTTACATCCTACAGTGCATATATTAGTATGCAAAGAACGGCACACACACACATATACACACGCAGACCTTTTAAATGTGCCACACTGATGATTTCTCAACTGTGTCCCCCTCCCCCAAACACATTTCAAGCAATGCATTTAACATTAGCAAAATCACAGGTTTGAACTAATTGAATATAATTACTTCTTTTCAATAGAGAACATACCCACATCTGGTGTTTTCATGCAATTTTCTTCTTTTGCATTTACTGTACTACAAAAGACCTTCCAACTACTGCACAGGTTTAAAATAGCTCCATTGGGGGGAAATTACAAAATAGAAGTTGGAAGAATATATTTATACTTTAATTTAATTGGGTTTTAGTACAAAAAGAAATCTGAATAAATAGTATACGGTTCTACAATATAAAGCAATACAAGGTTTTTTTTAGTTTTTTTAGAAAGGGGGGGCATTAAAAAGTTGCTCTGAAAGCTGGAATCAGAATTATGTTCAACATGTATAAATGTTGTTTATTTATTATAAGCGCACTTTGGCTGTTCTGCTGTGCTCTCAGAGAAGTTTATAAATAAAAGCATAAAATATACCAAAATCAGGAAAACAAATAACAGGAGGAAGTTAAAACTAGTATAAAAAGGAGTTGCAGAAGATTTCATGCTAAAAATCCGAATCTCTTAAGCTTTGACGGCCTGTGCAGATAAAAGCAGTTTTTACCTGTCACTTAAGTGAGAGATAGGGTACTGTCAGGAAAGCCTCTCTGGACAGTTCTTAAGATGCTGCTACTACACACAGCTCACCCTGTTTGTTTCCTGCTGAAGCAACATCAGAGCTCTACATTCTTATAGCCCTATTACCAGTCGAAGTCCCGCCCTATCTCACCCCAGGACAGACACAGAAGCCTGTAGGGCTGGCATTTGGCCTCCATGAATGAAGTTCCTCAATCTTCAAATTAGGCCATTGCTGTCATTTGTCATGGCGGCCATAAAATTCTCACAAAGCAGCCTTGGCAACATCCTCGGGGTCCTCAACACTAGTCCAGAGATAACCTCTGTCAGCTCCAGGCAGGAAGACTGCTGAAGAGTGTGGTGAGTGGTAAATCAACAAGAGTCCCTAATCTGTCTTACTGTCCAACACCAAGTAGAAACATTCAAAATTGGCTCCCAGGCAGGAAGTCTGGAAAGGAGACTTTAGATTATTGCAGTGTTGTGCAGCGTTAAGAATTCAGGCAGACGCAACCAAGGCAAATAAGACACCTTCCAGCCATCCACCCAACTTTCAGCAATTCAGGCCAGGCGGCTCCTTCTGATTTGTGTAATATTATGAACCAAGCTTTCATTCAGCAACAGTACCACATGGGCTGATGGCTTGTTAACATGGCAACTATGGTCACAAAGGATGGGGGAGAAACCAGAAAGAGGAACAACCACTAAATTTTTGACCAACACTCATTTAAATGACACATCCATACCCACCACCACATCTTCCCCAGCCTATAATGATCTCAATAGGGGTTATATAAAAAGCGAGCACCTTACAGGATTGTTCATTACAATGTTAAGGAACATACCACAAAAATCTCGTAGTTAAACTGGGCTTATAATATCGCTATTAATCAAATATAAACAATAGGCCAAATTCATCAAGAAAAATGAATTTAACAACTTGCATACATTATTAGAAACTAAGCACATGTTGCAATTCATTCTGTTCCTGCTAATCATGGAAATAGGCAATGAGTTGTGTCTTGTCCCCAGCCCTAGATAGCCTACACAAACACTTCTCCATCATCTGTTATTTCACTAGGCGTTGCACATGGTTTTAAGCTTATTGCCATTGCCATAACTCATTGAAACTCAGAATGCTGAATTCTGCACCTAACACCAACTTCTGAGTTTGTGCTCCACCTAAACTCCAAATATTATGGGGAGGGGGATTGCTAATATAAATTTACTTTTTGAATATACTTAACATTTTATGTTGCTCAGAGAATTAATGCCAATTCTTGTATTGCTATACATTTATATGTGACCATGACCAATTTAAGGTTGGCATATGTTGACATCTAAAGCCCTATATAACTTGAGACCTAGGTACCTGAGAAGACACCTCTGCTGATACCAACCTACTTGGACCTTGAGATTGTTGGATGACATGAAGATACACTGATCCAAGGCTGATCAAGTTACCTTGGCACCTGAGGCACACACACAAATACTACAAGTACCTCCACCCCTCCCTGACAGCCTAAATTTACATTACATATCTGTCAATATGCTACCCTTTCATAAATTCCAAAATCAGCTGCCTGAGGCATCTACTTCACACTGTCTAATGACAGGACTATCCCTGCTACTAAAATAACTAGAGTGCACCTGAAAGAAAGAAAACACACAGAACATTAGCTCATTTGAAAATGCAAACATAGTTCAGAAGGTGTTAGGTCAACAATGTTTAGTCAAGCCATACATCCCTCCAGGAGGTGATATACAAAATCCTGAAAAACATTCCCAAGGGGGCCAGGGCACTGTCATAGTAACAAAGAAAAGGGAGAAACAGGTTCTTTTAAAAAAAAAGTTAACCGGACTCAAGCAAAAATTGGCACTTTTGAGAACTTATTTCTCCCTTCTATGTATGAGCTTCCAGAATCCATCACCTCATATTCCATCTGAAAACTATGTAGCAATGCATATAGCAAATTTATCTGTAGCTATATAAAAATGTTGTCTCCTCTGGCGTGCTGTTTTTACATGCATTTTTTAAACCTGTGACTTGTGGGGCATTTGATTATAATGTTGCATACTTAATAGGGTGAGAACTACGTCTCTAGTTACATAAATCTGCCTGCTTAATATAATAGTTATCAGCTTAAATTATTGTCCGGAAAGTCTATGGTTCAAGGCAACCCTTTCATAGTAACCACACAAGAAGGCCAGAACTAGGCAGCCTTACAGGATCACTGCAAGGATTACGAAGATTGTATATTATTGACCATGAGGAAAAAATGGAATAAAAATAAAAAGCTTACACAGAGTAGTGCAGTTGATAAAAGTGATGGACTGGAGAGACCAAGGTTCAGATCTCCCCAATCAGCCATGAAACCTGTTGGATGGCCCTGGGCATGTCAGCTTAATCTGTCCCTCAGGGCTGTTGGGATGCTCTAACAAACTTCTGAACCGAACACTGAGCTCTTTAGAACTGGATTTTAAAAGCGGTAAATAAATTTGAGTTTCGTCTTGAATGAAGGGAAAAGGCAATTAATATGACACCATTTGTATTCTCTTGCTAAGCTTCGTCTGTCAGGGATAGAATGAGTTAAAGGTATGTCTACTGGGCTCGCTCCTAAAGTACATGACACATAAGACAATCTTCATTAATTTCCTTAAACTGCCTCTGAACTATTATATTTATTAAACCACACAGAAGCTGCTTGTAGCTCATAACATTAAACTATAGTCTCTTGAAGCTTCCTTCTAAGACCAACAGCTCTTTGGAGTTTTCAAGCTTGCATTATTTTCTTTCATTAACAAATTTGGCATAGCAAGAAAAAAAATTAGCTTGGTAAATGGTCCTGCTAAAATTGTAAAGTAAGGTGGCCCTTTCCATTGAAGTGCATAAGCAACTCCTTGTGGGCAAAGGAGTTTGGTGCTTTTGAGATCCTGTGGCACTCAACCACAGTATATGTCTACAAATTTGCTATGAACATATTGTTATGAGATTGGAAGGGAGGATAGGCTGTATGTCTGAGTCCCCTTCTAATTCCTGGATCCAGCATGGATTCAATTCCTGGACGTGCCAGCTGGCTTCCTGATGAGGTAATGACCCTCTAAGTATACAGTGGTACCTCAGGTTAAGTACTTAATTCGTATTAGAGGTCTGTTCTTAACCTGAAACTGTTCTTAACCTGAACCACCGCTTTAGCTAATGGGGCCTCCTGCTGCTGCATGATTTCTGTTCTCATCCTGAAGCAAAGTTCTTAACCTGAGGTAATATTTCTGGGTTAGCGGAGTCTGTAACCTGAAACGTATGTAACCTGAAGCGTATGTAACCCGAGGTACCACTGTACTTTGTCTTTCTAAGCAGTTAGAAAAACAAAGGTAACAAGGAAAGTGGCTCTGTGCCAGATACAAGGTGCAGGCTAAAGCCTGCAAGACAAAACCATGCCTGATCTCTGCTTCAATTCAAGGCTGTTGCTATGGGAGAAGGAAGGCCCTCTTGGGGTGTTAATGCTGGGAACCCCTAAATTGTACGCTCAGACTGTATGTGTGTGTAAATAAACAATACTGTATATCATAAAGACACCACGGCCTCCACTGTCCTTCATGCCGAAGGGAACACAAACCCTGGGTTTATTCCTTAGCCATTTCTTCTCCTGAACATACCCCATAAGGCTGCAGAGGTTTAGATCAGAGTTTTCCTTCTCCTAGATGGGCTATCTTCCCAGGTTGACAAGCCCCATCTGCCCCTCATTTCCCACAACAGCACATGCAGAAACCACCTTCTTGATCGTTGGACTCGCTATTGGTCTTGTTTGCTCAGTCCCCCAGAACCTGTCTTTACATGCAGGGGAGAGACAAGTCCCTAACTCACCTGACTCACTGAGGGTTTGAGACCCATTGGCTACCCTCAATTGGTTTAGCCAGCCCGCCAGCCCGGTTTCCCAGGGTGGAGCTCCTGTCAGCTTCTAGGGGCCACATGTTAGAGGTGAGAGCAGGGTAGGGACTAAAGGCAGACAAACTACTCCAGAAGGAGCCCAATGTGTCCCCCACCAGAGACACTGCCCCTCTCCTAATGCCCCATACACTCACAATGCAGGAATGGTCAGCAGACACAGATGCAAAACATGCAAGTTCTTCGAGTTTTAATACTTGCCCAGAGCTTGGGAAACAATCCATAAATTTAAACCATCCACATATCACACTGCTCCAAAAATGACTTCAGAACCAAATGAAATCCTATTCCATTTATTAAAGCAAAGGTTGTCTGCTCCAGACCGTCATCAACTTTAGTACAGCCAGCTGCTCTAAAAGTGTTCCCTAGCATATGCCTGAGGTATATGAATTTTATTCAGTAATAACTGGGGAAAAGAAAAGAAAAAAAAATCTGTAGTGCCTGCAGGCATCTCTATCTACTATTCTTTATATGTAGAAGACAAAATTATTACAACAGTGCAATTATCTGGGGAACTAAAACTTTTTAATTCTCTGAAAGGTATTGAGGAAAATCTTGAGACAGTGTTCAAGAGGTTGTTGAATTGTCCTTCATTTGCAACAGTGGAAAGCAGGTGCAAGTGTTTAGCTCAGCTATGGTACTCTATGGAGCTAACACGAAACACCCTTCCTCAGGCAATGGTAGAATCATACAGCTGGAAGGGACTGATGATCATCTAGTCGAACCCCCTGCAATGCAGGAATATGTAGCTGTCCCATAAGGAGATCAAACCTGCAACCTTGGCATTATCAGAACCACTATCTAACCAACTGAGCTATCCAGATTACGTGGTTTTCATGCACACCATATCATCATTGCCTGAAGTACACTATTAGTACTAGCAATTAAAAGAATTACCAGTTTTATTATACATATTCACAGATCTAAGCAATTCAGCGGCTGGTCATATCGCAGGTGCAGAAAAGGTGGTAGCAGTTACAACTTTAAAGCAAGGATTTTCAAACTTGCCAAAAGTTATTGGACTGAATGGCTTAAAACTAAATGTAACTAAGGCAACAGCCAGAACAGTTCATTTAGTAGCACTGTACTCCAAACCTAGACCCAGACAACTTAACATGAAACAGTCTATTTTCAACATTCTTTTCTGAAATAATCTCTGGTTCTGAATATAAGCCTTCATTTTTATCTTCAAGGAATTATTCACTACTGTAGACTGTATTTCATAAAAATATTCACACTAGACATTCCAAGAGAGAATATTTCATAGTTCCCCAGCCAAGTTCCTCCAAGTTTCCAAATCTTCCATTTAAAAGAACTAGGGGAAAGTCTAGGAGGGAGAGAAGGCCCCCCCCCCCAGGCTTTTGCACCTCTGGGACAGAAGAAGGTTGTGTGGCTTTATGTCTTTGAAACACTTTTACAATGTAATCCAATACCTGTTTACTTAGAAGCTGCACCATCTTCAATTAGGCGTACTCCAAGGAAAGCATGCATAGCACTGCAACTTTAATATGCAACGTGCTTTGTAATCCTTCATGTATTCAGTCTCACACCAAATGAAACATAACAATGTTATCTCCTTTAGTAATAATAATAATAATAATAATAATAATAATAATAATAATAATAATAATGGTAATAATAATAGAAACCAACTGAGAGGTAGAGGCTTGGTCAAGGTGAACTGGTAATTGAATGGTTGACCAGGAGCATAAAGTTTAGTTTGCCAAGCTCTAGTATGCTTATGATTTCAGAAAATGTACTTTGTTACTAGCAACAACCAATAAACTGGGTTATTTTACACTTAGTTAACCCTAATTCACAGCCATATGAAAAGAAAAAAGGAGAAGAAAGTATACTGTTGGTGTGCACCCAAATAAAAGTGTGGGGCGCTTCTGTAGGCTTTAAATTAGGTTTTGGACTTCAAAGATTACAAATAAAGGCATATAACTGAAAAAAAATCTGTCAAAATTATGAAGGCTACATGGGTATCGTTTTTTGCAACTTTTTTACACCAAATTTTACTCCAAGGCAGTAATTGGCAGGGACAAAATTATATAGCAATTAGGGCATGACAGCAAAAGCAAACAAGTACTGAAAATGGGCTCGACACTTCTAGTAACAAGCAGGTAATTATCACAGCAGCTTGAAAGGGGCATAATCAACCAAACTGACATCATCCCACCCACATAATAAACGTGAAATCCCTTTATGTCCAAAGTAGCTTTTACACACAGCTGGCAAATGTGGCTAGTCAATGTCTGACTCCTTTGTAGCTGACATTTCTTTTAGGCCAGTTCAGCAAACTACTTTTTTGAAGTGGAGATTTCACCTAATGTTAAATAACTTTCCACAGAAGCATACATTGCCACTGTACTTTCATTTTAAAATTCAATAAATTTGATTAAATAATTTGTACCTCTTTTAATGCTGATACAGTTTCACATTTTAAGTTTTCTGATGGCATTTTAATGAATGTTCAATTAATTTAAAAGTTCTGTTTACATAGGTACAATATGGACACACAATTTACTTCTCTTTTCACACTCTTGTAATATCCAGTAGTAGATCTACATATATTAAAGACTGGGTTTTTAATTTATGCATTTTAATAAATAAGTCTAAAAACTTCCCTGCAAGATTTTCAAAAATGTGTTAACGTTTGAAGCTGTTTTATAACCACTGAAAAATGTTCGAAACTCCAGTGAAATACAGTTTCATATTATTGCCTTTTACACCTTTTTTTAAAGCCATCAAAAGAATCATTCACTAAGTTCATTTTATTATTTCCCTATGTAACTCTAAGGGGTAATCATTCCAGAGTCAGGCACCCATCAAAGCAAAGCCCCTTCTACATTTCCCCTCACCCTGAATCCTAGCAGAGAATGTGAGCAGAGCCCACCTGCTAAACTTAGCAGGAGTGATATTCGTTGATCCTACCTCACTGCTCCACTTAATAAACTGGCAGCCACATTATGCATGCTCAGAATTATTTTCCCAGTTTCTGTCTCTTTATTTCCAAAGTGATCACAGTGTGTAATGATAGCTTAAGGGGACAAGGAAAGAACTGCGGTAAATAAAAAAATAAAAAATTTTATGTATAAGAGCAATCTACAAGGCTTAAATGCCACCAGTGCAACAGGCCAGAAAGCAGTATTGCATAATCTAGTTCTACAATTGCCAGGTGATAAAAAGGGGAGCTGCAAATTATCTCCTGACCTCTCACCTGGTTCCTTAGTTTGAGTAACTTGTTTAGAATAAAACCAAGCTGCTTTCTACCAGTCAATACCTGTCAGGGAACTGCCATCGGAGGAACGGGAGGTGGAAGGGCTCACAGAGGCTGGGAGGGAGTCAGCAGCGAAAGCAGGGACCAGCAGGGGGAGAGAGGGGTCTCTGGGGGAAGGTCTCATGAATGCGGAGAGAGACGCAGCAGCTAAAGCAGGAACTAGCAGGGAAGAGGGAGGGATCAGGGACACGTCCAGCGAGAACAGCGGGGAGGTGTCAGAAGCTCCCATAGGGAGACCCATTCTTCGCCGGAAGCTGCCACGTCGTGAGTCCAGAAGACGCGTTTCCGTTAAGGAGCTTCTATGCTGGAAGCGCTTCCGCAAACAACCACTGTCGGAATCTACAAGTGACTAGGGCAGACATGTTTGAGGAGCTCTGTCACACACAGAGGTTTGTGGAGTTGCACAAACTCTGAGGGACAACGATTTTACGCACAAGCAGCTAATCATCCCATCACAATACCATTCAGTGCTTGTTTTGCCTCAAGCTCTACCAGTCTGACAGAGATCCTTCCCACTCACAACCTCCCTTTTTGGGCTACCTGTTCTAAAAGGGAGAGACTGGGGACACTGGCCAGAAGAGGGGCATGCTGATTACCCATTCATCTTCAAAAAGGAAAATCTTTGTGTACATGCAATCCAGTCTTCATCTCCCTTCTTCCCATCATCATCCAAGATACATGGAGAAGAAGGATTAATACCCAAGGGTTGAGGTGCAGCATTGCCCATGAAGTCTAGATTTACTACAGCTAAATTGTAGCAGATATACCAAGAAGTCCTACCATGTGAGTCCCATTGAGGTGTCCTGGAGGAGGTCATGAGATCTGGAGGAGTGGGAAGAGATCAGAGGGTTGGAGCTTTCGCTGAAGCCTGGAGAGCGAGAGGCATCCGTGCGCACCGACCCCTCTCGCTCTACAGGCTTCAGGAACCTATCCGCAAGCCTTGCGAGCCCGGGGGAGTTCCCGCGGGCTCGCGAGGCTTGCGGGCAGCAGCCTGCAGCCCGGAGCACGAGGTGCACTCCAGAGGACGCCCCGTGCTTCGGGAAGGTGTCCGCAAGCCTCCCGCGCCCGGCGGGAGGTCCTGCCGGGCTCGCAAGGCTTGCAGGCAGCAGCCTGTTCTGGGGTCGGGGGAAGCTCGGGCTTCCCCTACGCCTGGGGGGGGGGAAATAATTTTTTCCCCTTTATTTCCCCCCCCCAAAAAAAACTAGGTGTGTCTTATGGGGCGGTGCGTCCTATGGGGCGAAAAATACGGTAAGTATCTAGAACAAAGAACAGGCTATAAGTAAAGGGGTTAAAATTTCCATATATTCTACTGACAACATTCTGTTTTGGTTTATGAAGCTTTAATGAAAGAACTCAGCAGACCTATTTAGAAAATTCTAAAATTACCAGCACTGTATACTTCTGTTTCTTGTACACTAGGTTTTAAAAATTAGACAATATAAAACTCTAACTTCTCAGAAAAACTACGGCTCAGAGGCAATTCACACAGCCCCAACTTATTTTTATTGTGTTTATCTATTGTGAATTAGAGCTTGAAAAGGGTTGAGTGAGAAGTATTCACTATTTCATCTCTACAAATCAGGTGCAGTACAGATGGCCACAGGAAAATACCCTGCTGCTTTGACATTACTCCTTCAATGGGAAATGGAAAGACAGATTTCTGACACAGAATAGGTTTTATACACTCACAGCCTCACAGTAAAAACTTAGACCATGAAAACAGAAACAAAATTTAGTTGCATGAACACTTGCCATCAAAAAATTGGGTACAAGCCAATTTGTAAAATAAAAACCAGAAACAATGGTTTTATACACATCAGCAGTTAGCACTTTTAACATTGAGTCAAAATTCAACTAACGATCTTCAGAAAAACACTTCTTGTTTTTTCCAAGAAAGAATTTAACCAGATAATTAACGTCTATAACTGGTACACGCTTAGATATTGCAACGTGCAGACTGTACTGTATTTTGTATGTACACTATACAAGTTCTTTATACAAGACACTCTCCTTACAGTATCTTAGAGATCATTATGTTATTTATATTCTAGGCATAAGAATTAAGATTTTAAGATTCTATTTTTTAAAATAATTGTTTAAGATGCCTTTTTCTATTTTTTCCCTCCCAAAAGCTAATAGAACTGTATACTTTATTAGGGCAGATGACCATGTCCTTCAAAGAGGATAGGGGAGCCACCCAGAACTCTAGAGAGATAACAGCAAATTACCTATACATTTTCCTTGCCAGATTAGGAGTCAAGCCACTATGATATTTTAAGCCTGCAGATCAAAGCATTCATAACGGTTGCACCAAACTGTATATAGCTGAAGTTTCATGTCATGCCTACCATAAATGCATGGAGATAGCAGGCTGACATGTTAGAATATCGCTACAAATAATTAATGTTTTTTATGCACAGCAGATTGATTTAAATAAAAATTTCCACTTTGAAATTCATGTATTTCCTCAACTTGCCTTCATATTAAACTGGTTGCATCACTGCAACATGAACAGAAGGGGGGGGGGCATTTTGAGAAACACCTTAGTCATTTTTGGCTGCCTGAATATTCAGAGCAACACCAGTCCAGACTAGGGCACAGAGTGCTGTCATTCATAAAGCTTCTGTTTCCCTTCCCAGGATGCCTAGGAACAGGATCTGAACTAGGAGGTTGGGTCAGATAGACAAAATGGATATTCTGCTAGTACCCTGATGCCCATCAGTCTCCCAAACTAAACTGACAAAAGAAAGTCTCCTGTATAGTGTAATGCTGGAAAACCCCAAGACATTTGATATGAGAAGTTATCAACTTCCATGTGGAAGCTGCCTTGATTGAAAGAACTCCAGACTTCACGGCCACCATAACCATGTGGCTGTTTCAGCACATCTCTACCCTGATGTACAAAGTAAAGCATGCCCTCAATACCTTTTTCCCCTCAGCTACACAACTGTTCAGTAGGAGATAGAGTGGTAATCCCTGTACTGTCATGGACAGAACATTTCCCAGTAAAGTTTGGATTGGCAGCAACACTTCCCCCATTAAGATGATTTGCCCATGGAGGCTGATAAATTCCTAAATGCTCTGTGAGATTTTCCAGATGATATGGCTGGCACCCCCATCAAAACCTTGGTCTCAGTGTGGATCAGCAACAGGAAAAGGGCCATAGACACAGTTATTTCTAAATCCATCAGAGTAAGCTACAGATGCCCTGTTGTGTACAGGAATGCTCTGAGGGCTAGGTGGTGCAAATCTTATACTGAATACAGCAAAACATAAGTGAGTACACATATCGGATCTAATATGTGGTGGTAGTGATGACAAAGTAAATATAAGGTAAAGGACACCTGGGCGGTTAAGTCCAGTCAAAGGCAAATATGAGGTGCAGTGCTCATCTCATTTTTCAGGCTGAGGAAGCCTCCGTTTGTCCACAGACAGCTTTCTGAGTCATGTGGGCAGCATGACTAAACTGCTTCTGGCATAACAGGACACTGTGATGAGTGCCAGAGTGCACGGAAATGCCATTTACCTTCCCACCGCAGCAGTACCTATTTATTTACTTGCACTGGTGTCCTTTCGAATTGCTGGGCTGGCAGAAGCTGGGGCAAAGCAACAGGAGCTCACTCCGTCGCGCGGATTCAAATCACCGGCCTTCCGATCGTCAAGCCCAAATAGGCTCAGTAGTTTAGACCACAGCGCCACTCGCGTTCCCTGATGACACAGTAGGCTAACCGCTCTGTCATCATTGCATTTTCAAGTAACTATCCAATATAGTCTTGAGCCTTTGGAATCCTGGAGTGACACATTTGTAATTGTGTTGTTTAAAAAGCTTAAGTCCGGGTTTCAGTTGTCCCCCTCCTATGGTTCTCTCCCCCTACCACACACTGAAAAGGAGCCATTAACTCAGAAAGTCTTTAATAGAATGCCATTATTCAGTTTTAGGACACTGTAAGTGTAGATTATAATTTTTAATGGGAAGTGTTACATTCACGATAAATTCACTCTCTTTGTAAATCAAGCTTTTTTTTAAAAAAAGAAACCTTTGCCGCAACAGTATTTTTAAAGTTAAATTTTGAATTTTAATGCCCATTTTTTAAAGTCACTGTCAATTCCAAATGGAATATTATGCTGCTAAAAGATACTAGCAGGGAATGTCATTATATCATTTAGATCCATAAGTGTCATTCATATTTAAACAATTTCATGAAGAATGTTAATTTCAAACAGCCACAGAAAATTATTTGGTGTCACTCCTAACAGAACAATTTCAAAACAAGAAAGTACTGTAAACTAACACGAAGGTGTTTCTGCAGTATGCAGATGTGAATAGAAAAGAATGGCACAATTTGATATGAGACAAAGCAGCTGGTGGGCAAGAGCATATGCTAATCATGTTGGCCAGAATGTTTCATGTTCTTATGCTATACATCTGTCCCACCCACCTGCTGCACTTTTTCTCAAAACTACAAGTTACTTGGGACAAAGACTGTGTTTATGCTGTGCGTTTATACAAAATAATGCAGAAGTATGCTGTATATAATTTGGGACTCTCAAAAACTCAAAACTATGATTGCTAATCTCAAAACATGGCTACCTTGAAAACTCTACCTTGCTATCTTTACCCAATAACAGATCTCACTGGAAAGGCTAGGTAGGCCTTTTGATCATTCTTTTAAAGTGCCTCAAACAACTATGTGTTGTACATAAAATAAATATAAAACATAGCTCTCCTCTCAGGATTACAATCTAAAAGATTGGTCATATGAGGAAAGGGAGGAGGGAGGAACAATGTAAAGGAAGGAGATTAATTCAACATACAACTTTTTATCATATTTATAATGGTTGTTTTTATGCAGGGTTCTCAGGAACAGAAAAAAATTCCTTGCACTGAAATAGGTACTTCTTTCACTTTAGTTTATATGCAATGTATTTTTAAAAAACTTTTTCTTTTAATGGATCAGAAGACGCATTAACATAACTTATCCCCAGGTTAACGTTTATAGGACTGCAGCCTTAACTATTCATTCATAATCATAGAGCAAAGAAAGGCTGATCTATAGAAGGCCGTACTTCTCAACAAAATTTAATTGCTTTTCACAAAAAGTTAAATTTATTCTACAGATCTAGCTAAACCAATGAGAGCCAGAACCCTCCTATTTGGTAAGTGCCATTTGTTATGGTTTAGTTGAAACTAGAGAAAAGAACTTTTCCCAGCTGTCAGTTCATATATCTGCTCAGATGGACAATACTTCACCAAACAAGAGGAGATCCAAGTCCTTGAAACAGTTCTATTCAGAATAGACCCAGTGGAATTAATGGGCATTATTAACTTAGGGCTGTTGGTTTTTATAAGTCTACTCCAAGTAGAACTTAGCGAGATACAACCCATGGGAAGCTGTCTTATACCAAGTCAGACCTCTGGTCCATCTAGCTCAATACTGATAACTCTGAAACTTCTCCACAGTTTCAGGCAGAAGTCTTTCCCAGCCTTTTTTAGATCCCACTAGGTAGATGGAACCTGGGACTTTCTGCTTGCAAAGCATGTGCACTACTGCTCAGATATGGCCCTTCCCCAACATAATACCCTAATATGCAGGATCTTTGAATACGTGCAAGTTTAAAAGGTGATGGATCATATATAATTGTTACAAGAGTGTGGGCCCAAACTTATATACAGATGAGGAATATGAAAGTATCCAATGGTGCAAACAATTACCTTAAGGTAAGATACTAACTGTACCAAAGAAGAGTCTTTATTTTATTTACTGGTTGTTACAGAATTTCATACTGTATCTTAATTAATGAGAAAATATCTAGAATTTCCCAGAAAGAACAGGGAGTGCAAGGCAATTTAAGATATACCTGGCCTGTCCTCTATTAAGCTGTGTGAGTGCTAGATCTAGCTCTTCCATTCATTTCTCCTGTATTGAAACATAATGTTGTTGTTGTTGTTGTTTAGTCATTTAGTCGTGTCCGACTCTTCGTGAACCCATGAACCAGAGCATGCCAGGCACTCCTGTCTCCCACTGCCTCCCGCAGTTTGGGCAAAGAAACATAATGTAGGCTCCAGCATATTTCAGTTTTGTTTCTGTTGTAAACAGCATCACTAATATCAGACTGACTTTACTGTTCAGGTTGCAAATGTATTCCAGACAGCTTTCATCTTCACAAGTGAACTACATACTACAGGAGTAGTAAAAGCTAGCATGATTAGACTGAAAAACACTAAAGATTCAACTCTATAGTCCCCTGCAGAAAAGTCAGTCAGCATTCAGGTGTCTTACATTGTTGACAATATGGAATCACCCCTTTTGCCCTTAGTATACCTGTTGGTGTCATGGGAAACACATGCACTTGATCATTAAAATACTGCAAGATGTAAATGTTACACTTTAAACAATTCTTCTTTCAGAATGACTGAAATAATTAATTTAACATACTGTTATTCCTTTCAAGTTAGAAAAGAAGCTGTTCCCTAGAGATACTATCTTATTTCTCATACCATACAAGGCACCATGATAGTGACAGTACAGAACATCTCACCCAGTGCTTAATGATTCCCCTCCCCCATGACACTCCAATCATGTTTTTAGATTTCTTGGAGTCATTTACATTGTAAAAAATCTTACAATATAAAAGCTAATTTATATATTTCAGTATATACTGAAATAATGCCACTGCATGCAGTAAAGTGAGTCATTAGTGACTTTTGTCACTAATTTTTTTTGGTAAAGTGCAGCTAATATTTCATGTTTCGGAATAGAACTGGACTGATAAGGCTCATACATTTAAATAAGCACATCTCCTCACAGTATTTTAAAAACATGACAACACTTGTCTAAATCAATTCTTTGCTTGCACTTCTTCAGGTGTCACTTTTTACATGACAGAAAAGATACCCACCTACACCCAACCCCCTACAACTTATCATGGTTTAGAGACTATATTACCCTCAGAATTCCTAAGCATGAATGCAGGGCTTCTTGGGTATGAACTTTTTTGTTTTAACTTCCATAGTCAATAATGAAACGTGATCACACAGATAATTAATTGAATGGCAGCTACTTTGTTTCCCTGCACTCCATCACAAGTGGTGTGGCTGGTAGTCTCTTTTGCCTCACAATTAAGTTACAACACACCTGAAATTTTCAACCTTACTAGTAGGATCTTATATAAAACATTACCAAGGTTTTTCTTGTTATTTCTCCTATCCTCTTCTTAAAGTTCATATTGGAGTAACACAATCTTCTCTATTTCCCAACTGTCTAACTGTCAGATATAGTCATCTACCTTTCTCAGGCTGTCTCAGATGTAGTTTGATACATGGACACCACTGGTAAGGTAAGGCAGAACAAAGTGTTCATTCCCTTAATATTATTCTTAGTGCCCCAAGTCTCCAAGGCTAGGCTGCTCTCAGAGAACATTACAGTGAATGGCTTATGAAGCAATCCAAGTGGACTACTTCCCCCCACCTCATTGTATCCACAAGGCTCACACCTCCATGTGCTGCTAGAATGTCCCCTGTCATCCTTCTTTTTACTGCTTATTCCACCCTGCCCTCCACTGCTGCCATTGAGAATTGGAGGGAGGAAAGTAGAGTGCCACCCTTGAGAAACAGAGGTGGAGAACCAGTGGGTTCTAAGTTGCTCTGCAGACTTGCAAAGGAACTGAGGCCATTCACTTACCAGTTGGCTGCAAGAGCCAGTTTTTAAAAGCCTTAGTCCACTCCATGCTTGGCAACAGCTCTCAGATTGATTGCCCTCCGCCACTAAAGCATTTTGTTCAATGCATACTTTATACAGCTGTGGAAGTGCACACAGAACAGCAGATCCAGCTGGTGGTAGAATGGGAATCCTCAAACAGGAAAATCCTATTGCTACCTCCTCCTGAGGTTTTGGCTTTTGGGGCAGTCAGGCAGTGCCTCTTCCCTACTGCATATAGTGGAACTGGAGAAGACTCAGAAGAAATAGGACAGGTAGGGACTTCTGGATCAACGTCCTCTGAGACTCATCGCAAAGAGGGACTACAACAGAGTTACACTTTATGATGGCTAAATGCACTCCCCAACCCCATATGTGGTGCAAACCCTTTTTCCACAGAGAAAGAGCGATCTCTTTACTCACACCTCCACAACTGTGGTGCCACAATCCTGATACCTAGGGGAAATGGGCTTTCAGGCCATTCTTCAACCTGGAAAACTCTGCAGCCTGCCCAGCCCTTTGGATGCAAGTCTTTCCATTCCCTTCCCCCCTCCTTGTTTGATGCCTCAACAATCATCTGTAAACCTGCACCCATCTCCAGTTAAGTTCACATTAAAAAGGCCTTGTCTGCTGTGCTGTATACAGCCTGCTACAAATGCATTTCTTTCTTTATTTTAGAAAACTGTTTGTCTGTTTGTTATGCATTTGGAAAGTTTTTAAGATATTGTAACCAAATTTTGCATGGTGGTTCCTGAGATCAAAGAAGAGGCTTTAGACTATATTTGGATACAACTGGACATGATGTTGAATCAAAAGGGCGAGTTGAACCTTTCAAGACTGCACTGATTTTTTTGTTTTAGAAATCCCAAGCAATGCCAAGTATGAGGCTGCAGATAAGCTACATTATGAACAGTCACTTAGATCTTTGGGGAAATTTTACTTGTGGTACCATATCCTATGGAATATGACTGGATGGTTTCACTGCAATACAAAATATGCCCTTCTGCTTGCCATATGTAAAGCACCATCTATTTACATCAGGCATCTTGTGAAGATACATATTTTTGCCCTGGCTTAACCTGATTCATAAGGTCAGAACCTGCTACTTCTGAATTCCTGTTTATCTGTCTATTTATCTATTGCTGTTGCATTCTTTTTGTGCCATTTGCCTGATCCAGTAAGGCTCGTCTTATGATCTTATTAACACACATGTGTGTGCAGAACCAATCAGAGGGGGGCCAGGGGGACCATTTGGCCTGAGGCCTTGAGCTCAAAGGGGGCCTCAAATTTAGACACTTGTCAATGTTTTAGTATTGGATATGTTTTGTGACTTCTTTTCATGTACAGTGGACTAAAATGTGACACGCACTTTTAGCTTGAAATGGCTAGAAAAGTGTTTGTTAGATAAGTTTGAAAATTCAAATTATGTCTCAGTCTATTTTTCATGCCTTATTTTGGTTTTGGGTGCTACATCTTTCATTTCATTATGGCTAGCGGCCTCAAAAGTGGAAGTGGCTGGAAGTAGCCCTGAAAGGCTTGCCTGTGGGTGGGTGATGCTTACAACTTGAACTAGAAACAAACCACAGTAAGTGGTTACTGTTCAGATGTGGGAATTCCTCAGAGTAACAAGACAAATCATACTTCTAACCAGTGCTTTTTTCTGGGGGCACGCAGCGGTACGCATACCCCTAAACATTTTGTGAATCTAAGTTTGGCCTCATTGAGGGGTAGTATTTCAATGAGTAGGAAAATGAGAGTATCCATAAACATTTTTTAATAAAAAAGCACTGCTTCTAACAGAACAAAAAACTGACAAGGGAAAGGAAATGAGAGAGTAGAAATATTACTTCAAGCTCATTTGTTTTAGAGCTGAATAGCTTTCACAATCGCAGGATATCTTACAGCACAATCCAAGCCATATCTACTCAAAAGCAAGTACCATTGAACTAAACAGAAGCATTACCAACTTACCAGGAAGTAAGCCTCATTGAGCACAGTGGGACTTACTTCCAAATAAATATGAATAGAACAGTGCTGGTAAAGAGCTGTTTTACTCAGTCCCTACAGAGTCTGATTAGAAACATTACTCATTGGGGGAGGGCAGGGGAAAGAATGAAATATATTCTATATAATGTACTTTACTTTTACTGTAAATACATTGTTGCTTGTGCTAAATGTGGTGAACAACAAGAATAACTATGCCTGTTTCCAGGCTGAACTGACAAAAAATGAAAATAAAAATGATCAGACTAGTGTAATATAAAATGCCAAAGAAACAAAACAAAAAGAAACTACAAATAAACTACGTTTTTCATTATTCTAGGATTTGAGATTACATTGTCCAGATGCAGAATCGAAAAGGTTGGTCAGCACTACAATTTGAAGTGATGAAACTAGCACATGTAAGCATAGTAGGTTTAAAACAAAAAAGTAATTTGAAGCTAAGTATTATTCATATGTATAAAAAACCCCAGTATAGTAAAGAGTCCCTGATCTGTGATGCCATCAGCACAAGTAGTGTCTGAGGCAGCTGTATTCAAGGGGTATGGAGCAACTGCTTTCATAACATTAAGAAACTATTGTATAGTGCTCTTTAAAGAGACATTAATGAATGGCTTAGCGTGAATGCAGCTGCATTGCACTGCTGACAGAACAGTATCTTGTCCTTACCCTGTATTTGTCTTGAAAGTATCACAGCTAAAAATATTTTCAACTACAAGGCATTGTACTACAAGGATTCTCCTATTGCGCATGAAAATAGTACCAGTAGTGCTTGTATACTCTCAGTATACTATTAGGATAGCTATAGTTAGGATTTTTATTGAGGCATATTTATTTTTCCAATAGAACTTTTCATGCAATTGTATGGTAGTGGCAATAGCTTTGTAAAACCAAGACAGACCTACCTGCCTCATTATATTTTCAAGCGGGCACAAGTCTAATAATGTGTATATAAGTGCTGATATTTTGAAGTATAATGCAATTCTGCTGTGTTAAAAATTCAGAAATCAAATAAAATTAAACACTCCAATTTTATGATAGGATAGGTGACTAATGTGTCATAATGTATATCTAGCACTCCATACTTTTAAAAAACTTTATAGATATTCAGAGATACTAAGGAATTAACCCTATAAGCCTTATATGTAGAGAACTCCTTATACTGTGTATCAAGTTCACTGAAACAAACTAGTTACATAACCTATTCTTTCACTTATGACCTATTTCTTGTAGAAAACCAATCATAATTTGAAAATGTTTGGATACTATGTTTAATTTACAATGTTCCAGAAAACACTCTTTAAAGATATTTCATTAGAGGCAGGAATTGTTATATTAAACATTCTATTGAAGTTTTGTATTTACATTGATTCCTTAAATTATTTGCAAAAATAAAGAGATTCTCTAGTGACTTTATTAAACCTATAAATCATATTCTCTAGTATATCCTATTCAAGCAAAGAAAAATGCATTCAAGTAGAGACAAAAGTCACATATGTCATTTGAAATAAGTATATTTCTGATATCTGAACAAATGCATTTTAGCTATAAATTAGTTGCTACGCCAGAGCTGGATTTTTCACTTGATTGCAGAGTGTTGTGCTTGTTATGAATATTCAACACACATGGATATAAACGTTTTCCTGACAAGCAAGGATAACAAACTGTTCCGAAATATCTCAAGTGTCAACTTAAGCCATTCGGATAACTTTCCTGCACGGTGCCTCGGTTACTACTATCCATCGTTATTGCAACCCACCATCCATCTTCACAGAACTGTAAAATAGCCTGTCTGCCATATATAGCTCCGGGGCTCCTGTCATATTTTGCCCTTTAATACAAAGAAGTTGACGGCAGGGTACTTACCACCGTTCAATTTTTTCTGCACAACGTCATCCACAACCGCGTAACCTTTCACAAAACCCGTAGGAAGGATGTCGGAGCAGGCATCGGTGCCCAAAGCCGATTACCCGAAGGAAGAAGTTATTTACATGTTAGAATCCAAGCCCAGCGTCGCGTGGAGAGAGACAAATTGTTCAGCACTCCCTTAGATCAGCCATATTACTCTCCCAAATCAAACAACACTTCACTTCCCAAGCTGCTTCCCTTGCAGCCTCGGCGAAGACAACTGGCAGGCGCTCCCCCAGGCGAGTGCTGCCCTCACCCCCACCGCGGGCACTGCTCACAAATGTTATTTCCGAGCCCCCCAAAACGCCGCGGAACTTCACCCCTTAAGGAGTCCCCCATCCAACACTACAGCCGCCGGAGGAAGAGGAGGAGGAGGAGAAGGGGAGGGGAGGAATGAAGAAGAAGAAAAAGCAGGGCTGGAGAAAGTAGATCCGACTATTCCGAGCGCCACAAATGTGCGGACTGGATTTCTCCCACCAAGGATCCGGAACGACGAGCCCCGGCCACACTCGCTAGGAAAGCAGCCTCTGACTTAACTCTTTCCTGACCAGCTAACAATGTACTGTGTTTGACAAACTGATATTTACTCAAGCACCATAAGCCTCACTCTCCAATAAGCTCTCTGTCGGCACAACAGGGGAGAAATGTTGCGCAAAATCAAGTTGAGGGTTTCATGGTCTGACGGAACTCACGTTCATATTTGCGTTAAGAGCTGCATGTCCAAGAGCCTGTCGATAGTCTCAAAGCAGGGAGGAAACCTGTCATCTCAGGCCGTCAGGGGCTTCAGTCTGCCTCCCGCGAATAGTGCCATAAGCAGGGAAAGAGAGGCCTTGTTTTCTCTTGCTAAAGAACTTAGTTTCTCCATCTCTAGTATATGTGTGTTAATCTTACAGTACGATTTTAAACTAGAGTTTTCATTCAACTTACTCTCAACACACTGGTACCATTTCCTTCTCTGTCCCCTTTCCAGTCCCTCAACTAGCTTCTGCCAAAAATACAGTTCAAGTGAACAGAAACAAAGGAAGCGTTATGTAACTTTTATTTTACTTGAGTTTTTATTCCTGAGCTTGTCCTCTAAAAATATCACAAACTCACCCAGTTATCCTTCAAAACTACGGTAAACCTATCCATCACAAAGTCTTAAACCAAGGAGGACACTATGTTTCAAGCAATGTTTACTTGTGCAAAATTAAATAAGCTTGATACTACTCTTTAGAAAACCTATTTTTTGGCTAAAATTCATATGGTTTTTAAAACAAAAATAGTTTTTATTTAACTTAAGCTATTTCAGACTTTCCCCAATAATGCAAAATTTTCTGTTTGGTTAAAAAGACAAGGCTCATCGACTTGGAACTCTTATGATTGTAATTTTAAAACTCGAAAATCTGTGGGCCTTACTTTGAAAGAAACAAATAGAATCAGAATGCACGTGTAATTGATACATCAACCTTATAGATACAGTGCAGTTTTGCTGCATCTGACACAAAGTGTATCAGATGCAACTTCAGCGCAGTCAGGGCAAGATTTACATCACGTGTCCAGTCCTGTACAATGCAACAATTTTTAATCTGGAAACAGTGGCTACTGCTTAATTAAGCAGGACCAATCCACCACCCTCCATCAGCATACCATTTTATGTTGGCTCAGAATAGTGAAATATGATGAAATGAAAATATAATAAAATCTATCGGGTTAACAGCCACTCTGCTATCAATGCTATCTATGCCACAGAATGTTTGTCAAAGATGAGAGAGACTTGATTCTCACTAATAACAATATTACACACTGAGTATGCATAAGGGGTTAAATAAGCCTCATATAGACTAGAACACAGTCTGTTTGACTGATTTAAATTCTAGCGTTGAAACTAGCCTAGATTTGACACTTGGTGTTGTGTTAAATAGTTAGAAATATTAATTTAAAATTTTAAAGGTTAGATGAAGTTATATAACTTAATAAAGAAAACAAATACATGCTTCACTCCACATCCACCCACAACACATTGGCAATGGGAAAACATTCCAACTTGTGTCATTCAGCTGAGTGTATATCCAGAAAAAGAATTCCACAAAGATAATATTTAGACATAAATTCACATATAAAAAGGTATGAAGATCAGGAATGTTGGGTTGAAGGATAAAAAAAATGCATTGTGTGTAAAAACCTAGGTCCTTGATTAACAGGACAATATTTTTTCCAAGCTCCCTCTAACATGTGTCATGATGTCATAAAATATGACATCATGGCATCCCTTAGGGAAAAAGCTTGCTGGTCAGCTGGAGTTTAAACACATATATAACTCACAATAGCTATGAGATACAGAGGCTGGGATATCTTACCCCATAACTACAAATGTGTTGAGTATCTGTCATCTTTTCAGAAGTATTACTATGCACACTGTAGGATTTTTAATGAGATACTTTGTCAGTTGACTTTAAAAAATAAATTGTAGTTTAAAATTGCTTCTTCTATATTACAGAATATTTATACAATGAAATCTGTTATGCTACCTTTCTCATAAGGAAAAATAGCATAATAGATGTTGGGTGAGGGGCAGATTGCCCATAATTCCTAGATTTAGTAAAAGTTAAAATTAGTCAAGGTATGATTAAACTTTGCCAAACCCCCTGGATTTAGTTATGTAATACGCCCAGCAAGCTCCACAGAGCCAGCTGGATGGGCCATTAGCAGAGAACAAAGGCCAGTGATGGCCCATCAAGGAAACCATCAGAGGGCAAGACTGCCAAGCAAGAGTGAGTGGGGGCCCTTCTGTGCAGGGTGATAGTAGCCAGAAGCAAAGGCCAGATTTAGGATTTCAGCTTTGAATGAGTAGGCTGTGGGGAGGTCCCTGGCAGCAAGGAGGAGATGAGTTGGTAGATGAGCCATCTACCAACAGAAGCTCCATCTTATATGGACTGAATATTATTGTATTGGCCCTCATCCATTCATGATTCCAAGCAGTGGTTAGGGTTGAAAAGCAGCAGCTCTGGATGACATCAGCATAAAGTACACTGACATCTCATTCTAAATCTCCCATCCATCATGGTAATCCATCAGGGCAATGAAACCCATTTCCATGCCAAGATCAGGCCTGAAACTAAAATAAAATGGGCCAAGATAATCAGTTTTATCCAAGATTAAATGCACAGGGTTCACCCACTCAACTATCCTGTCAAATGAGGCGAATCTCTGCCATCAGCTGACAGTTAATAAACATTCATTGGAGTCCAAGGATTTTAATACGGAACAGGCTCACTTTCAAGGTGGTGCAGTTTGCTCACTCTCATAAAGAAACAATTGTCATGAGCCCCACAAAGACTTCTTGGCAGAGGAGGGAAGAGGAAAGTGATGTGAGTCTGGAAACCAATCCTGGAGAAGGATCCAGTGGCTTGGGGGGTACTGATCTAGTTGCTAGGGAGTGACCAAGTGGATTGTCAGGAAAAAGGCCTACCTCAGCAATAGTGGACATCCCAAGTTCGGATGGAGTGGTAACTGTCCCACCTCCAGCTAGCAGAGTGATCCCTGCCATAGGGAGGCACCTTGAGTCTAGGTACAACAGTGAGCTGGCACTATCACCCTGACCTCCATCCTCAAGAATGTGACACCAGTTGTGGCAATATGAGCAGAATCAGACTACTTACAGGAGTGCCCACTTGCTTGCTCAGTCCCATAACTTTGGACACAACCTGCACAAATGACTGTGCCTACTCTGCACTTCAAAAGGGGAGCTCAGGGTGTGTGTCAAGCTATTCTTTTATCATGTTTTTCAGTCAATTATTATCCCCCAAAGTCGCTCATCTCAATTTTAAAAAGTGAAAGTTAGTTTGTAAGCATGATGGGAAGATCTAAGAAGACAAGATGGGCAAAGGAAGGGTAGTGGAAGGAAAGGGGGGATCAGTTTACAGTCGGATGATGCTATTGAGGTATAAGCGGCATTTATATTCAGTTCAGGTCAAGTTGATCTTCCCTTGCTGTTGTTCTCATGTGAACTAGTGGCTGTTGCTCTTTGGCCAAAGGATGGGGCCAGAATGTTCTCCCTCTATGCTTCTGTGACCCCAGGGCAACTGTTCAAGCAGAATGTTCTTTCTGACATGGGAAGGGGAACAAGTTACCTACAGCAGCTGCTTCTCTGGCTAATGAATGAGACAGGCTGGTCTTTCCCCTGTCATGAAGCTCTAGGAGGCATGGGATTACTAGGAGGCATGGGATGCAACATTCCAGTGCCCCCTGATCCTCTGGTCAGTGACAGAGACCAAAATGTGCTTCCCTTTACTATGAAAGTCCCAAGAAAACAAGTTAATAATATTCAGAAGTAACAAAATATGTTATTTCCACAATCACAACTTGGAAGTTAGCCAGTTCTATAGCAACACAAAAAATAATTAATCCATCATAGCAGATACTCAGAAATATACCAACCTCCAAAGTTACAGGCAAAAATAAGGAATCTGAACTAAAGGCAAACAAGTCAGAATCTATGTTAAAGATATGCCTAACCAACCTCTTTTCAGAGTACAGTGAAACACATAGATCTCTTGATCCAGCTAAGGAAGTATGCATATAGAAGCAGGCTTCCGTGTTTGTACACCTCATTGGAAAAACACCACATTCACAACCAGGTTCATGAATCCCTTCAGGCGTATATAAGGTTTTATATACATACAATGGAACTTTTAATTTTTCCACCTCACAAACCAACTTTTCTCACAGCATGTGAAGATGCTTCCTAAGATGCCCAAATCAGGATCCAAAGCTTATGTATGTTGTGTTTTGATCCCACACAATTAGGTAATGTATAATTATATTGCCTCTTCTTCCTAGATGTCTTCTAGATCCAGTCTTCTGGATTACATGTAATTAAACCTTTTAGTGGCACCCTCATCAACCGGTGTTGCTTTCACTTTCTCTTTTCCTTATGAAAAGGCATTAACCCCACCACCAAGTTATTTATACCTGGCTTAGTGTTTTCACATCACCTAATATATGGATTATATCTGGTCACTGCATGCTTTTTAGTGGAGAAAACACTATATTTTACTGAGAAGTCGCAATCCAAATTACACATATAAAAATCAAATAAAAAGTGGTTGGGTGGATTGCAGAAAACCAAACAAAGGACACCTATAAAAAAGTAGGAGTACACAAAGATGTACTGGAACAGTTCAAGAGGAGAAGGAGAAATTCCACTTTTATGGAGAACTTCCATTGTTCTTTCATTATTCATTTAGCATTGTATCAAAATTATATATTATATTAATATTTTACATGATTGGTTGTAGAAGGTAATACCTTAAAAGAAGCTACAATACATAAACAAGTCTAAGATTTATGACTGATTGTTTTTAAAAAATCATTGTAGCTTCAAGGAAACTGATTATTTGAATTCATTCCAATCCCCTTTTAGAATGAAAATTTTGGGATGGAAACAGCCTTTATTGCTCTAATGCAGTGTTTCCCAACCACTGTTCCGCGGCACACTAGTGTGCCGCGAGATGTTGCCTGGTGTGCCGCGAGATGTTGCCTGGAGGGAGGCGGGCGAGTCGGGCGGCGAGAGGCAGGGCGGCGGCGGCGAGGAGAGGCCGCCCAGCGCGGGGCTCTCGCCGTCTGCCTGCCTGGCTGCCTGCGAGCTCGGCGGGCAGCGCCTCCGTCCGCAGCGCCCACCTCGCGGCTCATTCCCTGCCCCTGCCAAAGCTCACCCAGCCAAGCCGCGCTCTCCTTCCTGCCTCGCTTTGCTGCCTCCTCCCCCCCCACCCCAAAGCTTGGAGGTTCCCCGGCAAGGGGGAGGGAAAAAATTTGAAACTTACACTTTCGTGCGTCCCTCCCGGCGTGACGCTGCGCGCTGACGTCACGGGGCTGTAATGGTGGTGTGCCTCGAGATTTTTTTCATCAAACAAGTGTGCCTTTGCCCAAAAAAGGTTGGGAAACACTGCTCTAATGGATGGCATACATCAGAGAATGGATGGAGTAGCGCAATCCTATTAGTTTTCCTGGATTTTTCAACTGCTTTCAGTACCATCACCTACATTAGGACTTGGGATGGTTGGATGAATATTTATCTTCCGTTCCCTTTTGGCATTTGCTTTCTTTCCCCACCCCCAGTCTGTTTCCTTCTACTCTAATATCAATGTGCTGCTAGAGAACAAGGTATTAAGAAAGGGGTAAGGTTTAAGGGTTGCCCTCAGACCAGTTTATTGAACTTTAAGTAGCAGATTGAAGAGGTACAAACTAAATGATTTCTAATGTGCACAATGGTCTAAAAGGTTCATAGCAAGTCAATTTGTTCCCAGATATGGAGCAAATTAATTTGTCCACCATCCCTGCCAAGGAAGCATAGCACTGCAGTGACTCGTTTTTCCAGGAAGGGTTGGTCTCAGAAGGTGGTGCTGGGGGATTTCTGCCCCAGTAGCACCCTGTATGCCTTTGGCATACAGGGTGCTACTGGGTTCCACCTTGTCCACACAGTTTAATATCTACATGAAACCGCTGGGGAAGTCATCCAGATGTTGGGGCTGCAATGTCATCAGTATGCTGATAAAATATAGCTATTTGTTTTCCACCTATAAATCCCAGGGTTGTTGTGGAATTCTTGAATTTCTGAGGCAATTTGGGGACAGATGAAGGTGAACAAGCTGAAGCATAATCCAGATATGCTATGGGTAGAGAAATCAGATGACCTCAGTAGAGGGGTACAGCAAATTTTGAATTGAGTTGCATTTCCGCCAAAGGAACAATTTTACAGTTTGGGGGTTCTTCTGGACTCAGCACTGTCTACATAAGTAGAGATGCTAGTGGTAGCCAGCCCTGCCTTTTGTGAAAGCAGGCTGTTAGTCTACTGTGCATCTGGCTTACCTAAAGAAAGTGGGTCAATGTAGAGTTATGTATGTGTTTATATCTGGACTAGAATTTTTAAAAAGGTAAAGAACCCCTGGACAGTTAAGTCCAGTCAAAGGCAACTATGGGGTTGCAGTGCTGATCTTGCTTCAGGCCAAGGCAGCCGGCATTTGTCCACAGACAGCTTTCCAGGTCATGACTAAACTGCTTCTGGCGCAATGGAACACCGAGACAGAAACAAGAAATGCCATTTACCTCCCGGCCACAGCGATACCTATTTATCTACTTGTGCTGGTTTGCTTTTGAACTGCTAGTTTGGCAGAAGCTGGGACACAGCAACGGGAGCTCACCCCGTCTTGCGGATTCGAACCGCCAACCTTCCGATCAGTAAGCCCAACAGGCTCAGTGGTTTAGACCACAGCACCACCCGCTCCCGGACTGGATTAGAATGCAATGTGCTCTACCATAGAGCTGCCTTAGAAAATGACCCAGCAAATTCAGCTGGTATAAAACATGGCCATTTGAGTGTTCTTTGGGGTTAGGTGATATGACTCTATCACACGTTCTGTGCTAGTTCTACTGGTTGCTGGTGCATTTCTGGGCCCTGTTTAAATACCTGGGCATGCTCATTAAAGCCATAAATGGTTTGAGGTCTGGTTATTTGAAGAATGTCCTGTGGTTTGAAACTGATATTGTGTGTCCTGCTTTTGGTCCTGACTTTAAGATCAGAAAGATTAATAAGTCTTAGAGACAGAATGAAAGGCGCTCTATAAATATTTTAAAAATAATTAAAATTTTGTGCTTTGCTACTGGTTTAGCTCTGATAGTGCTCCATTCAGTGTGGCCCAGAAATGGGCAACAGGAGCATTGCACTAAAGAAAAAACAAAGTTTTAAAGCCTTATTAATTTTAAAGATTTACATGCTGCCTTTCAGCCATGCTTCCTGGGTGATTTGCAAAAACAGAAAGAGCACGCGCATGCACACACACACACACACACACACACACACACTTAAAAGCCTAGGAGAAAGGATAACATCTTCACCTCATCATCTACTAATTCCTTTAGTTTCTCTCCATATGGATGCTGTGCTACATGGACCATATTTCTAGACTCAAGCCTTTCCTAAGCACTGAAGACATTTTTAGAAGGAGAGAGGAAATATACACAACTATTCAACTACACCACCACTCAAGAAATGTCTTGTTAAGAATCCAAGATGCAATGCCTACAAAAGAACTAATGCTTAAGCACCTGACATGCTATGCCCAGTAACTCATTGTACTGTTCACAGCTGTCTCATTGTTAGTTTTGCTACACCCATCTCATCACCATCTGCTGCCTTCATTCTAAACTTAGAAGCTTCTTTGGGTAGAATACACCTTGCCATTGTGAGATGCAGATGTTAACATAAGGGGGTTCTATCCTAGTGTAGGGTATCTAAATACAAGCTGATAGACTTGTTTATGGCTTTGGGGTGAATGAGCAAGTAAAATTTTTAATGATATCAAGTTAAACTTTTAAGTAGAGGATTGGTTTTATACATATGCCAACACTCTATATTCATAAAATAAAGTCTATGAGATTTTGCCTCTGTAAATTCAAGTGGGGGAATGCAAGCAGCATTTCAACTTATTCTAATAAAAGGGTGCATTTTCATGACTTGATACGGAAATTTCTAATTGTTATTATGTAATAGCAGAATAGTTTATCCCATCATTCTTTAATAGCAAATATTTCTACTAATAATAATAAGGGCTCATGTGTCAGAGTTTTTCTTTCAGTTGATTGGAAATTGTACTCCCATTTAGGTTAAGTTTCAGTAAGAATGGGGAATGCATAAATAATTATTAACAATCACAGCATCATTATTACTAATAATCATGTTGAGATTCTTAGGTTACATACCTAAACACACTTACTATAGAGCAAGGCCAATTGAATCAGTGACATTTCTGGGCAAACATGTATAAGATTTGTAGTTAATAGAAAAATGCATGTTGTCCCCACCCCCAAACAAAATTAATCCAAATGAGTATACAATTTTTGGTTTATTGAAAGAAGCTATTTAGTTATATGCCTAACTCTTGGTTGGATTGCAGCTATTAACAGTTTCTTTTGATAGGATGTCTTCTACTTATAAAGGGCAATGCCATGCCAGTTAACGGCACCACATTTCATTCACAAGGCACTTCAACTACCATACTTCTAGACTCTCTGGATAAATTCATACAACTGTTTTCATCCTGCAAGAGGTCCAATTTTACATTCACTTCACAATATGAGTAATGTGAAAAGCTATATTTGGAACAAGCCAAAAAGGTGTTGCATATGCATTCACAACGAATATACCAGTCAACATTCAAAAAGCAGGCTTGCTGAGACCTTAGTTGCATACACATATGTTCAGCTATTACAGTACAATAATGGTTTTGTTTATATTACCACTATGACTGGCTACTATCTATAACAGAATACACAAAGCAATCTTATTGACATGCTAGACATCTGCATTAAGCATAATCCCACTAGAAAAAGGAAAATGATACTTTATGTAGTAATCTGTTTTGAAAGGGAAATGTCCTTACAGTGAGTTTCTCCTGCACCTTCTGGAACTTGAATATGATGCAAATATGATGCAGCATTTATAGTAAGAAGATCTACTGGTATCTGCCGTTACTTTTTAAGCACCAAACAACATGCTACCCTACTTAATTATTTTAAATTTTCTTGCCTTCATGTGACCTATGACACTTTGAATTAATAATCGTAATTATTGCTTATATGGGTTACTATAAAATATTAGTATGAAGTCTTGTAGGAATTGCAGAAGTACCCAGAACATGCTTGCAAGGATCACTTTTCTGAATTCATTTCAGTATAGTAATATTAAAACTTTGGTAATAGAAACATCATTAAAATGGTTATATTACTTATTCTGCATTTTTGTCACACAGCCAAAATAAACAGGTATAACACTAACATTTCAGCTTTGCTGGTTAGCTTCACTTTGAGAGCCTTCATTCAAAAATATGATGATGTTAAGTCTATGACTTTTTTTATTTAAAAAAATGTTTTATTACAATTGAAACTAAAACTATCCTAATTCTACTGAGAGCATATTACCATAACCATCAATTTAGAAATTGCCTTTGATACAATCGTCTCAAGGCAATGTACAACAAAAACATAAAAAACACAAAATAGGCAGTCACAAGTGAAGACAAAATTATCCAGCTGGGAAAGCCTGTCTGAACAAAAAAGTATTCAATTGTTTATGGAAAGTGCAGATAGTGGACACCTGCCATATCTCAACAAGAATGCAAAACAGGGGCATCCACACTGAAAGCTCTGCTTAGTTACTGCAGAGCAGACTTCTGAGATCTTTGTAACTTTCAGGAAAAACTTTCCTGCATACTACAGAGATCTACTGGGTCTATAAAGGAAAAGGCAGTCTCTCAAATAAGCTAGTCCTGAGCTATACACAGCCCTATATATTAGCACCAACACCTTGAACTTGGCCTGGTAGCAGCCTGGCAGCCTGTGCAAATTCTATAAGCAGAGTGTTACATGCTGGTTTGCCCCCACAAGCAACCTAACCATCATGCTCTGCACCAGCTGCAGCTTTCAGACCAACCCCAAGGTTAGCCACACACTGACTGCATTGCAGTGATCTAACCATTAGCTTACCAACACATAGGCAACTGTATCACAGTTTTTTAAAAACACTGAAGTATACCAACATCCCACTTGGCATTTGCATCACCTGTGCCTCATGACTGACAACAGCTATGTAAATAGAATCATGGAATATAATTTCCTCTATAAAATTTGGGCAAAGATCACAAGCATTTTCTCAAAGCAGATTGGGAAGCATACTGGAATGGGTAAAGAAACAAAATAGCTTTATAAATTGGCCTAATTATTTGTTCTTAAAAAGAAAGAGGTTCGAAACGAGGCAATAACTTTCTACAAATCAATAATAAAGTTTAAACTTGGTTCCAAAGATAGTGGATTTTTGTCTGTTGTGTGGTCCCTGTTAGAAGCTCTGATGATCACAGCTTGCTTGTCCCATGTGGCTTTTACAAGCCATGGGCAGGGATCCGGCAAGCTGCATGAACAAGCATCTACCAATACTTTTCCTTTTTAAACATTTATTCATACTGTCATAGCATAGCTCCTTGAGAAGTTCCTGATTTGTGGAGTAGCTTGTCAGGTAGCACATGGGACTGGTTTTGGAATGGTTGTTTCAGAAATCCTCCTACAATATATGTTCCATTTGATTCCCATTCATAATGGAGATAGGCCGAAATCACATCTAAGTAGAGACTGCTGAGGTGTCATCAATAACCTAAGCATAATGTACACACACACTCTCTCTATTTTTTCATATCTCATGTTGGTCAATAATGGGATGCAGGCAAAGCCTTTGAAGTTGAATCCAGTCAAGACCTGCCAACCATCATTGCCTCAGTCTTGTAACCTGGAGGGATATGCTTACCAGCTATTGATGGGGTTTATCCTCCCATCATCACTATAGCCTAGGGATTCTCTTCAACCACTGAATCTGGAACTGCTAGCAGTGACCAGGAGCTTTTTCCACCAGCCTCTTTTGGAAAGAAGGCTGCTAGGCTTGTTGTCAGAATCAGACTAGTCTGCTGTCATTCATAAATATCAAGACTGGAGTTCCATAATTTTAAACTTAATTTTAAGTCCATTGTGTAAGGACCATGTCATTTATGCGTCTGGTGGCTGCAGCTGGTGCACAGCAAGGAAGCCTGTCTATAAAATGAGAGGAACACATTCCATCAGTGCTCCACCATATGAGTTGTATTTACCAGTACATACCATTACAGGAACAATCCATGATACTGGCTTTGACCAATACGGCACATACTACATACTTTAAACACCATCTCCTTCCCTCAGTGTTGCAGTCTGCCACAAGCAGAATCCCTATAGTATGTTCTGTGTGAGATGTACAATAAACAAAAGTAAACAAAGATATCTAAGGTTGGGGAACAACTGTACAACTTCTCTTTGAAAACTGCCGTCTCCATGCTCACAATTTCCCCCAAGGCAAGGCAATTCAGACGAATGTATGGTAGCCACAAATAAGCAGGGATTTCTCTTGTTATCCATTTGTTTGTGTGTATTTCATACACATTTTAGTGTAAAGCAGCACTCCAAAAACAGAAACCTGCAAAATGAATTCCCCAGTACAGCACCTTCCCATATTCTCTTCTATACACAGTGTATGTGCAGACTATTTTGCAACCATAGAAAAATATAGAAATCGCTTTTGCATCACAACCTTACTTCCTAGTAAATTAAAAAAACAACCTTAAAAAACAACCTTATTTTTTAAAAAAAAACATTAAGAACAGGTCAAGTACATATCTGTAGCTGCACACTATACTTCTGAAAGCCATCTAATGGCAAGGCCTTCATGCTAGTTTTTACACCAAGTATAGCTAATAGGTAATAGAGGTGTCTTCAATAACTGATGGTACTATGCCTCCTGGATACATTGCCATGGATGAAAAAGCTGGTGAGTTGTTTCTCTTCACTTCCTTAACTGCACATGAAAACATCACATTTCTGAATTTTGCCTGAAAATTTAAAGGATTGCTTTTATTGCGCAATCAAATAAAAAGGAGGAATGAGTTGGTATCAGCATAAAGCAAATGCAATAAAAACAGCAGTGTCAACTTTAGCTATACATTATCCAGTCAAGGCCCACATGAGTGGGGTTCCCCATATCCCTTTGATTTTTTTAAAAAATCAAGTATCTGAACTGTTGAAAGCAAAGCATAGTGTCTGTTTTGTTTTAAGGTGGAAAGTAATATTCTAAAAGTTAGCTACTACCCATAACCCCCTTTCTTTTCCATTTAACTGGAGGCAGAAGAACTGTGTGCTTCAAAGACCAGTACAGAATTATAGCATGTACATTATCTGAGTCCATATTAATTATTACACGGAGCATAAATGCTTAGTATCAAAGTACTCCCAAACCTCAGTACAAAATTAAGTATGTTAATTTTTGAATGATGCTTTCTATGTAAAAGAAAGCCAAAACTACCTGCATCTCCAGTGTCAGATTCAGCAAAGGACAACATAACGCTCCTTGTTTTCATTAATACTCAAGTACTCAGAGCCATAAAACGAGACATTAATTTAATTTCTTCACATTAACTGTCAGGATGCTAACAAACAGAAAGATGGCAGTAGCAAGAGACAAAGCCAAAACACCACAATCTTCCCCCAGCCACTCTCCTGTTGTTGTGCATACCCCTGGCTGTGGCTTTTGACAGCTCCTAGGGAGGAGCTTCCCATTACACAATCACCATCCTAAGATTGATAGACGTGCTGCCTGTATGCAGCGAGAGTGAGAAGAAATTTGTTTTCAAAAGTAATCCTGTTATGGCAAAACTGGACTTTTAAAAACAGGTTTAAAAAACAAAACAAAAGGAAAAACAAACCCCACTATATTGCAGTGTGTGTGTGTGTGTGTGTGTGTGTGTGTGTGTGTGTGTGTGGCCAAGAGAAGCATAGGTTGAGTAAGCTAGAAGAGAAAAGACCTGGTGAGAGAAACTAATCTCAAAAGAAGAGAGGAAGAACAAAATTAAAAATAGAAAGAGTAGGATAATAAAGGAGAGAGAAGAAAAAGAGGAGAGCGATTCCAAGCATGAAACCTGGGGCAGGAGAACAACAAAAAGAAGTTAAAAGTAAGGGAAATAATGGGAATGGCAGGACGGTGACAAAACAGGGGGGTGGGGAAGAGAAAGAAAGAAGGAAGTAGGAGAGGAAGGTAAGCCAGGGCCTTTCTCAATATGGCACTGGGGCAGGGAGGAGTGAAAAAGTATAAACAAAAGGAAAGGCAGAAGCAGGCGAGGAAGGGGAGGGGAGGCAAAGTGCAAAGGGGAGAGGATGGAGGAGGAAAAGAGGCCAGAGGTGGCCCTTCTCGACGTGACAACTGGGTCAGGAAAGAGGAGGAGGGGGAGGAAGCCCCTTCCTGGAGCTGACAGCGCTCCTGCCCTGCCTCCCTTTTCTCTCTCCCCCTCTCCCTCTCGCCACCATCCCCTCACGCACTGAACTTACTTCTTCCTGACTCTCTGGAAAGGGGAAGCGCCATCTTTGCGAGGCCGGCCCCTAGGTCTTTTGTCTGTGGCGGCCGCCGCCGCCGCCGTGGGGGGAGCTCCCGGCTCGGGGAGTTGTGGCGGCGGCGGCGGCGGCGGTGGAGGAGGCGGCTGCTCGGCCGCCGGCGCCGGGCTCTGCTCCTCCGTTGACATCCTAGTCAGCAGGACGGGAGAGGAGGCACATGGAGGGCGAGGAGGGAGCTTGGGGGACGGGGGTGAGGAGGAGGAGGAGGGCGGCGATCCCGACGCTCCTCCTGCTCCCGCCGCCGCTGTTCCCCTTCGTCGTCGTCGTCTTCTCCTGCTGCTGCTGCTTCTGCTTCTTCTTCTTCTCCGCCTCCTCCTCCTCTCTCCTACCTCCGCCTCGCATTGCTGGCCTCAGCCGCCGCGGACCAGCGCGCAGGTAGCGGCATGGGGAGGGCGAAGGGAGGAGGGCCCGCCTCAGCCCACACGCAACCAGACCCCTTTCCTCGCGGGGCGGAGGGGAGGGCCGGCGAGGTCGGCGCAGGAGGGGAGAGCGACCCGCGGCGACGACGCCACCAACCGCCGGCGCGCGCAGGGCAGGCCGGCTTCTCCCGCCGCCTCAGCTGAGGAGAATCTCTTCCCTCACGCGACGACGCCCGCTCTCTCCTCACACAAGGCCCCGGGGAGGGTGGCGGCCGCAGGCAACGAACGACTCCTTCTCCTGCTGCTGCCGCTGCCGAGGAGGAGGCAGCCGCCGCCGCCGCTTCATCGGACGTTGGCCCTGTGCCCTTCCCCCGCCCCCGGGGGAAGGGGAGGAGGCGGAGGCCCACGCTGGGCGGGCGGGCGGAGGGCAGCTGAGAGGAAGTTTTGACAGCTCCTCCAGCTGCTGCTGAGGGAAGGGAACGTACAACTGGAAAGCGCCTGTGTGGTGGGGGTGTGTGTGTGTGTGGTGGGTGTTGGGTGTCGGGGAAGGGAGGTGGGTCGCTCTAGGGTGTGCGCCGGCTTATTACAGGGCGACTCCTCTCCTCCGCCTTCCCTCGCTCCTTTCTTTCCTTTTTCCCCTCAGGCGGGCCCGCGACCGCGACGCCGCCAGCCAGGAAGTTTTACTTGAGGAGAGAGAGAGAGAAGAAACCGGGGGGGAGGGGCGAAGGAGACAGTTTCTGAGGAAGGGTGTCGCGCGGCTGACGGGCGCAACACCCTCCTTCCCTGAGGTGGCGACGGTGGTCGCCGTGCTACAGCCGCTCAGGCGCGCCAACAGCCCAATTAGCAGCGACAGCCGCCCGCTCAAAACGCCGCGCTGTTGTTGTTTTCCGCCCTCACAGGCGCAGCCACCGCCGCCACCTTCCGAGAAGAGGGAGGGAGGGGAAGGCGGCGGCGGCGACAATCGCTCGGCCTCTCTCGAACTCCCCGCCCTCCCCCTCCCCCTGCTCTAGGCAGGGCCCCCCACTGCGCCTGCCCAAGTCGCCCGCCCACCGGCCAGCCCTTTCCCTCTCAGCGCAGACATCTCATTCGACGCGCCGCCGCCGCCGCTGACCTCACGGGCGGCGCTGCTGCTGCTGCTGTTGGCAGCGGCGAATGTCGTGGTGGCGGCGGCTGTGGCAAAAATGTGGAGCGCGGAATCCAGGGACGGGATGAGTCTCGCTCTCAACTGATTGGAAGCAGCTAGGAGGACTTGTTGTCCCGGTGCGGCTGCCTCGCATATGTGTCGCAAGCGAATTTTGCGCCTCTGTTTGCACGCGCATAGGAGCCAACATTTAGGGGCCGAGATCCCTTCGAGGGGCCCCCAATAAAATATTTGAGGGGGCTGGGCCCACCCCTAAGTTGATGGCCAGTGCGTGTGCACGTCTTGTGTTCGATTATGTGGGGCGGGGCTTATCTGCCCCCCGCATATTTTATTCAAATTGGCACTATGTGTGTGTCTCGCTCTCTCTCTCTCGCTGGACCGGCGAGTGAACGCCTTTCATCCAGCGCAGTGGTGCCAACTTTGAATAAAATACTGTATTGGGAGAGAAGAAATAACCCCGCCCCACGTAATCGATCACAAGACTGAATGCAAGCACACCATTTGAATGATGGTTGAGGCCCCTTCGTCCTCCCCAAGAAAACATATGAGCCCCCCCACCCCACTCCCAAGTTTATGGGCATTGCCATTCAAATTGTGCGTGCGCTCCGCCCATGTGATCGATTATGCAGGGCAGAATTTTATTCAAGTTGGCTCCTCTGAAGCCCAATCAACTTTAGAGGGGCTAACCCCGTCAAATTTTTTGCTTGAGGGGGGAAGTCGAAGGGACCTCGGCCCCTAGGTGTTGGCTCCTATGGTCCCCAGTCTGGGTGTGAAAAGGACACCTAACCCCACCTTCTCCCAATGGGGATAAGAATGCTGGGCACGGGCTTGGCTGCGCCTTCCCCACCCTCGCACGACCACACCCACTGAGGCTTCCCTGACTGTTTTCACACGCAGTCTACGCGCGATTGATTTTTTGGGGGGGGGGTGTGGGCGGGCGGGCCTCTCGCCGCGCGCTCTGCAAAATATGCACACGTGGAAGCGCCTGACAACAGCTGCGCTGCTGCGCTCCCCTGCCCAGACCTCTCGCACAAGATCCCAGGCGCGAAGTGGGAGGCGCTTCGGCCGCGCGATTGTTCCAGCCCCTGCGAGGTCAGCGGAGGTTGAGCAGGGAATAGCTCTGCAGACGTGTAGGGGAAGGCAGGGAGGGAGGGATCGGCGGAGGGTGTGCGCGGAGAAAGCGCTGGCAGGCCGTGGGCGTGACATTTCACCTGGGCGCAGAGAAGGCACCGTCGATTGGACGGCTGTACACACACACACACCCCGCACACGTCGGTTGTAATTCCCCGGTCCAACAACATTACAGACCCGCCCAGGTCAGCTTTCACTGATTGAAGCCTGGAGGGTGGGGAGCCGCGATTGGCAAGGGACTGCGCGTGGGGAGAGCGCGGCACCAGCAAGGGAGATCGCCTGGGGAGAGGGATGCTTTCCAGCATCTCTGGTTGCAGCAGCTGCTGAGGCTGCTGCTGCTGGGGGGCGGAGGTGGAGGGGGCTGGCGATGGCGCTAATCCTGCTCCCCACTCCCCCTGGGATAGGGGCCTAGCTGGCTGGCTGGCTACCTGCCCAGATTCTCTGAGGCTCGGCTCGGGGGTTAAGCCTCATTACATGGGATTTAACTTGTCCCAGAGTACAGCCCGAGACTGGCTCGGAGGAGGAGACGCTCGCTCCGTGGTGTCCTCTGTCCTGATAGCAGGACATGGGGCGACAATGTAGGGCGGGAGTGGGGTGGAGTTTGAAATGGGCAAGAATCTGCCTCGGAGGTGGGGTGCATGTCATTCTCACCTGATCTAGCGCCAAGTAAGCTTCTTTTGCTTTTTTATGGCCTTTTAGAATCTTTCTCCCCTTCTCCTGACACTAGATTTGGGTTTAGCTATTGTTTGAGTTACCACATCACAACTGCTGAGTCATGCAACCAGAGCTATGGGCCATAAAAGAATTAACCCTCGAACCTTTTGAATGAGCCATAGGATTTTAGAGGCAGAAAATAACAGTGCAATTTTAGCCACCTCATTTCAGAACTAAGAGCTACTGAATTCAACAAGACTTACCAGTGGCGTAGCGTGGGGGGTGCAGGGGGGGCCGGCCGCACCGGGCGCAACATCTGGGGGTTAGGGTTAGGGGGCGCAAATCCACGGGTTAGGGGGCGCAAATTACTTGCCTTGCCCCGGGTGCTGACAACCCACGCTACGCCACTGAGACTTACTCCTGTGTAAATTAAGGCAGCAATCCTAACCCCATTTAATGGGAATAAGCCCCATTGAAATCAGTAGGAATTCTACATAGCCATAATCAAAATTGCAGCTGGATGACTCTGATTGCATAATTTGCATGACCCTGGCTGCAGAATTTGGATTTTTTAAAAAACAAAACAGTGATCTCATGTTAGCCAATATTTTAGTTGGTGGTCATTATAAAAGTTTCATTAATCCAAAGTGAATGTAGAGCTTTGTTTAAAAGGGTTGCTATTGGTTTGTGCATAATAATAGTATTTAACATTTGTATATGGCTTTTTGAGTGTGTATTATATCATATTTTATATGCATTATCTCAGTAAGCTTTACAATAACCTTGAAAGATAGACAGCATTATTTTCCCCATGCTGTGCATGGAGCTGCGGAGGCTGAGAGTGTGGCTGTTTTGTGAGTTTATGGCTCGGTATAGCTTTAGCAGCATACAGGGAGAGAGATTAAACAAAAGGAAAAATGGATAGAAATGCAACATCCATGTCCATTTCCCAAAGTGTTGTATATCTCGGGAGTGGGGACCCTGTGGCTCTGCACATGTGGACTCCAACTCTCATCAGCCCTAAGCAGCATGACCAGTTGGCTGGGATGATGGGAGCTGTAGTCCAGCAACATATGGAAGGCTATCTTTGTCACTGCTGCTTCTAAACTGGTGCATTTTCTTATATATAAAATATAAGAAGTCTATGACAAATCAACAAAGTCCTTCACACAGAGTATGTTGTGCTAGCTTTTATGAGGCTTCCACACAATGAAATGTTGCACAATGGCATACACTCTGATTGTGTGATAACAGTAGAGAGTTTTCACAGAAAAGCCATGGGGTAACAATTGCACAATCATTTATTGCAGGCTATGAGTGCTTCTATAATGGGCACCCTCTGGAGGCTTGCCTTGGGTGTTGGGAGACAACTGAGGTTGCACATTTACTTCAGACTAAACCTCAATAAACCTTGTGGGATTTAACTTTTTAGTAAATTTGTATAGGGTTGAGCTGCATACTTGGGACTATCTCACTTACCCGTATTTTTCGCTCTATAACACACACCTGACCATAACACGCACATAGATTTTGGAGGAGGAAAAGAAGAAAAAAAATATTCTAAACGAAACAGTGGATGTATGATTTTTGTGGTTCATGCTGTGGCCACAGACATGTGATCTGACAGTGAGTTTGGGGTAGCCCAATGCAAAAATCCTGAGGATCCATGTGGATCCATGCTTTGTAACCACGTTTTTGCAACACTGCGGCCCCAGGCAACAGTGGGTGCGTGATTTTTTTGGTGCAGGCTGTAGCCATGGAGATGCTATGTGATCTGATGGTGAATTTGGGGTGACCCAATGCAAAAATCCCTGAGGATCTATGTGGATCCGTGCTTTGTAACCAGGCTCTCTGTCCCTCTCTTCTCCCCACTCAGTGGCTCTTCTCCCGCTTTGCTGTTTCAAAGCGAGCAAAGCGAGCCACGGAGGAGGGAAGGAAGGGGAACCATGGATCCTCTGCTCACGACTGCAGCAGATCCCCCCGCCACCCGCAGGCATTCGCTCCATAACACGCACAGACATTTCCCCTTACTTTCTAGGAGGAAAAAAGTGAGTGTTATGGAGCAAAAAATACGGTACTTCCAAATGAACATTGTTAGGATCCACAAGGGGTATATAGTTTGCATTGAAATCTTTTAGGGCCACCAGATACCATCCTTTCCCCAGGCAAGTTCACATAATTTGAATTTATACTTATTGGTTGTGAAATTGCTGGAGTACAATGAAAGCTTTTTTTAAAAGTGGTCTATAGAATGTTGAACAACTCTCTTAGTTTGATTGCACCTCTAGGAGGAATAGCACTTGGGAAAGAATGAAGGACAGACCATTGTACCAATAAGCGCAAGCAAGAGTAGGAAGAGTGCTCCAGAGTTGTTGCTTTGCTGTCCGCCCTCTTTGGAGTATGATGCAGGCCTGGACTTGCAGTGCTACAACAGGTTTTGGGTTGCATGAGGTCAAGTCTATTGCAAATGCTTCACCTGATATTGCAGGACTTAGGCTCCTCCACCACCACTTTATTAAACCTTTCAGTTATATTATATAGCTTACTGATATATAAACTTAATCCTCAGTGGAGCACTGCTTCACAAATACCGGTAATTGCCTGAGAGGAAGATATGTGCATGACAAACTCTCATAAGTGGGGGAGGGGTTATGAGTTAGGTTTTTTCCTTGTTCTTATTATGTATTTTGTGTTTTTAGTTTGTATTTTTATGCTGTGAAATGCCCTGAGCTCTTCAGATGAAGGGTGAACTACAAATACAATAAATAATAATAAAGATGCTCCCTTTGAAGCACCGTGGCACTTATTTCCAAGTTTCTGTCACAATTTGGATCTTTATGCCCTGTTAGTTACTTCCAAGCAATGATCATATATAACAAAGTTAGGGTTATTCCAGGCTGTCATGGTTTGGGGGAAGGATACAATCATATACAAGTAGATCCAGGGTGCACAATTAAATCTGACTTGATCCTCTTGCACTACAAAGCCAACACCCTTCTCCCCCAAACCCAGACTTTTCACAATAAGGAAAGTGACAGAAAAATGCACCATAAAGTGTGGGATAACACTTGCCTGATTAAACATTGCATACCATCCTCGCAAATAAATAAAACAGAACAAACTCTCAATAAAAAATTGACTTCATCCAACCTCCTGGCAAACTTGGTGCAAACAAATTGGGATGATTGCTTAATAGGTTGTTTGGAAAGAACCTCCTCGATTTGCTTGTCAGCATTTAGTGCAAGCAACAAATATAAATCAGGCTGGATGTATGCAGAGAAAGATGGGCCCGGTGTTTTTCTGTGGCACAAAATAATTGAGATAACACCTGGGGGTTTTCTTTGAGTGGGTGGGAGAGACAACTGAATAGTGTGGAAAATATCCCTGAAAATGGCTTGCACAATTTCCAGACAAGTTCCAAACTTAGAATAGGAGGCCAGATTTGTGGACTGCAAACCTAAGCTGGTGCCTCCCAGCCGTTCAGGCCGCTGGAAGACAAATGCAGATGGACACTTACTACTCTGATGCACTGATTCAACACCCTCCCAAGTCACCAGTTATTGCCATCTGGCTGTGCCCCAGGGAGGGAGATGGTTTAGCCTTGGAGTCTCTCTCAACCACGAACACACTGAATGCCCTTGCTCTACTCATTATCCTTCTGACTTAAGATCAGGTGTCTGATTACATACCTGGTAGCAGCTTTAATGACAGTGGAGTGAACGTGACTATTATAATACTTAGGTAAATGTGTTTTTGGTGGGGGGGGCAGACTTCTTTGTGGCTTTGCTTTTACCTGTGGTCAGTCATATACAACTGTGGCAATAAGGTGCCAGAGTGGGGTGACAGTGCCTCCAAAGTAGCAGTTCATTTCCTACCCCACTACTCATAGAGATTACTTTCTGCAAATGAAAACAAAACCCCATTAATAGTCCCTATTCAGAACAGCGCATACGTACGCACCCACCATACATGGCTTCCCCCCTCCCCCCAAAAAAATCCTGGTAACTGTCACTTAAGGGTGCTGGGAAGTGTAGCTCTGTGGGGGGAGGGAACTACAATTCCCAGGATTTGTGGGGTGGGAGGAAGATGTACTTTAAATGTATGGTGCGCATGCAAGCATCTGGATACTTTAAAAAGGCAGCATTTGAGGAACTTCAGTAATAGTTGCAAGGTAGATATAAGAAATTAAGTGACGCGGGTGGCGCTGTGGGTTAAATCACAGAGCCTAGGGCTTGCCGATCAGAAGGTTGACGGTTCGAATCCCCGCAACGGGGTGAGCTCCCGTTGCCCGGTCCCTGCTCCTGACAACCTAGCAGTTTGAAAGCACGTCAAAGTGCAAGTAGATAAATAGGTACCGCTCCGGCGGGAAGGTAAACGGTGTTTCCGTGTGCTGCTCTAGTTCGCCAGAAGTAGCTTAGTCATGCTGGCCACATGACCCAGAAGCTGTATGCCAGCTCCCTCGGCCAATAAAGCGAGATGAGCGCCGCAACCCCAGAGTGGGCCACGACTGGACCTAATGGTCAGGGGTCCCTTTACCTTTACCTAGATATAAGAAATTTGATATATTAAGAAAAAGTTTAATTATGATAAAAGTGTGTATTGGCAATAAGTAATATGAAATTGAAATATGGAATAGACGGGAGGTTGGGTCTTTAGTGTTAAGACCAATATATGTTTTATTGTTTGTTAAGAAAATTATGTGTCTATGGTTATTCCTGTGTGTAATTTGGTATTTGTGTTTTTTCTTTTTTCTTGCTGTATCAATATTTTTTTTAAAAAAAAGAAAGAAAAAAATAAAATAAAAGGCCCGTCGACTGGCAATGAAAATAAGGCTGCGATCCTCAGCAGGCCTTCCAGCATCTCCACCGGGATCAATAGGGCTCCCTTCGAGAGAAAACGCGCGTGGGAAGGGAGCGTGCAGACACACCTTTTCTAAAAAGGAAAGCATGCTGTATGTATATATATAATCGCTTAGCCTGATGGCACCACAAGGCGTTTTTCTGGAGCCTGGGCATGAGGCTTTTCCCTGGGAACGGGGAAAGCACGCAGGGCGTGGGTTGGCCGAGAGTGAAGCCGAGAGAGCTGTGGCTGGCTGGCAAGCTGGCTGCTTCGCGAGAGGTACCAGGCAGGGGGAGCTGGGCCAGCGACCAACCTGTCAAATCCACTTTAGGACAAAGTAGGTCAAGCAAGGGGTTCCCCTCCCCCGCGGGGCACCGGGCAGGCCCAGGAGGAGGCAGAGAGCCCTGACACGCAGCCAGGCGGGGAGCTGGGAGGGGAAGCGGGCAGAAGAGAGAGAGAGAGAGAAAGGAGGAAGATCGAGCTTTGCATCTTTGCTCGCCTCCTCTGGATCTGGAAAAGGCAGCGCTGCGCAAGCAAGGCGCCCGGCTCCCTCCCTCCCTCCCTTTCCTTGGCCTCCCCTGCAAGCCTCGCCTCCGGCGCCCTCCCCCCTGCAATGTGCATCGCGGAAGGCAAGGCAGCTCCAATGGGGAGGAGGAGGAGGAGAGGCCTGGTCCCCTCCCGGCTTGCAAACGGGGAGGAGCTGCCAGCCCAGCCTGCCGCTTTCCCAATTCGCCCAGGCGGGCCCAGCTCGCTGGCTGGCTGGCTGGCTGGCGGCTCTCAAGGCGTGGTGTTTTCCTGCCGCCGCCGAGGCTGTTTTGCAAAAGAGAGCTTGTTGTTTCTGCTTGCTGCTGCTGCTGCTGCGTCACGCCTTGCCAAGGCTCCCCCGGCTGGGTTTGTTTGGCCTGGCAAAGTTGGCGTTGGGAGATAAGAGATGTGCTTTTGCAAAAAATAAATAAAATGCAAATCAGGGACATGTTGCTACTCTCCCCTCCCGCACTGCTCCGGATCCTGGCTGCTAAAGAGAGCAAGGCTGTGGTGCCTCCCATTGCAATTTTCTGATCCCAGCTGTGGCGGAAAGGAAAAATCCCTTCCCTTATTCACTTCCGCCTCTTTTAGCCCCCCCTGCCGCCCCCCGTACTTTCAGTGCTCCGAGAAGTTCCCTCCCCCGACTGCGATCTGTTATTCGCAGGGGAAATTGAAGAATGGCAGAGGCACTATTTTCTGCGGAAGGATACTAACTCCGAGGAAGGTGATGCGGCTTGCCATTTACGTGCCGTGTTGGAGGCAGCTAGGCGGGTTACTCCTTTTCCTTTCTTTATATTGTAGCGTGAGTTGGGAAACCTCCCGTGCGATGACTGTGCAACCTCTGTGTACACGTGTGTATATTTATAAGCCCCTTCTGCCATAAGAGAAGGCAGGGGCTGGGGAGGATGTGACGGCGTCCTTTCTGTTCTCTTGCAAATGCACTTTCGGCCCGCGACATCATGTGTATTAGTTGCAACTGAGCCCCAAAAAGAGAAAGGAAATAATGGTGTTTGACAGCTGTTTGTCATCTAGTTGGGTGGTTTTGTGCACTGCTGAAGCAAGAACCCAATCTGCTGCTGACACTTATATCCTTATAAATTTATTTATAGGAGAGCCTAATTGTATATTTGCACAAACTATCGCTAAGCCACAAATGGTTTTCGTGTGTAAGAGGAAATATATTTTGGCACCAGATACAAATGTGTCAAATATCCCCAGTGAAGAAAATGGGCACAACTTTCCTGAGCATTATTTGATATTTATTTCTTTTACACTATATATTAAAGCAACTGTTCCCGTGTTTTGTGTGCACAGTACAGAGGGGAAATATGCTGCAAACAGTAAGTGAATAGTTTGAATGTTACACATACAAATAAGATCTGCAACACAATGTTGCGGCATATCATCACTCCCTAATCCTAAGAGAAGTGCTCACGTTCTGGGTTCTAACTAGCTTGCCAGTCAGCCATGTCTTCCTCCAGAATGCCATGCACTGTTAGGGGCTAAAGCAGATCCCGCTTTCCCTACTTTTCCAGGCGGCATTTCTATGGCATACTGGGGACCAGGGTCTCTGCTCTTTTGTAAGCATATACATTACTTCTTCCTCCAGTGTTCACCCATGCACACTGTAGTGCAGGGGTCGGCAAAATTTGTTAGCCATGGGCTGGTCCGCTGTCCCTCAGACCTTGTGGCAGGCTTGAGAATAATAATAATAATTTATTATTTATACCCCCCAGTGGCACCGGGGTGGGGGGAGCTTGAAGAAGAGGCAAGGGGGGCAAGTAGTCCTCCCCACCCCCCACCGCTGTGCTTACCTTCCCAGGGGCTGCCGCCGCCACCACTGCTTCTCGTGGGTAGACAGAGTGAGCTCGTCTGCTCTGCTCTCTGGCCCACAGGAGCACCAGGGCGGTGGAAGAGGGAAGATGAGCAGTGCAAAAGGGCTGACTCTGGAGAGGGATTGCTTAAAATGGCGCTCAATCCAGCCCCCTTCCTCCTCTAGGCAGGGCAGGGAGACGCCGGAAGGAGGGAGGAGGCGCCACCGCAGTGTGTGTGTGTGGGGGATGGAATGGCGCAGGGGGGGGAAATGGCACAGCCTGAACGAACAGAATCCCCACGCCGATCCACAGACAGTCTGCAGGCCGGATCCTGATGGCAATTGGGCCTGATCCGGCCTACATACCTTAGTTTGCTGACCCCTGCTGTAGTGTCTCTCATGGGGCTTACCTGTCCCCCCATATTTTATTCAAGTTGGCACCCCTGTATGCAGGCTTGGGCGTATGCATGGAGGCTCCTGTATACTATTATTAATTAAATTTGTTAGTCTGATTTATCTTGCCCAAGGCAACTCAAACCAACTTACAACCAAAGAAATTCAGAAGCTTAAAAGCGGAAAAATGCTTTCCACCTGAGTTCTTCTGTATTCTTAACTTCTGTATTCCATTCCCTCATTCTCTTACCTTCCCAGCTAGTCTCTGTTTAACAACATATGGGGATGGTATTCAGCTAAGTTTTGCTCCGAGCTGACCCATTGTAACGTGTGGATCTAACTCAGTCATGTTCATTAATTTCAGTGGATTTACTCAATGAGTAAAACTTAGCTGAATGCCACCCATGCTACAGAAAGCAACATAAGTAAAGAGTTTTCAGTGCTTGTATCTCCTTTATGACTAATACCTTGTTGATTGTGGGATTACAAGAATGGGTGTATGCATAAAGGGAATAACTGTTCGGCCTGAGCAAAGCATGCCTAATTCCTTTCCATAACACGGATTTGTATAAGTCCTCCAAAAATGTCCTGGCAAGGGTCAATGTTACCCTCTGGCTCTATGAGGACAGGGCTCAAGAGAGAATTCTGGGCTTGCTCTTGCTTGTTGAACTTCGCATGGAAACTTGTTTGAAGTCGCTTGCTTGGTTGATTTAATAACATTTATATACCACTTAGTTGTAAATAAAACCTCCAACTGGTCTTATTAAAGTCAGCAGAGATGTTTTCAGTATTATCACTTGTCCAGCTGTAACTGAAGTGCTGGAACCTTTAAATGAATGAATGAATGAATGAATGAATGATAGATAGATAGATGATAGATAGATAGAAGTCAAAACTAAGAGTTGTATCCAGTGCTACTTCTACCCTGTGTCTATGACAGAGTCTACAGTTGTGAAACTTGTAAATAAATATCTCGGAAACATGCTCTGTCGGAATTGTTAGGCTGGGCTTCTGAGCCCATAAAGCTGCTCTCTGTGGCTGTGATAAATTACAGGGACTGTTTTCTTGCTCTCTGGTGCAGCAGCAGAGAGAATTCTCTACCTTTATGCTGATAGTTACGATGATGCGGTGCAGCTTTCGCAGAATCATCCATATCCCGGCTCTTCATGGGCCGCGCTGGGACTTGTTTTCACCACGAAAAATGTCTGAGTGTCCGTGTTTTCAATTGCTTCGCCTCCTCAAGAAGGGAGAAGAATCAGAATTCAATTGCACGAGAGGCTCCTTACAAAGATTAACCAAGGAGGTTTAGGAGGATATTCACTGGTGGTCTCAGTGCAGTGTTCACAATTCCTGAAAGAAATTCATTAAGCTAGGAAAAAGCTGGCACCAGACCAGCCTTCCTGTAATGTCCTCCATAATATGCTACAAGGGACACATTTACAGTCACTCCTGGTCGTCTTTATAGGACTGGTGCAAGATGAAGGGCCAGTTCACAGCCGTAAGACGTGTAATGAAAAGAAGCTGGGAGCTTGCCACAGTCCAAATCATTTTTCAGGCATCTCAAGCACAACACAGCCTTTTGAGCATTGGGTTTTCCCAAGGATGTGCAAATAGACTCATAGCTGTAATCTCTTGAATCGCTGAGATATAATGACCATTTTTGTTCCGGAATCTTCATATTTCATGCTAATCCCCTTACGCACAGCAAGGAAACATTCAGATACTACACTTTTCACTGTGGCACAGTCACTCCAAAAGGATTAAATACTTCATCTGTCTTTATCATATCCGACTTAACTTCCCTTTACAAGCTTTTGTACAAAGTTTAGTAAAAGGAAGTGTGTGTGTGTGTGTGTGTGTGTGTGTGTGTGTGTGTGTGTGTGTGTGTAGCCTTGAACTGAAGAAACCCTGGCCAGCTCTAAACAGAGACAGCCAGACCTACCAAGCCACCTATTTAGGAAGTACCTGCCAATTACAATTTGCATCCGTGAGTTAGATGATAAACTAGGCCCATTGGGTAGCTGGATCATCTGCACCCTTTTTTAAGATTTGGTTCCCCCCCCCCAAAAAAAAACACACCCAAAGCTTGGGGTTTCCAAATGTTCAAAGGCAAGAACCTGGCAGATAGTGGCTGTGATCTGGAGTTGTGTGCTGGGTGGGTCTGATAAGAGTTCATAATTTGAACTAGGTTAAGGCTGAAAGCAGAACTCAATGCTTTAAGGAGGTAGTTTTCTGGAAGAATAAGGCAAGGTGGGAGTGGAGAATGGTGAGTGAAGCCCAGGGAAGCCAGCACACCCAGACTTGCTGCTTGCAGACCATCCATTAAATATTATTTATTAGTTATTTATTTCAAATGATTTATACACGGCTTGTTTTTTAAAAAAAACATTCAAAGGGGTTTACAACCAGATAAAACAATAAAATCAAATATGTATTCACACAATCCTTAATCAAGCAGTGCCCAGAGGTGGATAACTTGTGGTCCCTCAGGTGAGATGCTGGACTACTATGAATTCTTAAGACTAGGCCAGGCACACTCTTGATTTTGAATATGCTGTATGTGCATATTGCCTGCATATTACAGGTGATGGTGGTGGCATTAGTCACATTGGAAACATTCATAGAATCATAGAATCATAGAGTTGGAAGAGACCACAAGGGCCATCGAGTCTCTCTCTCCCCCTACCTAAAAATAAATGCCCCAGCATTTATTAAGGAGTTTCTTACCAGTGATGAGGTTATGAAACAATGATTTGTTTTTCACCCAGACAGTTGCATAGTTATGAAGACAATCCCTTTTCCATCTCTACAAATTATTTTGTTACTTTCCTGGCTTGGGTATTTTACCTGTATGCTAATGATGACTGGGATATGGGTAATAAGGGGGAGAGGCCGTCATCTTTCTAGCAAGCAAGTTAATTCAATTTAGGCTTGGCTGATTTTGCAGCCTCTGGCAATTTGACTTTAGCCATCTCGGTGTTGTTTTGACAACCTGACAGCAGTGCTTCGGTGTACAGAGACACAGCAAAACCAAGAATCACTGTGCATGGTATTCGTTTGGAGGGTGCTACTGAAAATGTGGTACATTTAGAAAAGTATATGCTGTTTGGATTTCCATTCTTAAATCCACTGTGTGAGATCAGGGGAGGGAGAGGTGCAGAAAATAGGAAAGTTCCTATTGGTGGTGATGTCAGAGAATTCCAACAAAAATGGAAACAGAAGCAGCAAACATCTCTACCTTCTGCCCCATTTATATGCAGAGGAAGGTGATGGAGGGCTGGTGAAGGACCCTGTGTGAGAGGCAGGGAAGGGAAGATCTCCCAGTTAGGAAGGCTGAGAGAAGAAAGGGAAGCTCCCAGCTGAGAGCTGGAAGGGTCTACCTCTTTCTGTGTGAAACAAGGGTTAAGATCTACCTTTGAGAGAGGACCTTGCATTTTTCTTCCTTTTCCCAGCCAGGGTGGTGTAGTGGTTAAGAGTGGTAGACTCGTAATCTGGTGAACTGGGTTCGATTCCCCGCTCCTCCACATGAAGTGCTGGGTGACCTTGGGCCAGTCACACTTCTCTGAAGTCTCTCAGCCCCACTCACCTCACAGAGTGTTTGTTGTGGGGGAAGAAGGGAAAGGAGAATGTTAGCCGCTTTGAGACTCCTTTGGGTAGTGATAAAGCGGGATATCAAATCCAAACTCTTCTTCTTCTTCCTTTTTCTGTTTTCATTTAGATTAGCTTGGTTTCTAAAATTATATTACCTTATGTAAAACCTCACTAAAATCTTATTTTTTAAAAAAATTAAATGGTGTTTTCTTTGCATTGAAATTAATAGTGTACAACTACTGTAATTACATCATTAATTAGGTGACATTCATAACTTATGTACATTATATTAATTACATTGAATAACAGACAGTGAGATGAATAATGTAGTACTTGATGGAAACCGAATTGCAGCGGAATAGAAACAGTGCCGATTGTGATTAAGTCAGGATGGAATGGAAATTGCTGCCTTCTTACATCTCTACCATTGGGGAAGTTGTATAATCTCATTAGTAATTCTTGTACATAATATGCCAAGGCAATTGATGAAATCTTAGGCAGGGACAGGAAACCAAGTCAGACCATTGGTCCATCTAGGTCAGGCATCCCCAAACTCGGCCCTCCAGATGTTTTGGGACTATAGCTCCCATCATCCCTAGCTAACGGGACCAGTGGTCAGGGATGATGGGAATTGTAGCCCCAAAACATTTGGAGGGCTGAGTTTGGGGATGCCTAATCTAGGTTAACGCTGTCTACACTGACAGGCAGAAAATGTAGCATTCTCTGGTGTCAATGCTTATCCAGAGATTGCAGAAATAATGCAGAATTTGGTGGAGGTGACACCATCACCAAAAACATGCTAACTTAAATTGAAGTTAATATATGTATATAAAATCATGTGTGTTACCGGAAACCAGGCAATAAGCTAGCTAGATAAACTCATCAAAAATCTTGTGGCACCTTAAAGAATCATTATGGCATAAGCTTTGGTTGGCGTCTACTTCATCAGATACATGAAATGTTAAACAAAGTTATGGTTTGGGTACAAAACTGTGACACGCAGTCACATATTCTATTTTCCTACAGTTTTCTGGTTCTCTTTTATAATAATTTATTGGGGGTGAAAAAGGAAGAAACAAATATCTGAACTATAGCAGCCCCTAATGGCCTCTAAAACTATTTCATCCTTGCAGAAAAGTATGTGGCTGCATCTCAAGAGGCCAGCCACCTGTTCAACTGGGCCTTGTCCAAAGGCTGAGATAATCTGGATTTAGATGAATTGCATTTATCACAGGCAGACAAATCCTTGGAATGGCTGGCCAGGTAGATCCTATTCCAGGAACATTTGTAGCAAAACTGATGGACTTGGAAATAACTTCAACAGGAGAAGCCAACGAGGTGTAATGGGAATTTGTTGCTCTTCTAGTGAATTCTGGTTGTTACAGGAGTATTCATTAGTTTATACTGGTGAGGTTCAGTTAGAAGAACAGGACACTAACTCGGTATATTTTATTTTCATGGGTCTCAAAGGACCCTTTCGCAGATGATTAGGTTTGTAGAGCAAGAAATGTGCAGCTGTTACTCATTTGTTGCAAGGAATCTTTTCTTAAAGTAGTGCTTCTTCTGCTGGGCCGACGTTGCGTTTCGCCAGCAGCCTGCAAAATACTACCCTAGGCAACTGTTTCTCCGAAGACAGCACACTGGTTTCAGAAAGTGTGGTGCGGATGACAGTTGTGCATGTAGTACAGTGGTTAGAGTGCTGGACTACGATCTGGGAGAACAGGGTTCAAATCCCCACTCGGCCATGAAGCTCACTAGCTGACCTGGAGCCAGGCACTGCCTCTCAGCCAAATCTACGGTACCTCACAGGGTTGTTGTGTGAATTAAATGAAAAGTGGGAGAACCATTTATGATGTCTTGAGCTCTTTGGGGTAAAAGGTGGGGTATAAATGCAATAATAAACCAACCAACCAACCAAAGCATAAGAAGTGTATGCTTGATCAGGCTAATGGCCCAGCACCCTATTCTCACAAACAGGACACAAACAAGAACACTCTGCGCCAATGTGGCTTCCAGGAACTGGTACTCAGAAGCATTACATCCTCTGACCGTGGAAGCACAGCATAGCCATCATGGCTAATAGTCACAGAGAGGAGATACGACAGCCACCTTCAAATATCTCAAGGAACATGGAAGATGGAGCAAGCTTGTTTTCTCCTGCCCAGGAGGGTAGGACTCGAACCAATGGCTTCAAGTTACAAGAAAGGAGATTCCTACAGTGTAACCTCGGGGGGTTGTGAACTCTCTTTCCTTGGAGGTTTGTTAAGCAGCGGTTGGATGGCCACCTGTCATGGATGTTTTAGCTGAGATTCCTACATTGCAGGGGCTTGGACTACATGACCCTTGGGTCCCTTCCACAGTTCTGTGATTCTATGATTCATTGATATCCTCCATGAATTTGTTCTCCTCCTCCATGAATCTGTTCTTCTCTTAAAGCCATTCAAGTTGGCAGACATCACTGCCTGCTTTGGGAGCGAGTTCTGTGTTTGAACTATGCACTGTGTGAAGAGGTACAGTGGAACCTCTACTCACAACCATAATCCGTTCCGGAGGTCCGGTCATAACTAGAAATGTATATAAGTAGGGGCGCACTTTTCCATAGAAAGGAATGGAAAAGAGAATTGATCCGTTCTAGATGATGAAAAACACTCCCTAAAACAGCAATTTAACACAAATTTTACTGTCTAACGAGACCATAGATCCATAAAATGAAGGCAATAATCAATGCACTGTACTATAAAATAAATAAGACAGTATTGTAGATGAAAAAAATTAACATTTTTTTTTTCTTCCATACACTGATGATACAGTAGTCATTGTTTGGATGGGGGGCTTTTATCCTTTTATTCAGTCACACAAACAACCAGTAGCTGAACTGGGTGCCGCACAGTTACAAAAACAAGTGCTCTGCAGCCAGTGGGGTGAGCTCCAACAAACCGGAGGCCTCTCCCTGGCGGCAGAGGCCCCAGTGCTGCCCCACAGCCGGCCAGGCGAGCTCCAGGCTGCTGGCAAAGCTTCTCTTCGTATCTAGAGGAAAGTTCATAAGTCAAAGCACCTACTGAAGGTTGTAACTGGAATCGTACGTAAGTAGAGCCATATGTAAGTCGAGGTTCCACTGTACTTTCTTTTTTCTGTTCTGAATCTGCCAATATTCAGCTTCATTGGATGTCCGCAAATTCTAGTGTTATGAGAGTGATCCCCCACCTTCAATCTACTTTGGACCATATCCAGAGGTGCTAAGTTCTGCACGACAGTTCGGAGGCTCATTGTGTGATGTCACATGTGTGATGTTAGGAGGTTTGGAGAGCTCTCTGCCACCACAGGGAGGTCCGTCGGAGCCCTCCATTGCCTTGTCCCTGCATATATTGGGGGTGGGGAGCCCCATAGAGTTGACGCCTATGGCCATATCCAATTTTGTAAAAACTTTTATCATGATGCCTTTAAATGAAAAAGTCCAAAATGCTGCAATAGTTCCTCATAGGAGATCCACACCATCACCTTGATATTTGGGTTACCCTTTTCTGAACCTTTTTCTAACTCCACAATATCCCTTTGAGGGTGAAGCAACCAGAACTAGTGCAGATCACATGGCTTATAACGAGTCACATACTTTCCTATTTAGAGCCCATAAAAGAAGCTGGCATAATTTGGAACAATCGGCACAAGCTACAACCAGCCCACTAGACGTTGCTTTCGGCCCAGCTGTTCCTTAACAAATCTCCAGCTTTTGATGTCTGAGGCACACTGGTGGCCTATGCTCAGCTCCCTGGGTCACAAATTGTTCATAATGTGACATTTCAAAATGTTTAACTTTTAACATTATTTTGATGGTGATTCATTCTTTAACAGTAGAATGCCTTCCTGTTGTACCACTTAGATGCTGCAACATTCATGCTACTCTCGTTTAAAATGTAATAATGCGGATGAACATTAGTAAGGTTATCCTCTCCTCCTTCCACTGCAATGCTCTGCTTGTTTGTAGAACTAATTTAGTTTGTTCTGCCTCTCCTGGTTTTAAAAAATAAAAAATTGAAAGATGTATGCCCTTTCCCCCCAACAAAGGAAATGAGTCTCATATAATGGATTATGGCAATGGTTCTCAATTAGCTAAGTATGGTGGATTCCGTTTTTCAAAAGCCAAGCCATGGACGCCCTACTTTTGAAAAAAGAAAATGTATTTCTATGTTTTTGTTATGTGAATGGTGCCGCAGACCCCCCCTGGGTGGGTTACGTGGACCACCTGGGGTCCGCAAACCACCGATTGGAAACAATGGATTATGGGTATATGCGTTACCTTCAGCAAGGCAACATCTCATCCATTACTTGCAGACTGAATATTGCCTTTGCATCTAGGGCATACCGCCCAACTGCCCTAATTTAAGTGAGACATCCTGGAATGACAGAAGCCACCCTGGCTTCTGTTTGGATCCTGAAATGTCCTGCATTTTGGACTGGTGCTCTGACTCACACCAGAGCAGCTGACCAAAAGGGGCTCATTTTTTGGCTGGGTGCTCTTGTGGGAGTCAGTTGGCTTGTGCCGGAGTGGCTGACCAAAAACAAGCGTCGCAATTTGGATCTCCCGAACGTTGTAGGGTCTGCTGGGGGTTGCAGGATTATCACTTGAAGGATAATGAAATGCAGTCAGGGCAGGACACCATTTGACAGCAAGCCTGAATAGGCCAAAAGCTGGAGGAATGATTCACATATACATCATTCAATGACTCTAAACTGAGCACAGTGGTACCTCGGGTTACATACGCTTCGGGTTACATACGCTTCAGGTTACAGACTCCGCTAACCCAGAAATAGTACCTCGGGTTAAGAATTTTGCTTCAGGATGAGAACAGAAATTGTGCTCCGGCGGCACTGCAGCAGCGAGAGGCCCCATTAGCTAAAGTGGTGCTTCAGGTTGAGAATAATTTCAGGTTAAGAACGGACCTCCGGAACAAATTAAGTACTTAACCCGAGGTACCACTGTATGTGAACTTCTTTTCTTGAAAAGTGTGGTGTTTTAAAAATTATAATATGAAATATCTGTTGCCCAAGATAGCAGAACCTGCACATACTGGTGCCTACTACATGGAGGCTGGCTACAGTTCCTAGAGACATTGGAAGCTCTTTTATTACAGGTCATATTTAGACTCATAGAACAGTAGAGCTGGAAGGGACCCCGGGCTCATCTAGCTCAGCCCCTTGCAATGCAAGAATCGCAGCTAAATATGAATGCACAAAACTGGTTTTTCAGAATTTTCAGTATCAACCAAATTTTCCACGTCTTCTCATCGTCCATCTAGTTCTACTTATGACCTGATAGTGGCTCTTCAGGATCTCGGCCAACAGCATTCTCCCCCTGGACAATCCTTTTAAAGCTTAAGTATTAACTTTGGGGTCTTCTGCATGCATAGCAAGGGCTCTAGCCCTGAGCTATGGTCCCACTGAACATGCACAACCAGCAACTTCATCCGACCCTCACACACCTGGAATCAGGGCATGGAAAGCACTTCCTTTTCCATTTGTGAAACAACCCACTGCCGCCCACACCCCAGTCTGCAGGCTGCTTTGCTGACAACAGGTCCCATTGCTGTGCATGGCGGGCAGTGTGTGAACTGGCAAAAGAACGCGATAGCCCGCTTTGCTTGCTCCATCGCCCCTTATCAGCGAACCCAAGAGGGCTTTTCTTCTCAATGGTGCTCGTGGTTTTGGCAAAAGGCATTTTCACACAGGGAGTCATCATTTCCTCCCAAGCTGTTTTCATTGCCACTTCATCTCTTTCCTAGCTCAATGGCTGTTTTCTGCACAGAGGCTATTTTGTTTTCCTGGACCAAGGCCATTCAATCGAGTGGGAAGCGCCAAGAGAGGAAGAGATAGAGTGCTAGCACTGTTCCCACATATCTCCAAGGCTGATCTTGACGCAGCTGTGACTGCGAAGGACACCTCTGGAAATAAAGGGCAGCTTATTACCCATCTTCTCCAGCTCCTGCAAGGAACTAAATATCCTGAAGTCAGGAGTAGCTTCTACACAATGGCCCTTTATAGCTCTCTGTGGGCCTTCTTTGCTGCCTCCAGCTGCCTCTACATGCTGTTTTCCCTCAGTTCTTTTCTTCAATATTTTTTCCAGTTGACTTAATTATTACAGTGCATGGACCGGGTTGAGGCGAAACACACTGAGGGTTGGAGTTGGCATCGTAGTAAGTGCTAGAAGAGGGAAGCGCCTTTGCCATGTAATGATATCATCGGGAAGCTGATTGGTCGCCTTCCCCTCGAAGGGAGGTGCTGGCCTGAGGCCTTTGGGATATGCTTCGACTTCCGCGATGCAGAACAGAGACAGGGCCTGTCTCTTGCCAGCCTGCTTTGCTGCCAGTGCCCTGGCAATGCCTGAGAGACGTTTAGAAAAACAGCACAGTACTTTTTTTTTTTTTTTTTGGTCCGTGCTGGGAGGGGAGGTGAAGGGGGGAAGAGTGGGGAGGGGGCAGCGTGGAACACAAAGTCGCTACACAGCCCCAGCTTGGACCCTAAGTGGGAAAAACAAGCCAGGAAAGAAAGCACCAAACTGCACATTTTTAACTTGACAAGTTAATAAACAAGTTGGATTCTCATCCCTAGAAGTAACCGTCGGAAACCAAGAGGGCCTCCTTGCTGGTCTCTGGGGGCAGAAGTCTGAACGCAGACCAGGCCGCAAAGGAAATTTCGCTTAGTGGTGTGCAAATACTGACTGTGGTGCCGGTTGTTTGTGGAACTGCCACAGATGGCACTGCGATTAGCTCTCTCTTTGCCAGGCTCATTTGGCAGGGTGGTGGTGGGTGGGGAGGGGTGGTGGTGTGGCATGGCAGTTACACGGCAAATGTCCCAGTTTACCTTTTTATTAAAGTGGTGCCTCGCAAGACGAAAAGAATCCATTCTGTGAGTCTTTTCGTCTAGCGGTTTTTTCGTCTTGTGAAGCAAGCCCATTGACAGATTAGCGGATTAGCGCTATTAGCGGCTTTTAGCGGCTTATCGGCTTAGCAGATAAGCGGCTTAGAAAAAGGGGGGGGAAGGGGGGAAAACCCGCAGGAACTCGCAAAACATTTTCGTCTTGTGAAGCAAGCCCATAGGAGATTCGTTTTGCGAAGCACCTCCAGAACGGAAAACTCTTTCGTCTAGCGAGTTTTCCGTCTTGCGAGGCATTCGTCTTGCGGGGCACCACAGTATTATTTTATGACAATGTTTATAGAACACCCTTCATTGTAAGTTAGGGAGGCAGTTCATAGAACCACAGAACTGTAGGGTTGGAAGGGATCATGAGGGTCATCTAGTTCAACCCCCTGCAATGCAGAACTTTGTTGTTGTTGTTGTTTAGTCGTTTAGTCGTGTCCGACTCTTTGTGACCCCATGGACCAGAGCACGCCAGGCACTCCTGTCTTCCACTGCCTCCCGCAGTATGGTCAGGCTCATGTTTGTAGCTTCGAGAACACTGTCCAACCATCTCGTCCTCTGTCGTCCCCTTCTCCTTGTGCCCTCCATCTTTCCCAGCATCAGGGTCTTTTCCAGGGAGTCTTCTCTTCTCATGAGGTGGCCAAAGTATTGGAGCCTCAGCTTCACGATCTGTCCTTCCAGTGAGCACTCTGGGCTGATTTCCTTAAGAATGGATAGGTTTGATCTTCTTGCAGGTCACGGGACTCTCAAGAGTCTCCTCCAGCATCATAATTCAAAAGCATGCAGAACTTAGTCACAACTAAAAAATCGCTGACAGATAGCAATCTGTTTATGCTGTAAACCACCCTGTGATCTTCGGATGAAGGGCAGTACACAAAACAAGCAAGCAAACAAACAAACAGTCATATATTCCACTTTCAAACAGATCTTTCCACCAGAAAGTTCCTCCTAATGTTTAGTTGGAATCTCCTGACTTGCAATTTGACTCCGTAGGTTTGGATCCTACCCCCCTGAAGTCACAGAAAACAAGCTTGCTCCATCAATCAACAACCCTTCAGATATCTGAAGATGTTTACAATACGAAACCAATGCAATAAAGAATGGGAGCAGGTGGAGCTCAGATTCAAAAGGCTTGCATGCATGAAGGCAGGTAACAAGAGTGGTGGAGCCAAGGAACCAGGAAAACTTGCACAGCCAGAAAGGAAAGCAATAGCAGGCAAAGGCAGAGTGAGGAACGGAGTCTGAGAGTCACACATAGATCTGTTGCACAAAGGAAAATACTGTATCTTAACAGAAAGAGAAAGTTTATATGGGGCAACAAAGGACAGGGATGAATCACAGGAGGGATTCAACTTGTGGCTTGCCAAGTGTAATGAAGCCCACTAGCCTTGCCTGGTGGACCTTTGTTGTTGCCTGTCTGAAACTGCAAAAGCAGTCTAGCACATGGGGAGCCACCCTAAGATACTGAAGGACTGCATGCCACAAGGTGTTGGGGGCTTGATTGTGATCAATGCAGTGCTGCCATTATGTGAGCAAAAGGTGCTTCTTTCAGACCATTTCTGTCAGACTGAGGTCCCTCGATTCTCCCCACCATATATCTGATCTCTCATTTGTGTTGGTGGTCTGGGCCAACTAACCCCTCGAGCTGTTGGCAAGATACTGGTATTTGCACACGAGTATTTTACTTACTGCAAGGAGCTCTCTTCTTTCCTCCTCGGTGTAGTAATAGGCACCAGTCTTGCATATGGCATGATGGAACTGTGTTGAGACTGCCAGGCTCTTTCAAGGGGCTTGGCACTTGAACCATGCAAAGGCTCCTTTGCTATTTCTAGAGAGCAAGGACTCACACCAGCTTTCTGCAGAACGCATTCCAAATGGGAGCAGAGGCAGCTTGAGTTAGGTGGATTTAAAATAAAATAAAATTGTTCAAAATATAAACAGATTGCACTTTTAAGTGCTCTTGAAGGAGGAAACAGAGTGCAACATATGTTCCTACCATACAAGTTATTTAGTTACCTTTTAGGGGAAAGTGGGGGGGGGGAGGGAAGGAGGGAGAGGGGGAAAGAAAAGCTTTAATGGACTCATTATTGGCTTCCCTTGGCGGAGCTGTTAATTAATTAAATAACGACATGTGAATGGCATCCACTGGAGAGGTGCATTAGAGCTTCCAGATGAGCAATGCCGGCTCATTCGAGACCTAAAATAGTTGCAGTTCAGTCACCACTTAACTCACGAGATGAATTGGCATGGTGTTTCCACCTGGGAAAAGAGTAACGCTCCTCTAGTTTGCACCAAATATGCACTAGTATCCGCACCCCCTCCAGGTCAAAAATGCAGTGGAGATTAACTCGTTCTTTTAGCAGCAGAAGTCACAGCTATAAAATATTTAAGCAAACTCCCCTCAGTGGAAGAGGAAGAGAAAAAGAGACACAAAGAGACCCTTCAATATTGGCTGTAAAATTTTTTGGGGGGCTGACACAGAGAGAGCAGCCTAAGCCACAAACCTGTTCAGCTGGCATACTATGAAGAATCCCTGCCATGGTAATGCCTCTCTCAGTCCAAGAGCTCCAGTATAACAGGCTTGCTAATTGCCATTTTAATGAATATAACCAAATTTCGGGTTTCTTCTTCTTCATTTAAAAAATAAATCATGTTTACAATTCCCAAACACACAGTGAAAATAATTTATAGGGTAGACAATAAAAAGATAACATTTTTTTTTTGCTAGGGCTCGGGAGCCATGTATGCAAATACTTTCCCAAGGCCAAAACCAATGATGGAAGGTGTTTGGTCCAAAAAAACAAACTAGTAAAACAGGATGATACGGTCTTTCAGCATGACCACTAGCAAAAGGGAAATTTAAAGGGACCAGAGATTTGTAAAAATCTGACAGACATTTTAATTTTCCAGAACTCTTTAGCAGGCAAGGGGCTCCCCATCTCTAAGAAACTGGAGACTGGCTTATAGCCCTGACCTGTCCTGGCCCTTAAATGAAACACACAGGTTTCTGGGGTAAACAGACAGCAGAAACAAGGAGAAACATGGCAGTCTTTGATTTAGCAAAGCTGGGGATTAATTTTGATGTTCTAGGGAAGAAAACTCAATCTTCTTTATCTTCCAGTATTTTTGCCCAAAGGGTCAAGCATACACATGGGTGGCTGGACTCATCTAAGCACCTTGACCACTTTCTGTTTGTGGACTTCCTGCAGGCATCTGGGAAACAGGGTGCTGGAGAGGATAGGTCTTTGGTCTGATCTAGCAGAATGCGCCATATGATGAACTTTCAACTCATGAGTCAAGTAAGATCTAATCTTAAAAGAAATGAAAGAGTGCTTTTCATTCAAGCTTCTGACAGTCTCTTACAACAGGACCAAGGTAGTAATACTTTATGATCATTAATTTAAGTAGCTAATCGAGAAAATCCAGGGTTTAATAGCTCCTTAACTTTATCCCTAAGTCTGAGTATGGAATCAAGAATCATTATTAAAAGAAAATCTAGTGGATGGCTTTTCTTTTTAGTCCATAATAGAAATTTCATAGGGAAATCTATGAATTCCTGTTCAAAATCACTCCACGGCACCTTCCTGTCCAGCCAGAGTTATCAAAAGGGGACCTCATCCACTCCATCCATAATATGTAGATTACAGAACCGACCTATCAAGGGTTGCAGTATATTAACATACACGATACACACTGAGCAGTCAAAAATATTCATTTCCACCATCAATTAATGGAAGGTCATCTGAACTACTGCCCATGTTTGTTGAGAACCTTCCTCTTTTTGGAGCAGTTTTATGTACTGGATTTGTAAATAATGCAGAAGACAGTTTATTTCGCAAAGGATTTGAAGCTTTCCAAAGCCAATACAATTAGCATTTGCTTTACTGATTCAATATGGTTTTCTTCTTGCCAGAGCTGCAGGTCATTTCTCATTAGATGAAACTGGTCTGCCAGAATTTTGATGAGTTGCATGCTGCATTCCAAACACAAATGTTCTACTTGGATCTTATGCAGGACAGTGACTTTATTTGTTCTACCATTGCATGCATAGGTTTTCAGTACTCCTTAGAACTGCAACTCAAGTTACATGCCAAAAGGAAGCAACCCAATTTAACCGCAATACTATCCCATCTGAAAGGGTAAATGTGGATAAAAGCAGTTGGTGAGTGGGGTGGGACCTTAGTGTGTATCAGTTGATAGCTGTTTTACCTCCACGGTTGGCAGCAGTATGCCTCTAAACGCCAGTTGCTGAGAATCACAGGTGGCCAGAGTGCTGTTGTGCTTCTGCTGAGCTTGCCATGGGCATCTGGTTGGCTGCTGTGAGAACAGAATGCTGGACTAGATGGAACACTGGCCTGATCCAACAAGCTTGTCTTATGTTCTTCCTATTAAGTTCAAATGTGTGCAGTGCTGAGTGTCAGCTAATGCACTTATATAACAAAGAATCAAGCTCAACCGTGCAGTGCTCAGCTTCAAAACAGCTTCCATTTCTACGGGATGAGCACCAAAAGCAGCTAATAACACACTATGGATAAATGATCTTTTTTGGAATGGCAGGTCTCTTTTTAAAGGCTTCAATACTGCATGACACAAAGTCTGACAATCCTGAACCTTTATTATTTACATTTTAGAAAATATTGGCATAAAAAATTAAACCTTTTTTAATAAAAAATTGGCACAAGTTTTTAAAAGACTAACTTGACTGTAGTGTCAAATTGTAGTCTACTTTTTAAAAAACAGTCCACTGTCAAAACTGGATCCCACATTCTGTAATGCTAAATGGGCGTTTTACAACACTGTTATTTCTTACATGGCAAGCGGTAATTGAAAATCCTTTTGTGCTGCCTGAATGGCACTGTTTGGAGAAAAAGATTCGATGAGTTATCAGCCGTTGCCACGACTGACAGAGGTAAGGCCGGTAGTCCATATCTGCTTCACTGTGGTGTTTTCCTGAACTTTCAGATGTGTTCAGTGATTTCTGCATGATTGTTTGAGTTGTTGCAAACAAAACTAAGTGGTGCTCTCTTACAAGCTTCCCCAGGAATTGTGCACATCTCTTTAGGTTTGCTTCCTGCTGGCTAAGGTTCTCCCCTCCATTGACTCTGTCAATCCAATAAAAGGCTGATATACTGTCAATAATCAAGAGGCACAGGGAAGGGTGAGAGCAAAACATGTTTTCCAAAGAGAAAAGAGTAAGAAGCAGCTGAGGGCTGCTGCTGCAATTAACAAGGAAAAACCTCCCCAGACACTGCTTTATCATCTCTTCTGTGCCTTGGGGCAATCTGTGCTCCAGAATAGTCACTAAACGCAACAGGTCAAAATGGAAGTCTGTATCAATAAAAAGCACACCAACATCCAAGCCACCACCAAATTTTGGAAGAATGCAGCGGGCAATAAGATGATAGAGCATTTCTGTTTTTCCTGTTCCTTCTGGACCATGGAATTCAACAATATCTCCTGTTTAATAATGAAGAAGCAAATGTTTAAGCTAGGAAGGCATTTGCTATTCAAGACACCTTTCAAATGGCTCAGCTTTCAGCTGTAACACACACACACACCTCTACCTGAAATCATGTGCAACTTTTCAGTACAATCAAATTCCCAATCCTATGCAGGTCTATTTAGAAGCAAGCCCCACTGGATTTGATTATTTTATTTTAATACAACAAACCAATACAGCTACACTTCTGAGAAGCAAGTGAATATATTTTCTTTTCTTGATGTGTGTAACAGACACTCATGCCAACCAATTTGTTCTCAGGCAGCAAGAGAAAAAACTTTCCCTTCCAAAGCTAAGATAAAAAGAAAATGGGGAGCATAAATTTTAATTTGTTTGTTTGTTTACCATTTATCTTCCAATATGCCAGACAATTATTACTGTGAATATTTTAAAGGATGTGTATTTATTTACCATGAATAGGATATCCTTCATCAGCAAACAGACAAGGTTCCAGCATCTTCAGAGAACTTCTGCCCTCAAGTCGTGCAAGCAGCTTTGAAACAAAGAGAAAGTCAACTTTACTGAAATTAATGAGTCAACAAGCTAAATGTATTGATTGTGCACAAAACTTAGTGTGAGTTCAATGGCTTCCCAGCAGCTGGTTTTAACTGCACTGCTGCATGTGCAATTAAAAGTATATCTCAATTACTTTTAAATTTCTAGACATGGCACCACCTATAGAATCCAAATAAAAACCTGTGGGCAGAAAAGCATGCATAAACAGAATACACTGTATCCTCAGTGAAGTCAGTTCAATAAAACTTGCTATTTTGATTGATTTCTATGTATTTTCACCAAAATTATTTAAAGCAGCTTATAAAAGAAACTCTGTTACAATCTGAAATCCAGCAATAAAGTCTTAATGCTCTAAAAGCAACATTCTATTATATTGTATTAGCATATAATGGATCAATTGTAAGTGTTAGAGTAAGAGAGATATTAAACCAGACATAAAATACAGAATCGCAAATTCCTCCTAAATATGACCACCGTGATTTTTAAAAGTTTGCAGGCTAGTGCTGAGGTAAGTCTCTTGAGTTGCAACAGTGAGTGCCATAGTGTTGAGGTCACTACTGCATTTCCCCACTGATCTTAGCTTCCTGATTAAAGATGGCTATTGCCAGGATTCTCTTGATTACAGAAGATGGAAAGCCTCATATAGGGAGTGGAGCTGTCAAATGCAGATTGGGCTCAGTCAGGCTAAATAGTTCAAAGCCATCACCTTGAATTGAATCTGAAAGTCAACAGAGCACAGACCAGCATGTACACACAGGGCCTGCTATCTGCCTGCTCATTATGCAAAAAATCAGTTATCCAAATGAAAAGAAGGATGTCCAAACCTTGCTATACATGCTGCAGGTTTGGATATCCAAGTTTGCCCACTTCCTTGTTTGTGGTTTGCTGGTTAGCAGTAGTCATTTTTGGGCAGAAACCATGCATGTACGGAGCAGGGAGAGATCGTAAAAATTACATATTAGAAATATTCCCATAGGAATCCATGGAAATGTGGACTCATTATACGAATGCTTGTTTAACAAATGATTTTCAGGGAATGCATTTTGTTCAGTATGCAACATGTATGTATATGGCTTGCCCCCCCCCTCCTATCAAGAAAGTGGCTGCCACATTCTGCACCAGCTGTTAGCTTCCAGGCATTTTGACAGCAAATGTCCTGCATAAAAGGCATTATTACACATTGGACCTTCAGTGTAACAAAGGCATGCATGGTGGTTGCTAGATTCCCCCAGTCCAGCAAATGTTAGTCTACATATTAAACAAAGCTGGCAAAACAATGGTTCAATCCACTGCCACCAACACATTTTCTAAAAAGAGTATCAGGCAATACTCCTAAGCACTGAACAGGATTCATCAAGGATGAAGATGCAGATAAATACTGGACAACTTTCTTTCCTAAGCACCCAGGATCTCTAAACAATCCCATTCCATCCTGCCTAGAGTGAGTTGCTGCTTGTTTGTCCTCTTCCATCTGGACCACCTGGGGAAAAAATATATTTGAGGGTCCTCAGTGTGCCAATACCTCCAGATGATCTCTCTGTAACTTCAGACAGATAAACTTAACAGCAAGGCAGAGGAACTGTTAACCTGACGACTTCCATAAAACATCTTCCTCCATTACTACTCCCTGACAAAAAAGATTGTGGTCTCACCTTATCTGGTTGTTGGCTGTGCCTAAATTTGAGTGATATAGAAAGACTAAGAGAATTGTACTGTCCAGTCCTTTTCGGTCAAGGGAAATGATAATCCAACTGGGGCAACTAAAGCAGCTTTGGTTCCAAATGCAGGCTAGATCGAAACACATGCATGTAGGCAGTCAAGAAAAGGTCAAACTATCTTTCTTCTTTATTTGCCCATTTGTCTTCTGCTGAAGCTTTCTAGATACAAACATGCCATTTATTTTGGTCTGCAAGCTTCATGACATTTACCAAGAAATTCATGGACAGCACAGCCAGGGAGCCTAATGCAATATGGATTTTTGTGTTAGATGGACAAGTCTCTCAATTTAATGGTGTGTTTTGTATCAATACCACAAATGTCCTGGGGTACAAGGAGAAAGACACACACAAAACATAGTCACCATGATTAGGCACTATATACAGGGGAATATTCTGCCCTAATAGTCTTGCATCCAAGGTGATTTCACTCTTTAATTTGCATTAATTTTGATAGTCAATCTGCAATTTTATCATATAAGTTCTGCTCCTCATGCCATCTTCTGCACAAGAAGGTGGGTATTGAAGACCTTTAAAGCAGTAATATTGCAAATAATTCTGACATATTCCAGTGTATCTCCCACACGCAGAGAGAATCTAGGATTAACAAAACGAATATAGAATACTTAACCAAAGTTAAAATGCACAAGCAAATATACTTGATATGAGACACAAAGACAAGTGTGGAAGTGGAAACATCACATACCGGAACGTTATACAAGAACTGCAAAAACGACACTTTGATTTTGGAGGAGGATGTGTAGGGGCCAGTGTCTGAATATGACAAACCTCCTGATAAATGCATTCAACCTAAGCTGTATCTGTTTGTGTCTTAGCCAGCACAAAGGTAGAGAATGACATTTTATTTAGTGTATTAGTTGTTTTTTTTAATTCAAGACTTCATTTTTGTAATATATCAAAACGCCTTTGAGGTGGGGCTGGATTAATTTCCCCTAAATTGTGACCGATACTTTGCTGGTTTTATGATGTGTTAGTACTTTTAATTACAATTATGATTTTAACAGGAATTAATTAATTTTTTAAAAAAACAGCACACTTGTATGGTCTGTGTAAGAGACTAGAGCAACTCATTCTTCTTTTTATCTGTATTCTATATATTTGGAGATGTACAGTATGTGTGAGGGGATCCTCACAGTGTCTAAGAGATTTAAGGGACAAAGGTTACAGTCACTTCATTATTATTAATTATTTATTTTATTTATCCAAAGATCCCAGGACAGTGTATTGCACAACATGAAAAACATAATACAGAGCATAATAATAAAATAATGATAACAGTCCCCTCCAAAATATTTAAGAAGCTATAGATTATTTAATGGTCAAAGGCCTGGGTAAAGAGGAATGTTTTTGCCTGGCGCCTAAAGGAATCTAATGATGGCACCATGCAAGCCTCTCTGGGGAGAGCAGTCCACAGATGGGAAGTCACCATAGAAAAGGCCCATTCTCATGTTGTCACTCTTTGAAGCTTTCAGGGGGAGGGCACAGAGAAAGGCTCTGGATGACAAGCACCGGGTCTGACTTGGTTCGTATGGGGACAGGCAGTCCTTAAGGTCCTCAGGTCCTAAGCACTTTGAATTGAGCCTGAAAACTAATTGGCAGCCAGTGCAGTTGGCCCAGGACTGGGGTTATATGCTCAAACCATCTTGTTCTGGTGAGCAACCTGGCCATCAAATTTTGCACCAGCTGAAGTTTCTGAAAGGTCTTCAGAGGCAGCCCCAAGTATAATGCATTGCAGTAATGCAACCTAGAGGTTACCAGAGCATGGGCCACAAAGGTTAGGCTATCCCTGACCAGATAGGGGTGTAGCTAGGCCACCAGCTGAAGCTGATAGAAGGCCATCTGTGCCACCAAGGTCACAAGTGACAGTAATGGATCCAGGAGCACCTGTAAACTACATACCTATATGGAAACCATTACATCTGAGTTCACAGCCAATACATTCTGCACAGACTATCTGAAGGAGGGGCTTTCGTTAGTGACAGCACAGACACTTGGCATGTAGAAGGTCCCTGGTTCAGTCCCTGGAATCTCCAATGAATGGGATCTGGAAGCAGGTAATGTGAAGAGGCCCTGGGGAGCCACCACCAGTCAGAGTAGATAATACTTAGCTTGTCTGATCTAGTGCAAGGCAGCTTCCTATGCAACTCCATGGCTGCTGTTCTACCTCCTTCCCCTTTGCTAGCCACTCTCAAGAAGTATCCTACTCACTGTTTGTTACAGGCTAAATACGATTATATTATAATAAAGGTTCACATATTTTTCTCATATAACAGCAGGTGCTTATCTGGAGAACAGCGCATGCAAATTATTATGATAATTTAAGTACTAATGCACCTGTGCTTCTGATGTATGTTTACTTTCTAGGTTTTAAAGCAAAACAACTGCAGCCATTTAGCATCATGCTGTGTACGATGGGCAACATCCCAGGGGAGTCAGCTAACGGTTTTACAGAAAGAAAAACCCAACAAAAGCCAGCTTCTGTGCTAACCGTCTTAAGCCAAACTGTTAGGATATTAAATATTAATCCCTACAATGGACTATTAAATACTGTATTTTTTATCCATTCCAAAGAGAGTTTGAAATTTTTACGAACCTAACAAATTCCACTGCAAGAACACCCCCAGTTTTTATTTAATCCCATTGTTGCTGAAAGGACTTCACAGCATTCTCTCCCCCCTCCATCATTATATTTTCACAACAGCTCTGTGAGGTAGCCTAGGCTAAGATAGCAACTGGACCAAAGTAAGGCTTATGTAGTCCAACACGCCTAACCTCTACAGCACACTAGAGACATGGACAAATGGTCAAAATGGAACTCGGATGTAACGGAAATGAAGTACTCTTCTTAATAATCATTTGATGGTTATATAAACTTTTGGAAAACGGAGACTGCCAATTTCTGTACCCCCAGGAGCCACTCTGTACTGAAGACAACAGTTCCCAAGGCTCAGAGTGGGGTTGGTTTTACTGTATTCTGAAGCTGGCATCTATCAGTAAGACTTGGCTCCATCTTGGACTGAGCGAGGTCAGAGGTCCTTGCTGGGAACTGTTGTCTGGGAACTGCCAATGGCCAAAGGAGTACTTGGATTCATTGTGGACAGTGAAGTCTAGCGGCTCAACCCACTCGCCTTAGAGTTCCTTAGTGGGAAGTCCAAGAATGAGGGCAAAAAAGTCTGAATAAACCTGGCACCATGTTATTTCTTATTATATGTGCTAATCTTTTTGGATGCAGTTGTACTGTACAAACTTTTTCTCCGCCACTCTGAGAACCTCTTTCAAGTAGTATATAGAATACCCTAAATAAATTAGTAACAGCTTCACATTTATGGAGCAAATGCACTTCAGACATATATTGAATCTACAAACAATAGAATTGTAGAGTTCTATATGTAAAAAAGAAGAGGAGCCAAATCTCTTTATCATTTGTAAACACAGGGAACTGCCTCACACTAGATCAGACTACTGGTCAGTCTAGCTCTGTACTGCCTACGATGACTGGCAGCAGCTATCCAGGACTGCAGAAAGTCCTGCCTGGAGATGCCAAGGATTGAATCTGCATACAAAGCAAATGTTCTACCACTAAGTCATGGCTCCTCCCCAAGTTTTGGTACAGCCACCAGGGACCAGAGCTCACAACTGCCATCCTGAAACCAGGGTGTGTGTCAAGTTAGGTTTGCATAGTGCTGTCACTGACTCAATAGCATCTTGTAAACCTGGCCCTGCCATCTTCCTCCCCACCCCTTGGAAGCGATTGTAGAAGATAAATGACTGGCAGAAATTTGCCCATTATGGCATTGACAGGGCAAATGCTTCACATTTTTCATATTCACCTGTCATTATGATGTTTTCCCCTGACTACTTAATTAGGCGGGTGGAGCTTTTCCTGGCCTCAAAATCTGTTTGTCATGTTGCTATGACATAAGACACAAAGAGAGGAAAACATGTGGCAATACTATATCCAGGACCTTCTTTTATGGAGCCACTTCCCAGAGAAGTCCACCGGGCCAGCTTGCTGCTGATTGTGAGGTTGGTTGGAGACAGTCTGTAGCAGATTCTGGCTGTGTTTGGATGGCTGTCAATCACCTCAATACGTCAAGATATGAACTCTAGGGCCCGCAAGGCAGCTGCTCTGCTCCTCCCTGCTGCAAGCCACAGAGAGGGAAACAGGTCTTCAGTTAACTATGGTTTCCTATTACTCCTAGTTAACGACGTCCAAGCAAGAACACTAAATTAGGGCTTTATATCCAGGGTTGTTTGGAAGCCGTTCACCAGAGCTTTCCTTTTCAGACATACAGTGGTACCTCGGGTTAAGTACTTAATTCATTCCGGAGGTCCGTTCTTAACCTGAAACTGTTCTTAACCTGAAGCACCACTTTAGCTAATGGGGCCGCCTGCTGCTGCCACCGGAGCACAATGGCTGTTCTCATCCTGAAGCAAAGTTCTTAACCCGAGGTATTATTTCTGGGTTAGCGGAGTCTGTAACCTGAATCATATGTAACCTGAAGCGTATGTAACCCGAGGTACCACTGTAATGGTAAACAACACTTAACTGAAGTCTTGCTTCCTGGCTCATGCAGGCGAGGATATAAGTGTGGCCACGAGAAACAGGCCCACATCTCAGTTTATGAAGCATAGACATGGCAGTCCAAAGGCAGCTGCTGGGTGAACATGTACGAACTTTTGTTTGTTGCTTTATCCTCAGTTTATTTAAAGTCTTTTTATACCACCTTTTGGTTTTGGAAAGGAAGGCGTTACTGAAATGCAGGTGGAAAAACAAGTAAGAAACAAAAACCGTGTGAGGGGCCAGAGTCTCATATAAGCCGCCTTGTGAGAGCTGAAAGATGGGTTAGAAAATTTCCAAGTGTCAAGGCCTATTCCAGCTGCACACCTCCACAAGGTAACCTACCATCAACCATCCTGTGGAGAAGGTTCCTGAAGGTTTAAAAAATATATCGTTGGCTGCCTTTTTCTGTTTTCTTTTCTATATTTCACCTTCAGAGACTGTGTACCACTGTCTCTATGAGTGTGTGGCTGGGAAGAGGCAGAAGCCCAGCTTGAGGACTTCCCGACAGCGTCTGTAGCTGACCCCTGCTGGAAACAGGATGCTGGGGTGTGTCAGTCTTCCCCACCCGCTAGAGGCAATGGGAGAGACCCTCCCCCCGCTCCCCTTACGGCGAGAGAGTGGCCGGGGGAGGGGGCGTGCGCGTGCGTCATTCTCTGCCTCACCTGGGCGCCCGACTCCGCCTTCCCGAGCCCGTCAGCCATCGCTCGCGGAGGGAAACCCGCAGCAACGGCAGCTCATAACCGTAAAAGGAGGGAGGCGCCAACGGCCTCACATTCCGGCGCGCAGGCGTCGCCGGAACTGCCGCGCACGCGCTCTTCTCGGATCTGGGGGGGGGGGGGCGAAAAGGAAGGAAACTTCATTGCGGGGCGTCCGGGCCTCCTTCGCGGATGCTCTGCCTCGCGCATGCGCAATTCCGGCGCGTCTCTGACTGACAGCTTGTTATTCCGACGCTTTCCAGTTTGGAGCATCTCCCGCTGCGCGTATGGAAGCGCTCCTGAGTGGAGGCTGGTTGCTCGTGCCCAGCAGTTCCGGGCGTGCTTACTCACGAGCAACCTGAATTCAGTAGCCTGACAGTGAACTCCGCGTGTTTGCTCGGAAATCACTCTATGTTAAGTGGGGCTTGCTCATACGAACAAGTCTTAGCCTCCACTTATTTACCCGAGAGTAAGATCCACCACAGAGCCTAGGACTTGCCGATCAGAAGGTCGGAGGTTCGAGTCCCCGCGACGGGGTGAGCTCCCGTTGCTCAGTCCCTGCTCCTGCCAACGTAGCAGTTCAAAAGCACCTCAAAGTGCAAGTAGATAAATAGGTACCGCTCCAGCGGGAAGGTAAATGGCGTTTCCGTGTGCTGCTCTGGTTTGCCAGAAGCGGCTTAGTCATGCTGGCCACATGACCCGGAAGCTGTATGCCGGCTCCCTCAGCCAATAAAGCGAGATGAGCGCCGCAACCCCAAAGTCGTCCGCGACTGGACCTAATGTTCAGGGGTCCCTTTATCTTTAAGATCCACTGGATTCAGTAGGATTTACTATATTTTGGATTAGACGTTAGGATTTCGGCCAAAAACCATTTTAAGCAAACTTATGTGAAGTGTAAAATCCGTTAAACATAATGGGATAAGTGAGTAAATACGTGTAAGATTTCAATTTTAGGTATATACAGTAAGCCCACAACTTACACACATTTAATTTTTGTGCATTCCGTTTTAGGTGTGTGGCAAAAAAGAAAAAAAAGTGGGGAAAGCTGCTGCCACCGGAAAAATGACTTATGGCAATCTCACTCACCATCGAACCCAATGGGTTGAACCTTGGCTTTAGGCATGATCCGCAGAATGTAATCCCCATGTAAGTTGTGGGCATACTGTATTCAAATGTTTAGAATTACAGTAAAACTTGTTACAAGGTGAGCCTTAGTGTGAACAAGTAAAACCCCTGAAATGTTGAATAGAATCATAGAATCATAGAGTTGGAATAGACCACAAGGGCCATCGAGTCCAACCCCCTGCCAAGCAGGAAAATAGCAGCAAGGCAAGAGCCTGACCAGAACTTGCGGGGGGGGGGGGGAGGATCAATCATATTTTGTATTTCTCTTGCCGCTTATAAAGACACACTTTCCTTTTAATTGCATTCATGGTGCATTCCATGGCAGGATCCTTAAGCACTTTGCAAATAAGAGCAAATTAATCCTCTTAATATCCCAAGAGAGAGCATACATTAAATTACTAAGGTAATTGAACAAAGATACAATTACCTTTGTCTAGCAGAGGAACTGCAAGAACCAAAGCAATCATTCCATGGACTATTGTACATGGAAGGAGATATTTCCAATTTCTCTCTGTGTGTGACTGTGCAATTTCCCCTGAAATAAACAGCACCTGTTCAATCAGATTTCCAGCTGCAACTTTTAACATGGGGCGTTAGGCATATATAAGATTTTATTTTTCAGAGGGAGTCCTGGGTATGATTAATAGGATTTCCTGTTTTACTGAGCCTGCTCCTATGCCTTTGATAGAAGAAAAATTGAGCAGGAGTAGCCATTCCTGGGACAGTGATGGGAATAGCTTTACCTCAGGTTCTGCATCTTCAGCCCAACCCCTCAATTAGCAAAGTATCTTAAATAAAGCAGACAGAATCCAGAGAGGAAAGAAAATCCTGAAACACTCTGCTGAAACTGAATGAAAACTGTAATTTGAGGAGAAAGGTTTTTTTGTCATTCTTACTTAAGGCCTTGTACGTATTAGGGAGACATTCAACCAAACATACAGAGGAGAAGATTCCTTCAGAACTACACAGCCAGTCACAGTGCATGTTACCTTCAGGAACATCATGCCACTCTGCCTAGTTGCTAAGCAACATCTCCATTCCCCACCATGGTTAGATGACCCTTAACACTAACAGAGGTAACCCATATGGAATGATGATCCTTGCTGTTACTCAGATGGGAGGCACTCAAAGCAGACAGATTTGACTAGCAGTTAGAATTATCTGTATCATCCATATTCTCTGCTAGGTGGCTGGTACCTGGAGATGCAGGGGATATAAACTTGGGACTTTCTGCATGCAAGGCAAGTGCACTACCACTGTGCTACAGCTCTTCTCTAAAGAAGGAGAGAGCAAGCTGCATGGGGATGGTGGGGTAGAAATTTAGAAACATAGGAAACTATTGTACTGGGTCTGCCTAGCTCAGTATTTTTCAAACTGCCTGGCAGGGGCTGTCCATGGTGTCCAAGACGAGTGCTAGCCCTACCAGAGAAGCCAGAGATTGAATATGACAGCCTCCATGTGTGACAACATGTTCTCTAGCATTGAGCTAGAGCAGGGGTAGGCAAACTAAGGCCCGGGGCCCGGATCCAGCCCAAGTGCCTTCTCAATCTGGGCCACGGACGGTCTGGGAATCAGCATGTTTTTACATGAGTAGAATGTGTCCTTTTATTTAAAATGTATCTCTGGATTATTTGTGGGGCATAGGAATTTGTTCGTTTATTTCCCCTCCCCCAAATATAGTCCGGCCCACCTCATGGTCTGAGGGACGGAGGACTGGCCCCTTGCTAAAAAAAGGTTGCTGACCCCTCAGCTAGAGCTCTTTCCCAGCTGTGAATAATACAGAACCTGGCATGCAGCTGAATCTGTAAAACCACAAGTATCCATTCTTTAAAGAAGAAGTTTCTAGTCATCATTACTAAATGGAAAATTTGGAAAGGAAAGGGCAGAAGTGTATATTTAATCTAATTTAGGCAAGTTCTCTCCATGTAATGTGAAGTGTTTGTATAATTTGGGATTTCCCCTCCATTCTGTGCAGTACTGCAGCTCCTCTGGAACCAACTTTGTTTTAAGATGCGATAGAAAGGAGATGTTATAAAGCAGTAGGTAGAGTACATGCATTTCATGCAGAAATGTTCCAGGCTCAAACTTTCCCCACGCCCCAGAGAGTGCACCTCCAGTGAAAGGATTTCAAGCATCAGGAACAGGAAAGTCTAGATGGACAAAAGTCTGGATCAATGTAAGGCCTTGTTATGCTGTCCATCTGCACTATGATGCGACTGAGTCGAGATTGGATTGCCAGAAAGATAAAACTACAAGCCGCAGTCAAAACATGATGCATGAAGAATGGCACAGTGGAAACCAGCCAAAACGGCTCAGACTAATCAACCATAAAGCGTAAAAGAAAGATGGCAAATTGAAGCAGCTTGTTTGCATAAGATCTCTTAGTGCAGATACAGGAAAAGGCAAGAAGAGTAGCAATATCCTATTTCTATGGCTGCTCACCCAGATGCCAGTTATAATTAACTGGCATTTTAAATGTCTTTTGCTCTTTAAACCATGTAAGAAAAAGATCACTTCGTTAACTATCGACAGCAGCCTTTTTCATGGGGCGTATGCAAGAGGATGAAAATCATCCAACATTAGAACAGTCATGAGTTCTAAGCCATTCGTTACTTAAACCTGGGTTGGTTCTTGCGTGTGGAGAACCTCTATATCCCCCCAAACACAGGTATATTATATTCATGTTATCCCAACGAAAATATGCAGAGCCTGTTTGCAGCTATCTGTATCGATGCAGAGATTTTGACTTCACCAGTGGGAAAGTACGTCTCTCCATTAGGCCTGCTCTTCCCTGAACTGACATCTGGGGCCAGCCATTCCATCAGGCTGCCTATCTTCTCAGTAGGAGACATAGGAAGCAGAAGGTACATTTCATTAGCTTTGCTGGAGGCCCAGCTCCATCAGGCACTTCCTGCTCCTGAACTGTGCCAGCTGGTCATTACGGGAATAACTGTTTAGAAACTGGTGCCTGAGTTCTGATTTTTATTATCCTTTTCCCCTTGTGTGTCATGTTGTGTTTTTTTATTTTAGATTGTGAGCCTGCGGGTAGGGACTGTCTTGTTTTGATTGTATGTAAGCTGCTCTGGGAACCTTTTTGGCTGAAGAATGGGAGCAAATGCTTTGAATAAATAAATAAAGCACTATCAGCTTGCCCTGGCCTTCACCACCCTAGGAAATGAATGCTTGTTGAAGATGCTAGACAATCCCCGATAGCAGATCTAAGGCCTGGTTTTACAGCAGATACCAGGGTTCAAGGAAGTTCATAATGTAAGGTCTCTCCTGTCATATTAAAGGTAAAGGTGAAGGACCCCTGACAGTTAAGTCCAGTCACGAACAACTCTGGGGTTGCGGTGCTCATGTCGCTTTACTGGCCGAGGGAGCTGACGTTTGTCCGCATACAGTTTTTCCGGGTCATGTGGCCAGCATGACTAAGCCGCTTCTGGCGAACCAGAGCAGTGCACGGAAACACCATTTACCTTCCCGCCGGAGCGGTACCTATTTATCTACTTGCACTTTGACGTGCTTTTGAACTGCTAGGTTGGAAGGAGCTGGGACCGAACAACGGGAGCTCATCCCGTCGTGGGGATTCGAACCGCTGACCTTCCGATCGGCAAGCCCAAGGCTCAGTGGTTTACACCACAGCACCACCCGTGTCCCTTTAGCGCCACCTGTCATATTAAGTTATGCCAATCTTTTTACTCATGCCATGATCTACAGTAATTTCCAGCAAAGTTCAGATTGGCACACTCCTATGTGCAAAGTCTAGGGTGGTCCCCACAGCTCTCGGCATGTTGACATCCATCTGGCTTGGGAAACAGCACCTGCTGTGGCTGTAGAGACTGATACAGGAGAGACATGTTTTGTTGCAGCTGGGGCAGATGAATGGCTGTGCTGCTGCAGATGCACCGTGGAGTTTCTTCTATCTGTGCTCCTCCCAGCAGTCATTCCTCTTCTGGTCACTGCTGTGGATACACAACCTGACTTTCAGCGCTGCCTGTGTTGTAACAGCACCTGCAGGTTGCATTCTGTACAACTTAAAGCGTAATAATGCTCCCCGCATCCTTGATAGGTGTTCACATCTCTCCCCTCTTCCACTTGCCATGTTGTCCTTCATACTAGGAAATGAGTAGTATGTTTAGTAAGCTCAAGTCAGCACCCCTGCAGGCCAGTTTATGCTGCATAAGGAAGGCATATGTGGGCTGTGCTTTAAGAAGGGAATGTTTAAAGTTGAATAGCAGCCTGAGGGCAGAAGAAGCTGCCTGTGAATTTTCCCCCTGCTCATTTTCTAACTAAGATTACATGTCATTCCCCACAAGCTCGGGCCAAGAGGGACACTTGTTTCCATGAGTCACACACAGCGAATGTGGGTCGTTTGTGATGAGAAGCCTGATGAAAGTGAAGCTTTGCACTACAGGCAGCAACAAGGGAGCTCCTTTAACACTTCTGGGTAAGTATGCCTTTCATAGCATGAAATACCGTAAATGCATGACTCACAATTCTTTAATGGCAGAAACGACTTTTCAGGCTACTGAAATCATTTCAGTGAAATGAGGTATTTGAGAGCGCATGAATGCCCCACAAAGAAGCCTGGGAATGTAGTTTACCCTGGGAATGTAGTTTACCCTTCACAGAACTACAGTTCCCAGCACTTTTAATAAGCTAAACAGTGCCCAGGGTTTTTTGAGGAAAGTCATGTGTTTGCTGCCCAGGAATGGACTTTTGTGTGAAAGCACTTCAGTTCTGCTACTGCAAACAAATGCCTAGGCTTCTAGTGTGCTCAGAGACACCCTATTCTTTAATTCTCAACAATATGTCTTTTGCACCTGGCTCTGCGGTTCTAGTAAAAAACTAAACAAAGCACATCTGACACGTCTGAAGTCTGCTGTTCCAAACCGTAGACCCAAAAGGAGGGCATGTGGGAGTGGTTGGGTGCAGGGATACCAAAGAAGGATGCCAAAAACAGCAGAATGGCCAGTTTTATTATAGTGTTTTATTAAAGACATATTAAAGAGGCCTGCCAGGTTGCCTAGTCTTTGCTGACAAGGGGTGGGCACTGCAGCAAGGAGATGGCTTGTCCGTGCCCAAGCAAACGTGAATCCATTCTTTATACACAAAGCAGCACCTGTCATTACACCTGACTAGATGAGGGCACAGGTGGCAAATACCCAAACCTTACAGATAGCTCCCCTTTCTGGGCTCAGATCCCAGCACCCCAAGCCCACACGGATAACATCAAAGCACGCCAATTAGCTTATCTGTAAGCAAGTGAATATAAGCACATATGAGCTCATTGCTACAACAACTACCAATTAATTGTGGGGTTATCTTGACTGCCAAGATGGCGTTCGCAAAGCTTCTGGAACATTTATCTTTGGTTTGACACATCTGCCCACCCCGATTTATATGGCAGAGAGAACGCAAAGTGGGGAGTTTAAGATTGCAGTTGGGGATGATGTGGGCTGGAATTCAATGGGGATAGTCTGTAAAACACGGAAAGCTGGAGAGAGGCAGAACCGTGGCTGGTGTCTTTTTTTAATCCAAGGCTGCTGCGGCTATGGGAGAAGTATGACCTTCTTGCGGTGTCAATGCTATGATCCCCTCCATCGTAGGCTCAGGTTGTATATATATGTAAATAAACCATATACTGTATCATAAAACACTACAGTCTCCACTGCTCCTCATTTTCCAGAAGGCAACATGAACCTTGGGTAAGCTGGAATCTTTAGAAGACACCTGAAGGCAGACCTGTGTAGGGAAGCTTTTCGATGTTTAATGTTTTTTATGTTTTTATATATGCTGGAAGCTGTCCAGAAGGCTAATAATAATAATAATAATAATAATAATAATAATAGGCTGGGGTGGTGTGCAACAATATCTTAAATAAGGCTGCCTAGCCCCACCTACCCGAGAGTAAGCCTCACTGAATTTAATAGGGCTTACTTTTGAGTGCACACAATTAGGATTGCGCTGTAGATACATATTTTAAATTCTGAACACTATACAGTATTATAGATTGAAGCTGAGATGCGTAAATGTCCCCCCCCCCCTGCCTTATGGTGCGTCCTGAAATGTTTTTTTCCTCAAATGGCTGGTAAATTTTTCTCCCCTTCATCTTTTTGCTCCCAAAGTTCATCTTAGCTTTGTCTACTGTGAGAAGGATAACAGGGCCTGTTAAGAGACTAAACAAGATAGCATTTGTAAAAGCTCTAAATAGAATCAAACTGCAAGAACAAGAGGAAGAACGACTTGCATGTTGGTGTTGTGGGCTCTCCTTTGATTTCATAATTTCAAAAGTTTACCTGTGAGTTTCTGTATAACTTATGGAAGAAGGCTTCACTTTGTAATGGCTAATGTGTTAAAATGCATTCGGTGTTCAAAGCCCATTAATATATTGATGGATCAAAACAAACAAAAGATAAAACGCCACATTAAACTCAGCAGTTCTCCGTTCAAAAAAGCAACCCTTCATTTTATAATGGACGATAGTAGCTCAAAAATGACAGTTAGATCCGACAACACTTTCCTCCCTAGATTTACATAAGGCAGAAAATCAATTGCACTGGACTTTATGGTTGTTTCTGCTTCATCATCTCCATGTGAGCTCTGTTTGATCTCTTTTCTTATAACAGGTGCCACCAATTAATGAGAAATCAACTGCTATGGGAAACTCTTTTGTATGTGAAGCAAAATGTGAAGGTGAAAATTCTACTTCCCTTGTTTGCAAAAACTAAGGGCGTTTGGCTTATGGCAATCGTCAAAAATATTTATGAACTTCTTGGGCTGAGCTAATATTTCTTGCACAGTGTCATATTTTAGGATTGTTCTGCTCCCTTCGCATGGAATACAACCATAACCATATCCTACATAATGTCAGACATTACGTTGAGAAGTTTCATGGGTTCCAGCATGCACTCTGGGTTGGTTTTCCTGGAAAGAGGTCACTGGAGACTTGAGGCATTTATGGGATGCCAAGTTTCATTTACACATAAGTATATACAGGCTGAACATAAGCATGGGGTTCACAGCGTGAATACTGCAGCAGATCCTGCTCCCCATTTAGCTTTCCAGGGGGGGCTAACAACAACAACAACAATTTATTACTTATACCCCGCCCATCTGGCTGGGTTTCCCCAGCCACTCTGGGCGGCTTCCAACAAAATATTGAAATACAGTAGTCTATTACACATTAAAAGCTTCGCTAAATAGGGCTGCCTTCAGATGTCTTCTAAAAGTTTGGTAGTTGTTGTTCTCTTTGACATCTGCTGGGAGGGTGTTCCACAGGGTGGGCACCACTACCGAGAAGGCCCTCTGCCTGGTTCCCTGTAACTTGGCTTCTCGCAGCGAGGGAACCACCGGAAGGCCCTCGGCTCTGGATCTCAGTGTCCGGGCAGAACAATGGGGGTGGAGACATAGGTAGCTGCTCTCTATGAGCCAGACCATTGGTTCATCTAGCTCAGTATTGTGTACAGTACACTGACAGGAAGCAGCTGTCCAGGATTGCAGGCGGGACTCTCTCCCAGTCCTACCTGGGCATAAGGCATCTGGTCTGCCACTGAGCTATGGCCCTTCCCGAACCACAACAGTGGACTCTCGCCTCTGTGTCTCTTTCAGACTAATTTCCAGCACTACCAGTCTTTTGTTCTCTTTCACACACGCAGATCCTTGATGATGCCACCTCCAGCCTGGGGAAGTGGAAAGAAAGACCAGTCCCCTTTCAGAAGGTTCTCTGACCATTAATAATAACAATAACAATAATAATAATAATTTTTTATTTATATCCCACCTCCCCAGCCAAAGCCGGGCTCAGAGTGGCTAACAACAGTAAAATAATACAACATTCTAAAATCAATTCATTATAAAACCAGTTCAAATCAAATTGATGGCAACCATTGGGCTAGAGTTCTGTAAACTCAAAGGAGGGGGTCAGGCTGTGCCTTGGCCAAAGGCCTGGTGGAACAGCTCTGTCTTGCAGGCCCTGCGGAAAGATGTCAAGTCGCGCAGGGCCCTAGTCTCTTGTGACAGAGCATTCCACCAGATCGGAGCCACAGCCGAAAAATCCCTGGCTCTGGTTGAGGCCAGCCTAACCTCTCTGTGGCCAGGGACCTCCAAGGTGTTTTTGTTTGAAGACCATAAGATCCTCCGTGGGACATACCAGGAGAGGCGGTCCCGTAGGTACGAGGGTCCTAGGCCGTATAGGGCTTTAAAGGTTAAAACCAGCACCTTAAACCTGATTCGCTTCTGTTGCAGGAATAGCCAACATGGTGAACTCCAGATAGTAAACATTAGAACAACACTGGAACAGGCCAAAGGCGGGAAGAACAGGGCCATCGCGGCTGATAACTTTATCCTATTAATTTGTCTAATCCTCTCTTAAAGCCATCCAAGTCATTGGCCATCATTACCTCCTGTGGGAGAATGGTCAGTGGTCAGGAGCGATGGGAGCTGAAGTCAAATAACACCAACATCTGGAAGGCGCCATCTGGCCACCATTGCCCTATGGCAACAAACCACCTGTACGTGACCATATATTTAATTATACAAAATACAGTTCTCCCAGGAAAAGGGAATGTAGCAGGCTAAGCTTAACCTATTTAGCAGCCTCTTTTCACAACCAGAGTTACAGGGTTGCCAGAATCCTTGAGACGCTATTCTATACCCACCCTCTCAGCTGGGATTTCCAGGTCAAGAGTCTGATGTGGCTACTCTGATGAGCTCTTGAAATAATGCAGTTTACTCATTACCTTTCAAAAGCTTGGGTGTCTGTTTTCTACAAACACACTGCTGGCTTGTTGCTTTATCTGTCACATTCATCACACAATCCCCATTCATATTTCATGATTTATTACCCTACACAGAAGTGCTTTCTGTGTATGAAACACAGCATGTGAAGCCATCCTCAGTTGAAAGTCTGGTCTTGTTTGTACAGAGGTTTTCCTAAGCCCCTAATAACATCTTTCCTTACTTTTACTCTTAGTAGATCTGACAGATATTACTTATAATTTATATTTCCTAATCTAACATATGGTGACACTTTGCTTCCCAATAGCCGATTGACATTTTTTAATGTTTCTCTTGGACTGTTGCCTAAGTACATTTGCAAATAGTTTAGTGCTCAGCTTAAAATGAATTCACTCCCAGAATTCCATTTGCAATCTATTATTTATGGCTTACAAATGTTAAGATCAAAAAGAAAATAATCAAATGTATATTATATTGTGGCATATGATCCACTGGGATTACAAAAGTCTAGAAACTTTAATGCTAAATTTGTGTAAAAGGGAGAATTCCTCCCTCTTCCCCAAGATTCCAAAGCTTGATGCATTTCCTTAAAGGGGCAGGGGACATGAACTTGCTTATTTTTGTCCACTAGTAAGAAAAAGTATACTTGACTGCCCTACATTTATTTTATAAATTCAGAGAAAATTAGAGCAAATGCTGTCACCAGCGCTGGACATACCTATGGATCAAATGTAGCCATCCACTAGCTCTCTTACTAACTGCATTATGAAAGATTCAAAGGGATCCCTGACCATTAGGTCCTGTCGTGGCTGACTCTGGGGTTGCAGTGCTCATCTCGCTTTATTGGCTGAGGGAGCCGGCGTACAGCTTCCAGGTCATGTGGCCAGCATGACTAAGCCGCTTCTGGCGAACCAGAGCAACACACGAAAACGCCTTTTACCTTCCCGCCGGAGTGGTACCTATTTATCTACTTGCACTTTGATGTGCTTTTGAACTGCTAGGTTGGCAGGAGCAGGGACCGAGCAACGGGAGCTCACCCCGTTGTGGGGATTCGAACTACCGACCTTCCGATCGGCAAGTCCTAGGCTCTGGACTAGCCACCTGCGTCCAAAGAGGAGTATGTAAATAGCTCTGCATTATATTTAAGGAAAATTATGAATGCAGACATTGTGCAGAGATTGTGGCATTACTTGGATTGGGTTACGTGCCTTTGTCTCCATCTAGTAAGGTAGTTCCAGATGTGCAGTTGATGCACATCTGGATGTGCATGCATATTTGTGAAGTTATAAATTATTATTAATATTAATCTGTTCCCCACTGAATTTTCTGGATGTGTGGTGCAGATGTGAGTGAGCACCCCAGACCGCTAGCTTCCTGGCACAAACTGAGTACCAGAGATAGGTGAGCTATCTAAAGCTCTTCTTAGAAGATTCACTTGGGAAAATAGTGGGGAAACTACAGTTTTCCTGCCAACCTCTGTATCTCCAAACATTAAATTGGAGACAGGCAACAAAGGATCAGCAGCAAAGACAAACACTAAGAGAAGAAAACATTCCCCCCTCTTCAACCTCTATCACCCAATTATGTGGTCTAAGAGTAAGCTGGAGTGTGGGAAAGGACAGATAAGTTTCCCCAAGGTTAGTTTGGAGTCTGTGTGGGTGTTTGCAGGAATCTCTTATGGCAGAGCTTTTCAAACTGTGTGTCGGGACACGTTAGTGTGTCCGCTGCAATGTGTAGCTGTATTGCGCAAACGCTCCCCGCACTCCTCCCGGGGCTGGAAAGGGGTTAGTTTAACCTCCGGTTTGCTAGTAAAACTGAATTACTGTGTCTTGAAATGATGTATGTCTAAATAGTGTGTCCCTAGCATGAAAACTTTGGAAAGCTTTGTTTTAGGCATTGGGTGGGTGTGGAAAAGATTGGGGAAGCAGGTAAGCTTTATGAGCTCCCATAGTTCAGTTTGCAGCTTGGCTCTGGAGAACAGAAATTTGCTGGTCTCTTTAAAGTTATTGTGGCCATTTTATCCACACACCCCTTAAAAAGGTAAAGGGACCTCTGACCATTAGGTCCAGTGCTCATCTCGCTTTATTGGCTGAGGGAGCTGGCGTACAGCTTCTGGGTCATGTGGCCAGCATAACCAAGCCGCTTCTGGTGAACCAGAGCAGCGCACGGAAACACCGTTTACCTTCCCGCCAGAGCGGTACCTATTTATCTACTTGCACTTTGATGTGCTCTTGAACTGCTAGGTTGGCAGGAGCAGGGAGCAAGCAACGGGAGCTCACCCCGTTGCAGGGATTCGAACCGCCGACCTTCCGATCGGCAAGTCCTAGGCTCCGTGGTTTAATCCACAGCGCCACCTGCGGCCCCTTACTGTTGCCTTAATGTCCCTTCTCCATCTTTTCCAAACATTCCTCCTCCTGCACAGCTTTCACAAATGAAATGATTTAAGAAAGATAATTCCAGAGCATTATTTAATTTATTCTGATGGTAGGATTTGACGTTGCTGCTTGCAGGATGTATTCATGCACAAATCTACACCTTCAACACTTTTTCAGACTTTTCAGGTCTTAACAAGAACATCATGGAAAGTGATGTTAAAAAGCTGCATCATGGAGATGCTTCTGATAAATCTTAACAATAGCTGCCAGACTTTTAATCTGGCAGCATTACGTACCTTTGTTACCTGCCTAAGGACTTCATTTCTCTGAATCCTCATTGTGTTTTCTTCATAATTTCCCTTATATAAACACTTCCACCTTGTTTCACAACACTGAAAGATGGATAGATTAGGTAAAATTAAATTGCATTTATACCACCTTTCATGGGAATTTGCCCCAGGTAATTCCTTATCAGACATAATTTGAATTTGAAGTGATAGTGTGTTTGGAATTAAAAGTGTTTTCGAATTGGAGGTTCATTAGAAAATGAACCACCTTACTTAGGAAAGAACCCCCATTTGTGCACGTTAAATATGTGCGCATCCACGCACATGCGCATTGCGCCAAACATGGAAATGACTCAAAAACATCATAAAGAGGGGTGGAATGGGGTGGGGGTGGAACAGAGTGTTTGCTGTCTTTTCCAATTGTGCTTCAAGTATATATGGTATCACTGGCACGTGTGGTGCCTCAGAAGGTAACTCTTGTATAATAGGGTCAAGTATGGTCAAGAAGAACGAGCAGTCACACTCCCTTGATCTTTCTCCCAACAAACCTCATCAACCAGGGTGACTAAGGGAGTTTAACTGAAATGGATTCAGTTACTGTCATAAATGTACCAAGCAAACACATACATAAATATATAAACCACATGTGTGAAGCAGCACAGGAAGACAGTCCTGAAACCATTTTAACTCCCAAACTGACCAAATGTTTCTCTGCAAGAAGGGAGGAAATGAAAAAACTTCCCATTGCCTCAGGAATTAAGTACTTACCATCTCAAAGGAATGGCCAGACTACCAGAAAAGGCAATCTGGCAGACAGGGAAAAACAACAACATTCAAATTTCTGTTGTAGACCGCCTTTTCTGTGATGTAGGTATGATGTTTGTGGGGGGTGGTCTTGGGCTACACCCCTCCTGTGATGTATGTATGATGTATGGAGGGGTGGTCTTGAGCTCCAGGGCAGGAAATTTCAAAATGGCTAAATAAGGGCAAGCACACGTGATTCATGGTCCTCCTCCTCTCCTGCGTGTGGGGGAGCACCCTGTTGCAATAGTCAATAAAGTTCAGGCTTACTAGCTGCTTTGCTTTTCAATATTCTCCAGTTGGTCTCTGTTATTTTCTCCTACCGATAGAGAAGCTACAAAGGGACTCTATATGGGCTCTTGGGTACCCCATAAGTGAAAAGGAGCAGTTTTTTTTTACTTATATCAAAATCAACCTATGAAACAAAATAAAATCCTGATCCTGTACCTTCCCTAGGTAAGCAGCAGAAGACAAATCAGTATCATCTATATTGTATCTATATATCTGTATCTGTATCCCTACCAAACCCCATGGCAACTCACTGCTGCAAAAATGTTCTCAAGAGAACTCCTTTCATATTAGAAAGGTTTCCTAGATACGTACAACATTCCTCTGGACATAATGTCTATAAAAAGTGGCAATCTATTGTTATAGTATACTCATGTGCTGCAATATTTGAGTGCTACTATATGTATCAGTGTTTTCAAAGTGTGTTGTTCAACATTAAGGACCCTGAAAAACACCACAACAGCAGCCACTCAAATAACAGCCTTGCTGCATCTTAAAGCTGGTTTATGTCCTTGAGTCTTTCGTTGGCATTTAGACGGTTGCTGGAAGGCATTGCTGCATGCATGCCTGTGAAGAAGATGCATGTTGCAGCCTATAGCATTTTCTTACCACATGTGTTAGGACTGTGCAAGAACGAACCCTGAGGAAAAAGCCCCAAAACCTCCAGATCCCAACTCCCCTTCCCTGCTCCTGTTTGTTTATTAAAATAAGCATATCCAGCTCCCACCCCCACACTGCCAAAAAAAGGCTCTCAGGGCAGCTTACAAAAAAGAAGAAAGAAAGAAGATTGATATAAAAATTGGGGTTTGGCAAATGGATGGAGGCAGCATCGCAAAGCAGAGTTCCCTCCCCTCCTTCCAAGGAAGGAGAGACCCTGAACAAAAGTGTGCAGGAATCCAGTGCTTTTTTCCTTAAAAAAAATAGGGGTCCTCTCATTTTTCTACTTATATTGAAATACTGCCCCTCAATGAGGCCAAACTTAGATTCACAAATTGTTTAGGGGTATGCGTCCCCCTGCGTCCCCCTTGAAAAAAAGCACTACGGAAACCTTTAAAGACTTTTGACATTGCCCAACCCCCTTAGCCAAAGACCACCCCAAAATCATCATACATACATCATAGGAGGCGGTCTACCGCAGAAATCCTGTCTGCCAGGATACCTGATAATGGTTGCTGATTGCATTACCTGGGCAGCCTGGCCATTTTCTTGTGATGGTTAATTCTTTAGTTCCTGAATCCAAGTCACAGGCTCACCCTATTCATACACAAATACGCCCTTAAGACAGGAGGAATATTTGAGGTCATTGGGAGAGTCAAAATGGCCTCAGGATTGCTCTTCTGTACTGTTTCAGACACATGGTTTATATATTTACGTATGTGCATTTATGAATATTTATTATATATTTGAGACCTTAGAATTTCTTTTTACAAGGCAGGCCCTGCTTTCGGGCTTGCAATCTAAAAGCCATGACACAAGACGAGAAAGGCTTTGGTGGAGGGAGAAAAGCAGGAAGATGGCAGGTGGTTTGGCTGCCCAGATAGATGGGAACAGCCAGCATTACGGGTCATACTATATATATTCTCGTTTTTAAATGCCACTTTATTTATAAACCAGAAAACAACACGAGGCACATTTCCCGCTGTTCGCCCCTGGGCTTTTCCCCGGGCACGCCGGCCCTCTCCTCTCCCTCCAGCCTCAGCCGCGCCTGTTGCTAGGCGACCGCTGACACCAAGGGCAAAGGCCTAGCCTGGGCCACATCCCAAAATGGCCGCCAGGGGAGGCGGCGGCGGCGGTGGGTGGCTTTTGCGTCGCCTCGCTTAAAACCGCCGCGGCGGGTGCGGAGGAGCGGGGTGGGGGGTGGCGGCGGGAGAAGCGTGGGCCTTGGCGCAAGCGTGCTGCTGCTGCGGCCGCCGCTGTCAGGCTCGTCGGCTGCGGAGCGTTGCTGTGGCGGCGGCGGCGGCTGCTGGTGCTGGTGGTGGTGGGCGGCTTTCCCAGGCCCCTCCGCCTCCCCGAAAATGGCGAGCCACCTGCCGCCGTGCGTCGTGGACGGCGGCACCGGGTGAGTGAAGGCGGGCGCCGGCCTCAGGCGTTGCGCGGCGGCCCCAAACCCTCTCCTTCAGCCCAAAATGGGCACCTTTTCTCTGAGAACTGGGTCGCCTTCTCCCCCAGAGGAGCCAGCCCCCCACCAAGGCCCTTCCATTTATAGCCCCCTTTCCTTATCACGTTCTCTTTCACCCATAAAAAGACTCGCTGCCTCTCCTCTCGATCTCCTCTTTCCGTCTCGGGGTTGACCACCCTGCCAGCATCTTCCCACCCCACCCTACCCCAAATACTGATACGGCTTAGTATTTGACCCCCTTCTCCCTAAGGTGAGGGTACGTGTTCTCATTGTCAACCCCCCACCCCAAATTCCATACTTGCCACCACCAGTTTTGCCTTTTCGTCTTTCTCTTCCACCCACCCAGGGATGCTTGCTTTTAGGCTAACCTCCTCCGGCATGTTCCCTTCCCCAAAGGATGTGAGATTTCTCTTGGTACCTCTTCTCCCCTTCCTGCTGCTATAGTGTCAGGTTTTAATGGCCTCTTTATTCCTTGAAAGCAGTTAGCCGAAAGAGACTAGTGAAGGGTTGCACCCCGGGGTCCTTTCGCTCTCCCTTCTATCTTTGATGCCTTCGGTGGCCTCTATTAATAAGAAGTCATTTTGGCACATAAGCAGTATATAAATTTAAAAATAATAATAGCTGCTTTGCTTTATCTCCTCTAGAAATGCTCCTTCATCTCTGAAGCTTTAAGAAGGAAGCCTCTATCTAGGTCAGTGTTTCCCAACCACTGTTCCGCGGCACACTAGTGTGCCGCGAGATGTTGCCTGGTGTGCCGCGAGATGTTGCCTGGAGGGAGGCGGGCGAGTCGGGCGGCGAGAGGCGGGGCAGCGAGGAGAGGCCGCCCAGCGCGGGGCTCTCGTCGTCTGCCTGCCTGGCTGCCTGCGAGCTCGGCGGGCAGCGCCTCCGTCCGCAGCGCCCGCCTCGCGGCTCTCATTCCCTGCCAAAGCTCACCCAGCCAAGCCGCGCTCTCCTTCCTGCCTCGCTTTGCTGCCTCCTCCCCCCCCACCCCCAAAGCTTGGAGGTTCCCCGGCAAGGGGGAGGGAAAAAAATTGAAACTTACACTTTCGTGCGTCCCTCCCGGCGTGACGCTGCGCGCTGACGTCACGGGGCTGTAATGGTAGTGTGCCTCGAGATTTTTTTCATCAAACAAGTGTGCCTTTGCCCAAAAAAGGTTGGGAAACACTGATCTAGGTTTCCCTCTTATGATCAGAGGTGCCAGGAGTCTGAAATCCTAAGGATTCTCTGTTCTCTGTTCTGCCCTTCCTGCTCTCTTGTCCTCGATTGCCAGTGCTTTCAAAGTGTCCAAAATGAACTCATAATACTTCTCCCCACCCTGCCTCGCTAATTTGTGCCATCCTTGTTTTACACAAACAGCACACCCTCCCCTGAACCAGGGCTATCTCCAAAGCAAGACCTTTCATTTTATGCTCTCTTTTAGTGGTGTATTTTTACCTGGATTGACCTTCATCATGCTTTTGAGGCACCCTTAGCTCAGCATGCAGTCCATGGAATCTTTGCCTGCCATACCCACAATTTAGCATATTTAAAATGATTGCCTCTGTTGGGTTTCTGCCCTACTGTCATCCCTTTTGTTCTTCTTGTGGATTTTCTCCCAATTATATTATTTTGCCAGCTTTGCTATCTCTTAAACTCTTCCTCCAACCTCATATTTCTTATATTTTGATATGATTGATTGTATATTCAGAAGATGTTGAGAATATGCTGGCATGTTGAGGCTCCCCACCACTTGGTCAGTTTCTGGAATTTGTTGAATGAGTTTCTTGTAGGAAGCAGAAAGTGTTTTATATGTACAGTGTGATGATGTTATCCTTCCCCCTCTCCTCACCTGTTCCCTTATGCAAATGACAGGGTTAAATCACAAATTGATTTCAAAATCCATCTCTTAAGCCAGAATGTAAAGCCCTTGTACCCCATATAGTCCCCCACGCTCTGTTTTCTTGCTTAACCTCCTGTAGAAGAATTGGTGACCACAGAAACTTTTGGTCATATGTGCTAAAGTATTTGATTCTCACATTGTGGAAATTTATCAGTGTTATAAGCCAGCAATTATCTATTCATTGAATACTTTTTGAAATGTATGTGCATACCTGCAGTTGTGTGCTACAGGTTGTATAAATCTTTGATTTATAATAACTCTTGCAGCTTTCTTGTAAAAGGGGAAAAAATCAAGTGTTTACACCCATATTGGTTTAAAAGAAAAGTAGTGGTGGGGGAAGGTTAAAACCATAGGACTGGATCTTTGTTAGTCATACTTAGTTCTAATTAAAATAAATGGTACTTAAATTGATCATGAATCAGTTGTTACATTGATATTAAGGTGAAGGTGAACTCACTGCCGCTACATTAGTCTGGAACTGACCCATAGATGCAACAGGTGGAGGGGTGATAATTCCAGTAGTCACTGGGTAGGGGAATTTTTGACTTAGTATGGTTCTTATTTGTAGCACTTGGACATGTGCAGCTTGTCACTATCTAGCGCTGCAGATGAGGAACTTCTTAAATTACCACCTCTCTGTACAACTGTTACAAGTTTTTTTTTGTATATGGTCACCAGATGGGCAACAATGTAGTTCTTCCTGTGTTTGGAATAATATTTACCCAAGTTACAACCCTTCTTTTTGAAGTCCTCTTGCACATGCATCCCCAAATCCCACAACTACAAATTCTGCCAACACCTTCCTGAAAGCCCTGCCCAATTTACTCCACACACACTTCACATTCTGCAAGTGTATGATTGGCCAAGTTTGCCAAGAAGGCAAACCCCTCTTAAGTCTGGCTGGCTTGCTGGAGACCTGCCACTTTCCAGGCTTTCTGGCAAGTGCTGGCTGATCACCTAGAGTTCCTGGATTGCAGGATTCCTGGGTTGTAGCCAACAAATTTCTACTTGGAGTAGATCCTTGATAATTAATGGATGTAAGTTAAACATATCTATTCATTTTAGTTGGTCTGTTCTGAATTTGAGTAACACTGGATAGAACTCTCTTAGGAAGTGCACATGTGCCATATGGTAGGAATTGTATAGCAATTGACCAGTGCTTTCTTGCCAAGACATATGATTGATGTCACAGTCACAGATAAGCAAGTCCTAGTTGAGCAAGTAAGGCTGGAGTCTGTGTCAGTCTCCATCTGTTGCCAGGAGAGTATGAAACCCACAAAACATTGTGAAGATGATTACCGTATTTTTCGCTCTATAACACGCACCCGACCATAACACGCACGTAGTTTTTAGAGGAGGAAAATCTGTAGGCATGCCACCCGTAGGCATTCCCTCCATAACACGCACAGACATTTCCCCTTCCTTTTAAGGAGGAAAAAAGTGAGTGTTATGGTGCAAAAAATACGGTAATTTTGACTGTATCTTCAGTATCCATATGGAATTGAGAAGTGATGCCAATAAAGGTTTGATGATGATGATGGAATCGAGAAAAAGTGTAATAAAAATAATTTAGGTGTACAGTAAATTGGATTTCCAATGCCAGGATGCCTGTGTTATCAACAACAACTGTTTTTATGATGACCACTGTTAACATAATTGTTGTTTTTCTGCATTTAATTTCCTTCTGACCTTATTGTTTACAACCTACCACAACCACTATACCTGCAACTCTAGGGAGCACTTCATGCATTGAAATCCATTGAAACTTATGCCATAATAAATTTGTTAGACTTAAAGGTGCTGCAGGACTCTCTGCTGTTTCGTGTTATAGCAGGCTAGCACAACTGCCTCTCTGGAAATTCAGCACCATGCTTCTAAACAGCAATGCCTCTTCCAATGCCCCTCTCTCACAGCCCATTGCATTTATTTTTAGACTTTCCTTTTTAAGTACATAACATGACCAATAAACGACCCTAACCAGACTGTAAATGTCTAGGAGAAAAAGGCTTGGATCTGTACTATTTTTAGTGCCCCCTCAGGGCTTGGGTGTGCCCATAGAGCACTTGGCTTTTAGAGGACACAACACAAGCTACTTTTAAAACATTGCTCCTTTTAAAAGATTTGCCATGCAAAGTGGGGGACCAGGGTTTGAGAAACATGAGTCCAAAGCCCTGCTGGACACACATAGCTAGTTGTCCGGTTCTTGTGATCTGGGCCATTTGGTTTAAAATGCGCAAATTAAGTGTAGCTGCACAATTTGTGATAGTATTCTGATGTCAGATGTTGGTTTTTGTGCTTACAGGTGGAATTGACTTTTTCCTTTAGTGTAGATTTCCAGAGACTAGTTTTGCTCTCTAGATGCTATCTGTAGTATGTACACACACTCTTGTTAATTTAGGAAATGAAAATGAGTTCTTCTCTGAAATCTTTCCCCTCCCCTCTTTCCTTCTTCAAATGATTTGGAAGATCCATTTGTTTCGGTTTTATGGTCTGCTCTATGCTGGAAGTTCAGAATATGTAGAAAAGTAAAAATTCTAATCTATCTGCTTATTTAAACCTGCTCACCGGAAAGCAGCCCCAATAGAGAGAATATTGATAAAAAATAAAATAAAAACAAATGCTGGTTTGGATGTGGCAAGTGGGAAAGTTCCATAAGTGGGGGAGTAACTAAAAATGCCTTTCTGTCTGCCCTTCTGTCTCTGCTTGGTACAAAGCAGGCCTCCTTGATGGACCATGGAGATTGCACAGTGGAGAAGGTGCTCTCCTTGGTATTTGGCTAATGTTAAAATCACACAGAGAGCAGAGGAGACACAGGCTACAGCAAGGCCGTGGATTAGCTAACATTTTGCTTGGAGGGGGCAGTCAGGGATCTCATACAATTGTAGAGTTGGAAGGAGCCATGAGGGTCATTTAGTCCAACCCCTCCAATGCAAGAATCTTTTGCCCAACATGGGGCTCAAACCCACAACCCTGAGATTAAGAGCCTCATGCTCTACCGACTGAGCTATAAAAAGCAATTAGTGGATAAACCTAACAGGTGTTTTCAAGATGCCATTAAAATGCACTCACTTCTCACACTCACCCAAACTCCCAAAAGCCTCCCCATAATTTGAGCATTTGTGTAAAATTTTTATAGGACAAAATGAGTTTAGTTTGAAAAATGTCAAATTGCGCACAAAACTATGTGCCTGAAATTTTTCTAGTTCTGGAAATAAGCATATCATTATTGTAAGCATTTGTATGTTGACACTGAGTGCTGCCACACTAAATTATTGATTTTGTATATATGTAGAACAAGTACTGTATTATGTGGGACCTATAACAGTGCCATTTCCACAGATTAGTAGTTGAATAGGCACATATGGGGTAAGGTGATCTCACAAGTAAACTGGCCCCAAGCTGTTAAGGGCTTGATTTTACTGTTTTATCTCTTGTAAACCACTAGGAAGTGTTGTTGTTATTTTGTTTGCAAAAATTGAGTGGAGTATAAATTATATTAAATAAATAAAACAAGCAAATAAATATAGTAACACCTTGTACTTGGCCTGGTAGCAAATCAGCAACCAGTTCCTGGTCTCTGAGCAAAGATAATTACTTGCTGAAAGGGTTTCACTCTTGCCAGCAATTGTGTTGCAGCACTAATTGAAGCTTCCAGATCAAGCGCAAGGGATGCCCCACATAGAGAACATTGCAGTAATCCAGACTTGCAGTAACCAGTGCATGAACTACTGTAGCCAAGCTTTCCTGGTCCAGGAGCAGCTATAGTTGTGCCAGGTACAACTGGTAAAAGGTGTTTCTAGCCACTGAGGCTTCTTGGGCCTCCAGTGACAAAGATTGATCCAGAAGCACACCCAGAGTGTAAACCTAGCCCTTCAGGGGGAGTGTAATCCCACCCAGGGTAGAGAGTTGACCAGTGTCTCAGACATGGAAACCACTCACCCATAGTGGCTCCATTTTGCCAGCATTCAAGCTCAGCTTGTTTTCCCAAATCTATCCTGCCAATGCTTCCAGGCACCTGTCCAGGGACTTCATGGCCTCTCCCGACTCAAGATGTTATGGAGAAATAAAGCTGAGTGTTATCAGCATATGGATGGCTCCTGGCCCAAAGATTCCTAATGGCCACTCCCAGTGGCTTCATATACATATTAGCTAGCACTGGATATAATAAGATAGTGCCCTCTAGACACCCCAACTAAGCAGTCTTCAGATGTGAGCCCTTTAGATTGCAGGCATGTGTTTCATGAGTAGAACCCAAAATGGTTTCAGCAATTGCTTGATCCTTTGATTAATAATCACTCATCCTGTATTTCATTCCCAGGCCATGATTTGAATTTTTTATTTTACTTCATTTCTTCTACCTAAACACACTGTCTGCCAGGTTCTGCTCCTCTTTCAGTTGTATAAATCATCTCTCTCTGACAAGTTTCCCTAGCGATCAGTTTACATGCCCCTGATTTCACATGGTCAGAATGATCTATATTAAGACTGTTTGGAATGACATGTGCCTTGATGTTGAAGTCAAACTGCATTTCATATTAACTGTTAGTTTCAGCAGTGTAAAGTCTCCTTGGGAGCCTTATAAATTTGTAGTGTTGAGGCCTTGCTGCATTTGGATTAAGGGTGTGCCCCTAAACATACATGCCTGGGGAACAAGTCCCACTGAAATTGGTGGGACTTATTTCTAGGAAAGCATGCTCAGGACTCTGCTGTAAATTAATACAACTTCTCAAAAGTGGTGGTATACTATCATTGTTATTTATTCATTTTCTATGCTGCCTTTCATCTGAAGAGCACAAGGTGGTTTGCAATATAAAAAGAAAAAAATAATGCCCACTTAATTGTTTAATTAACCAAAGGCCTGGGAGAAGAGGAATGATTGCCTGGTGCCCTTGGGAGAGCATTCCACAAGCAGGGGGCCACTGCAGAAAAGACCCATTCTCATGTTGTCACCCTCCAGACCTCTCATGGAGGGGGCATGTGAAGGAGGGCCTCAGATGATGATGGCAAGGTCTGGGTCGGTTCATATGAGGAGAGGCAGTCCTTGAGGTGTTGTGTTCCTGAGCCATTTAAGGCTTTATAAGTCAAAACCAACACTTTCAATTGGGCTTGGAAATGAATTGGCAGCCAGTGCAATTGGGCCAGGATTGGCATGATTCCCCCACTTTCAGATCACCCTCTTCCTGCCATGTTGAGAAAACAAGGTCACTCTAGAGTGTGCCTTGCATTGAGCAAGAGACATGTCAGGACAGCCCCATGGTTATCACGGAAGCCATGAAGTCCTAAGCCACCCCAGGACCAGTCGCTTCAGCATGGATGTTGAAGTCCCCCCAAACCAGCAGTCTGTGAGTCCTCAGTACTGCCTCCAAGACCAGCTGTCAGCTCAGGTTGGGAGACTGCTGGGCAGCGAGCTGGGCGGTAAACCAGCAGAATCTCTAATCTGTCCTGATTGCCCAGTGTCAGGAACACACAGCCTAGATCCCCCCACAACTTGACAGAGACCCTGGAGAGAGAGAGAGAGTTTCTATAGACAACAGCAGCTCCCCTTCCCTGGCCCTCAAGTTGGCCCGAGTACACCATAGACCAGAGCTTTCCAAACTTTTCATGTTGGTGACACACTTTTTAGACATGCATTATTTCATGACATGGCAATTCAGTTTTACTAGCATTTTATGAGAGGCATAGCGGTCCTTGATGAGGTCCTCAGATTGTCTCTTGAAGAACAGGGTTAAAACTGTAGCCTGGTGAAATGGTTACTGGTTCTTACCTGGTTGAAGGGACCTATCCTTGCTTTGCCAGCCAACTTACAGACTTTCAGGGAATATACCTCATCACTTTTGGCTACCAAGCGAGTTGTTAAAACACAAGGCTAGTCCAAACACTAAGTGTTGTGTGAGTCACTAATTATACAGTATTTTGTGTAGCACATTTGTATAACAGCAGCTTTGTTGTTCCACAATACACATTTGAAGACTGGTTCACTTTCTTGTTTTAGGTATACAAAACTGGGTTATGCAGGGAATACAGAACCACAATTCATTATCCCATCATGTAAGTAATTTTTACTCTTTGTTATAAAATATGTGCTGATTGATGAAGAGAAGCGGCTGCTTTTCAGCTCTCTAGCTCAGCTTTCTTTGGGTGGAGTACGTTTTGCTCTTTTTTGAGAAATGGTATTTACTACACTACTGTGCTTGGCTAGTGGATAACTGAAGAGAAAAGCTTGCTTTCCTTCTTTGCCAGGTCCGGCCCCCATTAGACCAGTTTCTGGTTGCTATGACAAGTCCTGTTTCCTGCCTATCTCCATTGTGTTGCTGCCAGGGATCTGCCTTAGCAGACAAGGGGCTTCCTCTTTACCTGACACCATGGATACAACTTGAATAATCTTCCAGTCCATTTATATACTGAATTGCAGATGTCACCTGGCTGTGAAATGGTACATATTTGGCTAGGATTTTAGAGTTTAGAAAAGGGTGGTGTTAATGGGATGGCTTCTTGTAATTCTTTTAATGTAGGTATTGCAATAAGAGAATCGGCAAAAGTTGGTGACCAAGCACAGAGGAGGCTTACCCAAGGAATTGATGATCTAGACTTTTTCATTGGAGATGAAGCCGTAGATAAACCTACCTATGCTACAAAGGTAAGGCTGGAGTAAAAAATGAAGCACCCTTCAAACAAAAGAAAGAAAGAAAAGAAAGAAAGGAAGAAAGAAGCTGTGGGGTAGGCTGATCTTTGCTCTTGCAAGATGTAGCTCTGCAGGCTGTTGCAAGATGTAGCGCAGTTCAGTTTAGTGAGGACACATGTTTTTAACCAATCTGATTCCACAATACTTCTTTTATGGATGTGTTGTTAAGATGTAGCAACCTCAGAGTGGGTATGACCAATGCACAGAGAAGAATTGGGTATTTGAGAGTTCTGACTTGGTTATCCTTCACCACGCAAAAGTATCTTGCTCCTTTAATCACCTCCACTCTTCCTCTTTTGCTGCCCCATATGCTTGAAGCCCTTCCCAGTACTTGGTGCCTCTTTCCTTCAAATCTCACTTTAAAACCTGTGAAGTCTTTAGCTCAACCCTTAGTCCTTCCTTTTCATTTCAATCAAGGTTATGTTTGCATATGTATTTGTCCCCTGTTACCCTTGCCTTTCTCTTCTCTCTTCCGCTGTTGCAACCTAGACTGCAAGCTCCTTGCATATGTGACTCTATAAACCATGGCACTGTGTCTACATGTTTTGTTCAGGTTTATGTTGGCTTTCTCCTGATCAGGCAGAGGCCAAGCATTGCAAGGGTTCTTCCCTTCCCATGCTGCATCTCCTGTGTCCTGTCCTGGTACTGTTGCCTTTATGACTGCTGTCTGAGTTAAGGTGTTGCAAAGGACTTTGAGAGCACTCTCACTTGGTGTATGTAGGGCCTGGCAAGGTCAGAGCACACACTGCCTTGACAGTTTCATATTATTTGCCAACTGAAAGCCATTGAATGATGATGTGTACACAGAACATGGCATGCAAAGGGACTCTTCCCTTCAGCATTTCTGTGTCAGGCATGACTTGTTTTTCTTATTTGGAAGCCAATTGGGCCCTGCTCATGATGAGTTCCTTGTGTACAGCGTGTCTGCTGGATTGAGACAACAGAATATAAACCTACTCATGTTATGCAAAAGGGACATGCTTTTCAGTAGTGTGATATTTTTCCATTTACCTTTGCTTCAGTGGCCTATACGACATGGTATTGTGGAAGACTGGGATCTTATGGAAAGATTCATGGAGCAGGTTATTTTTAAATATCTTCGAGCTGAACCAGAAGATCACTACTTCTTGATGGTAAGCGGAACAGGCCAAAGGTTTGCCATTCTTAAATGTACGTTTTTTAAAAACTGGGGAATAGTTAGTCCCATGTTCTCTTAGATCAGTATTCCTCATCTTCTCCCTGTGGATGTTTTGGACTGCATTGTCCCTGATGGGGCTGAATAGCATTGCAGTACAAAACATCTAGAAGGCACCAGGTTGGGGAAGGCTGTCTTAGGTTCACATATCTTTATAAAAACAGGGCTGCTAAACACACACACACACACACACACACACACACACACACACACACAGAGTGTCAATGCCAAGTTTAATAAACTGTGTTTTATGCTTTTATAATTTAATAATATCTTTTAAAAACAGACTGAGCCACCACTGAATACTCCTGAGAACAGAGAATACCTCGCAGAAATAATGTTTGAATCTTTTAACGTGCCAGGACTTTACATTGCGGTTCAGGTAAACAGTGAATCTCTCTAACAGTGAACAATATCTTCGCAGAATAAAGTATGGACATCTCTTCGCGTATTACCTAAATTAAGGGTTTTTAGAGTGTGAAGGTTGCTTTAATTTGGAGGCGAAAACTTTTGTTAGATGTGATGAAATCCATATTTATTTATTTAGTGTTTTTTTATCTATTGTTCAGCCAAAAAGGCTTCTTACAAAAAGCACCTTACAAACAATAAGTGAGAAGCGATATAGTTGCAGCCCGTAGGTTTGCAATTTAAAGGATGGAAAATCAAAGGAATGAGGAGGGAAGATGAAAGCAAGCAAACTCAAGCACCAGTTCTTAAAATTATGATGTTTTTTATAATGATCAGCTTAAATGGAAACACTTGAGGGGAGAGGAGGAGCCAAATGTGGTTTGATGGGTCTCCCAGCTGAACCAGTGGAGTGGGTCCTGTGGCCTCACCTCTCCATCTAATGTGGCTAGGAAGAGTGCCAGCTAAAGGATAGCTAATGAGGGAGAGAAGGAAGCAAATAGATCATTTGTTAAACTGAAGGTGAACAGGACCAATAGAGCATTCCTGTATCTGTTTTGTACATGAACTAACTTTTTATGTGGATTTTACTGCATGCTATGTTCCTGCTATTTACCTCTGATTTTGCTACAACTCAATCTAGATGTTCTTGTTTTACTTATGTTTGTGGAAAGTGATTGATAAAAACACTTTAAGCTCTAAACTTTGCATTTCAAGAAGCTACATCTAATGGTACTGGGACAGACTTTTCTTAGAAGTGGCATAATATGAAGTCTCTCTCTGTCTCTCTCCCCTCCTCTCCCAGGTGGCCCAGCAGGCAACCTTTCTGCTTGCTTTATATAGCAGATGGAGATTTTATTTCTTTTAGATAAGACTTAACTCCTTCCCAATGTTTAAAGTTCTTAACATATTGCTGTCTTGGCAATCCCTTTAACAGGCTGTTTAACGCTGGCATTATTATCCCCATATGTTTTCCCACATCAGTAGCAGCCTGCGTTGTGACTCCACCACCACAACACCAGTGCCCTTGTGGCTTCTGAACACAGCGTGGCACTAGTGCTTACCAGAAAGGGAAATGCAAGGTGCAGGGAGCTTGGTGCTGGGCAGATATATAAGTGCTGGATTAGCTCTGCTGCACCACACAATGCTGAGCTCCCTGTGCCTTGTCCCTTCTCCTCATGCTGTGTTCGGAAGCCAGGAGGTCTGGGGTACCTCACCTTCACTGCTGCAGGGGCCACTGCTGCCCCACATGCTTGTTTTTTTGTTAGTTTGTTATGTTAATAGCACCTATGGGGAATCCTGGGCAGATGTTGGACTGTGGCAGAGGGGCTAAGGAGGGAAAGTTGCTGGTTAGCTCAGTTGGTTAGAGTGTGGTGCTGATAATACCAAGATCACGGGTTTGATCACTGTATGGGTGCATATCCTGCACTGCTGGGAGTTGGACTAGATCAGGCTTCCTCAGCCTTGGCCCTCCAGATGTTTTTGGCCTACAACTCCCATGATCCCTAGCTAGCAGGACCAGTGGTCAGGCATGATGGGAATTGTAGTCTCGAAACATCTGGAGGGCCAAGGTTGAGGAAGCCTGGACTAGATAATCCATGGGGTCCTTTCTAACTCTATGGTTCTAACATTTTATCATCTCTTTATGACGTCACTTCTCTTCCCACCCCATCACAGTGGAAAAAACTGACCTCTTGAAAGTTGCTACTTGCATCTTGAATGAAGCCAATGTTTCCGCCAATACAAGCTTTCCTTGAACTACAAATAGTAGTTTTAGCTGTTCAGGCTTTCACTCTATTTACATAACAAAAAAGCACATGTGAATTGCATTCATGCAATTATCATGGCGGCTGGTTTCACCCTCAGGCTAACTCTTGGCTTAAGCTGGATTTGAACGGAAGGCTTCCTGTGTCATAGTTCAAGTTCCTAGCAGTTCCTAGGTTTCTAGTTTTTAATCTGTTAGTTCTCAATTTGGCTGGAATTTGGGTGGTGGTTTTATGGCTGCTGAATGGTTGCGGTTGTAATTTTTTACCCTGTGTAGGCCGTGTTGGCTTTAGCTGCATCTTGGACTTCACGGCAAGTTGGGGAACGTACTTTAACTGGAACTGTTGTTGACAGTGGTGATGGTGTGACCCATGTCATTCCAGTGGTAAGTGGTATATGTGTTCTGCATCATGTATATTCAACATTATGTGCTTTGCTTACCACAGCTGAAAAGCACAGGCATATTATTATGTGAATTTTTGAAATAATAAGGAAGGGAATTTATTAAATCAACACGTTTAACATTTAGTATCAGAATTTGGTAGACACACACTGATTTGATCTCAAATAAGACCATGCGTTTAAGTGAAGCACGTGAAGATCTTGCTTTCCTTTTGAAAATAAGGACATATAAAAATTGTATTGTGTAGGAAAAACTAAGTTGTCCAGGATCTCAGAATCTATACATTAAGTCAAAGAACCCAAATGAAATTTTGATTCCTGTTTCTTGAACAAAAGACTCTTTTGTTTTATTGTAAACCACTTTGAAAGTCCATTCAGATTTACAAGAAGTATGTGTTTAAAATGCAATACAAGTGGTATTGCATTTAAAAGATTTATATCCTGCTTTGGAAGAGTCCTCAGTGTAGCTTCCACTTAAAATTAAATAGCACGTACCATAAAATCTAAGATACAATAAAGATGACAAATAAAGCAGCAGACAGCACATTAAACCAAAACCAACACAGAAAGGTGGAAAAAAAAAATTCAACACATGCCAAATGCTTGGAGAAATAAAACCCTCCCTTAGGGTGGGGGTTTCATTGTCTGGATATTGCAACCAAAAAAGCCTTGTCCTGTGTCCCCCACATGCCTTTGAAGGTGTCAAGCATTGAGAAGGGCCTTGAATGTTGAACGCAGTGGTGGGGCAGATTCATGTGGTAGGATGTGATCCTTCAACTATCCTAGTCCCAAACTGTTCAGGGCTTCGTAGGTAATAACTGGCATTTTGAATTGCAGCTGGAAATGAGCAGGAGATTATGCAAAGCTTGACTAATGTGCTCTTCAAAGAGGGCTCCATCTGTGGAAGCCCAAAAAGGGCATCTCGTTTTGCCCCAGCTGTAGTTTCTGAACGCTTTTCAAAGGCAGGCTCATGAAGAAGAGTGCTTTGCAGTAATTTCTAGTGCAGTATGGCAAGGTGGTGACGTGGATGAAAGAAAAGGGCAAAATCCCCACTGGGACCATGCAAACCTTTGGGTGCATGAAAAGTAGCTTTTTGGATCCCTGCCCAGGTTGATTAAAATAGCTGCTTCTCCCTTAGGGTATGCTTTCAACTGTGCTTCTGTCACTGCAGCTTAATTCTTTTGGGACCCTGAAGAAGCTAAACTTCCATTTAGAGCATGAAAGTAAGAACTGGTTCGCACAACTGTTTTGCTTGAACCAGGGCCCTTCTTATTTCCATCCCATTTTATACTATGCACTTGGCAAATGGGTTGTCTTAAGCATTTCTCATGAGTACATATTTTGCATGCCTGACTATTATGCTTTAGGCGACAGCAGTGCCAAATGGTGGCGTATTGTAGCAGGTGGCATCTCAGGGACTGGTTTGCTGTCGGCCCAGTGCAATCCAAGTTGAGGGAGAAAAAAGTTAGTCAGCTGCAAGAGAGGTTGTAGGAACTGCAAGAGAGGTTGTAGTTGCTTGATACCAACTTACTTGGGAGTCAGTCCCAATGAACTAAATTGGGCTTACGTCTAATCGACTTATGTATAGGATTGTGCTATAGGTATGGCTTCTCTTGAGCTATAAACGCTAGATAGCAGCAACTGTTTGAACATGTTGCTATGGATCTACTACTCATAACCCCTTTTTCTCCTTCTCCTATAGGCGGAAGGTTATGTAATTGGCAGTTGCATCAAACACATCCCCATTGCAGGTAGAGATATTACATATTTCATTCAACAGCTCCTAAGGGAGAGGGAGGTGGGAATTCCACCCGAACAATCATTGGAGACAGCTAAAGCCATAAAGGTAAACACTTTTGTGAAACTAACCAGCCTGTCCAGAAATAGATTGCCAGTGAATCATTGAAATATAACAACTTTGTTATTCCCCCTGCCCCATCTTTTCTCAGTTGTTTATTACTAGTGGCTGTGTTCTGTGATTGTTGCAGCACAGCGGTGCCATGCATAGACAGCTAGTTAGAGTTTTGGGGACCTGGGGAAAGGAAGTAAGAAGGATAATCTCCTGTAATCTTGCACATACTCTTGTCCCTTTGTGTCCTATAAAGGAGGGGGTTGATGGGGAAAATAAGTTGTGAAAGGGAAACTAGGGCAGCGGTGACTGAGAAAGCAAGAAGAGGTGAAACTCAAAACTGGTGCAGAGTCGAGACTTTTATTAAACTAATTTCAAAAGCCCCAAACTTTTTATTTGGCAATCATTTCTTCCTCTGAGGCAATGGTTCTATATGTTCTGTTTCAACAAGGTGTCCTCAGAGTTCTGGTCCTCTTCCTCCTTATAACAGAAAGGGATAGATGGTGCTTATTGACAACCAGAGCAAAGCCAGCCAGCTAGATCTGTCCCGCTTGCCAGGCATAGGGAAGGGCATCAACTTCAGTGGCATAAGCCCCTTGGCTATCCAATCACATGAGATGATTGCAGGCATGCCTGCAAGCAATTCGTGTGAGCTATGTTTTTCTCTGCATTGGCTACGCATGGGAATTGCTTCTGGCCATAATTGCCTGCAGGAGCTAATGTTCCTGGCGACATAGAAAGATCATATTTTGAGTAAACAGGCAGTCTGATATGCTGCAGTTCCACTTTTTTTACTTGTGCTTATTATGGGTGTCAAGGGGTTGAGACCCTGAATTTTGGTTCAGATGGCAAACCCTCCCACTGGTGTTTCCCATAAAGCTGTGTTGCAAGGGATATTCTCTCTCTTCGACTGCAGATCAGCCAGAGAGGAGAGTGCTTCTTTACAAGCACAGAGTGCCATTTGCTCACAAGCAGTTGATTGTAGCATTTTTAAGACAGATTCCTACTGATTTGGATGCTGCTGTGTCTCTTCTCAATTGCATGCCTAAGGCCACAGATGTACACTTAATTGGGAATGAGACCTTATTGCATTCAGATGGCCTATCCCTTTAATTCAATAAAATAATTGTGTTTCTTCATCTTTGTATTTCTTCATAGGAAAAGTACTGTTATATTTGTCCAGACATAGTGAAAGAATTTGCCAAGTATGATACAGATCCACGCAAGTGGATAAAGCAATATACAGGCATCAATTCAATCAACAAAAATAAATTTATCATAGATGTTGGTTATGAAAGGTTTCTTGGGCCAGAAATCTTCTTTCATCCAGAGGTAAGAGTCTGCTGTAGTAGTGCATGTTGTTGGCATCCATCTTTCTCGAGAGACAATGGAGTGTGCCTCAGGGGGTGAAGACAGGCCACTGTGGCACTGGAGTGAGCTCTCTGGGACACAAGCCAGGGCAGAGTGTATGGAGGTCCTGGGCTGCCCAGATGACAAGACCCTCCTCTCAGAGAAAGCAATGCGTTTGGCACCATCTTGACTGCAGGAGTTGCTGGAAGGAGGCGTACAAGGCACCATCCAAGCACCTTAGGGACTCCACTCCGGATTTGTGTAGGGTTAACTCCTTATCCTTTTCTTCTCCTGAAGATACCCTGCAAGGCATAAGAGGTTATGATCAGAGCTTTTCTTCTTCTAGAGCGGCTACCTTCCCAGGTTGACGAGCCCCATCTGCCCCTCACTTCCCTCTATAGTATGTGCAGAAACCTGCCTTCATGACTGTTAGACCCACTATTGGTCTTGTCTGCTCAATCCACCGGTGTGTCTCTTTGCATGCAGGGGAGGCCCCTGACTCACTGAGGGTTTGAGACCCATCAGCTACCCTTACCTGGTTTAACCGGCCAGTTAAAAGGTGTTTCCAGTGTGTGTCCACTGTCACATGCTGACAGCGTCTAAGAGCCACAGGTGGACAGACTACCCCAGAAGGAGCATGCTGTATCCCCCGCCAGAGGTACTGCCCCTCCTCTAACACTCTATACAACAACAACAATAATATTAAAAGTAATAATTGTCCTAGTCATATTAGGAAGGAATGTAATGGCACTTCTTGTGAGAGAGCACCACCTTGTGGCTGAATCATAGTAAGACGCATTAGAATTAAATGTACACACACAACTGTTATTAACAGTTCTCTTTGCTTTCTAGTTTAGGGGAACTTACCATGTAACACTGGTAACACGAGGGAGTTAGCCCTTAATCTCCTGCAGTCTCTATACTGAGAACAACTAGGAATGGGTATTAAGCGTTGTATAAGCCATGGAAGAAGCACTTCTTCCATTATGTGATATTAACATATTATGTTAACTTATAACTGTTGTCGATAAGTTTGTGGTGGCTGCACTGATGCCAATGTATTACAGAAGTTACTTGTTGCTCCCCTGTGTTATTACAAAATTGTTTTTGTACTGAGTTGGGTTTTTTTTAAAGTGTTCCTGCTTTCTTTGTTGAAAGCTGCTTTGAGCATGATTTTTTCATGTGTGGAAAACGACATACAAACAAAGTGAATGAAAATGAAAAAAAGAAAGAAAGTTAACAGCCACTGATTATCTGTGGGACAAACTGGTGGTAGACAAATGGTATTAATTACTACTGTGGCTGCACGTGTGAGGTTTAAGCAGTAAGGAGGTGCTATTACCAATGTCAACTTGAGCTGTCTTTTGGGTGGATCTGATGAAGTAGGCTGTTGTCTGCAAAAGGACCTTGTCAGTCTTCATTGTGGCACAGCACTCTGAGACGTTTCTTGTTGCGATGGGCTAACATAGTCCTCTAAACTCTGTCTCTTTAGCCTTTTCACCGCAACCTTGCTTGTGTGTGCATATAATGAACCCATCACCTGTGTTTCTACTTACATTTCTTTTAGTTTGCCAATCCAGACTTTATGGAATCCATTTCAAATGTCGTTGATGGCGTTGTACAGAACTGCCCCATTGATGTTCGGCGCCCTTTATATAAGGTACAGTTTGGGGTGTGTGTGTCTTTTTTGGGGGAGGGGGTAACTTAATGCATGTTCATTTGGTCTCCCAGATATTGTTGGACGGCATCAGCCCCATCCAGTATGGCCAGTGGTCATCAATGATGGGAGGGAACTCTAATCCAGCACCATCTGGAGGACCACGCTTGAGCCACCTCTGACATAGATTCAGAGGAGCCTCTGTAAAGCGTATTATGTGTACAAATCCCAAAACGAATGAACAAAGAGTGAAAGCAGTTAGTTTTAAAAGTGACAGAAGCCCTTAATCCTTTAATATCTAAGAGCAGTGGTCGTGTCTTGCTGGTGTGATAGATTGGCAGTACAAGTAATATTAACCAACGGCAATCCCTAGAAGTTGATTGTGTTATTTTTGTTTATTACGTTCGTATACCCCTCATCATCTAAAGATCACATGGCGGGAGAAATCATCTCGCAGATCCTGACTTATTCCAAAGTTGATAACCATAGTTTTCTGTTTGGATAAAACAGAAAATTATGGTTCCTTGGAGAACTCACTCTGTTGATGTGCCCTGCAGGAAGAGGAGAGCAGGGAATGCATATTTGGGCTTATTAAGCTGCAATACAACCATCCAAATGCAGCCAGGGGTGGGAATTGGGGAAAACTTGAACTTTGAGAGGCACTTCCTGCATTTATTTCCCTTAAAATAGGTAAGAACGTTGGTGAAAAGTTCCTGAAGGTTTGTGTAGACATAAAGTGAGAATGAGTGCTTTTGATAGGTTTGACTTCCACAGGCTGGTTCTCAAGCTATTCATTAGCATGATAATACTAGATGAGACTTTTTAAAATATATATAGTCATCTCAGAATGTCCATAGTGTGGCAAGATCTGGCATTTGCCATGTAAACATACCTTTCGAGAAACTTAGTAAATAGCAGACTCTTCAGATGTACACTGTCTGTGGAGATTCTGCTTCAGTAATGACTGTAGATGGATCCCTCTCTCCTCCATGAATTTTTCTGTAATAGTTTTGAAAGCCACCTAATCTGGTAGCTAGCTTTTGTTTGTGAATTCTCTCCTGTACCTAACCCCATTGATGTTTGTGAATTGTATAAGCTAATTATGTGTAGGTTGAAGATGCAGCCCTTAGCTTGTCTGGCTATTCATGCATTAATGATGCCAGTTTCTGGGTATTATTTGGCTACTTCCCTAGATGTGTCTAAAGAATTGAAAGAAAATAAGCTGGGAGGCAACCCTGAGAGAAAAGAACTGAAGGAAAATGGGAGCCTTATTGTCATGTGGATTCTCTGAGAAGAAATTGATTGTTAGCACTCTGGTAATAACAAAGAGTGCTGCTCCTTCCCTGCTGGCTCCTTCCTTTTTGTATTTCTAGGGTATGTTAGTAATTTAAATGCTAAACACTGTATTTGGGAGTCCCACTGCACTCTCCATAGCAGGGAGCCTAGCTGAAGTCTGCTTTTATTAATTTCTGTCTTTCCATTGGTTTCTCTTTCTTAAATCTTTTCCAACTGGGATTAAATTACTTAGATCTTCCCCGGAGTGCTCCATATTTTTCCCTGTTATGCTGCTTTCTGAGCATCAGTCAATGTTCTCTTACACTCAGCTGACAAAATTGTGCTCTTTTCAACATGGCTGGCCATGTGAGGCAGTAATCAAAGATGATCACCTGCATTCTGCATCTCAAGAGTGTCCCAGCTCTCCCCAATCGTACAGGGTTCTAATCACCCTCGTTTTGGGTACGTTCTTATCTTTTAAAAATAAAATTAAAAATCGCACAATTTAAATAGTATTTTATTTTGGAATTGTAGCTGATTGTAATAGAACAAGGGAGGTTGAACATTAAAGGAAACATATGGATGAAAATCAATTGTTTCTAAAAATGAAATTTAAGTGATCAAATACTATTATAGTTGGTGACTGATGCAATTTTGAAACACACCATGGGTGTATCTATGCTCTGTAACTTTGCACTGCTTGATATACAGCAGATGGGACATGTGCGATGGGCCTGCTCAGCGCTGGTGTCTGGTTTTTTTTGTTAAAAGATCAGCAATTTTCACCTTTGAGTTCCTTAAAAGCTCTCAAGTGGATGCCATTTGGATGCAGTGATTTTTTAAATTTCAATTTGTCAGTAAGGCCTAGAATTTTGTCTCTTGTCATAACCGTTTGCCTCAGTTCCTCAGATTTCCTTCCTGAGAAAGTTAGTTCAGGCACAGGGATCTGTTTTACGTCTTCCAATGTGAAGACAGATTGGAAGAATTCAGCTTCTCTGCAATCTCCTTTTCCTCCTTTTGCACACTTTTGATTCCCTTTTTGTCCAAAAGTCCAGCCACCTCCCTAGCAGACTGCAAGCTTCTCATAATGTATTAAAACATTTTGTTAGTGCTGGCCCTTATTTTTTTCGTGGTGTGCTCTTCTAATTTAAACACCTTATTGTTTGCTTCCTTTTCTTTTGCCAGAGTTTTATGTTCCTTTTTGTTCGGAAGATAGAAGCCTTTTTTCCTCAACTAGCTTTCTTCACTCTGCCCATTAGCCATGCTGGCATCCTCTTGCTCTCAGTGGTATCTTCTTTGAGCTGCAGTATGCATTCTAGCTGAGCTTCTGTTGTTGTTGTTTTGACACTCACTCACCCAACACCATTCTGGAGAGATTTGATCTTATTCCCATTCTTTTTGCCAACTTCCCCTTTTTACCAAGCTCCTCTGTTTTGGGGAGTTTTCCTTTGCCGAAGTCCAAATGTGATGGAAATCAATATATTTGACTTAAATAGCTCTATTGGCTTGCTGGACAAAAGGCAGTCTGCTAGGGCTGGGCGATACCTGGTTTTCAACATTACGATATATATAACCAGCTAAATATCACAATGGGGGCGCGGGTGGCGCTGTGGGTTAAACCATAGAGCCTAGGACTTGCTGATCAGAAGGTCGCGGTTCGCATCCCCACGACGGGGTGAGCTCCCGTTGCTTGGTCCCTGCTCCTGCCAACCTAGCTGTTCGAAAGCGCATCAAAGTGCAAGTAGATAAATAGGTACCACTCCAGTGGGAAGGTAAACGGCGTTTCCGTGCACTGCTCTGGTTCGCCAGAAGCAGCTTAGTCATGCTGGCCACATGACCCGGAAGCTGTCTGCAGACAAACGCCGGCTCCCTCGGCCAGTAAAGCGAGATGAGCGCCGTAACCCCAGAGTTGGTCATGACTGGACCTAATGGTCAGGGGTCCCTTTACCTTTAAATATCACAATATCAATATTGTGATACATATCTGTGGCAGCGGAGGGCCTTCCTGAGTCTCCCAGTGGCAACATAGGGTCCCGCCATACCTCCCCGCAGCAGTGGAGGGTGTGCCGCGCTTCCCCACAGCAGCTGAGGACCTTGATGAGGCTCCCTGCGGCAATGGAAGGCCTTAAAATAGAAGGAAGTAGTAGATTTAATAAAAACTTTAAATAAACTTCCATATAATATATTTAATATATTTTCAACTAATTTTAAGAGTAGTTTAAGTGATTTACTAGTCACTGGTATATTGCCTTATTGAAACACTTACCATGATGTTATTTCAGTACATACCGGTATTCAATGATACGGCAATTTATCACACAGCCCTACTGTCTGCAGGATAAAAACAAAGGTCCTAAACTGTGAAGGCTGATTAAAGAAATGCCTTCAAACCATTAAGGCTGTTTAAAGATGTTAGCTTAAAAACTGACTGTGATAGATAGGTGGCACTGTCTGATCAACATGACTCACCTGGCTGTACTGCCTAATAATGAAATATGGTATTCCTTTTGACTACAACTGGTGCTCTTTTTCAAAAGCTGCCCTTAGTTCATGGTAGGACTATACTTACTTGAATGTTATTGTGCAGCACAGTGAAAACTGCAGAATATAGATTGCAGCATGCAAGGTGCTGAAATGATTGCAGGGTAGCTCAACTTCTTTTGCTGATAAGAGAATGGGTCAGCACAAGGGGAAGAGTGAGGAATAATGATGATTCGGGTGCAGACAGACTCTCATCATTAGGTCACAATACATATACATTCTGTACTTTTTAGAGCACTTAAAAAAAATGCCACTAAGACTCATGGCACTCAAAAGTCAGGGTTTGTCCAAGAAGATACAGGCTGTTGCTATGGGAGACCCAAGTGCCTTCCTTTCTCCCCCAGTCATATGTATTTTAAGAATAAGGAAAACATGCAGAAGATACAATATTTGAAGATACACAAACAATAAAGTGTTGGAAGAACTGGGCATGGAGGAAGAGGTTAATTTCCTTAATAATAATAATAATAATAATAATAATAATAATAATAATAATAATTTATTATTTATGCCCTGCCCATCTGGCTAGGTTTCCCCAGCCACTCTGCGTGGCTTCCAACCGAATATTAAAAACAATACAGCATCAAACATTAAAAACTTCCCTAAACTTCAGCTGTCTTTTAAAAGTAAAATAGATGTTTATTGCCTTGACATCTGCTGGGAGGGCGTTCCACGGGGCAGGTGCCACTACCGAGAAGGCCCTCTGCCTGGTTCCCTGTAACCTACTTCTCGCAGCGAGGAAACTGCCAGAAGGCCCTCGGAGCTGGACCTCAGTGTCTGAGCTGGACGATGGGGGTGGAGATGTTCCTTCAGGTATACAGGACGGAGGCTGTTCATGAGCGCAAATCACCCCATGTATGAGATAAGCCAACAGGAGGCAGTAATGGCCACCAACTTGGATGGCTTTTTAAAAAAGGATTAGAACAATTACTTGAGGGTAATTCTGTCAATGACTACAAGCCATGATAGAGGCTGTGCTCTGCCTCCAGGGAACTTGGAGGTGGGATGCTTTTGTATGCCAGTTGCTGGAAACTTCAGGAGGGGCGATTGCTCTTCTGCTTCTGTCCTGCTGGTGGGTTGGTCAGCGTGAGCCAGTTTGACCCAACCCCTGAGACCTGCTATATACCGTATTTTTCGCACCATAGGATGCACTTTTTCCCTCCTAAAAAGCAAGGGAAAATCTGTGTGCATCCTATGGAACGAATGCAGGGGGGAGGCAGGCGGGAAAAGCCCCCAAGAGCCGCACACAAGCTCCGTGCGCTCTTGCGGGCTTTTCCACAGGAGGGAGAAGTCCCTTCTCCCACCTCCCAGAAAAGCCAGGAGAAGCCGCGATCTCTTTAAAGGGATTGCGCGGCTTCTGCGGGCTTTTGGGAGAGGTGAGGGAATCCCCCCACCTCCCAGGAAAGCCAGGAGAAGCCGTGCAGCCCTTTTAAAGTGTGCGCGGCTTCTGCCGGTTTTGCGGGAGGTGGGGGAATCCGGGAGGGAGGGAGAGGCTGCACGGGGCTAAAGGGGAACCCAAACAGCGAGCAGAATCCATCCCGCTCGCTGCCTTGGCTTGATCCATAGCTGCGCGCAACCCCTCCGCCAAGGAGAGGCTGCACGGGGCTAAAGGGGAAGCCAAAACAGTGAGTGGGATCCATCCCGCTCGCTGCCTTGGCTTGTTCCATAGCTGCACGCAACCCCTCCGGCAGGGAGAGGTTGTGTGCAGCCTGTACGCTGCTCTTTGGGGCTGTGGGGGGGGGGAGATTTTTTTCTTCTTGAATTTCCCCCCCCCCTAAAAACTGGGTGCGCCCTATGGTCCGGTGCGCCCTATGGTGCAAAAAATACGGTACCTTTAAAAGCCACCTATGCTGTTGCATTAATGTTGCTTTTAGTTGATCCTGCATGTGTTTCTGTGTCTATTGAGGCAGGGCAGGTCTGTCTTAGGTCTTTAAGGATTGCAATCCCTTTCCTCGTGTTTATTTTCAAAGTCTCTCTGTGTTGTTAAGGCTAAGGGTAGATTTACATAACCCCAAAACAGCCTTGAGCGTGTTGTAAACTTGCAGCATTTTATAGTTGCTAGCTTGGTAAGCTGGTTGTCTGCTTATGGCTACACAGTGGCTTATGGCCACTGGCATGACCAGTTTTCTAAATGACCAAATGTAACCTGGCTTTAGCATATTTGTGCCCTGTTCTTCCTCCAGTGGCCTTGGACATGGCGCTTTATCTCAGAATTGCCATGTGCTTAGTGCTGCTCCTGGGTCATATAGCCTAAAGGGCAAAAACTGTTCCATTTCTTTGCCCTATAGAATGTGGTTCTTTCAGGAGGATCCACGATGTTCAGGGATTTTGGGCGCCGGCTGCAGAGAGACTTGAAGAGGGTCGTAGATGCTCGACTGAAAACCAGCGAAGAGCTCAGTGGTGGTCGGATAAAGGTAAACGGGTTTTACTGTCTATTAAATGCCTGAACGAGCAAAGCAAGTGCACATGTAGCTCTGTTAATGAGGCCTTTAAATCAGATGACATTTTTACTAGTGTACTAAAAGCATCTAGTGAAGCCAAAGCCCAGACCTGAGATGCTGCAGCAAAGGGGAGATGGCTTTAACTGGCTCTAGCACTTGAGGAGGTGATGTGATGAGCACTGCTTCTGACTGTTTCTGGATTTTTCCCAATCCAAAGGAATCACAGCATTCAGAAGGCCTCTAGAATTTTCTTTCTTTTCTTTTCTTTTCTTTTCTTTTCTTTTCTTTTCTTTTCTTTTCTTTTCTTTTCTTTTCTGGAAACATTTTTATTGTTTGAACAACAAAAACAGAATAACATGATAAATACAATAATACAAAGAAATACAGAAATAGTCCCCATATCCAATAACTAATAGTCCACTTATCCTCACGGGTCTCTCCACAGTGTGCCATGGGTGACCAAAACAAGTGCTATATTCGAAGAATTTCAAGCCTGCTGCAAAAAGCCATACCAATTACCTGTAAAGTCATCCTCCTTAGTGTTTGCACTTTGTTAATTTCCCTAAGAAATCAACATGCCTCATATAACTACGCCATTCCCAGTGGCGTAGCGTGGGGGTGCAGGGGGGCCGGCCGCACCGGGCGCAACATCTGGGGGTTAGGGGGCGCAAATCCACGGGCTAGGGGACACAAATCCACGGGCTAGGGGGCGCAAATTACTTGCCTTGCCCCGGGTGCTGACAACCCACGCTACGCCACTGGCCATTCCATTATACTTCCTCCCTTATACCACCAGTTATTTGCCATCACCAGGATAAACATAATTTTTTTTTTATATGGAGGATCTTGTTTCTGACCATCATATATATTCAGCAGTGCCAGATATAGCTTTGCTTCTCCCCCCCCCCAAGCATTTTAGCTCATTCCTCCAATATCTGTTCTCTAGAGTTTCCATTCTGCCACAACTGCAAGGTGTTGCTGGTTCATAACTGAACTAGGTCTCTTCAGCAGTTGGAGGTGCTGATATGAAAATTTAGACCTGCAAAATGGAACCACAGTGTAGAAATGATAGAAGCAGGGATATACTTCTGCATTTCCTTGTCCATTTCCCTCTGGACTGTAGATGACAATGCTGTGATTCTAGCATCCTTTTGCAAGAAGGTGGGATGCGTGGGTGGGGAGCTGAGAATGTGTTTTGAGGTGCTTGGATCTGGCATGTGCCAACTATGCAGGAGAGGAGGTAGAAACTGTTTGAAGCAGTGGGGACTTGCAACAGGTGTGGGACCCAGACAGGGCAAGCTGCACGAATGCTGGATAAGTAATCTGTACCAGCCTCAGTACATCTGTTTGTGTCTGCATAGCTGGACATTCAGAATTCTCCTTCCCTTCTCTCATAGCAACTATCTGGGATCAAGGTACAGTTGCTGCTCAGACAAGGTCATGCTGTGTTTTGATGATACTGAACTGCTGGTTGTGTTTGCTTTTTCAGCCCAAACCTGTTGAAGTTCAAGTGATAAGTCACCCTATGCAGCGCTATGCAGTCTGGTTTGGAGGATCAATGCTTGCATCAACAGTATGTCTCTTATGAAAACACTTTGTTATAGAATAACATTACTGGAAAATAATTGGAGGCCATCTCCTCCAATCCCATGCACGGTGGCATAATTCTCCTTAGATAAAGGAGAATTATTAGAAGATTAACTTTCGTTTGGTGTTCTTTCCATTGCTGGGTATTCTTTTATTTTGCATTATCATATGGAGCTCTACTGTCTCCTGTTTCAGGGGTAGCCAACATGGTTTCCTTCAGATATTGTTTGACTTCCAAGTCCCATCAGCTCTAGCCAGCATGACCAATAGACAAGGGTTGTGGGAGTTTTACTCCAAAAATGTCGGGAGGGCACCACTTTTTATTTTCTGTTTTGTTCAATTTTGCAGGACAGATCTGAAATTTTACATTCATATTTACTCATTATGGCATAATTTGTGGTGAATTGTAGGAAGGTATGCCTTGATCTCTCTTGAATTGTATTGTATTGTTAAGTAATGTGGGCTGTTGAGGGTAGCAGTGCATTTTGGAGTGTATGTGTATGTGTATGCCTGAAACCGAGACAATTGGCCACTGTTGTTTCCGAAGTCCAATCTCTCTGCTACTATCACTGCTTCCAATCCAACATCCAAGAGGGGAATTAGATTGATTGACCTTATTTTGCACTTATTTTACTTATTTTGCACAGACTTTTAGAAGACATCTGAAGGTAGCCCTGTTTAGGGAAGCTTTTAATGTTTGATGTATTACAGTATTGTAATATTTTTTTTGGAAGCTGCCCAGAGTGGCTGGGGAAGCCCAGCCAGATGGGCGGGGTATGAATAATAAATTATTATTATTATTATTATTATTATTATTATTATTATTATTATTATTATTATTATTATTATTTTATTATTATTATTATTATTATTATTATTATTATTATTATTATTATTATTACCACACTTGTTTCATACTTGCTTTGTCGTATGCTTTGTTATTAATCTTGGTTTGTTTGCTTCTCCATATGCAGCTCATTTTCTCTGTTTTCTCAGTCAGAGTTCTTTGAAGTATGTCACACCAAGAAAGATTATGAGGAATACGGTCCTGGTATTTGCCGCCACAATCCTGTCTTTGGAGTTATGTCTTAATTCTCGTCATGTGGTGGTGCTTGCTCTTGTGTCTAATGGAGATCCTTTTGCTGGCGAGGAGAAGAAAGCACTTTGTGTAAATATCAGAACACAAGTGTGGATGTTCGCTTGCCTTGGGGAGGAAGACTTCAGTCCTACCGTGTGCAGTGGAATCATGCATTGCAATGAAATGGACAACCCAGAACCTTTTGAACAAAAGTCACACGTATGCTGATGATTTGAGACTCTCCTCAGCATTAGCTTCTAGACGTAAGGGGCAGCTCCTGTTTGAAGATAGTGGAAACAGGAATTGCAGGGATAAACAGAGGCCAAGAACAAAAAAGCCAAAATTGCTTTAAAACTTCTGGAACAGGGAAGATTGCTCAAAAGTTTTCTCCATTGATCTCAGCCCTGCAGCCCAATATGTAAGGAGGAGATTTTATGCTTGAAAATTACCCCTTCAATTTCAGTGGGTCCTCTTGAGACTTCATGGTCTTCCCTGAACAGATGAGATTGTAAAATGGGGCCTTAGTTTGCAGAAAAATTAAAAGTACTGTAACCTTGCAATACAAATGTTTTATTTTGGAGAATTTTGTATTTTACGACAATTATCGGGTGGGTTTTCTGAGTGAGCACAAAGAACTAGCGATGCATGAGGATTGTGGGAATGATGCCAACTTTCTGGTTGAGGCATAGAGTGGAATGCCTTGGTGAAGCAAGAAGGCAACCCAGTGGGGCTCTCTCTGAGTATGTGTGTTTTTGAAAATGGTACTGCTTTTTATGTGAGTGAGATGAATTTTTAAGCCTCCGAAAGTAATGTATGACATTTATTACTGCTATTTATTGAATTCGTGTTTTCTTTTTTTTAATTTGGGGACTAGTGAGTAGTAGTTGGCTACTGAACAAATAAAAGCTGTGAACATGTTCACACAGATGACTGTTCTCGTGGTTAAATTGCTTCCTGTTGACGGTTCCGTTTCTGGGAAATTCCACATTTGCTCAAGAATGGGCTAGTTTGTCCCTATACGTTTGGGAAAGAGCATGCCCGGGGGTCACAGATATAAGCTTTATGAGTATAAATAGATCAGTCCTACTGATAATCTCTCGTGTACCAACAGTAGCAGTAGAAGAATGTAGACGATTTGGTTTGTTGGTGCTTCTATATTAAAGTAAATACATAACCTCAGGTTGGCACTTTGACAGTGGGTTGTAAGCAGTAGCGGAAAGCATATTCCACTCATGCAAGGAGCCCCCCCCCCACAATTTTTGCTGGTCCCTCCTACCCACTTAATTGCCACACCCACTGGATATGGCAAAAAGGTCTGCAGTAGGTACAGGGATCAGGGAAAATTGGGTTGCGTGGGCAGAAGGAACCATTGAGTGCAAATGGCTGTAAATAAGCCTGCCCTCCCCACTGCCTTTTATTGTATATTTATGCACAAATGTGGGAATTATGCGAAAGGTGGTAAACCTCCAGAGCTCCTCCTTGGGTCTTTCTCTGGTCATATGCAAGAAACAGTGAAATAATACTTGTATAATTCCCATAACAAATGTTTTCTTCATAAAACATGGGCTGAAGACATTCAGCGACAACCATAAGAATTCAGGAAAAGTTATGAAGTCCAAGTTGTTGGAGCTTTGAAATCCTGTCCTATGTTAGAAGAGATTACCTGCATTTGCCGGTCAAATCTCAGGTGAATTGGTGTCCTTGGTTAACACATCCAACGCATATATTCTTGATGAGATCCTGACTTCATTGCACTTAGTTCCCATGGAAATCAATGTAGAAAGTTGCATTGATTTCAGTAGGCACTAAGTGCAACCAACTCGGGTCAGGATCTAACCCATTGTGTCTAACGTACAATCCTAAAGAATGCAAACTCCTGAACACCAAATAGTTTATTGCCAACAAATTTGAGCTGGATTTTTTTTTTAAAAAATTGTTAATTAGAGGTGGTTGGCTTTCCATCCCACCAGCCTATCCATTGGGTTGTCTCACTAGTAAATGTCTTGGGTTTCCTTGTTATAAATCTGAAGAACATTGTGCATATGTCTCACCATGGAACTTTCAATTAAATACAATTAGCAAAGCCTTGACGTGACTTGAAGTGCTGATCTTCCTGTAAATAATTCATTCTTTATGATCATGCTGTTCTCTCTCATCTGGAAAAAAAACACAGTTCTGCCAAACGAGTGTCTGAAGATGCAAGAGCGAAAAGCTTACTCAAAACCACTAGGGAAAGGGATGGAAGCAGGAATGTATAATCTTCTGCTTAATTGAAAAGCATTACATAATGTCGGAGTTGCTGAAGTAATACAGTCTGGTACGCCTGTGACCAGTGATGTCGATTTTTCTTTTTGAACAGAATTTGTTTTAATGCATTTTTGTTACGGGCTTTGTGGAAGGGCAAGGGAAGGTTAGAGGAGTTTTGTGGGAGCAAAGCGAAGCAGTCAGAAACTTCAAAAAACACTTTGATACTCTTGTAGCACGGTCTGGGAAAGGTAGACTGCATAAAAATCAACAATCTACATGTACATTTGATTGAAAATATATTTTCAATAGGTAGTAAAAGCTTGACACCAAACTGGAAAGAAGTAATCAGCAATAGTCTGGTCAAGGTGGAGTTCTGTACTGTTTTTAACACTTGATTGGGAGCCGCCCAGAGTGGCTGGGGAAACTCAGCCAGATGGGCAGGGTATAAATACATTAATAAATAATAAATTATTTATTTAATAAATTATTATTAAATAATTTATTATTAAATAATTTATTATTATTAAATAATTTATTATTATTATTTATTGTAATAAATTATTATTATTATTAAGTATTGGTATCTTCATTAGTGAGCCTGCTGAGGGGAAGGGATATTAGCAAATTAGCTGGTGACACAAAACTGAGGAAGACTGCAAACATTTTAGATAGCTTAAAATAATCTTCAGTAGAATACCTAAAAAAGCACAACTCTGAAAAATGAACCAAATGAAAAATACAGGATGTGGAGATAACAGGTAAAGAAGAGTCATTCTAAAAGGATACTAGGTGTATGACACAAAGACCAGCAGTGCTTTTCAGTTGTATTAACAGTATAGCATTATTGCCAAGCTAGAAAGTAGGATCATTTAGCAGAGCTTCAAAATCCAAAAATCAGTACTGTACTTTGATTTTTTTCCTAGATTTCAAGTTTGTGCAAACTTGCAGTTCTGCTCTTCGGTACTTAAAGCAAGGTGGAATCCACACACACATAAAAACCATTCTGAAAATGCTTTTTCATTTTTTTTAAAAAAACAACATTGAATTTTCCATAAGGCTCCCCATCGGAATTTAGTGTCACATTGTATATTGCACTTAAAACACACTTAAAACATTTTATTTGTAGCTGTATAGCTGAGTCCCATGAGTGTAACCGAATTGCAGTAATATATATATATCACGGTTTATTTTCCCCTCCATAAAAGGTGTATTTCCGTGGAAATTGCTTGCAGAGTCTATTGTGACCGGATGGGGAATTGGCAGGAATCTGAAGAGAGCATAGAAGTTGTCCTGCAGTCTCTATTTCAGCCAGCATTTATGGGAAATCACCTAAAGATACCTGGACAATCATAAGGCAAAATGTATGAAGGTGTGCTGGGCTTTAAGGATCCATTGGGAATATTATCCTTCTGAGCCAGAAAAGGGAGGATAAAGATAGACACTGAAATAGTGTACACATACTGTTCGTGCGCCAGTTGTTGTCTTCCACTTTTGAATATATATGTGCTCCCCTGTAGTCCCAGACAAAACCCAGTAGCCCAGTCCAGTGGTACCTCAGGTTACATACGCTTCAGGTTACATACGCTTCAGGTTACAGACTCCACTAAGCCAGAAATAGTACCTTGGGTTAAGAACTTTGCCTCAGGATGAGAACAGAAATCGTGCTCCGGTGGCGCAGTGGCAGCGGGAGGCCCCATTAGCTAAAGTGGTGCTTCAGGTTAAGAACAGTTTCAGGTTAAGAACGGACCTCCGGAACGAATTAAGTACTTAACCTGAGGTACCACTGTATACTGTTTCCAGTTGCGGTCAGCCAAAATACCTCTTCATGCCCCTACAAATAGGGTATGAAGGCAAAAGCCCTTCTCCATGGTATGCCCCCAGCTTCTCTTATACAGAGTTATGGTGCCTCTGGCTATGGAAGCCCCATTCCAATGCATCTTACAAGCAGTACCACGCTAGCCATGCCTGCAGAAATAACAATATTACAAGAGGGGGAACGCGTCCATTTCCAGCGCCAGCTTTGCGCTAGCACAAAGCATGTCCCACCCACTGCAGCTTCCCATGCCCACCACCCAAAAACACTTATTGAGTTTTGGGGACCATTTGGACTATTGCACGAAGGGCTGCAGCATGTAAGCGGGGATCGGAGAAAAATAATCTTGCCATGCAAACTCCTATTGATAGCAATGGGAGGGGGGATTCCACTCCCCCCTTTTAAAAAAGTGAATAAAACTTTATTTAGAATTCAACAATAACAGAGAGAGAGAAAAAACCACGGTGGTTGCTAAATCAGATCATGGCAGTCAACCAGTTTAAACATTTTATAGATACTACTAAAGAAATTACATAGCATCACTTTTAATTTACTAAGGTTTTCATAATACACGTTTATCTCTTTATCTTTTTCATAGCATATCGAAAACAGAAAGACCAAGAAAGGAAACACAAAAAGAAAGAAAGAAAAGGAAGAAAAGGAAGAAGAAGGGGGGGGGTGGAGGTAAGGGAAAACAGAAAAAGGGAGGGGGAAAGAGAGAAAAATAAAAATAAAAATAAAGCAAAACAAACATATTTGACTTTTGATTAGACTCATTATATTATTATTTCTACAGTTTTTTCACACACAGTTCCAAATTATTGTATTCCTTTCTTTGTTTTCATCATATGTCCAGAAAAACAAATGGCAGCTACAGAGGAGCAATTTTAATCAGGACTGTATCAGGGAGGAAAGGGTTAACCCCCGATAATTATTGACTGCCATCCTCAGTGGTTGCTGTTTGCAATTTATAAAAAGAGACCAGCAGCACCCATGCTATAGGCAAATACACATTTTGTCTAGTTTGGCTGTCATACATTCTTTTTATCAGGCAACTACTTGCCTTTGCTGCCCGCTCCGCTTGGTGCCTTGGACTATGCTGAGACCCCTCCACCCCCATTTATCCTGTGGTATCGCCCGCAACACATCAAATGCTAGTGGCAATTAAAGGATTAGGGACAGGCTATAATTGCAGCCCTGTGGAATAAGTTCTTAAATGGGTTTGGTGCTGCCTATACTGTAATTATTCTGCCCGTGCCCTGATGAGCTAGGATTAATTGTGTGGGGCTTGCAAATGGTTCACATTCAACACGCAGTTCACCGCTAAGCAGTTTGCGTTTCAGTGGCGATAAGGAGGTGCCCTGTGCTTTTCCCCAAGAAAGGCGGCTTTTAATCAGAAGGACATTAGGTTGACCCTGGCTGCCCACAGTGCCGAACTGCCTCTCAGAGTCAGATTCAAATAATAATACGTTATAAAATTATGACCTACTAAAGCTGTCTTTAAAAAATATTCCGTGCTTTGATCTTTTAAAGGCTTCTTAAGAATGCATCAACATTGATACTAGTCATTAGGCTAATTACAATATTTTGACTTTTGCCAGTCAAACTGAACATAGAGGAAGCTGCCTTCCCAGACCATTGGCCTGTCTGACAGAATACCGGCCGGTCTGCTTTGAATAGCAGCTAACTCTCCAGAGAAATGAATTTTGTTAACCCAATACACTTCTTAAAAAAGGCCTTTTACAGGCGGTTTCTCTTTTTAACTTGGGATTGTATGCCTCAAGCACATATGTTCCATGATTGAGCTGTGCCTTCTCGTTCGAGGTTTTAGAGGAGAGGTTTGGAGGGTATGTGTCTTACTATCCAGCACCATCTGTTCTGACAATGCATGGACAGGGAGCTCCAGGTGGAAGAGAGGGGCTGCCTCACCTCAGCTGAATTTCCCTGCTAAACGGTGTTATAATGGAGCCAGCAGTGCCATTACTGTCTCAATGGTGCAGGGAACTTCCATAATGAACAGCTGCATAAGGTTGTGTAGCGCTGCTGGGTTTCTGTTAGTTGACTGGTGTGGAGCAGTTAAAGAGTTCTGTTAAAAATAAAGGTAGATCCTACATCCCTGTCCAGATTTCAGAGTACATATGGTACCTATTCATTCACCGAATGAATGAATGAATGAATGTCAACTTAAGCTCCAGACACAGGTCTGCTATGAGATATTTTACAGTAGCTACAAACAGACAGTGATATGATAAAACAGGTGAAAACTTTTAATGGCACTTTTTTAAAAAAAATCCTTAGATTTTGTATGTGTGTAATAAGTGTGTGATGGATTTAATGGGTAGGAGAGGATATATTAATTGCAATTTATCCCTCCAGATGCCCACATGTGTGGGTAGAATAAAGTTTCAAAATCCCATCCTTGGCAGCAAAAGTTAAAGCATAGGAATTAGACTTGTTTTGAGCAAGTCCAGCTCGGTAGTAAACTGGCTCTCCCTTTCATATTCTGCTTGGCAACAGCTTGGGAAGTAAGCTTAAAAATATAATTTACTTATTATCTTGCACTGGTTCATAGCAATGGCAGCAGCGAAAACCATGCAGGCAAAACATATTTACCATATAACCAGCTTCAAGCTGGAGCAAGCGGAGGCAGGTCTGTATCCAACCCTGGTCACAGGAAGGGAAAGAGAGGAACACACAATATGCTTCTTCCTCTCCAGGAGAGAAGGGGAAATGACATCATACAGAGCCCACTCTACCAATGGCATTTCTATGGTCTGAGTATTTGCCTCTCAGCAATACAGCTCTGTGGTATTCGCCCCTTCTCATGATAACTAGCAAGAATATGCACTTGTTCGGTTTGGCTGCTAATCTCCCGCAATAAGATTGTACAGTTTTTGATAACTGATGCATAACAAATCCTAATTGATTAAACTTTATACTGGCATTAGATCTGAGAAGCCTGTTGCAGGGAAACTAGGGCAAATGTGTGCGAAGGAGCTGCCACCTAGGCTAGAAAGAGAGGCTGTAGCTGTCCCTTTAGTACATCTTAGTAATCCCGTTTCCCTTAGCTGTGCCCAATTCTGTTGTGCTTGGCTGTCCTTGTGTGAAATTGTTTTATGTACACCTTTGGAGACGCAACACGGTGCTCTACATTTCTTCCCCCCAAATCCCCATGTTTATTTTAATTTCAAACAAAATCGCCTCTTGGTTAGCAAAGTGTCACTTAAGATGAAGCTGACTTAGTCATGCTAATAATTGCCCAGTGAACTTTGCTGAGCAGCTTTGGAAAGGTGGGTGTCTTCTTAGCCAGCGGTCTCAGCATGACCCCCGTCAAGAAGGCCCACACTATGACCTTGTTCACCCCATACATTTAAAGTACTATGATGCCACTTTAAATACCCCTGGCTTCCTTCAAAGAATTCTGGGAACTGTAGTTTGTTCAGGGCGCTGCTAGCTGCCCGGAGACCCCTGTTCCCTTCACAGAGCTACAATTCTCAGAGTGGTTCAACAATAAATCCCTCTCCCCAGGGCACTTCGGGAATTGTAGCTTGGGGAGGCAAATACCGGTAGTTTCCTAATAGCTCTCTGCATCAGTAACAAACCACAGCAAACAGAATTCTTGGGGGAAGTGGTATTGTAGTGCTTTAAATGTGGCCTAGGTGAAGAATTGATGCTTTTGAATTATGGTGCTGGAGGAGACTCTTGAGAGTCCCGTGACCTGCAAGAGGATCAAACCTATCCATTCTGAAGGAAATCAGCCCTGAGTGCTCACTGGAAGGACAGATTGTGAAGCTGAGGCTCCAATACTTTGGCCACCTCATGAGAAGAGAAGATTCCCTGGAAAAGACCCTGATGTTGGGAAAGATGGAGGGCACAAGGAGAAGGGGACGACAGAGGACGAAATGGTGGGACAGTGTTCTCAAAGCTATCAACATGAGTTTGACCAAACTGCGGGAGGCAGTGGAAGACAGGAGTGCGTGGCATGCTCTGGTCCATGGGGTCATGAAGAGTTAGACACGACTGAATGACTAAACAACAACAAGGTGTAACATTATAGATAGAATTGCCTGTATCATGTCAAATCCACCCCCTTCCCCCTGCCGTTTCTAAATAAGAGTTGCAGTAGTGGGACTGTGGCCTGTGGGGATGGGTGGTTTAATCCTTTCCTGCACTGTGATCCCAATTAAAATCTGCCTGCTGCTGCTATTAGCCTTGAGGTGGAGAAAGCTTTCATTAGGCAGACAAGCAAAAACAAATTGCTTATATGGGAGATTATTGAGACTGATGAGGGCAGACCCAAAGCATACATTTAAAGAATGTTCAATGCATATTTAAAGTCTGTGACTTCCCTCAAAGAATCCTGGGCACTGTAGTTTATTGACGGGTCTGGGAACTGTAGCTCTGTGAGGGGAAAACTATAGTCCTTAGGATTCTTTGTGGAAGCAAGGTGCTTTTAAAGTATGTTGGGTGTGTTTTAAATGTATGGTGTGGGTCTGCTCTGGTTCACACATGCAGTCTTCGCTTGATGACTGCAGCATCTGGTAATGGCTTTGCATGTGTGAATGGGCCGTCAGTGTTCATCTTCAGTGGGCGAGGGGAACATCAAGATTGCAGGCCAAATGTGGTCCTCAACCGTAGGTCACACTTCTTGCCGGCCCTGCTTCAAACCTTCCTTCAGTGCTTTTGCTTGGCTAGGATATATCCTTGGGATCTGGGACAATGCCTCCTGCTCTCTCAAATGAAGAGGGATAAAGGTAAAGGTAAAGGGACCCCTGACCATACGGAGACGCCATTTACCTTCCCGCTGGAGCGGTACCTACTTATCTGCTTGTACTTTGACGTGCTTTCGAACTGCTAGGTGGGCAGGAGCAGGGACCGAGCAACAGGAGCTCATCCCATTGCGGGGATTCGAACCGCCGACCTTCTGATCAGCAAGTCCTAGGCTCTGTGGTTTAACCCACAGCGCCATCCATGTCCCTTAATGAAGAGGGATAGGTGTTTAGAAATGTCTGACTTCTGTATGACTGGAATGCAACTGAATCCACAATGGTAAGGCTCACATCTGTTGGCCTGATGACTTTTGCCCTCTGGCTGTGCAGCCCTCAGAAATTTCCTTGCACGTTTCTCCATCCCTTATCTATGCAGAGTCTTTTATTTTCTTGCCTTACAGTTTTGATTTTCAACGATTGGCTCAGGTCTTAAGAGCAAACAAGCCACTGACAGGAGGATAGGAGGAGGACAAAGAAACTTTCTGAACTCTCTCATGCACCAAAGACCTGGAGCCTTTGGGCCAAGGGAGGTTACCATTTGTAAAGTCCACGTGTCATGGACCTGGCAGGGCTCTGATGAGTGATTGATGGAGGCCGACCCAGGAGAGAAGGCCAGTGATTTAATGGGGTTTGGTGCCCCCCGCGAGGCACTAGCCAGGGTGAGGGAAAGGGTCTGAGCACTCAGAGATGGAGGAGGGGGCGCAGGATGCGTCAAAAGCGGAGGAAAAGGCTTTTCAGGTGAGGGGCAGGTCAGTTGAATCCACACTGTCCCCTGCCCTGCTGCCTCCAAGATCCAGGAGGGGTCTGAAGAGGGAAATGCAATGACGACGTCCATGTAGGAGATGTCTCAGGTTGAATGCATGTAGATGCTAGAAAAGTGTGTGTGTGTGTTAGTGTGTGTGTGTGTACCCTGTGCACCTGAGGAGCTGCTGCATATGTGTGCTTTTGTCAATGAAGAATTAACTATCGGCCGTTTGCCTTCCTTGGCTGAGTGTGTTGTGCACGACAACATGTCCCTGAGAACTTTCTTCCAAAAAAAGCTCCCTCCACGTCCCTCATTCTCTGTGGGGTGGATGTGTGAAATAACACGCAAACCCACAGTTTCATGGTGATAAAAGAAGAGTGATGGCAGTGGGCACATGCGTGTTTGAGCAGAATGAGCACGCAGGGCCCCAGGAAGCCAGAAATCCATTTCCACAATGGCCCTATTCATAAATTTTAATTAGAAATAGAAATGGGGGTCTTTCTTCTCCTGCGTTTGTGTACATCCCAAGCCACAGGAAACCAATTAACTTTCTTATTGCATCTATACATTACTTCTTATAGAGGGTGAAAGTGATAGAAGATGATTTTCTGTATTAATGGCTGCCTTTTGGCCTTAATAGAAAATCGGTTAGTTGCAGTTGATGAGACTATTAGGAAGCCTATATGAAAGTGAAGCTTTTATCTTCCCAAGCACGAAGGGGGTGCTAGGCCATTATGGTCTTCAAAAATGCTTTTTGCGCTGTGCATATGATTCCTCAGCAAGCCTTAGATCCCGATAACAATGCACATTAATTAAAATGTAGATGAATGAAACGTCTTTGCAATTAATCTCCAAAATCCAACTGCACTGTGATGCAACAGATCTTTCAAGTCTCTCTTTCGGCACCAGCGAGCTTTTCTGCGGGGTTTGGCTTTTAGAGAAGAGGCGTATAAAAATTCAAAGCCCAGTGTGAATTGATGTCTTGTGGGTGGACTTCCCAGCTGCTTTCATAGAATCATATAGACTTGTAGAACTGGAAGGGACCCCAACTTCGCTGGAAGTTTTAAGCAGAGGTTGGGTGGCCATCTGTCATAAATGCTTTTGTTTCAGGAATTTATGTATAAGTTTGGAGGGGGGGTTGCCCCTCCAGCCGATATCATGCACATACAGCCCACTACCAAAATCAGCAAAATCACTTTTGTGACTTTTGTGATTTGTCCCCACAAAACACTTCATCACAGTTTCTTCCTATCTATTCAAAGGGCCTCTGCTGCACAATACCAAATGTAACAATTCACTGATAAATGTATCTATGTACTGTCTCATTACATATGTACTGGCTCACTATAAGGACGCGGGTGGCGCTGTGGGTTAAACCACAAAGCCTAGGACTTGCCTATCAGAAGGTCGGTGGTTCGAATCCCCGCGACAGGGTGAGCTCCTGTTGCTCAGTCCCTGCTCCTGCCAACCTAGCAGTTTGGAAGCACATCAAAGTGCAAGTAGATAAATAGGTACCACTCTGGCGGGAAGATAAACGGCGTTTCCATGTGCTGCTCTGGTTCGCCAGAAGTGGCTTAGACATGCTGGCCACATGACTTAGAAGCTGTATGCTGGCTCCCTTGGCCAATAAAGCGAGATGAGCGCCGCAATCCCAGAGTCGGTCACGACTGGACCTAATGGTCAGGGGTCCCTTTACCTTTACTGGCTCACTGGGAAAACTTCAGAAATTAATATAGACATGTGAGCTCAGCTACTCAGCAGCCCCTCTGCATGAGTGATAATTCCTGGCATCCTGATACCTGAGTGCCAGACAGGTAGCCATTCCAGAAATAACAAACCCAGATGAAGACAAAAGGGTGTGATTAACTTGGCTGGGAAACAGGGAAATGTACGGTAAATATCTCTTTTGTTACACTTGATGGGTGTTTGGTGGAGGGCAAGGGGAACCACGGGGCAGGATCCAGGATGCTCAGATTAGTGCCACCAGAACTTCCCTTTCATGATGTAACCATGATGTATTAGTGATGTAGTTTGGGGGGTGTAGCATGGGGATTAGGAACTAATAAAAGTTTGGGTTCTCTTTTGTTTGGGGCTTTCATCTTGTTTCACTTTGTGGCAGGTGAGAGTCCTGTCGTGACAGTCTTCAATAAAGACCAAGCCTACTGGCTGCTGTTTTGCTCTGGTATTCCTGGCTGGTGTCCTTGTTTTTTGTCCAAGGGAGCCCTCAGATTTCTCCGTTAACACTTTAATGGAGATTCCTGTATTGCAGGGGGTGGAACTAGACGACCCACAGGAGACTTTTCCAACTCTGCAGTTTTCTGATTATACAATTCTTTGAAAAGATACCTTCCTCAGCTGAGGTGTTACAGAATGCTTATAAGGATTTCAACGGTTGAAAACTTAGATTATCAGCACTTTAGAGCTGGGGGTTTGGATGAATTCAGTGGTGATAAGGAAAGAGACAGCACTGTCCTAGTGATCGTTGCCTTATTCATGTGTGTTTTTGTGTGAGAGACAGATAGGCAGAGATAGAGGTGTTTGTGTGTGTGTTTGTGTGAATGGGGTGTGTGAATGAGAACATTATTTGGGTGAGAAGTGAATAGGAGATAGACAAAAGAGTTATTACAAATGAAAATTCATTTAAAATTTGTGTGGGTCTCCAGTCATATTTTAGTTTATTCTTCCAGGACTAACAGCTCCTGCAAAAAAGCAATGCCTTAATAACGAAGAGTGGGGCTTCGTCTGGAAAATAGGCTCTGAGCAGAGTGCCCTTAACGAGCAGAGTTTCAAATTAAACTTTGAGGCTCAATGCCCCTGTGAAGCATTATTTCTGGGTTGGTGTTCGATGGATCTTTATTTAACAGAAAGCACTTTAGAGGGAGCTCTTTCATTGTGCAAAAGACATATTGAGTCCAGCACTGCAAAAAAAAAAAAAAAAAAAAGAGGGGGGAGGAGAGGCGAGAGAAGACTCAAATAGCATCTGTAACATTGCTGGCTTCCAAAACTGCAGCCAACATGCATGTTTATGGGAGATTGTTGTGGAATCTGCGGTGTGGCTGTCTGGAGGTTTCCCCACAGTGTTCACTAAGGATGTTTTTAAAATCTGTCAATTTTTATTCTCTCAGTTTTTAAGTTTGCCAATTTTAAATCCAGTTCTCCACATTTCTTCAGTAATTTGTGAATTATTTACTTATGGAAATTCCGCATTTTGATGTGAATTTCTCTTCGTATAACACATTTCTGTTATCCCCCCCCAATCTATTCATTGTTGTTCTGCACATTTCCCCCCTAAGAGATGCATTTTTGTAACCTTAGGATTTGTAGTTTGGTGAGAGTGCCAAGATGTTTTCCACGAGGCATTCCTCAGCTCCAGAGTAGAACTATAGATCCCAAGGATCTCTGGAGAAAATGGAATGACTGTATAAGAAATGGGAGTGGAGCTCAATCGTGGAACACAAGTTGTCCTAGGTTTAATCTTGGGCATCTCCAGTTAAAAGAAGACCAGATAGCAGATGGTAGAAAATACCTCTGCCTGAGATGTTGGAGAGCTGTGCCAGTCAGGAGTATACAGTTCTAGGCTTGATGGACAAATCAAGGTACAGTGGTGCCCTGCAAGACGAATGCCTCGCAAGACGGAAAACCCGCTAGACGAAAGGGTTTTCCATTTTTGAGCTGCTTCGCAAGACGAATTTCCCTATGGGCTTGCTTCGCAAGACGAAAATGTCTTACGAGTGTTCCGATTTCCCCCCCCCGCTTTCCCCCTTTTTCTAAGCCGCTAAGCTGCTAATAGCCTTTTAGCCGCTAAGCCGCTAAGCCTTTAATAGCCGCTAATCCGCTAAACTGCTAATAGCACTAATCCGCTAATAGGGTTGCTTCGCAAGACGAAAAAACCGCTAGACGAAGAGACTCGCGGAACGGATTATTTTCGTCTTGCGAGGCACCACTGTATTGTGTTCATGAGCGTGTGATGCACATATGCTGCAGAGCATTTGCTGGGCACATAACTTTAATCCAGAGTGCTTGGATGGGAGGCTACCCACTACCCTACGTATAACATTTTCAGTGGTATTCTAAAAAGGTAAAAAAAGGTGGATACACACCATACATTTAAAGCACATTACTTCCCCTGAGAAGATCAAACCTACCCATTCTTAAGGAAATCAGCCCTGAGTGCTCACTGGAAGGACAGATCCTGAAGCTGAGGCTCCAATACTTTGGCCACCTCATGAGAAGAGAAGACTCCCTGGAAAAGACCCTGATGCTGGGAAAGACAAGGAGAAGGGAACGACAGAGGACGAGATGGCTGGACAGTGTTCTCGAAGCTACCAGCATGAGTTTGGCCAAACTGTGGGAGGCAGTGGAAGACAGAAGTGCCTGGCGTGCTCTAGTCCATGGGGTCACAAAGAGTCGGACACGACTAAATGACTAAACAACAACAACTTCCCCTAAAGAATCCTAGGAACTGTATTTGTTAAGGGTGCTGGGAATTGTAGCACTTTGGGGAGAAATACAGCTCCTGGGATTCTTTGAGGGAAGTCATATGCTTTAAATGTGCGGTGAATGTGCTTTAAATGTATTGTGTAGATGCGCCCAAAGTATAAATGGAATAGATACAGTTATACTCCGAGCAGATCCACACTTATACATGGAGGAGTATGTATTTGAGAGAGCGAGTGAGAGAGAGAATGAGACTGAATGGGTCTTGCTTGGCTCATAGTCTGGTTCTGAGTGGCTAATGTGATATGAAATTTGGAAGATGAATTCTTTACATTGTGTGTGTGTGTGTGTGTGTGTGTGTGTGTGTGTGTAAAATCTTTAGGTCTTGGTGATTCATAAATCTTGATCTTGGCCTACATTGCATGACAAGGTCTGTGATACATCAGGGCAACTTTTCAAAGTCCATATACAAAGTGCTTCATTGAAATTTATTTTATTTTTTTTGCTGGCAAAAATATGGAGAAATGAAAACCCTGGCGACACTTTGACATGAAAGTCATTTTAAGCTTTGTAATTTTGCTGACATGGCATGTTTGGTTAGAGTAACCGCTGCAAAGCTCAGGCAATATATTTCGGTGGCTGTGCTATACCTGACAAGATTGAACACATTCCTGCCAGCTAGATTTTTCCAATAAAGATTTCATTGTCCCTTCCCTATGTGGAAAGTGATAAGTGACCCTGATATTTCAAATTTTATCGATAAAAAAATAGTTCTGGATGGATTATTCCTGGTTGATTCTTAATGAAGTGTCATTTTACGGGATGTCAGTAAGTCCTGAAATTGAGAGGAGCTATATATTAAGCAGAAGGCAATTCTGACACACTGCAAGGGATACTGAGTACAAAGGGATTGAATCCACTCTCCCCTCAAGTACATAAATCATTCCCTTACAAATAAATACATGGAGAAAGGAACATTGATTGTCTGTTGGCCCAAATTCATGGCCGTAACTCAAATTACTGCTTGCTGAACCAAGTATGTTGCTCAATGAATCCATCATAGGCTACTACGTCTTGAAAGTGATTGGATGCTCTGGACTTCCACCAGTGGACCTGAATTCTAATTCTCAGCTTTCGCTGTGCATCAGATTTCTATTCCACTTTGCTCCAAGGAGCTCAAGGCAGTGAAAGTAGGGTCAGATAAGATTATCCAGCAACACTCTTTTCCTAAACAACAGTTTATATATTGTCTTTCAGGATTCCTCTCTAGGTGGCTTACTAGTAGGGAATGTGCCAAACTGTCCATGGTGATTTCCCCCAGTTCCTCATTTTTCAAATCGTAAATTCAGTTCTCCACATTTCCACACGAACCTGCAATTTTTCAAAAAAGTCCTCCTGAAAGTTCATAAGCACTTTAGTGCGAATTTTGTCTAATTTGCGCATTTTTGCAAAGCACTTTCCCCAAATGCCATGCATTTTTTTGTATGCAATTGTCATGAATATAGTCTCATTATATGCACATTCTAGGAAACTCAATGAGGCTAGAATGAAAGAACAGAAGGAAGGGGCAGGAACTGGCAACAGCAGGGAATAAACCACATTGCTGTTGCAACGGAACCAGGGCAAAATGCTGGACTTCATATTGGGATTGTCTCCAGGTGTGGCACATTTCCTGATCTGGGCACATCTGCCAGGCCACACCCAACTCCCCCAAGACAAACACAGCAAGGGCCTGGTTCTGCAACTCCTCACTGCGTTCAGGGCCTGGCCCCTGCAAATACTCATGGTGCTCCTTACAGCCGGCTCCTCTTCCTTCTCCTCTCCACAGCTAGCAAGACACCCTTTTCTACAGAAAGACTCTGCCTCTGTGTCCGCCCTTCCCCTGGTGCCTCATTGGCTGGCTGTGGAGCTGAACTGCTTCTCTCTGAGGCATCACTGACACCTGCTGGCTTTTCTCATTGACTTTGTGGGTGCCCTGCTCCCACAATTATATTATTGTGGGTGCCCAGGCACTCATAGCCCCCTGGAGGAGGCTCCTAGGAGACACATAAAAAAGAAAAAGTTTCAGGAAAACGTGCTGTAAACTTTGTATGACAAATCGGGTTGGCAAAAATGGAACTCCACAGTGCCATCTGGTGTTACAGTGTTATAATGCGTATACAATGGATTTTCTTTACCAGTCTTGCTGAGTCCTTGGTCTCATCCATTCAATCCTCCAGAGCCTGTCTTCACATGCAGGGGAAGTCCGTAACTTACTGACGGTTTGAGACCCACCGGCTACCCTCACCTGGTTTAGCCAGCCAATCAAATAGGAGTTTCCTATCAACGCTCAGCACTCTTAAAGCACTACAGCTCCCATAAAGAATTGGGGGAAACTGTGAGCATTTAAAGTGGTATCATAGTGCTTTAAAAGTTTGGGGTGAATGCGGCCTGTGTCACTAGATGTGTCTTGGTAAGACCTAGAAAGTATTGCCTGTTGTAACTGTACTGTTTTTTTGTTTTGTTTTTGTAAGTCTGTTCTGTTCCATCAAGGAAGAGATCTATTCCGGCACAGTATTCCTCCCCTCCCCCCTTCAATTGATTTCTTGTCAGGAATAACAAGATCAATCAAAACATATGGCTAATAAAATGGATATAGAAGCCATAAAAGGCTGAGGAACATTCCATCTGGCAGCCTGAAAATGAACAACAAGAAAATAAAGCCAAGCCGCTGTGCCGATCGGAACCCCCTTTCTGGCATTAGAGGCTCATTCGACAATGGAACATTTTCTCTTTCACCCAATTAACTTTAAGCCAAGGAATGAATAATCATGTAGTACATCTCTGAAGCCTTCAGGACTGTACAATATTTGTTTTAAAGGCATTGCATCTCTAGCAGGCAGCACTGTGCATTTTAATAAGTTGTGTCTGTTTTCATGATGGATGTCATTTTCTATGTCAAGTACTCATGTATGCAGCCTCCCCCTCCAAACCCCCCCTCCCAACCCTGTTAATTTCACATTTCAAAAACAGGTGTCTTGTAGAAAAAATAAAAAGCACAAAACTTGACATTGCTGAATTTATTTGAAATTGCAGTAATAATACAGTGGTACCTCGGGTTAAGTACTTAATTCGTTCCGGAGGTCTGTTCTTAACCTGAAACTGTTCTTAACCTGAAGAACCACTTTAGCTAATGGGGCCTCCTGCTGCCGCCGCGCCGCCATCACATGATTTCTGTTCTCATCCTAAAGCAATGTTCTTAACCCGAGGTACTATTTCTGGGCTAGCGGAGTCTGAAACCTGAAGTGTATGTAACCTGAAGCATATGTAACCTGAGGTACCACTGTACAACAATCTTTGTCTTTTTCAAATACAATAGTAAACGTTTCGGCACAAATAATTTTGAATAACCTTGTGTACCCTGGTTGTTTCAATGAAGGCAAAAATTAAGATCCAAAAACCCTAAGATAAACAAAGTATTAAGTGACCCAGCCAAAGTCCAGCACTCTTAGCATTCATTCCATTAAGATCAATAGGATGTAAATATGCTTGATCATGAATAGTTCGTGCCGTTGCTCAGAGACGCTCTGTCCTGGATCAGAATTTCATGTTTCCTTGGGATAAGCCCTGACATTGAAAAGAGGTCTGAGGACTGTCGCCTGGCTTCTATGAATGGGTTTCAGAGTGGCATCTGTTTTGCAACTCTGAAAACAATACAGAACACTAAAACAAATGCTCAAGGACAATGGAAATCATAATCACCACTTATGTGCATACTAATCCCAACTTTACTTATGCCTGTGTTTTGCCCTGCAGTTCTATTGTGTGAAGTTTTTATTTTTTTTCTTGTGAACTAAGAACCTGAATGAAGAACTATTTTTAGAACAAAAACAAACCCCCAAATACTCAAGAGCAAAAGCAAACCTTTCTCTTTTTCATAAGTGCTTCTCCAACTGCATGGCAGAATAACAGACCCAGAAAAACAAATGGTAACCTTGTGAGAAAGTATTTGTTTAAAAGACACAAAGAAAGTTTCTAGATCACGTCATCGTTCTCCAAAAAAACGACGGGGGATGTCCAGACGGGGTGAAGGTTTAGAAAACAGAGCAGAAAAGGGCAACTTTCTTTCTTTCTCGTTGGGATAGCTCAGTCGGTAGACCATGGGACTCTCGATCTCAGGGTTGTGGGTTCAAGCCCCACGTTGGGCAAAAGATTTCTGCATTGCAGGGGGTTAGACTAGATGACCCCCCTGGTCCCTTCCAACTCTACCATTCTATGATAAACCTCCAGCCTCTCCCCAGGAACTCTGGAAACTGTAATTCTATCTACCGTATTTTTCGCTCCATAAGACACACTTTTCCCCTCTGAAAATGTAAGGGGAAATGTGTGTGTGTCTTCTGGAGTAAATGCAGGGGGGAGGCAGGCAGGAAAAGCCCCCCAAAGCCCCCAAGAGTCAGTCCCTTCTCCCTCTTCGTAGAAAAGCCCGCAGGAGCTGCGCACTCCTTAAAGGGTGTGCGGCTCCTGTGGGCTTTTGCGGGAGGTGGGGGAATTGGCATAGCCTCGCACAGCCTCTCCTGACCGAAGGGGCTGCGCGAGGCTAAAGAAGCCAAGACAGCCAGCGGGATGGATCACGCTTGCTGTCTTGGCTTCTTTGCTCTTTGGGGCTGGGGGGGGGGAATAATATTTTTTTTCTTGATTTCCCCCCTCTAAAAACTACGTGCGTCTTGTGGTCTGGTGCGTCCTATAGAGCGAAAAATACGGTAACTATCTAACACGTTCACCAACAGTTACCCAGGATTCCTTTGGAGAAGCCACGCCAATCAACCTGTCATCCAGTGTTTGTACTGCTGTTATGCCCTCAGTGTCTTAAAAACCTTTCCTTTATATTATCTGCACCACACCCCTTTTCTTACTGATCTCTTAATGCTACTTCCCATGCTGCTTTTTTTTGCTTTTGCCACTTGCCATTTGAGACCCCAGTTCCTGTCCCCTGAAAAATCCAGATTCTGCATGTCAGAAGAGGCATGAATAATGCAAAGGGGGCATGACGTGCACACTTATTTTGGCTATTGTGTTCTTTATGAAGGGAGAACATGACCTTTTCATAACTGAAGAGGAAAAAGAAAAAAAGGTAGAAGATAAGAGAGTTCCCGGGCAGATAGGTTGGATACGTAACAAAACCATTAGAGAAATAGTCAGTGAAAAGGGACCGAGTAGCTTGAAGTGCCTTGATAGACAAGAAATAAAATATAAAGTACAGAGACAAATGCAATTTTCTCAGCGAAACAGGAAGTTTTATCAGAAGTTATTATCTAGCACTAAAGAATCTGAGGCAGGAGGAGATATCCAATAAAGTCAGAAGATGGCAGTTTATTATTTTTTAAGAGGTGGAAATTTAGGATCCTTCTTGGCAATATCTTCTTGAGACCAAAGCATCGTTTCTTGCTGAGGTACCCTTCACTTCAGCGCACTCTCTCTCTCTCTCTGTGCATCTTCATTTTAGTAGCTGAAGATGAAAATGTCATTCCCAACCTTGCTTATTTTACATTTTTATAAAATGGCAGTTTGGTTTTCTCCTGGAAACCATGTGCTCTGCCTCAAAAACTTTTATCTCAGATGCACAGAAGCTGGCAGGTGTTACTCAGTGGCGAGAAGGCACTCTGTACATGCTCGAGGGGTTACCCCCCTCTTTATTATTTCACAACGCTCTGTTGCTGGGCTTTAGCACTGACAAAACTTTTAAACCCCAGGATAATGCCGAGTTCTGCAATGCACAGGGAACATTTTCCAGGCAACGAGAGAGAACTAGACTAGTTCTCTCCTTGTTGTTTTTCCATTGGCACGTGAAGACTGTTTTATTCCTAGAAGGCTTTGGGGAACTGGCTGCTTTTAAGGAAAGGGCTTTTAATAGTGCTGTGCTGTTTTTATCCTTTTTATTTCCATCATGGTTTTAATTTTTATTTTTATTCCATCATGGTTTTAATTCCATCATGGTTTAATTCCTTTTCAAATACAGTCGTACCTTGGATCCCAAACGCCTTGCAAGTCAAACATTTTGGCTCCCGAACGCAGCAAACCCGGAAGTGAGTGTTCCGGTTTGCGAATGCTCTTTGGAACCTGAACATCCGACGGGGCTTCCGCTGCTTCCGATTGGCTGCAGGAGCTTCCCGCAGCCAATCAGAAGCCATGCTTTGGTTTCTGAACATTTTGGAAGTCGAATGGACCTCCGGAACGGATTTCGTTCAACTTCCAAGGTACGACTGTGTTATCTTTTTTATGTTTTTAGCTTTCTGCATTTCATCCATGTTTGTCTTAAGTTTTGTAAGCTGCCTTGAGTCCCAGTTCTGGGAGAAAGGCGGTGTCATGGATTGGCTGGGTGCAGAGGAGTGGGGGAGGCACCAGCTGGGGAACCCCCAAGGGAACCCCCAGGGGAAGGAGGCTAAAGAGTGGTCAGAGGGAGAAGAGAGAGCAGACTGGGAGGAGGAGGTGTCAGAAGCTGCCCCCCCCAAGACAATGAGTCATAAGAACATAATAAGAGCCTGACTCCTGACTTTGGCTCCTGACAGGTGGGGTATAAAGAAAAGAAGAAATAATAATAATAATAATAATAATAATAATAATAATAATAATAATAATAAAACAACTTGGTTTGGTGTATCTGTTTAAGACTTCCTTTGTACTTGGATAGATAAAAGGTAAAAAAAAAGAAGGGTAAAGGACTCTTGGGTGACTATGGGGTTGTGGCGCTCATCTCACTTTCAAGCCGAGGGAGCCGGCATTTGTTGCAGACAGCTTTCTGGGTCATGTGGCCAGCATGACTAAACTTCTTCTGGCGCAATGGAACACTGTGATAGAAACCAGAGCAGCGCATGGAAATGCTGATTACCTTCCCACCACAGTGGTACCTATTTATCTTTTTGCACTGGCGTGCTTTCAAACTGCTAGGTTGGCAGGAGCCGGACTGAGCAACGGGAGCTCACTCCGTCGCGGGGATTCGAACCACCAACCTTCCGATCGGCAAGCCCAAGAGGCTCAGTGGTTTAGACCACCGTGCCACCCGTGTCTCTTGGAGAAACCCTATTGCAGACCTGTGTTAAGAACCCTGCCACCAGGCTATAGATAACCCAGTTGCATCACAAATAGCTAGGTGGAATCTCATATCCTCCAACATTTCTTCCCTATCCATCTGACTGAGTTGTTTCAACCACTCTGGGTGACTTCCAATATATAAAAACATAATAAAACACCAAACATAAAAAAAATTCCCTATACAGGGCTGCCTTCAGATGTCTGAAAAGTCCAGTTACTTATCTCCTTGGCTTTGGGGTCACATAACTCCCTACCCTCCAACATTCCTCTGATGAAAACAGGGGCGTTATAAGGAAGAAGAAGAAGAAGAAGAGTTTGGATTTGATATCCCGCCTTTCACTTCCTTTAAGGAGTCTCAAAGCGGCTAACATTCTCCTTTCCCTTCCTCCCCCACAACAAACACTCTGTGAGGTGAGTGGGGCTGAGAGACTTCAAAGAAGTGTGACTGGCCCAAGGTCACCCAGCAGCTGCATGTGGAGGAGCGGAGACGCGAACCCAGTTCCCCAGATTACGAGACTACCGCTCTTAACCACTACACCACACTCTTAACCACTACACCACACTGACATTCCTATATTAATTCAGAAACTGGGATGGCTTCTGTAATTCTGGGACTGTCCCTGGAAAACGGGGACACTTGGAGGATCTGGAATCTTAATCAGGACTTGATGCTGAAAACACAACACAGTGCAAATTGGTCCTTTGGCATTGCTTCTGGAGATTGGCTTGTGGATTTTTTCACAGTGGCAGAAATGGCACCAGAGACGTTTGTCCCATTTACGCATGTGCCACTGTTGTCTACAAGCTGCTTCCTAGCAACAGCAGGAGTCATTGCTGCCTTCCACTGGGGAGGCCTTCAGCAGTTAAAATTAAATAGATACAATTAAACACTAAATAGGAATTACAGGCACATGGGGAGTTGGGAGTTATTGATTTGAATTCTACAAGAATAAACAGGAGTCCTGTTTGACTTAGCCAGGATTATATTTCACCACTAATTAAAGTTCAATGGCGTAGCGTTTCCTTGAATATAAAGAGAACCTGGCCTCTACGGATTGTTCCGCTAGCAGCAAGGAGACACAGACCTTGCAATCTGATAGCTTGCTTGCTTTTTCCTTGATAATGAAACTGATGCACATTAAATCATGCACAAAGTTGCCGATTCTTCATACATTTACAAATTCCTCAGCCACAATAAATCTGAACTGCTCCGAGCGGAGGAAAATTTTGGCCAGCGACAGCTCGATCTTTGCTTCATTGCTGATTTAAAGCCCAAAGTAAACTCCCCCCTCCCCATTACGCTTGACCTTAGCCATATTAAAACAGTAAATACAATAAAACCGGTTATAAATTGTGCCACTGATGTGATTTAGGGGGATAAATTGCAACCCAAGCGAGAATCTCATCATTCCGTGGGCTCTCGCATTACCTTGGGTGGCTTCGTGAATGTTAAGTACAGCTTGGTTTTTGATGCAAATGTTAAAATAATAAATAACTCCCCCCCCCTCTGTGGCCTAGTAATTCAAGAAGACCCTACTTTGTAAAAACAGCCTGGCAATGTGAAATGGATTTGGGAGTTAACATAAAATTGTTCTGCTTAGTTCCATGTAGAGGTTTTGGGAGGGGGGAAGCTGTGGCTTTTTTTGGGGGGGGGATGCGGGGGTATACCCCTAAACATTTTGTGAATTTTTGTACTTTTGCCCATTTACGGTATTTATTTTCCCCAATTTGAACTATAAAATGGTGATTTTCTTGAGTCAAAATGAGAGTACCCCTAAACATTTTTTTAATAAAAAAAAAGCACTGGATACACCTTTTATTTATTACCTGAAGCACTTTTACCCTGTTTGTTAGCCAAGAAGGCTCTCTGAGCAGCTTACAGACCAACACAATTCCTGCGGGATCCAAGGTACAACTGTATTTGAAAAGGAATTAAACCAAGGAGGTGGTGAGGGAGGAGGGAAAAAAGTCAACTCAGGCATCCTTCCTAAATTTACAGATCTGATGTAATTGCTACTGCTAGCTGACAGATGAGGGGAAAGAAGCAAAGGCAGCTGGCTGCTCATTCCAGCAGTGGAATAACCCTGCTTCCCTACTCTCCTGCTCTGCATGTAATGAAATGTCTATCGATACCTATGGACATACATTTGTACCCACCCTTTCTTCAGTGAAAGGTCATTCCATTTCATCCTGGAACAAAGGAACTTCGGGTGCCATCCAAACCTCGGTTGCTACTTGGCAGTCATTAGCAGAGCTGTGGGGTCACCAAAGCACTCACAGCCCTGCCACTCATGCCGGTGCCCGAATTCAGCCTGAGGCCATCATGTGACACAGCAAGGAGGCTGGCCAGCTGGGGTCCAGCAGAATGTTCAGCAGGTGGAGGCCAGCAGGGCTGGGTGGAGGGACCCAATCCAAGCCCCCAGCTGAGTTGAAAGGAGGGATGGTTTGCAGTGCCTGGGTGGGAGTGAGCAAATCTCCAGTTCCTCTGAGTTAAGCACATACACATACCAGTTACCAGTTGACCTTGCTTCAGGATGGACTTCTATGGTATGCAAGATTCTTACATCTGCTTCTTACAACTCTGGGCAATCCTCCCCCCAAAAAGCTCAACAACTCTGGGCAATCCTCCCCTTCCACCCACCCACGCATCCCACCCATGCTCCTCCTCCAGAGGAGAGCCAGTGTGGTGTAGTGGTTAAGAGCGGTAGACTTTTAATCTGGTGAACCAGGTTTGCTTCCCTGCTCCTCCACATGCAGCTGCTGGGTGACCTTGGGCCAGTCACACTTCTCTGAAGTCTCTCAGCCCCACTCACCTCACAGAGTGTTTGTTGTGGGGGAGGAAGGGAAGGGAGAATGTTAGCCATTTTGAGACTCCTTCGGGTAGTGATAAAGTGGGATATCAAATCCAAACTCTTCTTCTTCTTCTTCTTCCCTCCAATGACAATGGGTAGATCACTGCCAGTTTTTTTATACTGGGAGTATATCACAATCTCTTGGGAGTTGGATGTGCCTGTTATAGATCAATAAACAGTAGTGAGTTTTACATTTAGGGAAGAACATCAGCCCAACAGACAGAAAGCCCATCTAGTCTAGCATCCTATTCTCAAGCAAGATCTGAGCGTAGCAGCTGGTACTCTGAAACATATTGCCTCCAATGATGAGGGAGAACATAAACACCATGGCTAGTAACCACCAACAGATTTGTCTAACCTCGTTTTAAATCTGTCCAAGTTGGTGGCCATGATTGCATCTTGTGGCAGTGACGTCCAGAGTTTACCTATGTCCTTTTCAGCTCTGAAAGATCCTTTTTCAGGTGGCCAGAGTTATACGTCACATTCCAAGTGCAGTCGCTTCATAGATCATTGGACATAGGATGCAAGCTTGCTTTTAAGAACGTGATATGAAATTAGTTGTTTCCATGCAAGCGTAAGGCAATGAGCGATTTTACTAGACGGGTTGGGAGAGTGATGGTGGAAACACTCCTGATTTCTTTGATGTGGTTGCCACACCTAATTATCCTTCTCACCTGTGTTTCCAGATGGAAGAGTGACTCTCCCTGAGCTGAGCCAAAGTTTACCTCTCCTTAACCCAGGAGATCAAAGTGTCTTTCTTATATCAAGAGGACAGAGTGCTTAAACAGTGCCATGGCATCCCTTGGGCTGGGATATTATGACATCCTGTGGGAGGTACTAAAAATTGGATGAAGTGAAGTCGCTCTTAATAACAGGCTTGAGGGAATGATATATAGGGAAAAGTTAAAAGCTGAATGCCTGCACTTTATCTACAAGACACACCGCATACACTCGAGTGTAAATAACGCTGGGGAGACAGACAAGTTATGTTACATTAATAAGAGAGAGAGAGGCTGCGAACAGATGCCTTTCCCAATCTGTTACCTGAATTAAACAACAGCCCACATGGAACAACATTTACATTCTTTCCTTCTGGGGGTGTTTTTGCAGTGTCAACACAGGGGGGAAAGGGGCTTCAGAAGATGAGCGATTCTGAGGAAGGGTGAAAGAAGGTGTAAACTCTCAGCAAGTGTAAAAAGATGTACATATGGGTGTTTTGTTTTGAAATTACTACTACTACTAATTTGATTTATTATTCACTCTTCACCCTAAGTTCCCAAGGCAGGTCCCAAAAAATTAAAATACAACATTAAAAACAGCTCAAGACAAATCACAGTCATAAGAATAAGGTGAGTTCTTAATAAATACATTTCAACTGTGAAAGGTAAGGGCAAACAGGTGCATCCATGTAACTTTAATTTATACTAGACTTGTAAATAAGAATGTCCTTGCAGGTCAGATCAAAGGGCCGTCAGTAAATGCATGCCTGATTTATGCTCATTTAATAAACAAGTATATGGTAAAGAAGGTAAAAACATGTATATACTTCTGTAATCACACCCAAATCCTGTTTGGAATTCATAATATTTTTATCCCATCCTTCCTCTTCCCTCGAGGGTGGTGCACATGCACACTTAATTTTATTTTCACTACAACCCTGTAAGGTAGTTGAGAAATGGCGTCCGATGCAACGTCACCTAGTAAGCTTCATGGCAGAGTGGGACTTTAACGCTGAGGCCACTCCAGCACTTTAATCATTCCATGGCACTTGCTCTTCAGAGGGGCCTCCTACAGAATGTAGCATGGAGGGCTCCTGTTCTGGGTTCCAGCCAGCCAGGCCCTTTTCTAAGATACAGTGGTACCTCTGGTTATGAACTTAATTTGTTCCGGAGGTCCGTTCTTAACCTGAAACCGTTCTTAACCCGAGGTACCACTTTAGCTAATGGGGCCTCCCGCTGCCGCCGCGCTGCCGCCGCATGATTTCTGTTCTCATCCTGAGGTAAAGTTCTTAACCTGAGGTACTACTTCCGGGTTAGTGGAGTCTGTAACTTGAAGTGTTTGTAACCCGAGGTACCACTGTATTCCATTCCAATCTCCCTTCCCTAGTTTTCATGCACCCTCCCAAGTCCCCAAGAGTCGCGGAGTATTTTGTAGCATCTGAGCATGCTCAAACCTCACTGGGGTCTGAAAATTATTTTCCATTTTCATGCAATTGCATTGCTTCCTCTGGTTAATACGCTGGTGAATTATATGTTTGCTTCTTTCTTTCTTTACTTCCTTCTGCATAGGTCAAGAGAAGGGAACCTGTAACCTTTCCAGATATGGTTGGACCACAACTTCCATAATACTCGACCATTTGCCATGCTGGATTTGGCTGATGGGAGTCGTAGGATGGCAGTGGTGCTGGCGATCCCTGACTTAAATGAACGAGTGCCATTGACTGTGCCTGGAGAGGGGCTTTGCTGCAGAAGCCTCCAAAGAACCAAAGCAGATGTAAAAGTAATTCCTTCTCATACAAACTTTGTAATGCCTGCACATATTCATTTGAGCGCTGCTTTCTCCCTCTAACGTGATCGAGCCTCTACCTCTAATGTGCTGAGTCTTCAACAAGAACGAAAAAACCCCCAGAGAATAATCTCCTGGCAGCATGATTGAATGCACCAAGAAGTTCTAATTTCCCTGCTGTTTTCTTATGCTGCATGTTAATTACTGAGCGGCAGGAATCAGGATCCTCCTTGCTTCCCCGTAAAAGTAATGGCGTGCGTTCAGTTCTGTGCTCTTAATGGCTGAGGCAGAACCCCCTCTCAGGAAAAGACGGACTGTAAAGAGCACTGGATCAGGCCAGCAGCCCATCTAGTCCAGCATCTAAAATATAGACGTGCTTTTACTCTTGCAAGATTGACTGTATTGCCCTCGGCTGTACTTGATGGACGATTCCAACAGATTCCACACAAAAAAAGCTTATGTCCCTGTGGAGATGGCAGTACCGAATCGGTGGCGCATGCCCTTCTGGCTTGCACTCTTGATAAAGACTTGAGGAATGAGATTATCACCCCCCTTTAATTGTCTATTCCAGGTAGCCCAAGCACTTTCTCTTGGCAGATCAAGATGAGCAGGTGACAGCAAAGGTTGCAAGGTTTTTAGCTGGGGCAATCAGAATAAGATCCGCTATTTCTCCTGGTATGTCCTGCGGAGGGCCTTAAAGTCCACAAATGACAACATTTTGGAGGTCCCAGGTCGCAAGTGTGTGTGTGTGTGTGTGTGTGTGTGTGTGTGTGAGAGAGAGAGAGAGAGAGAGAGAGAGAGAGATTCTCTCATCCCCTTTTCAACAGCTGAATGTGTTTTGCTGTGTAAATAATCACAGTTTGTGTCAGTTTTCTACAGGAATATTCAATGATCCATGGCAATGGCGCACCTCTGCCTTGCCTAAGCCCCCTCCTCCCCTGACATGCTGGAATCTGGGTTTTCACCTATGCCTGAAGCCCTCTCAGAGAAGGCCTCTTTGCACACATTGCCATCCGAACCAGAAAATATCTTCCCTAGTGGCAACTTTACCTCCAAGCCAGTCTGTTGGACTGATGCAAAATCGAATGACTCTATCTCTCTTTCGACTGGATTTGCTGTCAGAAAGCATGCCTTAACTTGAGTTGAAATGTTTAGGCCGATGCCATCAAACCACTTAATTATCTGCGAGCAATCCTGCCAAAGCCAATGGAGCTACTCTGGTGGAACTCACCACAGTCTTCTTAGCTAATCTGATTAAGTCGCTGCATTTGTTAGATTTAGTCAATATATTGTATTTTAGCTGTCCAGGGAGCAGCTGAGGTATATTGCAGATGCTGAGTTGACAAAGCTGGCCAGCTCAGGTCTAAAGGAAGTTGGATTCAGTTAGGAAATATGTATGGATATTCATCTAGTGGCAGTTCACAATAGCTGAATCTAAGGGTTCAAACTCCAACAACAACAACAACAACAACCTGTTAGCCTCCATCCATTCTCCAACCGCCTCCAGACACTCCGATTTGAAGGAGAGGTAGAGCTGGGTATCATCTACATACTGGTGAACACCCAGCCCAAACCCCCTGATGATCTCTCCCAGAGGCTTCATGTAGATGTTGAAAAGCATTGGGGGAGGGTGGAGCCTGCCCCACAAGTGAGAGCCCAGAGGTCTGAACACTCATCCCCCAACACCACTTTCTGGACACGGCCCAGGAGAAAGGAGCGGAACCACTGCATAACAGTGTTCCCAGCCTCCAACTCCTTTAGACGGTTCAGAAGGATGTCATGGTCGATGGTATCAAAGGCTGCTGAGAGATGCAACAGGACCAGGAAACAGCTTTCACCTCTGTCCCTAGCACACCAGAGATCATCGACCAGGATGTTTACATCTTGGAGTAAATGGACATTCTGGCTGACCCAGAAGTGTTCCACTTTTCTACATTTGTAGGGGATGCAATCATAATACAGTAGGGGGAAGTGGCTCAGATTACACCCTTTCACACGAGACCCCTTTCTTCTGATTCCAGATATGCAAGGCTGATTGCTAGACACTCGCTAATGAGGAAAACGCCCTTTGCGCATGCTCAGTGGCACATCATTATTTATAACTGCATATGGCCCTGGGGTGATCTTTGATACTGGGGAAAGAATTCAAGGCTGAGATTTGGCTCAAAGCCTTTGACTGTGTCGACCACAGCAAACTATGGCAAGTTCTTAAAGAAATGGGAGTGCCTGATCACCTCATCTGTCTCCTGAGAAATCTCTATGTGGGACAAGAAGCTACAGTTAGAACTGGATATGGAACAACTGACTGGTTCAAAACTGGGAAAGGAGTACGGCAAGGCTGTATATTGTCTCCCTGCTTATTTAACTTATATGCAGAATTCATCATGCGAAAGGCTGGGCTGGATGAATCCCAAGCCGGAATTTAGATCGCTGGAAGAAATATCAACAACCTCAGATATGCAGATGACACAACCTTGATGGCAGAAAGTGAGGAGGAATTAAAGAACCTTTTAATGAGGGTGAAAGAGGAGAGCGCAAAATATGGTCTGAAGCTCAACATCAAAAAAACGAAGATCATGGCCACTGGTCCCATCACCTCCTGGCAAATAGAAGGGGAAGAAATGGGGGCAGTGAGAGATTTTACTTTCTTGGGCTCCATGATCACTGCAGATGGTGACAGCAGCCACGAAATTAAAAGACGCCTGCTCCTTGGGAGAAAGGTGATGGCAAACCTAGACAGCATCTTAAAAAGCAGAGACATCACCTTGCCAACAAAGGTCCGTATAGTTAAAGCCATGGTTTTCCCAGTAGTGATGTATGGAAGTGAGAGCTGGACCATAAAGAAGGCTGATCGCCGAAGAATTGATGCTTTTGAATTATGGTGCTGGAGGAGACTCTTGAGAATCCCATGGACTGCAAGAAGATCAAACCTATCCATTCTAAAGGAAATCAGCCCTGAGTGCTCACTGGAAGGACAGATCCTGAAACTGAGGCACCAATACTTTGGCCACCTCATGAGAAGAGAAGACTCCCTGGAAAAGCCCCTGATGTTGGGAAAGATGGAGGGCACAAGGAGAAGGGGACGACAGAGGACGAGATGGTTGGACGGTGTTCTCGAAGCTACAAACATGAGTCTGACTAAACTGTGGGAGGCAGTGGAAGACAGGAGTGCCTGGCATGCTCTGGTCCATGGGGGTCACAAAGAGTCGGACACGACTAAACGACTAAACAACAACAATTTCTGATGTTTATGAGGGAAAGGTGATGATGATTTAGCAGAGAAGGTATTCTCAAGCACTCTAGAAGGCAGACACATCAAAGTGAAATATTTGAAGGAGGAGAGTTGTAGGGGTGTGGTTTGATGGTTAACATGTTGGCCAACCTGGGAGTCTTGGGTTCAAATTCTCAGTCACAAGCTTACTGGGTGGCTGTGGACCAATTGCCCTCTCTCAGCCTGAGCGACCTTACAGGGTTGTTTTGAGAGAAAACAGTGGGAGACAGATTCACACATGCTAGTTTTTTAGAGGACGAGTGGTTCAAAAATGGAATGAATGGATAGATAACAGCCTCCACAAGAGCTTTAGTTATGAAGGGACCACAGTCACATGTGGACTGGGGTGCATATTCTATCAAAAAGTGTGTGAATTTCCCAGGACTGTGAAACATCCACAGATTTGGAGGTTAGCGTGTACAGGACAGGACACATTTTGCCCCCCCTGCAAGTGGGCAACTCATTGGGGTCTCTGAGTTACTTTTGCAAATCTAAAAGCCACTGTATCACCATGGGACAGGCAAAATAGGGAACACGAGACATAACCCAGGCCACCCAAGCTGAATTACAAACAAGGACTTTAAGAACTGGGTGGAGGGATGTCAAAAGTTGGGTGACAAAGCACTTAGTCGCTCTTTCGCCATCTATTATGTCCAAAAAGCAATTGCCTTTTTAAAGGGGTCTATTTTCCTTGCTTTATCTTCTGAGCAGGAATTTGTGGCTGCTAAATTTAAACAGATAAAACACAAGCAGGTGATTTTCTGAAGGAGTATTAGCCTCTGTCGTAAAAACCTTCCCGGGAAATGGAGGGCTTTTATTAAACGTAATATAAAGCGACAAAGGCGACCTTGTGATGGCCGAGGGGGCAATACCTTGGAGAGACACATTGATTCTCTCATCTGCCTTACAAAACGGACACCTCCCTCCCATTTTGAGGGTGGCGGTGGTGGTGGGGAGTTATGCTGCACCCCAGTAGCAAAAGCTCTCCCTCCAATACCTCATGCCACCAGGCCTTTAAACCAGCCCCACTTGAAGGCGCAGGATGGATGGATCTGCCGATTCTAGTTTCTCTCGGTTTTTCTTTTCCCCAATCTTAAATTCAGTTCTCTGCATTCCTCCTTCTGTTCACATATGTTCTGTTATGGGGATTAAATTAGGAGAAGAACTACGTTCACCACCTTGCACTCCTTGGAGAAAAAGGTGGGATATAAATGAAACAAACAAACAAACAAACAAACAAACAAACAAACAAAGAAACAGACAGACAGACAGACAGACAGACAGACAAACAGACAAACAAACAGACAGACAAACAGACAAACAAACAGACAAAGGAGGGCTCAATGGGTAAGGTCTATGTTTATGTACTGAGTTGAATAGGATCCAAAATACAGCAGTCTGATGGGTCCTAGAACAATAGGATTCAGAATGCAGCAGTCTGATTGGTCTTAGAACAATAGGATTCCGAATTCAGCAGTCTGATGGGTCCTAGAACAATAGGATCCAGAATGCAGCAGTCTGATTGGTCCGCAGGAGCCACCCAATCCAACTCCGGATGGAAGTGAATCTGCAACCTGATTGGCCTACAGGAGAATCCCAGAATTAGCCAATCATGTGGGGCCCATTGTGTAAATAATGTATATAAAGCAGACATTTCGGGGGAACTTCCATTCCTCAGTACTCTGAGCTGAATAAAAAGCATGAAATCCACACTCGACTCTGAGTATATTTCAGTCTATGGCACGGGTTGTTGCAAACCCTCTCCCTCCAAAATAGGGGGAAATGTGGGAAATGGCTGCACCATGTTTGGCTGCGCTGGACCCATTCATTCGCTTTCAATGCCACATCTGTTTCCTCCTGTTGAAAGTGGCTGCTGTGGATGTTGCTGGGGCATCACGCTGACAATCTCAATAGTCTCTCTCTCTCTCGCTTTAAAACATTATTGCTTTTCCTTTGGTGTCTAACTAGGCGCTCATACTTTATAAAACCCTTAATTGGGTGAGAAGCCTAATAACATGGGGGTCGGCAGCAACCCACACCTCGCCCCTTATTCTTGTAATAGACTCCCACTAAAATAAAATAAGGCTTAATAAAACTTCCACTTGAAAAACTCATTTGCTTGGGCTATTGATTTAATTAGCGCAAGTCTATTTGTTTTTATCACCAGCCATGGTGCTTCAAATGCAAAAAGTAGAACTTCTAAAAAAGTGAGCCTGCACAAGTTGCCATGGCTGGGTCCAGGCAGGACCGGTCTTCTTGGGGGGCTTTGCACTCGGCCCCCTGTTTTCAAGCAGCCCCCACTTCTTTTTATTATGCTCATCAACCCACTGTTGTCGTTACTTTTAAAGAAAATGATCTTGCTGCAGCGGACACTAGAATATTGTTCGCTCATCACACTTTTCTAGCCAGTGAGAAGTTCCACAAGTGCAACGCTGACCCAACTTTGGTTCTGAATTTGGAAAGTCACTAGAGGATTACTGGCATTTTGCAACATCAGAATTTATTTGCAAGCCAGCAGGGTAATCATAGGTGGAGGCCAGCTTAAACACTCTCAGCAGACAGGCAAAGTCCACTGCTCCCACTCCAGGTCTCTAGGGGCAACACCTTAATACATTAAGGTGGTTCCAGAAGCCAAACACAGCTCTCTGCTTGCATCCTTCTTAGTCTTTGTCTCAAAACCCTCAATCTCTCTTCATGCATGGGGAGAGAAGGTCTTCCCTCTTCTTTGACGAGTTTTTCCTATGCAGAACCATTTCCCAAATGTCTCTAGATCAAGAAGCAATAGTGCAACTATTTAGCTCCAGGGTGTGGCTGGCCAGCTGGAACAAAGGTAAGCAGCACTTTAGGGCCACTAGCCTGGTCCAGTCCAACCTTCCAGTCTTACGGCAATACTGTGCTTGCTGCAGCCTGAGGGCTAAGCTCTGTTCAGTTATTTAGGAAACAGGGCAAAAGAATGCATGCACCGGGAATGCGGGGATGAACCCATGTTGCAGGATGAACTTCTCCCATGAGAAGCGTGCCGTACTACTGTAGGATCCATGCAATTTAGAACCCCACCTATGAAGCCTGAGATTGCAATCCTACCTGCACTGCAGGTGTCACAACCTTGATGGCAGAAAGTGAGGAGGAATTAAAGAACCTTTTAATGAGGGTGAAAGAGGAGAGTGCAAAATATGGTCTGAAGCTCAACATCAAAAAAACACACGAAGATCATGGCCACTGGTCCCATCACCTCCTGGCAAATAGAAGGGGAAGGAATGGAGGCAGTGAGAGATTTTACTTTCTTGGGCTCCATGATCACTCCAGATGGTGACAGTAGCCACGAAATTAAAAGACACCTGCTTCTTGGCAGAAAAGCAATGACAAACCGAGACAGCATCTTAAAAAGCAGAGACATCACCTTGCCAACAAAGGTCCGTATAGTTAAAGCAATGGTTTTCCCAGTAGTGATGTATGGAAGTGAAAGCTGGACCATAAAGAAGGCTGATCGCTGAAGAAGTGATGCTTTTGAATTATGGTGCTGGAGGAGACTCTTGAGAGTTCCATGGACTGCAAAAAGATCAAACCTCTCCATTCTGAAGGAAATCAGCCCTGAGTGCTCACTGGAAGGACAGATCGTGAAGCTGAGGCTCCAATACTTTGGCCACCTCATGAGAAGAGAAGACTCCCTGGAAAAGTCCCTGATGTTGGGAAAGATGGAGGGCACAAGGAGAAGGGGACGACAGACGACAAGATGGTTGGACAGTGTTCTCGAAGCTACGAACATGAGTTTGACCAAACTGCGGGAGGCAGTGGAAGACAGGAGTGCCTGGCGTGCTCTGGTCCATGGGGTCACGAAGAGTCGGACACGACTAAACGACTAAACATTATTATTATTATTATTATTATTATTATTATTATTATTATTATTATTATTAATATTATCATCATGATCATCATCTGGATGGGCCAATGGTTTGATTTGGTACAAGGCAGCTTCCTAAGTAAGAGGCGATGACTCAGAAAGCGCCTAGTTCAAATCACTGCCTTTAACTCAGGAGGTAAGCCACTCTCTCTCAGACTCATTAACAAATGCCTTGCAGCAGGGATGGGGTACCTGTGACCCTCTAAATCAGGCTTCCTCAAACTCGGCCCTCCAGATGTTTTTGGCCTACAACTCCCATGATCCCTAGCTAGAGGGACCAGTGGTCAGGGATGATGGGAATTGTAGTCTCAAAAACATCTGGAGGGCCGAGTTTGAGGAAGCCTGCTCTAAATGTTGTTGGATTCCAACTCCTGCCAGCCCCAGCCAGCCTGGTCTATGGTGAGGTATGTTGAGAACTGTAGTCCAACAAGACCTGGAGGGCAGCGGATTCTCCATCCCTGTATTTACAGGGTTGCATTGAAAGGGCAATATGCTATTCCTCCTCTTATGCGACCAGTTTATGCACAATGTTCATGGTTGGGTGTGGTTGATATCATGGTTGATATGCATATCCATGTCCTCTATTCAACTCACGTTAACAGAACCATTTGGACCTTTGGAAGTAGTTTTCTATAGTCTTCTGGTTCTAATTCAAATTACTGGTTGGGCGCTGCATTTTCACAGTCCCATTCTACTTATTCCCGCCATGTTGGATCATGTGAGATAGATCGAGGGTATGCTCAAAACACTACCTCCTGTGCACCTGGGTTCAAACTGCAAGGACACGTAGCCAGCGATTCCCAGGGATTGTTCTAAAGCATTGGCCTGCCCTGCCCTCCCTTTTGCATTTATTTCAAATATAAAAGTATCCAACTGATCACCACTGACAAATCTTACGCAAATCTGCGCTACTCAGTCTTTTATTCTCCCATCTGTTAGAAGCTAATTTCATGGCTCTGGCAAGCAATTAATAATTAACTCCTGCAAATAAGTGGCCTTTTACCATGTTCATTACACTTCCCATTGCAGTGGAATTTCTGCAGCCTTGATCAACCCTATTCCTCAGACTCTTTTTATTTTGACATTGCAGGGCTACACATGGACTTGCCTCAAAGAAGAAATACTTGACAAGGGCCTGGTTGGTTGATTTTGCTGGATCAACATTATATAATAGAGTGGGCGATGGACAGGAACTTCGGTCACTAGGATATGAGGACATGAGAGTCTTCAATGCCTGGGACTGATGGTGCTCTGTGTGGGATGGGACAAGGTAGGATGACATCCAAGGCCTTTTTAGCCAGACCTAAAACCATCCCAGGGACGCAGGTGGCGCTATGGGTTAAACCACAAAGCCTAGGACTTGCCGATCAGAAGGTCGGCAGTTCAAATCCCTGCGACGGGTTGAGCTCCCATTGCTCGGTCCCTGCTCCTGCCAACCTAGCAGTTCGAAAGCATGTCAAAGTGCAAGTAGATAAATAGGTACCGCTCCAGCAGGAAGGTAAACGGCGTTTCCATGCGCTGCTCTGGTTCGCCAGAAGTGGCTTAGTCATGCTGGCCACATGACCCGGAAGCTGTACGCCAGCTCCCTTGGCCGGTAAAGCAAGATGAGCGCCGCAACCCCAGAATCGGCCACGACTGGACCTAATGGTCAGGGGTCCCTTTACCTTTACTAAAACCATCCCACTTTCTTTCAACAGACAACCATCTGGCCTCATTTGCAACCAAAGCACCCCACATCCTTTCCCCCAGGTTTTGGGGTGTCCCTGTCCTTTTCCCTGCCCCAGCTGCAAGGCGACTTCCTTGTGCACCTGTCTTCTCTCTCTGGGCCACAGAAGCGTCAAACGCACCTGTCTTCTGTCTCTGGACAGCATGGCGATGCAGCACAGAGGAGGGGACACACCTATACAAGACTGTTGAAACCTCCTAAGTGCCTCAGTGTTCACTGCTGATTTTGGCTGCTTCTTCTACTTCTCTTTCTGTATGCCACTTCTTCATACTTTTTGAAAAGTCTATGAGAAAAGTCAACAAACAAAACAGAAGAGTCAAACACAACTGTTTGGTATTTCTTTTTGGATTTCTTCTGTGCACAAGAGATTCAATACGATACAACATGAAGCTCTCACATTAGTGTTCAGTTTGTGTGCCATTATCCAAGAGTGCCTTTCTGCTGGAGTATGTGCGTGGGGGGAAGTTGATAACTGTGTTCCTTAGCTCTTGCACATAAAATAAAAGCCATTCCACATATCATAAAAGTCACCCGATTGCTTATTGATTCTGTGTGCTTTAATTTTATTATTCAGTTTCTCCATCAATGTGACAAACCACAATTGCTGGTACCAATCTAACATCAAAGCACCTGACCTGGACTCCCAGTGCTTGACTTGCATTAGTAGGACATCTGTTCAATACCAGACTGTGATTTTCACCCCCCACCCAAAAGAAGTGCTTGTGAAAATTTGCCAGCATTTTAGTGTGACTGTCTCCTAATTGACACACATATTTTTTAATGCAATGCTGCAAAATGTACACATCTGCACACTTGCAGCCTTGGTTACAACTTCTTATAAAGACAGGGACTTGCGGCAACATTGCAATGTCAGCCTTTTGCTGCTGAAATCGGGAAGGTCAGGGGAAGCATTGCAGATTCAGCTTTTCTTTGGTCCAACACGATACTTTTAAAGTGATGGGAAAGGAAGCCAAACTTCTGAGCTGAGGAATTCATTCAGCGAGTTCTCCCCTTCATCACAATCAAACCAGATTTCTATTAAATCCCTCTCTATGCTTGACTGCTCATGCTCCAGTGGCTGTTTCCAACAATTACATCAAAATTGGCCTTTTTCTCTTCTCCTCCAGTCCTCTTTGCGATGACCCTTCTAATCAGTACAATATCCGCTGGATATAACTAACTGCAATCCACACACTTAATCTTAAAATGTAATTAAAACAAAGGAGTGTGAAATGAAAGCCCATCAGACAGAAAATCACAGAATTCACTCAAAGAGGCTGTGCCTTTCGCTCGGGGAATGTAAATGTGGGTGGTTATGGAAAGGGCATCTGCAGCTAGTTACAAGGCCAGCAGCAAAGCTTTTAACAAACTCTTTCGAAGTTGCAGGTGTCTTAATTTCGCCTGTTTTTCATTCAAAAAGAAGACAGCTCTTATTTGGGAGAGCTTGCCTTTCCACCACTCTTTCCAGGCACAGTTTGAGCTTTAAAGCTCTGTGTTAAAGCACACTTTCTTTTGCTCAGTCAGAGCAAATGGCAATCTGCAGGAAACCCAAATTGATGTTTGCTCTGATTGAGGTGAGTGAGGCTGAGAGACTTCAGAGAAGTGTGTCTAGCCCAAGGTCATCCAGCAGCTGCATGTGGAAGAGCGGGGAAGCGAACCCGCTTCACCAGATTACGAGTCTAGCACTCTTTACCACTACACCACACTGGCTCTCCTCAAGGACCACCTCTTTCCATATGAACCTACCCAGACTCTGAGATCATCTTCTGAGGCCCTCATTCGTGTGCCACCTCCTCGAGAGGTCCAGAGGGTGGCAACACAAGAACAGGGCCTTCTCTGCAGTGGCTCCCTATCTGTGGAATGCTCTCCCCAGGGAAGTTCGCCTGGCGCCTTCATTATACACTTTTACGCGCCAGGCAAAAACGTTTCTTTTTAACCAGGCCTTTGGTTGTACTGATCAACATCCCATGTCCTTTTAAAATGTGGCTCTTTTGGGGGTATTATTGGGTTATTGCTTTTATTTTTATTTTATACACTGTGATCTTTTTATGTGAACCACCCAGAGACCTCCGGGTATAGGGCGGTATATAAATTGAATTAATCACCACCACCATCATCCTTGCTCAAAGCAAAACAATCTGAGGATATCCACAGCTTCTCCACCCAAAGACAAAATAAGAACTGAATAAAAAAATTCCTTCCTGTAGCACCTTAAAGACCAACTAAGTTAGTTCTTGGTATAAGCTTTCGTGTGCATGCACACTTCTTCAGATACACTGAAGAAGTGTGCATGCACACGAAAGCTTATACCAAGAACTAACTTAGTTGGTCTTTAAGGTGCTACAGGAAGGAATTTTTTTATTTTGACTATGGCAGACCAACACGGCTACCTATCTGAAAATAAGGACTGGTTCACCAGGGGCAGATAACAAAAGCAAAAGGAGCGGTCCCAGGAAACTAAGATATGTGTATACAGTACAAGTCCTATTCACTTTATCCTTTCTCTTGCTTTTGGCCTACCAGCGGTGGACACCAGCAGGCTCACCCTTCAATGTCTGAGGAGTTCAATTTCTTCCAGAGAAACTGCTTGCAGAATAATTTCTTCCAGAGTAACTCAGTGAACACGTGAGGACATGTGAAAGATGGACAACTGTGCTTACACAACTTCCCTCACAAATGAAATGTTAAGTTGTGGGCGAACATATCAGACGACACAGCGATTCTTCCAAAGCAGCTCTTTATTTGTAAGCTGGAACAGAACTGACTGAGGAGCTCAGTCAGCCTGCTTATATAGAGCTCCAGAACAATGTAACTGTTGCCATTTTCTAAAACTATCCAATCAATGAACGTCACTTTTGATCCTTCATTTGCATAACTATCTACAGTATCCCCCTGCTGGCCCAGGGTGAGAACTTCAGTACATAACATGAAAGGCCCCAGTCAGTGAGAAGAGAAGTTCCCAGACTAAAGTTCAGTAGCCTGCCTTGTTTTGATGTAACTTCCACATCGCCGGGAAACACCAGGAACAGAAGGTGTCATCTTGAGCCTGCTCTGGATTTATGAAAGCGGTAAACCTTATTCTGCAGGGTGACAAAAGGTGAACCGCCATTAAAGCGAATGACCTGGACTCCAAAAGGAGTCTGTCAGGAAGAGAATTGGAAACCTGAAGCGGCTGATCCCCAAATTACAGTTACAAGATTGCTTTGAAAGGGGAAAAGCCCAGAGGCAGAGGCAGAGGTGAAAAGCCGCCGTGTGTGAGGATTGCAAGGCAGATCCTTCCATTACTTGGCCTGCAAAAAAGAAAAGCGAATGGGGAAGTTTTAGAAAACCATTAACAGTGATTTAAGTCATGAGCATCAGTGTCTGCTAGACAAAGTGGAATGAGCAGGTATGGCCAGGCCCTCCAACATTTCTCCGATGAATATGGGGACATCCTATTCCACATTAATAATAATAATTTTATTATTTATACCCTGCCCATCTGACTGGGCTGCCCCAGCTACTCTGGGCAGCTTCCTGCATATATAAAAAAACAGTTTAATGTCTTCTAAAGGTCGTATAGTTACTTATCTCACATGACTCCATTCCCTTCAACATTTCTCCAGCGAAAACAGGGACGTCCTAAGGAAGAGTGGGACATTCCAGGATCAAATCAGAAATCGGGACGTCTTCTGTAAATTGGGGACTGTCCCTGGGAAACAGTGGACCCTTGGAGGGACTGGGTATGGCACTCACTGCTAGACCTAGAGCAGGGATGGGGTCCAGAGGGCCTTCCAGTTATTGAGGGACCACAACACCTATCATTCCTGATCATTGGCCATGCTGAATGGGTCCAATGAAATTTTTAGTCCCACAACACCTGGAGGACCACAGGCCGCAGATTTCCCATCCTGACCTAGAGAGAAATCTAATCTAAACATCCGGCTTCAGACAAAGAAACTCATATCTACTACCCTGTGACAGATGCCTGTCCAATCCTTATCTGTAACCATTCAGGCAATAAATCCTGCAGCTTGCCTAAACAGTTTGTTCCACAGATTACCTTTGCAATGATGACATGTCTCACCAGGCTAGGGATGGGGGATATAATTTTCATTCAGTTCTCATGGAAAGGCAAACTTACCTAACTGGGGGTGCCTTACCTGTGTGGAGCTTCCCAGTCTTGATGTGTATCTTATAATATTTATAAAGCATTTAGAGGGTTTCTTTAAATGTAAGCAGTATATTTCTGATTGCTTCGAGATGCCTCCTGGGAAGCGATTCATAAATGAGATTAATACTACCACCAAGAATAATACTAAAATGAATAAACTTGGGAAAAGCCTTCTCTCTTTCCAGAAAGACTCACCTGCAAGCATGCCTTCTCTCATTCTGCTGTCCTTTTATTCACCTGGGCTTTTAATGCCTGCTAGACCTCTGCGGGTGGCGCTGTGGGTTAAACCACTGAGCCTAGGGCTTGCCAATCAGAAGGTTGGCGGTTCGAATCCCCGCGACGGGGTGAGCTCCCGTTGCTCAGTCCCTGCTCCTGCCAACCTAGCAGTTCAAAAGCATGAAGTGCAAGTAGATAAATAGGTCCCGCTGGAGCGGGAAGGTAAACGGCGTTTCCGTGTGCTGCTCTGGTTCGCCAGAAGCGGCTTAGTCATGCTGGCCACATGACCCAGAAGCTGTACGCCAGCTCCCACGGCCAGTAAAGCGAGATGAGCGCCGCAACCCCAGAGTCGTCCGCGACTGGACCTAACGGTCAGGGGTCCCTTTACCTTTACCTAGACCTAGACCTCTGCTGCTGCTCTTTTAAAAATCTGCCTGCTGCTCCTTTGCATTTTCATTTTTAAAAAATGGATTTTAATTCTGGGCTATAAACTTTGGGAACTGTAAAACCAAAAGGTGGAGGTAGCAAACATTTTATTAAATAGATGCATTTGGCTTGATGCTCTCAGAATACGCTTAGACCAGCCTTACAAAAAACAAAACAGCCTATCCTAGATTCCCACACACAGCCACAAAGGGATGGTCCCATGTTTAGTGGGGTTCTGGCCAAGTGGCCTTTGGTGATCCCCTTCCTATGGTGGTGGGCTCCTCTTTCAGTCCTGTTCTAGTGTATGAAACCTCCTCTTCATGGTCACATAAGTGCCTTTCTTACTTGTCACAGGTAAACTGGGCGACTAACTAGCCAGTAGCAGCACCTGTGTTGTGGTGGAGCTGAGGATTCACCCTCCTGAAACAGACACCTGTGCTGCTTACCTGGATGGGGCGGAGTGGTGATGTCAAGGCCAAGTAGATGCTCTGGTGGGAGCACTGGATTAGCAATGGTGGTCCTGCTTGTGCAGCTGTGTACATCACCACCCAACCCAGCCCTGATCAGGAGAGTAGCAGCTATCCCTGAGAAAGGGTCAGGAGAATAGTTGCATCTGTACCTGGCTGTTTACCAGCCTGCCTTCTATTGTTGCCAGCAATTGTAGACTGTTGGCTCAGTTCCATTGAGCACCTCACATTAGAGGATGCTGTTGTTTTTCCAGTGGGGCTTACTTCTGACCTGCAGTTCTCACAGAGTGCCTTGGTTCGACAGCATTTCAAATGGATATTCCAAGCCCCTGCTTTCAGATGAATAATATGCATATGAACGGCAAATTGTTATCATGAACGGAACTGATGCAAAGCCAATGGCGTGCCACACAATGTGTTTTTATTCCCAGCTAATTTTCAGAAATTGCACAAGATGTTATACACCATTCTCTGTGCAGATGAATTACCTGATCCTGAAGTGAAGCCAATGAGATTTGTAGATTTAAGAAAAATTAAAAAAAACCTTGTATTTTAAATTTCTGAAATGTGTATTATTATTACACTGGTTACACAACAAATGTAAAACGTTTACTATAAATAACAATATTGCCACGCTTAACATTTCTTTTAGCAGTTCATAAAGTCAGATTTATAGGCTAGTCTTGTTGGTTTGTTTCAGGTCTTCTCTGGCAAATCAATTTTGGAAAACGCTCTTTCCTTAAGTGGCCCATCAGACACCTATCAAAAATATTTATGTCCATTAGGAAAGATACTTGATTACATCTCTAGTAAACCGGACATAGTGGCAGCAGGTTGCTAAATAGACTTCCTTCTGCTTTGCACTGAAGATGTAAATGTTAAGGAGATTCCTTTCATTCTCTGATCTGGTGTTTTTCAATGCTTATTCCAGTGTGGCATTCTCCACCTGTCGTGGACTGCAAATCCCATAAATCCTGATGGCTGGCTGTACTGACTGAACCTGATGCAAGTTGCAACATCTGGAAGACAGTCACATAGTCTACCACTGCCTTACTTTCTCTTACAGCAATTCCCCCCAGCAGTTTTTGTATGCAGTGTTACTGAGTATTCACCCTGACTGTATTACCAACAATCTTGAAAATCTATGCATTCTGAATCACCTCTCAAGTGCTTTCAGATTGGCCTCATCTACATTATTGAGTTTTCGGCTGCTTCTGTTTGCCTTGCTTTATGAAAGTTTATACCAACTGTAGAGGCGATTTGCATAAGGATAAGCCAAGAGTGTTTATGGAATGTTTGCTGGTATAAATATTTTATTATCATTAAGTGTCAGCTCTCCCTTTAACAAGGCTGCTTAACTATTGTGCAAAACTAAATATTGCATCAAGGTACACCAGGGAGCTGGGCCAGAATTAGTTTTTTTTTTTAAAAAAAAAAGTTTTGCAAAAAGGCAAGAATTTGTGCAGATACCTAATTTCTTATTGGTTGAAGTAATTAAGCACATGGTGCAAGTGAGCAATCTGATGAAGATTCTATGGAGGTTTTTAAGCAGAAGTTGCATGTCATCTGTCATGTATGCTTTCACTGAGATTCCTGCGTTACAGGGGTTGGACTAGATGACCCTAGGAACCCCTTTCAATTCTACAATTCTGTGACTGCACAATTCTAAGAAGGTGCTGTTTTAAGCAAGCTTATGCTTGTGAACTTTCATGACTGCAAAGTTGTGTTATATAACAACAACAACAACAACAACAACAACAACAACAACAACAACAACAGTAGTTTATTATTTTGACCCCGCCCATCTTGGCTAGGTTTCCCCAGCCACTCTGGGCGGCTTCCAACAGAAGGTTAAAAATACATTAAAACTTTAAGGATTAAAATATTAATAAAGGAGAAGACGTTAGTAAGTGAAAGGAGTTAATATTATTAGAAATATGAATTTGGAGAACTGTTATAAGGTGATACAGTGGTGCCCCGCAAGACGAATGCCTCACAAGACGGAAAACTCGCTAGACGAAATAGTTTTCCGTTTTGGAGGTGCTTCACAAAACGAATCTCCTATGGGCTTGCTTCGCAAGATGAAAATGTCTTGCAAGTTCCTGCGGGTTTTTTCCCCTCCCCCCCTTTTCTAAGCCGCTTATCAGCTGATCCGATAAGCCGATAAGCCGCTAATAGCGCTAATAGCGCTAATCCGCTAATATGTCAATAGGCTTGCTTCGCAAGACGAAAAAACCGCTAGACGAAGAGAATCACAGAACGGATTCTTTTCGTCTTGCGAGGCACCACTGTATAATGAAATTCAGTTAGAGGGGATTTGAGGAAGTCAGTTATCAATGTAATGAGAATTAGGTAGATGAAGAAATAATTTTTCTTTGTGTTTAGTTTATTGTAGTGTAATGTGTTTTTCTTTGTTGTGTGTTTTGTTATGTCATTTTTGTGATAAATGTGGAAAACCAATAACATTTTTGAAAAACAAAATACATTAAAACATCAGTCATTAGAAACATGTGCATAGACTGGATCAGTTTGCACACCCGTAATAAGCTAGACCATCTATTACCTAGATATGTCAGAAAATGAACCATGTTTTTATCTGCTATTGCTGAGAGAAGAGCTAATTGCTGATGTAAGGACAATAGCATGAATAGCATGAGCATGAATAATAGATCAAACATCCACAAATTTTCTGGATCCAGAAGAAACTGTTATGGGTACCACAACATGTCCATTTCTCAGAAGAAAAACTGACAGTTCTTAGAACCTTCCTGAATCAGGCAAAACAAGTGCACCCTATGCCAAAACAAACACAGACAAAAAACCCCAAAAACCTCAGGCATCCTGCTCCCACAAACAGGAACACCTCAACCAAACAATATAAAAAGCCCCAAACCCCTAAATTAAATTTTTTTTAATGGTGGTGGGGGGGGGTCTTGGTGGGCACCAAGAGCACCATGTTGGGGACCTCAGCAGTATATGATACTTTTAATAGTAGATGATTCATTTTTTAGCTTTACAGTGGAACCTTGGTTCTCGAACTGCTTAGTTGACGAACAAATCGGCTCCTGAACACTGAAAACCCAGAAGTAAGTGCTCCGGTTTTTGAACATTTTTCGGAAGCCGAACGTCCGACGCGGCTTCTGCTTGAGCTCAGGAAGCTCCTGCAGCCAATCAGAAGCCGTGCCTTGGTTTTCAAATAGTTTTGGGAGTTGAATGGACTTCTGGAATGGATTAAGTTCAAGAACCAAGGTTCCACTGTACTCCATTTGCTTATTTGGAGTTGATTTTTATTCACCATTGGCAGATAGTGTATTGCTTATGTAAGTAAGATCTGTTTGCTTTGCTTGACTCAACTGCTTTGCTTTTTCGAAAACAGTGACCACCTCAAGGTCTAGGGTGATCTAGTGCTGGGGTGAGGAGGTTTTTTTTCTGCCTAGGGCTGCATTCTCCAGTGCACTCCAGCTCCCATCATCCATGCACAGTCAATAGTAGGGGTCATGTCTATTTGGAATCAGGCTCTAAGGAGCCAGAGTGAGACCACTCCCAGCCTGATGGCTGCAGGTTGTGGAAGAATGGGCCTCGCCACTGAATTTGTGGCTCACGGTTTGTGTGCAGCATTCACTACAAACCTTCGAAGAAGGTGAAGCATTAAAAATGGCATCTTGCCCCTGTAATGTTCACATTAATGCGATTTAATTAATTTTTATGGTACATTATATAACCTCATGCGCCAAAGTCACACAAGTACAGTAATAAGGCAAGTGGAGTAGAAGGCATTTGAAATACTTCATATGTGTATCGTCAATTTTTGGAAGATTGCTCGTAATTCATGTCTTTGCACATGGTAGTTCTCAAGAGGTGGTGAGCCGCGATCGTCTCCTTTAAAATTATTGAACGAATACTCATTCTCTCCCCTTCTGTGCTTTTAATTAATTTTGCCACTCCTCTATCCTCCCTTATTTACGTTAGATTTGTTCTCTTTTTACAATCAGGCAGCTGATTGTAAACAAAATGTATGCAATGACTGGCTTGGAGAAAGAAAGCAGATTCTGAACTATGAGGGTTACTGATTTTTCTAAAAATGCTCAGGATATTGAACAAGATGCTTGACTCGTAGCAAACGTCACAACTTTGTAAGGTTTTGCGGTTAGGCATTGTTTGACCTTATGATGGGGGAGGGGAGGTGTGGCCATCACCTGCCCCTCCAAGCTTAAGTGTATTTCGTTCAAGGAATCTGGGGGTGCTCATCTTGTCTGAAGCCCGGGGTGGGGCTAGGGCCATGACAAGACCCAGATGGGAACATCTGGGGGAGCTCGAGTTGCTCTGCATCGATGGGGCTCCCCTTTTTGGTGGTTTACACTGCGCAGCGGGCAGGAGTCAGATATAGTCAGGTCCATTCAATGCCTAAGCCAATACCGCTCACAGTCTGTAATCAATAAAGTTGTGGCCAAAATTTGCCCAATAACATTAACATAATATGTGTGTTCTGGTGTCTTAGTCTTTACAAGGGGGTGGTTGCAGGGTCTCAACAAGGCCTGGCCTCCTTCCGGAGGGGAGGTGTTGTGAGCGGGAGCCGACTCCCGCGTCACGCAGGGGGCGTTCTGCCCCCTTCCCAGCCATCACCGCTGGTGTGCCACGCCTCCCAGCCGGTCTCCCAATCGGGAGACACCGCGGGGGGCGTGGTCTAGCCGTTCAAATTTGGCCGTGCCGGCTCTCCCCCGCCAGTGCCCTGCCGATACCTGTGGGTTAGGCATTGGAATGTGTTGTTGGTGTATGGAAGGGCAAGGTGTGGCCATCACCTACCCCTTCACTTATGGGTATTCCGTTAAAGGAATCTGGCGGTCGTGGATCCTGTCCGATGCCCTCTGTGGAGGGGAGCCATGGCACGACCCCCGGTGACATCAGGGGAGAGCTTATAGTTGAATTTGCATCAGCAGGCTCCCCCTACTGGTGGTTAACCCCTCGTTAGACTCACCCCTCATCCTGAGTGGGTGGAGTCAAATTGCTCTTGTCCAATGCCTAAGCCAATACCAATACCTTCTCACATGCTGTAATCAATAAAGTTGTGGCCTTTTCTAGCCCATTAACCTTAACCTTATATGCCGTCTCCATGTGTCTTTATTATTCCCAAGCAGGGGGCGGTTCCTCGAATCACAAATACTTTCTAACCATAAGAGCAGTTTGACCATGGAACAGTCTCCCTTGGGAGGTTGTGGACTCTCCTTCTTTGAAGGATTTTAAGCAGAGGTTGGATGGGCATCTGCCATGGATGCAGAGATTCCTGCATTTCAGGGGGTTGGACTAGATGACCCTCAGGGTCCCTTCTAACCTCCACAATTCTATGTTCTATGATTCTATCACTGCACTACTAGATACTAGTGCATGGGCATAGGTTGATGTGTGGATACTTTCAGACTGTCTTGCTTTTCTGCTGCCTGCCCTCCTCTTCCCTCACCTTCTTCAAGGAATAAATATTCACATGAACAGCATCTCTTTTTACTTGTTGGGGGAAAATGTGAATAAATGTATGAAGGCAGTCAATAATTCATTTATCCCGAAACTTGCAGACCTAAAATGGCTCAGAAACTAAAGCTATGATCCTAGGTAGACTTCATAAAGAGCAAGTCACATTGACCTCAGGAAGGCCAGGCAAGAAGCATTGCTTGGGCATAAAATTGCATTCAATAAGTGGCTACCAATGTTTTTTTTGCAGTTTTCTCATACAGCATATGGCACAAAGTAGTCGTTTCAAAAAGAGAGTGCTGGGTGGCTATTAAGTGAAATGCGAGCAGATGTGTTTTAACCATAGAATTACAGCTTTATTATTTTCATTTTCATTTTAACGGTTGCATAATAAGCTGGTAAGCAGCCAGAATTATTTAAGTACTGACATTCTATCTACCTATAAGTTATATTTTTAAACTTCCAGGCTGTTTTAGCACTTTTTAAAAAACAAAATCTACTGTTGCTGCTTCAAAAACAAAAACAACAACAACAACAAAACAAAACACATGTTTCTAAGGCTGGCTTTCCCAACTCAATCCTGGCAGAGAACATTCAGCTGCAATTAAATATTATCTGCATAATATATTTGCACACACAAACACCGGGGACGAATCCCGTGCGCAAGCTGAATATTGGAAGATTCAGAACAGACAAAAAGAAGGACTTCTTCACACAGAGCACAATTAGACTGGGGGATTTGCTAGAACACGACAGCCACCAGTTTGGATGGCTTTAAAAGAGGACTGGACAAATTCATGGAGGAGAAAGCTATCCATAGCTGTTCGCCATGATGGCTGTGTTCTGCCTCTGTTCTATGAGGCAGTATGTCTCTGTAGGGCAGTTGCTGGGAATCACAAGTGCAGAATGTACTGTTGTGCTCACGTCCTGCTTGCAGACTTCCCACTAGGGCAGCAGTTCTCAACCTGTGGGTCCCCAGATGTTGTTGGACTACAACTCCCATCATCCCTGAGCTCTGGCCTAGAATGGTTGCACAGTCCTCAATCTGCTGCCCCATTCATGGAAGATAATCCATGGAAGATAATGCACATTAGAGCAGACATTGGACAGATCAGGGCCATTTCTGTGTGTGGTTGAGAAACATTGGTTGTCATCTTGTTTACCTTTGAAAAAAACGCAATCTATTGTATGGCTTCTTCTGTTTGGCTCTCTTGTTATGATGTTAAAAAATCCCCCAATTTCTTCAACGTTTCCTTCCTTTAAAGGGAAACTCTTTTTCACCCAATCAGGCTTCCTGATTGCCTCTCTAATAGCATAATACAGAATGCTTCCCATTATATTAATTAGAATGAAGGCCGGTAAAGGATAGTAATGAAGAATAAAAGAGAGCATGAATACAAACACACATTGATTAGTTTCCCCCCCTAGTTAAGATTAAATTACCGTATTTTTCGCCCTGTAGGACGCACTTTTCCCCCTCCAAAAATGAAGGGGAAATGTGTGTGCATCCTATGGGGCGAATGCAGGCTTTCGCTGAAGCCTGGAGAGCGAGGGGGGTCGGCACGCCCCAAGCTTTGGGCTTCGTGCAGCCCTCCGCTAGCCGTGGGAGAGCCACGCGAAGTCACACAGCTTTCCCACGGCTAGCGGAGAGCTTGCCAGCACCCAGAAGCTTGGGGCGCGCTGAGCTCAGCACGCCCCAAGCTTCGGGTTTCGCGCAGTCCTCCGCTAGCCTTGGGAAAGCTGCGTGACTTCATGCAGCTCTCCCACGGCCTGAGGATAGCAGCCTGTTCTGGGGGCTGGGGTCGGGGGAAGCTCGGGCTTCCCTCGCCCCAGCCCCGCACCTGGGGAAAAAAATAATTTCCCCCCTTTATTTCCCCTCCCAAAAAACTAGGTGCGTCCTATGGGCCGGTGCGTCCTATGGGGCGAAAAATACGGTAAATGTGAAATTCAAATCAATAAGTTGTGTTTATATCTATCTATCTATCTATCTATCTATCTATCTATCTATCTATCATCTATCTATCTTACAACTTATTGATTTGAATTTCACATTTCACATTTAATTTTATATATATAAAATTTAATATGCATATATTACCCACTATCTAGTACAGTGGTACCTCTGGTTACGTACTTAATTCGTTCCGGAGGTCCGTTCTTAACCTGAAACTGTTCTTAACCTGAAGCACCACTTTAGGTAATGGGGCCTCCTGCTGCTGCCACGCCACCGCTGTGCGATTTCTGTTCTCATCCTGAAGCAAAGTTCTTAACCTGAAGCACTATTTCTGGGTTAGCGGAGTGTGTAACCTGAAGCGTTATGTAACCTGAGGTACCACTGCATATCCATCCCGTTGGCATAATTGACACAATGGAAGAGAAGTAGTGCATACCCTTTGATTACCAAAGGATCCTGGGTCAAATCCTAGCATCTCCAGAAATGGCTAGGAAAGATTCCCTGTCTTAAATGCTGGAGAGCTGCTGCCAGTCGGTGTTGACAAATACAGGGTTAGATGGACCAATGGCCTGGTTCAATATAAAGATGGCTCTCTATGCTTCTGTGACAAACTACTTCAGCAAGAATTGGAGGTGGGTAAATTAGGGCACGATCGGCATTTCATTGTACCTTGGACAATAAAGAGACTCCGCTCTCTCATTGTAGAATCTTATTGTTGCAACCGGATTCTGAGCCTCCAGAAAATTTGCTGTCAGAAGAAAGGGGAAATGAACTAAACAAAGAAATACCTTCATGAAAAGGCTCAGGCTACTGTATCCGAGATTCTGAGTTGGGAAATAGCATCTTCAGAAAATCCATTATACTCTAATGATCCATAACTACATAAGAGCCTCTTTTGTATCAGAGACAATAGCCTCACAATAGTCTCGTATCAGGACAGACGGCATCTTTTGCTGAAGTGTACTGAGCCTACCTGAATTCGGAGGGAAGAGGTGAAGCAGACATTCTGAATTTGCTTGCTGCTAAGAATGAATTGATCTGGTGTCAGTTTTTATGAGGAAATTGCATCCGGAGGTGACAATTCTGCTGCTATTGCTCTGTGTGTGTGTGTGTGTGTGTGTTCCTGCCTTCCCTCCTATGGTGAAACTGGGATGTAGACAAAATAAATGCAATCTCTGAAAACCGATGTTGAATTTCCAGTGGGAAGAGGGCCTTACTTGGTCCTGGAACAGCTTTCCAAGGGATCCTCAGTTGGTGTCATTTTTGGGGTCCTTTCTTGGCCACAAAAGCCACATCCACACAACTTTATGCTTCCTGAGCCTTTGTTTTTAAACCCATGTTTTTAATTTGGGTTTGACTGTAATGGTTGAATTCATAATGCAGCGGTATTTCCTTAGTGTTCATAAGTCGGTCATTTGAGGACTTGCCCCCAAAGCACCTGATCAGACTTCTTGTTTCCTGTGCACCAGGGGATGGACGCCTCTGCTACTGGAACCATATTGGAAATCAATAAAAACATTATTATTTTAAATAAAAAGAAAGAAAAGCACCTGATCAAAGGAGGTCCAAAGGCCTGGAGGTTATTGCATAACTCTGTCTTAGAGGCTATTGAGAATAAAGTGGTTGGATGGTCATCTGTTGTGGATGCTTCAATTCAGGCACGTCCAACAAGTAGATCGCGATCTACTGGTAGATCACTGGACGTCCGTGGTAGATCACTGGTTAGATCAGTGGCTCCCCCCAAAGAAGCTGAACAACTTTGGCTCCCCTAAAAGAAGCTCAACATTTTTTCAGCAACTGTGACCTGAACCCCAACAAACAGGGCTTTCCTTCCTACAAAATGCTCAACAACTTTGACCTGAACCCCTCAAACGGGGGTGGATCACTGCCAGTTTTTAACTCTGTGAGTAGATCTCAGTCTCTTGGGAGTTGGCCACCCCTGCGTTTAGTTGAGATTCCTGATGACCTCGGGGTCCCTTCCACTGCTATAGTTCTATGATTCTGTTCTATGAATAAACCACTTCTGGAAATCTGGAAGTTTAGCTTTCATTTCTGTGTTAATTGTACATGCCTGAGTTTACCTGAGGGACCTGGAGTCTGCTTCTAAGGAAGGCAGCCCTGCTGGGCAGCAACACATAACCAACCAACCAAATAAAATTTCCTGTGGCTATGTCTCTTTTTGATGTTAGATGGTGGAAGACTTCTAAGTAGAGGTTTCAACATTCGCCCACACATTGCAAGAAAGTGTGGGTGTGGGTGTGTCACAGGGCTGTGTGGGCTGCCCCCTTTGCTAACATGTGCAGCAGCCATGCCCCCACTCTCTGCAATTTTGGCTGGGATGGATGCTTGCGGAAGATGGATCTGGCCCACATGGCCCCATAGACCCCACACACTTTGTTCACCCCCTCTCTCTGTGCATAGAGTCTTAGTTTCCCCAACCCCAGAAAGCAGGTCTTCCAGCAAAAACGAGAAAGAGACAGTACTAGCTTTACGCACCCTGGCCCTCTCCATATTGATTGGGGCTGATAGGAGTTGTAGTCCTGAACATCTGGAGGGTACCGGGTTGGCAAAGGCTGATTTATACCAAGCAGAGGAAAACCACGCTCATTATGCCAATGCAGCCCATTAATTACAGAACACAATTCTCCTCTGTTCCACATCATCTACCCAACTAATGCTGCTGCTTATTGCTACCTAGAAATATTTTGTTAATTACAGTGAGGTTTACATTAGTTTTAGGTCACATGATTTCAGTTTAATCTACGTCCCACCCACCCCCACTCCCCACAGAAAGTGATTTTAGTAGATAATGGCACCTGAGAAGCACAATGCCGGCCTGGGGGGAGCTCATTATCCTCTTCCCAATTTATGATAATTTCACAAGTCATTAAATCTATTTACGCCTCCATGCTGTTACATTGTTCTTTGAGTCTCTCTTTATTTTCCTATTGTCAATAACATCTCTCTCCCCACAGCCCCCCAGTCTACAAACACTGGAAGACAAAAGTTCCTCCAGCAGCTGTTTACAATGTACAGTGCTCGAAAAAATGAGATTCACAGCTTGTTACTCACAAAAGCCAAATGGCCCTTCAGTCTAGCCACTCCAGGGGAAACTCAGTTTCTGTCTCTTCCTGAATCTATTTTTGTCAACAAAGTAATCCTATGGATCAGGCCCGCCCAGCGTGACCTAATGGAACCAAATGCAGCCCTCTGGTAATCCTATCCCCAAAGCTACTGGGCAGAAGACCTTTTGTTTTGCCAACAAACCAACCAACCAACCAGGCCATTATCAGCCTTTCGTTTCTTCAGTGACCCACCCCAGCGACAGAATTTGCCTTCTCACAGTGAGGGAACTGCCAGAAGGCCCTTGCTGCTGGACCTCAGTGTCCGGGGGTGGAGACACTCCTTCAGGTCTACTGGACCGAGGCCATTTAGGACTTTAAAAAACAGCACCAACACTTTGAATCGTGCCCAGAAACGTACTGGGAGCCAATGTAGGTCTTTCAAGACCGGTGTTATGTGGTCTCGGTGGCCGCCCCCAGTCACCAGTCTAGCTGCTGCATTCTGGATTAGTTGTAGTTTCCGGGTCACCTTCAAAGGTAGTCCCACAAAGAGCTCATTGCGGCAGTCCAAGCAGGAGATTATCAGAGCATGCACCACTCTGGCGAGGCAGTCCGCGGGCAAATACGGTCTCAGCCTACGTACCAGGTGGTGCTGGTAGACAGCTGCCCTGGACACAGAATTGACCTGTGTCTCCATGGACAGCTGTGAGTCCAAAATGACTCCCAGCCTGTGCACCTGGTCCTTCAGGGGCACAGTTACCCCATTCAGGACCAGGGAGTCCTCCACACCTGGCTGCCCCCTATCCCTCCAAAACAGTACTTCTGTCTGGTCAGGATTCAGCCTCAATCTGTTAGCTGCCATCCATCCTCCATCCATTGGGGGGGGGGAACCTGCTCCTCAAAAAACTCATAACAATACATTCATATGAGAGCCTGCGTGGTGCAGTGGTTAAGAGCAGTGGAGACGTAATCTGGTGAACCAGGTTTGCTTCCCTGCTCCTCCACAGCTGCTGGGTGACCTTGGGCCAGTCACACTTCTCTGAAGTCTCTCAGCCTCACTCACCTCACAGAGTGTTTGTTGTGGGGAAGGAAGGGAAAGGAGATTCTTAGCCGCTTTGAGACTCTCTCCTCCTCCTCCTCCTCCTCCTCCTCCTCCTCCTCCTCCTCCTCCTTTTCAGTGACAGTGAAAAAGGCACACAAAATCTTGCTATGTGAGGGTTGTTTTTCATTTTTAATGACTTAAAGTGAGCCCTATTATTATTATTTTATTTTGGGGGATGAAAGATTTGGCTTATATAGGCTATAACAATTGAACGCTTAAAAAAACAAAACAACTTATAGTGATATTTAAAAGCTGTCACTCCCCATATAGTAAGATAAGCTGCCTAGCTTCAAGGAGCCTGAGTCATGAATGGTGAGTACACCAGAACTATATTTTCAGCCACATGGATGAAAATTTTCTTATTTATTTCTATGGACATTCCAGATGAGATTAGTGGTATACAAATAATTTAATGAATTAATATATTCTTATCCAGCAAATAGCATTTCCTTTATTACTTGCATTGCCTTCAATTCAGTATATATGTACACACAATAACATTTTCCTTTTACTGCATTTACTTTGAGTTAGTTAATGTTTATGCATCAGACAACATTTCAATAAATTGAAGTCAGCGGCTGCGGAGCAAGTGAGCGAGGGCGGGAATCAATTTTCTAAACCCCAGGAACCTGTGCGGGTAATTGGAAATAGTTGCTGGATATTCCTTTTGCAGTCATTATTTTGAAGATTAGCCCAGGTTATTAGGTTTGATTAAAGGATTTTAGATCTGTCTTGTTCAAGAGCTGGGGATTTAAGCAATAAGGAGCTTTCGTCTGTGGTGTGTCCCAGAGTTTATCAGTTCTGTACTGCAGGACATTGATTACGCACTCATTGTTGTAAAACATGCCAATTTCATTCATTCATTTGCAGCTTTCAGATCAGCCGGGATTATTTAGCCTGCTGGGTGATATAATTATCTGACAATTTCACTCATGTGGAGCATTAACCGTTACGTCTTGGTGAGATCAAAGACCAAACCTTACCTGACTTGTTACTTCCAGTGGAAACCATTGAGGTGCCCATTTAGTCAATAATTGGGCAATGTAATTGTGGGTGCATTGCTTATGGGAAGATGGCAAGGGATATGCCAGTTTGGGCGAAGGGAGTTTTCCCACTTTCTTGCATTCTGCTTCAATTCATTTTCAGCACCTCTGTAATTTCCAAAGCACCTGCTGCTGGAAGGCTAAGGATGGATTTTAATAGCTTTTGATAATCTGATTTCCCCCCACCCCGCCCCACCTCAGAGGTTCAAGGTTCCTAACAATATTTCTACGTTTAATTAATTTTCACAACAATCCTATGAGGTGCATCACTCTTAATCCTACTTTACAGATTGGAAGTTTGACAAGCTCTTAGGAAAACAACTGATCACATGGTGAGACCATGCTTGGAATACTAGACTTGTTCACATGCTTCACTGAACGCAGGTGCCAGCTGCCTCTGCACATGCACACATGTGCACATGTTTGTGTGAAAGAGTGATTTGTACAGGTCAGCTATTGTGTACACAACAGTGATACCAATACAACAGCAAAAATACCTATCGAGACGTCATGGTAATGAAAAGCCTAATAACAACAAATTTCACAATGTAACCTCACAATCCAAAGAAACACAATCCTATTCTGTACTTTAATTTTAGAACAGGCAATATAAATCATTAAAACACATATCAATTGATATAATTTCTATTAAAATACATAAACACCAGTCAGCTGTGACAAATTTCTCCAGTGCATGGCCAGCTATCAATAAATATTATAACTAGCAACACAATCCTCAAAAGTGGTTGGGGGTGTGGCTAGTGCATCCTGACCCGCCCCTCCATGCATCAATTTGCATGTAATTAGATGCGTGTCAAGACCTTCCTTTGCACTCTTCTTCACTACCGAAATGTTGCTACAGCTAACACGTGTAACTTTTCCTATTTCTTATGGTATTATCTTTCTTCTGCTTTAGGTCCCTTGGCTTTTGACTACGAGTTCATCCTTTTCCCTTCCTCAGTTCTTCTAAAAAAATAAAAATCAAAGCACTAAAACCCTTCATCCCATATTCTTTTTATTCCCCGAGGTGAGTTTATAATTCATGCAGCCTATTAATTTTGTGTTGTATCATGCTTGGCTTATCTCCCTTCAAACAACTCATTTGCAGTTGCTGCAGTCAAAGCCCGCTATTAAACTTTCTGGTGCTGGCTCTAATTTAAAAAGGCTTGGAGGCAGATTCAGCAGAAAAATACTTCCGTAGCAAATAACCCATGGGAGTTGTGTGTGTCTCTTTGGTTCCATGGCCAAAGGCTACTTATTATTCCAAGGCTGTGTGGTATGTGAGGTTGTTTGGAGAGTAACCTTTCTCTGCCTCCATCCACGCAGTCATATTGGCAAAAGTATTCTAGCCAAGCTTCTGCTTGGGCATAGAAGGCAGGATCCAAAACAGCAAATTGCATGCCCAGGCACCGCTGCCCTCCAGTGCCCTGACTAACATTTAAGAACCAGACAGATGCCATAGATTGGATTGAATAAGCCCACAACTTTATTGATTACAGAAGTCAATAGTTTGGCATAGGCATTGGGTCTAACCATTAAACCACCAGTGCACCTGCTGGCAGTACCCGAAGGGATCGACTCCAGGAAGGAGGTCCTATGACTTACACCAAATGGGATCATCCCCACATGCTAGCCCCCATCTAGGGACGCAGGTGGCGCTGTGGGTTAAACCACAGAGCCTAGGACTTGCCGATCAGAAGGTTGGCGGTTCAAATCCCCGCAACGGGGTGAGCTCCCGTTGCTCGGTCCCTGCTCCTGCCAACCTAGCAGTTCGAAAGCATGTCAAAGTTCAAGTAGATAAATAGGTACCACTCCGGCGGGAAGGTAAACAGCATTGCCGTGTGCTGCTCTGGTTCGCCAGAAGAGGCTAAGTCATGCCGGCCACGTGACCCGGATGCTGTACGCCGGCTCCCTCAGCCAATAAAGCGAGATGAGCGCCGCAACCCCAGAGTCGGTTGTGACTGGACCTAATGGTCAGGGGTCCCTTTACCTTTACCTTAGCCCCCATCTGGGTGTCCAGACAGAAGCACCTCCTCCCAGATGCCTTTAATGGGATGCCCCTTTCCTTCAGAGGGACAGGAAGAGGATTACAACCTCCCCTCCAACCAAGACAAAGGCCAACCCAATGCCAAACTGTCAAAGTTTTGACAATTGCTATGATGTTGGTAAAACCCCCAGACTGGGCCAATTTAGTCTGGAGGAAAATTCCTGCCTGGCCCCGAATATGGGTGACCATCAATCTCTATAGCAAGGTCAGGTAAAACAACACAGATAAAACAACACAGAAAATGCAAGGGAGATTGGGCGGGGGATCTGATGAGGAACTGCACAGAAGGGGAGAGGTGAGCCTCCTTAAATGTTTTGGACACGGACCCAAGTGAAGCTCAGTTGGGACTGCCCCCAGCAAATGTCTACCTCTTAGGCTGCTGGCCATTGGCCAACTCAGCTGGCAGATTTACAATCCACTTCCTGACCAATGGGGAGGGCTGTTTTGGTTCCCCATTGGTCAGGAAGCTTTCCTGTGCAGTTGCTGCGTTGGAAAGCATGGAGACAAAGTGGCCAGCCCGCAATGCCGTCGCACCCAAAATACGGCAAGAAGACACACTTGGGGTGCATTCAGACATGGGGATGGTTACATTGCTTTTCCTGATTTTAACGCTAGCACATTTAGCTCAGCAACCATTGTTTGTTTTCACCTATTGTTACAGAAAGTGCAAATTAGGTAGGTTCATCTTTAAGTGTGGAATCAAATCCCACCCCCCAACCTCTAGGAGTTGCTGCTAGTCAATGAAGAAAACTAAATGGACCAATTGCCTGATTTGGTGCAAGGCAGCGTTGTCTGTTCCAGTGGAGACATTACTATTTCCAACACAGAGACAGTAAATGTAGACTATGGGGTTGTTGTATTATTGAAATGCAAGGCAGCTTTCAGTAGATTAGCTTTGCATTCATAAAAACTCCCAGTGAACAGTACTGACGGTAAATCATGTGCATGTTGTGCTACCTGCTACTCTAAAAATTAAATCCGTGCCACACAGAATGTGTTTGACTGTTTTATAGCCATTACATCGGGCCCCTTTGCAATGTTCTCATAAAAGGTGCTCCATAAATTTTATATAGTCTTCTATTGTATTATGTTTTATTGTAATAATTCACGCTCTAATGAAAGTCCCCCCCCTCTAAGCAGGGTTAGAATACACAGGTGCAATTCTAGTAAAAATATATATGTATTCCTGAAAATTGCCACATTCCATGTACTCAATAGCATTGATTTTCCTTTTTTTACTGTAAGACCTGCAAAGGGAAAGTGTTTTAAAAGGTTATATAGGGGAGCACCGTGGCCCATGGTCGATTCTTCTTCTAAAAATATTTTTCTTCCTTAGAAAAAGTTCTTAGAAGAAAAATATGGGTTAGGAGTGTTTCCTTCCTCTAGATGTGCAGAAAGAATCCTAGTCACCAGCTTCTTCCAAGCCTTCTCCACTTCTCTCCTCCCCGTTATTGGTTCTGAGCTTGATGTACAATTAAAGTGAGAGTTTTATCGGGAACATTATTAACACGAATGAGCTTGGGTGCCTGGTCTGCTGACTCTGCATGCACAGAATCTCATTTTTCATTCCAACCTTGATAAGAACTTTTATGGGGGAACAATGCATGGTTTGTAAATGTTGCTGGCATCTGTCTGTCTTGAGAGACAATGGAGTAAACCTCTTTGGGTGGAGTCAAACCTCTGCATTAGCAGCACTGAAGCGACCTCCCTGGGGTGGAAGCTGGGCAGTGCGTGTGGAGGTTGTGGGCTGCCAAGACAACAAGGACCTCCCCCCTCGGCCTCGCTGAAACCACAACACAACACAAAGGAAAACCTATTTTTGCTTATTTTGTTGTGGATATGGCAAAGTGGTCCAAAGGAAAGCAGAGCAATATGTTTGGTACTAGCTTGGCTGCAGGGTTAATAATAATAATAATAATAATAATAATAATAATAATAATAATAATAATTTATACCCCGCCCATCTGGCAGGGTTTCCCCAGCCACTCTGGGCGGCTTCCAACAGAATATTAAAATAAAATAACCTATTAAACATTAAAAGCTTCCCTAAACAGGGCTGCCTTCAGATGTCTTCTAAAAGTCTGGTAGTTGTTTTTCCCTTTGACATTTGTTGGGAGGGCGTTTCACAGGGCGGGTGCCACTACCGAGAAGGCCCTCTGCCTGGTTCCCTGCAACTTGGCTTCTTGCAGTGAGGGAACCGCCAGAAAGCCCTCGGCAATGGACCTGCGTCTGGGCAGAATAATGGGGGAGGAGACGCTCCTTCAGGTATACTGGACTGGTTTGCCAGAAGAAGGCAGACATGATGCCATCCAACCATTTTAGAGACTCCTCTTCGGATTTGTGGAGGGTTAACCATTAGCCTTTTCTTCTCCCAAAGATATCCCACAAGGCAGTGGAAGTTTAGGACCAGAGTTTTCTTCTCCTATGACCTACATGGGTTAACTTCCCTGGTTGACAAGCCCCATCTACCCCTCACTTCCCTCTAGAGCACATGCAGAAACCACCTACTTGACTCCTATAATTTTGGAATATTTTGGGGTGGATAGGATTAAGAGGGAAGAGCCACGGTTGGGCTGGGAATTACCGTATTTTTTGCACCATAACACTCACTTTTTTCCTCCTAGAAAGTAAGGGGAAATGTCTGTGCGTGTTATGGAGCGAATGCCTGCGGGTGGCGGGGGGGATCTGCTGCAGTTGTGAGCAGAGGATCCATGGTTCCCCTTCCTTTCCTTGTCCGTGGTTACAAAGCATGGATCCACATGGATCCTCAGGATTTTTGCATTGGGCTACTCCAAACTCACTGTCAGATCACATGTCTGTGGCCACAGCATGAACCACAAAAATCATATATCCACTATTTTGTTTCGAATATTTTTTTTCTTGTTTTCCTCCTCTAAAAACTACGTGCGTGTTATGGTCTGGTGCGTGTTATAGAGCGAAAAATACGGTATTCCTTGCCTGAAACCGAGGAGATACTGCTGCAGGCCAATGTAGATAATACTGGATTAGATGAACCAATAGTCTGACTCAGTACATATCCTCTTCCTATGGGATTCTTTTGTTTTTCTAAAGCAATCCACGGTGCTTAGTATTTATGTTCTCACTGCTTCTGCATTCTTTGCTGCTTATCGGAAGTTTCCATCCTTGTCAGCCGTTTTAATCACAGTGATGAAACTGGATTAAGTCTCCTTAAATATGCTAATATTCTGACAGGCCACAAAAAATGAGCTTGTAATAAATGATTCAGAAGCTAAGGTAGCTGACTCAACCTCACGCAGCTGCACCTGATTAGCTTTGATATTTCTGCTTGTCAAGTACATTAGAGCTCCACTTACTTTGCCTGCTAACCAAGGCATCCTTTTGGTTACAGCAGATTTATTTCGTATCCTTTGCAAATCGCGCCACTGTCCTTCTGCCCTCGTGAAGGTGCCTTTTGAAATACGGCATTGCAAACCAGGCCTAATTGCATTTCACATACGTTGTGTTGCCTAGGTATGCTGTCCATCAGACAACCAGGTGAAAGGCTGGGGAAGATTAGGCAACGGAGCAGGAGGTTCATAAAAGAAGGAATTAGCAATTTATATAGACTGCACTTCTGCACACACTTGGCAGGGAAAAGTCCTATTGAATTCCGTGAGACTTACTCTTGAGCGGAGAGACGTGGGACTGCATTGATAGCCTCTGTTGGATATTAAAATAAGTTGCTCAGTGAGTTGTCAGACAAAAGGGGCTGTGGTTAAAATGACATCTTCATTAAAAGTACAGTGGTACCCCGCAAGACGAACGCCTCGCAAGACGGAAAACCCGCAAGACGACAGCCCATAGGGAAATCTCCGGGACAGCGGGGAAGCGCAGCGCGTCTTCCCCACTGTCCTCGGACCTCCTCCCGCCGCGCGGCATCGGAACGAAGCTCCGATGCCGGGCGGGGGGGGGGAACGCCTCCTCCCGCCGCGCGGCATCGGAACGAAGCTCCGATGCCTGGCGGGGGGGGGAACGCCTCCTCCCGCCGCGCGGCATCGGAACGAAGCTCCGATGCCGGGCGGGGGGGGACGCCTCCTCCCGCCGCGCGGCATCGGAACGAAGCTCCGATGCCGGGCGGGGGGGACGCCTCCTCCCGCCGCGCGGCATCGGAACGAAGCTCCGATGCCGGGCGGGGGGGGACGCCTCCTCCCGCCGCGCGGCATCGGAACGAAGCTCCGATGCCGGGCGGGGGGGGGGGACGCCTCCTCCCGCCGCGCGGCATCGGAACGAAGCTCCGATGCCGGGCGGGGGGCGGGAACGCCTCCTCCCGCCGCGCGGCATCGGAACGAAGCTCCGATGCCGGGCGGGGAAGGAACGCCTCCTCCCGCCGCGTGGCATCGGAACAAAGCTCCGATGCCGGGCGGCGGGGGGGGGAACGCCTCCTCCCGCCGCCCAGCTTCGGATGGCTTTCCTGAAGACTTGGGGTGGGAGGAGGGTTTTCCTTCCCACCGCCAACATTCAGAATGCTGTTCTGAATGTTGGCGGCGGGGAGGAAAAACCCTCCTCCCACGCAAGCCCCGGGAACAGAGGGAAAGCGCTGCGCGCCTTCCCCTCTGTTCCCGTACCTGTCCTGAAGGCTTGCGGTGGGGAGAAAAGCCCTTCTCCGCACCGCCAGCCTGGCAAGCGGTTTCCCTAGGAACGCATTAATTGATTTTCAATGCATTCCTATGGGAAACCGTGCTTCGCAAGACGAAAAACTCGCAAGAAGAAAAAACTTGCGGAACCAATTAATTTCGTCTTGCGAGGCACCACTGTACAGGATTTTACCTTGACATGATGTCACTTACCTCACCTCCATCCCACTAGTCAGCGTTCCTGGACGTCCCACATTGAGGACGAAGGTGGGGAAAGAAAATCAAAAGGCCATAATGACCCCTGCTATGTTATCAGCTTGAGGTCTCCCCATAAAACTGCCCTTCAGGAAAACTAGCACTTGGGTATGAACCATGTGGGTGGCACTGTGGGTTAAACCACAGAGCCTAGGACTTGCCGATCAGAAGGTCGGCGGTTCGAATCCCCACAACGGGGTGAGCTCCCGTTGCTCGGTCCCTGCTCCTGCCAACGCAGCAGTTCGAAAGCATGTCAAAGTGCAAGTAGATAAATAGGTACCGCTCTGGCGGGAAGGTAAACGGCGTTTCCGTGTGCTGCTCTGGTTTGCCAGAAGTGGCTTAGTCATGTTGGCCACATGACCCAGAAGCTGTACGCCGGCTCCCTCGGCCAATAAAGCGAGATGAGTGCCGCAACCCCAGTGTCGGTCACGACTGGACCTAATGGCCAGGGGTCCCTTTACCTTTACCTATGAACCATGTACATAGCAGGATTGTGTATGAACTGTCCATATCTTCGTCACCATGTGAGAATGAGCTCCCTGCTTTGGTGCCTAGGAATTCAATGCAATCAGTTACAGTGCAATATAAAAACTCAGCAGATTTTGCCTTCATTTGTTCGGGATTTTCACTCCTCCTCCAATACTCCTGAGGACGGACGGCTGATTTAGTGCTGAGGCGTTTACAAAGGTTCAGTAGGAGAATTGCCATGAGTGTGAATTATGGTTTGCCTCTTGCATCGGGCTGTTAATAGGTCACCATGCCCAAAGAACCAAGGCCCAGATTTTCTTCATTACTAAAACATGTGCTGCACAGATTTTCATTGCCGTTGGCCACCTATATGCTTGAATTTTTCTTTTTGAGACAAGGGCAGCCTGAGGGGTGCGGACAGCTCCCAAGTGCTGTAGGTACAGAAAGTGGAACTGATAGCAAAAGCAGCTTGAAAACACACAGTGCAATATGGGATGCTAGCTTTAAAGTGGCAAAAAGGACCCAGCTCCAACAGCTGGATCTAGAATCATAGAATCATAGAATCATAGAGTTGGAAGAGACCACAAGGGCCATCGAGTCCAACCCCCTGCCAAGCAGGAAACACCATCAGAGCACTCCTGACATATGGTTGTCAAGCCTCTGCTTAAAGACCTCCAAAGTAGGAGACTCCACCACACTCCTTGGCAGCAAATTCCACTGTCGAACAGCTCTTACTGTCAGGAAGTTCTTCCTAATGTTTAGGTGGAATCTTCTTTCTTGTAGTTTGCATCCATTGCTCCGTGTCCGCTTCTCTGGAGCAGCAGAAAACAACCTTTCTCCCTCCTCTATGTGACATCCTTTTATATATTTGAACATGGTTATCATATCACCCCTTAACCTCCTCTTCTCCAGGCTAAACATGCCCAGCTCCCTTAGCCGTTCCTCATAAGGCATCGTTTCCAGGCCTTTGACCATTTTGGTTGCCCTCCTCTGGACACGTTCCAGTTTGTCAGTGTCCTTCTTGAATTGTGGTGCCCAGAACTGGACACAGTACTCCAGGTGTGGTCTGACCAGAGCAGAATACAGTGGCACTATTACTTCCCTTGATCTAGATGCTATACTCCTATTGATGCAGCCCAGAATTGCATTGGCTTTTTTCTGTTTTGCCACTTTAAAGCTGGCATCTTGTATTGCATTGTGTGGCTTCAAGCTGTCACACAGAATCTAAGCTGACTTGGGACAGGCAGCCCAAAACACAGGAAGTCGGCTTACACACAGTTACCATAGCTGTCAACGTTTTCCTTTTTTAAAGGGAAATTCCCTTATTCCGAATAGGATTCCTCGCAAGAAAAGGGAAAAGTTGACAGCTATGACAGTTACGGGGACACAGGTGGCTCTGTGGGTTAAACCAGTGTTTCCCAAACTTTTTTGGGCAACGGCACACCTGTTTACTGAAAAAAAATCTCGCGGCACACCACCATTAAAGCCCTGCCCCGTGACGTCAGCGCGCAGCGTCACGCCGGGAGGGACGCACGAAAGTGAAAGTTTTTTCCCTCCCCCCTCAGTCCCTCGCTCGGAATTCAGCTCGTTTGGGGCATCGCTCCGGCTGCTCCCTCTCCCGCCGCGCAGGAGCGATGCCTCTCTCTGGCTCTCCCTCCGCGCAGGCTGAGGGAGGGAGGGAGGTGCGCGTGTGACCCGTCTCTGCTGGGAGACCAAACCCAGCGAGGCAGAGTCGCGCGGAGGCGCCCAGGCAGCGCTGCCGGCTGCGAGGAGGAGCGCCAGGCAGCAGCAGGAGGCGCGGCCTCTCCTCGCCGCCGCCGCCCCGCCTCTCGCCGCCCGACTCGCCCGCCTCCCTCCAGGCATCTCGCGGCACACGAGGCAACGTCTCACGGCACACTCGTGTGCCGCGGAACACCGGTTGGGAAACACTGGGTTAAACCACAGAGCCTAGGACTTGCCGATCAAAAGGTCGGCGGTTCGAATCCCCACAACAGGATGAGCTCCTGTTGCTCGGTCCCAGCTCCTGCCAACCTAGCAGTTTGAAAGCACATCAAAGTGCAAGTAGATAAATAGGTACCACTCTGGCGGGAAGGTAACTGGCATTTCTGTGCGCTGCTCTGGTTCGCCAGAAGCAGCTTAGTCATGCTGGCCACATGACCCGGAAGCTGTACGCCGGCTCCCTTGGCCAATAAAGCGAGATGAGCGCCGCAACCCCAGAGTCGGCCACGACTGGACCTAATGGTCAGGGGTCCCTTTCCCTTTCCCTTTATGACAGTTACAACATTAGCCCATCTAGTTCAGTATTTCCTGTTCCATGTGTGTGGGGGGGGGGACCCTTTGGCCCTCCAGACGCTGCTGAACTACAACTCCCATCATCCTTGGACATTGGCCACACTTGCTGGGGCGGATGGGTGTTGAAGTTCAGCAAGAGTTAGCAGGCCAAATGTTCCCCACGCCAGGACTACCCTGACTGCCTGCAGCTCCCCTGTTTCAGACAGAGTTCTCTCTCTGCCCTTCCTGGAGATGCTGAGGATTAAACCTTGGAGCTTCTGAATGCAAGGCAGATGCTCTACCACTGAGCTATGGTCCTTCCATAGAAGTGCTTGGCTACTGCGGAATCAGACCAAATATTTATCCATCCATACGTTCCTGTGTTGAGCACTGGCCAATCAGATGCTTCTGAGCAACCGCACAGCTATCTGTGAAGGAAACAACAGTCCACCCTTGCTGTGGTACTTAGAGAGTGGGGGGGGGTTTCAATTTAATCAGTAAAGCCCAGAGTTAAGGAGTTAAGGTAAGACTAGAAGGACGCGGGTGGCTCTGTGGTCTAAACCACAGACCCTAGGACTTGCCGATCAGAAGGTTGGCGTTTCATATCCCCGTGATGAGTTGAGCTCCCATTGCTCGGTCCCTGCTCCTGCCAACCTAGCAGTTCAAAAGCACATCAAGTGCAAGTAGATAAATAGGTACCGCTCTGGTGGGAAGGTAAACAGCGTTTCTGTGTGCTGCTCTGGTTCACCAGAAGCGGCTTAGTTATGTCGGCCACATGAACCAGAAAGCTGTTTGTGGACAAACGCCAGCTCCCTCAGCCAGTAAAGCGAGATGAGAGCTGCAACCCCAGAGTCGTTCGCGACTGGACCTAACGGTCAGGGGTCCCTTTATCTTTACCTTTAAGGTAAGACTTGCTAAAAAGAAATGCAGCTAATTTTGCTTCAGATTTGTTATAACAGAAAATGAAAAATGAAGCATTAAAGGTGACTTTGAAAACAAATAAATAGGGTAGTAGCTTTTCTTGCTCAAATCAAAGTGATTGCACACTTTCTTCACCATGTTTAAATGGTGCCAAAATGCCCACATACATCCTTGACCACTGAGCTGTCCAAAGTGCTGAAGTTCTTCATAGACTATGAGTAAGTTCTGTTGAGTACAGTGGTACCTTGGTTTACGAACTTAATCCGTTCCGGAAGTCCATTCTTAAACAAAGCATTCTTAAACCAAGGCATGCTTTCCCATAACAGCAAGGGACTCAATTTACAAATGGAACACACTCAACAGGAAGCGAAACATGTTCTGCTTCCAAGGCAAAGTTCACAAACCAAAACACCTACTTCCGGGTTTGCAGCGTTCTTAAGCCAAGTTGTTCATAAACTAAGCTGTTCTTAAACCAAGGTACCACTGTAGTGTGTATGGGGATCAGGGCAGGGCACCTCTTTAAGGCCAAGGGCTGCATTCCCTTCTGGGCTACCTCTGAGAGGGCCTTTATCAGTGGTGTTGGTGGCACAGGGGCAGAAGTGGGCAATGGATGTGAACTTTACCTTTGTACAGTAGGCTCGTTTGTACAAACACCCTCCCTCTATCCTCTGTTCAGATAATCAGGAGGCATTATTAGAGCTCAAGGACGCAATCCAGCCAGCCAAAGACATTCAAGTAGGGTGTGACTGGAGAGTGGGTGTTGGACATGCAGCAGAGGAGGCTTTGCTCTGTATGTTGGGTTGCATGTCTCCCTGCTATGTAGAAGGTCTGACCTAAGAAAGACAAAATCTCTCTGTTTATTTTCCCACAAATTATATACTGTTTTTGTCCTGTTTTGCTCAGTAATGTGTTGTTAGGGCTTTTGTCTCTGGACTCCACCTGCATTATTTAAATGACTTTGCTAGTCCTGAGAGTCAGACAGGTGCTTGGAGGGCTGCATTTGAGCTTCCCCACCCCACCCTAGATGTTTATTATAACATGTTGGCATGGATATGAGGCAGAAAAATATTATGCTGGGAATCATTTGGATCCACAACACAGGGCTGCCTTGATTATTTTTTTTTTTTTTGCTTACATACCTCTGAACACACTAAGGTGTATTCCCTTTGCTGATGGTGTTTTAATTAAAGTACAGCTCAGTGCCTTTTTTTTTAAAAGCACAGCAAACAGGGTGAGAAGGCAGCAATTTAAAATGAAAGACAATTAACAGCAATCAGCAGCAGCTGCACCAAATCAATCAAGCAGCCGCCCCTCTTCTTTCCTACACAATTAGTGCCAGCTGTAGCAAAATGCAATAATAAAAGGTAATTGGGGAGAAGGAAAACAAACGTTTTGAAAAGCTGCACACCTTTATGCTCTTAAGGGTTTGTTGTTTTAAAAAGAATTAATCAATATCACCTTCTACACCAGTCTTTGGGAAGGAAGAGCAACAGCCACTTCTCTGCTTGGTCGTACGAGTATTCACGTGACGTGCTCCCTCCTTGACGCTTGGTCTTTGCGGAATTATTTGTTTATATTCTCGGGCACTTTTGGGTTCGCTCTTCAACCAAGCCCCCTGCCCCCACCACTCAGAACTCCTTACATAAAAATGGGCTTGCAATCTAAAACGTGACACAAAACTATAGGGAGAGGGAAGAAGGAAAATACTGAAAGCATTGTTTTCCCCTTACATTTGCAGTGTTTGATTTGCACTGGCTTGATTCTGCAGTCAGGCCATTAGCAGCGAACCCATCCTTTGTCACTGCTTCCAGTTTTTCAGTGTCGTTCCCCCAAGATCAGTGGTTCTCAAAGGGAGCGGTAGGAGAGGATGGCAAGTGTGGTGGGAAGATTCAAGGACAGCCAATATTATACTTTTGGGAATGATTCCTGTCCCTCTTTAGCTGCATTTTAGTTCTGCATTTAATACTATTCTTCCACATAGATTGGTGCGATTTTGGTTTTAAACACAGTGTAAGACCGAACAACGGGAGCTCACCCTGTCACAGGGATTCGAACCGCCGACCTTCTGATCGTGGAAGGTTGCGGTTCAAATCCCCGCGATGGGGTGAGCTTCCATTGCTTAGTTCCTGCTCCTGCCAACCTAGCAGTTTGAAAGCACATCAAAGTGCAAGTAGATAAATAGGTACCGCTCCAGCAGGAAGGTAAACAGTGTTTCTGTGCGCTGCTCTGGTTTGCCAGAAGCGGCTTAGTCATGCTGGCCACATGACCCGGAAGCTGTACGCCGGCTCCCTTGGCCAATAAAGCGAGATGAGCGCCGCAACCCCAGAGTTGGTCACGACTGGACCTAATGGTCAGGGGTCCCTTTACCTTTACCTAAGGAGTCTCTATGGGAGTATATTGTATTTAAAAATGGGGTAACAGTGTTTTTAGGGGGCTAACCAGGTTGGGATAGCTGGGATAGCTGGGATAGCAGGCTTGTTGGTTTTTGAATGTCTTATGTAGATTTTTTCAGTTTCGTTGTTCTGTGTGGGACAATGACAATAAAGATTATTCGTATAGTATCGTATCGTATCGTATCGTATCGTATCATTGTTAGATACTTTCTGGATGCCCCATGATCATATTCATAAAGCAGTTGAGCTGTGTTCTGTGTTATAAATCAAGCAGGCCACTACAGCAGCTGCCTCATCATCCATGTCTCTTGGTCCTACGTACATGTGAGACAGCACTTGGGCTTCTCTCTCAAAACATCCTCACAAATCCCCGTTTTCAAGTCCTGATCATGAGCTTCCAGAGGTTGCAACCAGCAAAACAGAACTGCTGCTGGCTCCTAACTCTTTCCCAACTCACTTCCTTCTTCAGCCTGGCTTCTGAAAGGCCCCTTCAGACAGATTTCTGTCAGTGGTCCCAGCAGTAATTCTGCAGTGTGGTGGGTGCAGGGAAGCAGTTGGGAGAACGAAATAACAAATGGATTAAAGATCATAGTGTGTGCCTGTTTTTCTTTTTTCTTTTTTTAAGGCTCTCATCATCTGAAATGCATCCAATAGAGTCCAATTACAATCCCTCCCACATCTTTGTATGGCTTCCAAAATCTCGTTAACACCGAGCCCTGGTCAATTGTGATGGCTTTATATAATAAGATCATTGAGAAAGAATTATGCATGTGTTGTAGAGGGAATCCAGGAAACGGCAATACATATAGCTGCCGAGGGATTGCTGCTGGCTGAATTCTTGGAAACAGAAGTCAGAGAGTTACATTGAGAGTATAATTCATTACCAAATGGACCTCATTGTCATTAGAAGGTAGTTATACATATATAGCTGCCCTTTGTGTTTCAAGGCGGGTCTGCTTCCTGAAAAAAAGACATCTGAAGGAGCTCTTTCTGTCCGGAAGAGAAAAAGAAGCACAATTTCTGCCTGCTTCTCCAATTAGCTTCCGATAGCTATTGTTGGGAAACTATTGTTTATGAGAAATCGATGGAGAAAAGGTGGGTTTTCAGTATCTTTCTGGGGGACCTGCAGTGTGGAAAGGAGGAGACAGTGGGGATCCTGGCATGGTGCAAATGCATGAATTGGCTCCACTGGTGCATTTGCACCATCACGGGTGGCGCTGTGGGTTAAACCACAGAGCCTAGGACTTGCCGATCAGAAGGTCGGCGGTTCGAATCCCCGTGATAGGGTGAGCTCCCGTTGCTCGGTCCCTGCTCCTGCCAACCTAGCAGTTCGAAAGCACGTCAGAGTGCAAGTAGATAAATAGGTACCACTCTGGCAGGAAGGTAAATGGTGTTTCCATGTGCTGCTCTGGTTTGCCAGAAGCGGCTTAGTCATGCTGGCCACATGACCCGTAAAGCCAATAAAGTGAGATGAGCGCCGCAACCCCAGAGTCGGTCACAACTGGACCTAATGGTGAGGGGTCCCTTTACCTTTAATTGCTTTGCTGCCTCTCCACTCCCAGTAAGAGACAGTGACCCACCTGCAGGGAAGCTACTGCTGTGACTGTGCTCTCCATCAGGCTTAAGCCCCTTCTGTCATCCACAAGGACAACCAGTGCTGTTTATATGGGGCCAAGATGGCGTCCGGCACTCTTCTTAGCTGCGCCACTGTGCTGTCTGTGCCGGTCGAAACGTCCTCCAGCCTCTTTGGCCCTTTAGCAGAGTGTACACAGCGGTAGAAGCTGCTGCACTGTGTGGGTAATAAATCAGACTGCACGCAGGCTTCCTTGCTTATCTCCAACAGCCTTTAATCATGTAGAGCAACATCGTAAATTCAGCCTTAAATACCCGGCAACAACGTTACCCAACGTTACCAAAAGACTCCATTTGAAAAACGACTCTGCCCATGTGGAGATGGTAACACGGAAACAGTGTCCCACGTCCTTCTTACTTGCCCCCTTTATAAAGACCTAAGGAATGAGATTATTACTCCACTCATTCTCTCCAACCCCGGCCGTTCACCAGACATTACACTGTATTTTCTATTATCTGATACGGATAGTCAGATAACAGAGAAGGTCGCGAGGTACATCGAGAGAGCTGCGAAATTGAGGGCCACCATCTGAGTGACAGACCTGTTCACCCGACGGACCTCCTTTTGCCTGTTCTTTTCTTCCTTTTATCCCTATTCTCACTTTTAACTCTTGTACAGCTGTGGCCTGTTGGCTTTGCTAATAAAGTTTTGAATTTGAATTTGAAACGTGCACATCTCTCGCCTCTCGATCAGAACAGAAAGAGAACTCACACACACAGTAAGATTCCCGTATGTGAAACATAGCCACGCCTCATGATGTGAGACGTCACTCAGAACTGTTAACTCTGTAAGTTCTGATTCTCTTCACAGTTTATGCCCCCACCCCAACCCAAAGAAACAGGCCAGAACCATTCTCTGGGTTGGCTGACATGCCCACGGCTACTTACTTTAAATTGCATCAGCATCAGCACCAGAGAACAGGAAGGTCACCACCAGTACCATAAAAATGGGTCAGCCTCAGCCCAGCTTCATAGGTTTCTCTGTGAGTTGCTAAGAGGAGCCTCTCCACAAAGTATTGCAGTATCACAGACAATGCCACAAGGACATCTCCACTCAAGTGTTATTCTTTTGTGAGCTTTTGATGACATTTTTTTCTAAACAAAATGAAGCTAGGCCACTCTTCTTGGATGGGAGCACAATAGGGATGATCACAGCGCTGCCTCCTTTTTCTTCCCATCTTCTTCGCTGTTGTTTGATGTTCCTTCTTAGATAGAAAGGGATTGCTGGGAACGCGCAACTAAAAAAGTAACAATCAAAACAACATATTTCTCTCTCTGCAACAAAGAGTACAGGATTATTTTATTTCAAAACTTTCAAGTGCCTCTTTGCTGATGTGCCTTAGTTCTCTCTCTCTCTTTTTAAAGCTCTCAGCAATCCTGAAAATCAGGACACACACAAGAACAAGTCAAAAGTCAATGTTTCTGAGAGGGTATATATGTTACTCACTTGGTATGCTTCCTGCAAGTAAGCGACTTCCCTCTTCCTTGCATACTTTTTATGTCTCCAGCTAAACTCTCATTTTCTTGTATCAACTGGGGATATACAGTGGTACCTCGGGTTACATCCGCTTCAGGTTACAGACTCCACTAAGGTTAAGAACTTTGCTTCAGGATGAGAACAGAAATCGTGCTCCGGCGGTGCGGCAGCAGCAGCAGGAAGCCCCATTAGCTAAAGTGGTGCTTCAGGTTAAGAACAGTTTCAGGTTAAGTACAGACCTCCGGAACGAATTAAGTACTTAACCCGAGGTACCACTGTATAAAGGTCCCATCGATTGATTCAAATCATCAGTCCATCTAGGCAAGTGACCTCATGAGCAACAGCAGAGTTTAAGCTGCTAGCCAGGGGTGGCAAAGCGGGGTGGTAGGTTGTGGAGAGTCTGAGGGGTCAAATAAAAAGTCTTGGAGGGCCGAATTCAATCCAGCTTTCCCAATCTCACTGCCAGAGGACCTGAATTTGAATCACTTGGGATGTATCTAACTTTTCTATGATCCTTTAATGAATGCAACCCTTCAGCAAAGGCGCCATTTTTAGGATCCTGGAAGAAAGAGGATAGTTTCTTGAAAGTGCAACATTTAGTTGCCATCACTCAGCTGAATGTTGGGATTACTGCAAACATTACCTCTGGGGACAAACAGCAACCCAGGAGGCGATGATTTTCCGCAGGAAACTAATTTATGACTCAAATCAGAAGCATGTCCCAGATTTGAGGCCACACTGCTGCTTTCCCCCCCAAAATATAAGTGGCCAATGTAAGCATGCTTTTAAATACAGTTGTACCTTGGTTGTTGAATGCCCTGAAACTCGGACGTTTTGGCTCCCTAATGATCAAAACCCAGAAGTGACTGTTCTGGTTTTCGAATGTTCTTTTGGAAGCTAAATGTCCGACGGGGCTTCCACGGCTTCCAACTGGCTGCAGGAGCTTCCTGCAGCCAATCAGAAGCTGCAATTTGGAAGTCGAATGCTTTGGAAGTCAAACGGACTTCCGGAACGGATTCCGTTCGACTTCCAAAGTACGACTGTAAATGTAGTAGGTTTGGACCTTACTGTCACTGGTAGAAGAAAAGACCATTATGCTAAATGTTTCTTTGCTGTGCTACAAAAGTTGGGTGCCACCCCAGCTCTCTGCCGAGTGGTAGCAAGATTCTAGGGGGTTCCAGGCACCCACACAGGGTCTGTGTTCCTTTGGAGATTTGAGACACAGTGGAGACTGTCGTAGCTTTAAGAAATTTGGTTTATTCACCTATTTACAACTTCCATCTGCATGGAGTCCAGAAGAAGAAGAAGAAGAAGAAGAAGAAGAAGAAGAAGAAGAGGAGGAGGAGGAGGAGAAGGAGGAGGAGGAGTTTGGATTTGATATCCTGCTTTATCACTACCTGAAGGAGTCTCAAAGTGGCTAACATTCTCCTTTCCCTTCCTCCCCCACAACAAACACTCTGTGAGGTGAGTGGGGCTGAGAGACTTCAAAGAAGTGTGACTAGCCCAAGGTCACCCAGCAGCTGCATGTGGAGGAGCGGAGAGCGGAGACCCAGTTCACCAGATTATGAGTCTACCGCTCTTAACCACTACACCACACTGGCTCTGGAGTCCAGATGTTACAGCATGGTCATTTCAAGAGGGGTTTGTTCCCCACAGCAGTGCAGCTCTGGAGTCAAAGGCATACTTTCCAACCAGCCTTCAGCCAGCCTGCCCAAGATGGATCCTAATATTTCTTCTCCCCAGCACACCTTGCTAAAGACTCTCCCTTTCCTGTCACCTTACACCCAGTTTCAGCTGGATCCAGTTAGGTGGTATTTTTGATATAATCTTCTTTAAAATGTTTGTGCAAATCAGCTTATTTTCCTCTTTGGGGTTTGCACAAGAGAGACTACGTGTGTGTGTGTGTGTGTGTGTGTGTGTGCGTGTGCGTGTGCATGTGCATGTGTGAGTTTGTGTATATGCATGCTGAGAGTGAGGGTTATATCTGCAAAATCTTTTGGGTTGTTTTTTTTTTTGCAGCAATGGTAAGGCAGTTTTACAGCCCCGCTATGGGAAAAACATTGTGCACACCTTGATTTGTGAGATATATATCTGAGATTCAGTACAGTTATTCATACCAGTCAGTTCACAGTGCCCAATAAACTCTCAATTCTGCCTCATTTATATTGTTGAGTGAGGTAGCCCTATGATCTTCTAACATTAAACTACAACATCCCATGAATAAGGGACAATCTGTGCACGAAGAATTAGCAGTCGAGTAGAGAAGTAATTAAACGTTGCAGATTGGGGTGATGAAAGTGTAACAGTCTGAATGGGGTTGGGAAAGGGCATGGAAATGTTTTGATGGAACTACTCTTTAATCATCTAGGAGCTGATGATATGATGGTGGGCTGCCCAGGATCTAAGACCTTCATCTTAGAGCCAAGACTGTGTAGGTCAAGGAAACAACAGTTAAGCTGCTGACACAACCAAGAAGTAATAAGGGCTTCTGCCTAAATCGATCATATTAATGCTTCTTAATTAGCCGGGTATCAGGTTATAACTCATTTTTATGGGAACCACACAGAAACTACAAGTTGATTTATACATTATTATCCCAACAAGGGGAAGATTTGCCTTCGGCAGGGCTGGCCCAAGACATTTTGGCACCTGAGGCAAACCCACAAAATGGCCACCTACACTGGGTGGGTGCTGAGTCCAGGAGACCCCAGAGGGCAGCCCCTGCCATTTTCTCCCTAGGGACAGAGGGAGACCAGGAACACTCCCAGTTTGCCAAGAGGTTGCCATAGAAGCAGAATTAGAAGGGGCTGCTAAGGAGGCGGCAGTTCCAGCCTACGACGAGTATAGCAGCAGCAGGCAAGGCCAGATCTGCTGCCCTGTGGTTCCTGCTACCTGAGGTGGTTACTTCATGGGTGGGCCGACTCTGGCCTTTGGTATATTGCATTTGTTTCTGAGCATGTTCACAGTTATTTGGGTGCACTCTTCCCACCTTGGATCAAATCTATGCTTCCAGGTGCCATAAGAAAGCTGCTGAGATAGTGCAGGATAGTGCACACCCTGGAAATGATCTCTTTCAGCTTCTGCCTTCTGGAAGAATGTACAGGGTTATAAAGACTAGGACTAGCTGCCTGAGAAACAGTTTCTATTGAAATGCCATTTTGGTTTTAAACACAGTGTAAGGAGTCTCTGTGGGAGTATTTTGTATTTAATTATGGGCTACCAGAGTTTTCAGGGGGTTAACCAAGCTGGGATAGCAGGCTTGTTGGTTTTTGAAGGTCTGATGTAGATTTTTTTCAATTTTGTTGCTCTGTATGGGACAATGACAATAAAGATTATCATATCGTATCGTATTTGGGGATGCATGGTCCTTCTCAGGCATAGGCGTGGAGAAAGTAACATGATAACATAGATATAGCATATCTTGTGTGATTCAGATTCATTTCTGCTTTGGTGAAGCATTTTTTAAAAGATGTCACAGTTGCGGAAATTGTTGCACATAAGCAAGAATGTTCATATGGGGAATAACACAGTCAGATGAAAACGTATAGATAGATTGGCTTTTGGCACTCAAATGCCCCAAAGTTTTGTGGGGTTTGCACTGGAATGCAAAAGTTGAGGCACAGAAATGTTGCTGCTTGGCAGTCACATAGGCATTTTAGCTCAGTTTTAGCTAAATGTCCCCATGGGACTGATGGAAGTCATGGCTTTTGTGGTAACTTATATTATTATATGATGATGATGATGATGATGATGATGATTTCAGTTGGTATTTGATAGTCAGGGACAGGATGGGATTAGTAACTGTGATGGGTTTTATAATTTTAACATATTATTATTAGGGATAGAGGGATATGTCTTTTTCACTTCTCTCTGTTTCTCATTTTTCCAGTCTTAAATCCAATTCTTCACATTTCGCAGCAATTTTCAGATCTTTTATTTAACAGTACGAAAATTCACCAGCAATTTAGGGTGAATTTCTCTTAACAATGCACCTTTTGCATGCAGTTTTGACTGATGTACACATTTTGACCGATGTACACATTTTGGCAAGCATTTTCCCCAATGCAATGTACTTTAGTTTGTTACTATCACCAACAAAATCATTTTTATTCACACTTATGTGGATTTTTAAAAACATTGGTTGGGAAGCTGCATAGCAAAAATGGGATAAGTGTGACTTTCCAAGGATAGCTGTGTTTCAGTTCATATATTGTATCAGAAGGCAGAGCCTATAGGTGATCTTGCGCCCCTGGCAGAACCATCCAGATTGCGCCCCCTAGCTACGGACAAATTAGCTCTTCTTTCTGCCTCTCCTCCACCCCCTTCAATTCACCCTCTATTTAAAACCTCTTCTTATGAGGCAATAATCAAAATATTTATTTATGGACATATTTGTAGCCGATTTTGTGCCCCCCCCCGCTTGCCTGCGCTCCTGGCAGGGGCCCACCTTGCCACCCCTTAGCTCCAGCCCTGTCAGAAGGTGCAAATTTGATAGTTTCAGCTTCAAATGAGACATGAATTGGATTCCACTCCTTCCCTAATTTTTATTCATCCACCCCCAAGTCCTTGGGATGTGGGGGTGGGCTAAAAAGGAAACAAGCAGAAGAACCAGTGCACTACTTCAAAATGCTCAATGCACAGAGAAATTGCTTTGCATTCTATCAAGTCCTTTGCACTGTAACCAGATCTGGTACAGAGTAGACTAAATTTTCTCCATGAAATGTGTGTTAAAGAAACCACATACCTTAGGGAAGAAGAAGTTCATAAATGCAGCCGTAGAAAGTGTTAGGAATAAACATTTTTTTAAAAAAGAAAGAAAGAAATAAGTATGTCAACAGTAGTTTGATTTGATTTGGAATGAGAAATCATGCAGACTGTTAAGAAGCTATGTTTTATTTAAGCCATGCCAAACATTTGAGGACCACGATAGCACACCTTGGCTGATCATTTATTTATTTTACTTATTTCAGCACCAGCATACATATGTTAAAACTCAATGATTATACTTAAGCTCCAGGCATGTTACCAGATTTTCTTTTTAAAGTTTAATCAAGCCACAGCAAGGAAATAAAATAATTCCAAAACAATTCTAAAAAATGTCCTTGCTGTGGCAAGTGCTCCCCACCTGTCAGGAGTCAGTGTGAAAGACGCAAGGCTCTGTTGTCAGTGAAGTTAACTCTCTTTATTTAAGGAAATAACATACAACTCAGCAACACTTCCCAGCAGGTCTTGCCCCTACGGAGCAGTTGCCAGGACTGAAAGTCCTTGCCGCCCACTCTTTCTAAGGCTCCTCCTCTCCCAGATGTTTCCCAAGCAGTCTCAAATTGCATCTGTGCACCTCTGGTCTCTGTTCCGCCCTCCTCGTTTTTCTGCATGTTCTTGGAGACCAGGGTGGAGGGGAGATTGTCACAGCAGGAGAGGGAGACTCCCTGGATTTTTCAGCAGTCTCTTGACCCCTCTTCCACTGCTTCAGCCTCAGAGTCTCAACTGCCCATGTCACTGGCTCTTCCTGCTCACTAAACTCTGTTGCCTCTTCAGCATCTAGTCTTTCCTCCCAAGCCTCTCCCTCTGTCCTCTCCTTAGTGTCCCCTGGCTCTGAGCCTTCCTCCTCTGGGGTTCCCCTTGGGGGTTCACTGGCTGGTGCCTCCCACCACTCCTGGTGTCAGAGACCAGGCTGAGGAGTACTGCTCTGATGAGGAATGGTGGCGGCCTCCCCCTCCCCCTGCTCCTGACCAGGATACTGAAGCTGCCCAGGAGCAGTGGAGCAGTATAGATTTGGAACAGTGGTTTGCAGAGGGGCATACCTCTGAAGACAAAAGTTGGGATGAACTTGGGTGGTGAACAGGAAAGTGAAGAAGAACTGGAAGAGAGAGAGAGCTAACAGACTCACTCTCGCTGTGAAGTGTCCAGCCTACCAGTACAAGGTCAGGTAGAGAAGATTAGGTGGCTACACAAAAAGCACAGTGGTTGCGACATCAGGTTGCAAGACGAAAGTAACTGGGGGGGGGGGAAGTGGGTGGAAACCTTAATTGGGAACACCTTCATTCCAAGAATGGCTGCTTTGTTCTTTTGCTGTGATCATTAAAGACTCTTTAAATGGTAAGTGACTCTTTTCACTTTGTCCTGCTTATCTACGGCCAAATGGAGGGAGGAAGCCGGGTCCCTGAAGCCTGACACTTGGTCATTATGCATAGAGCAGTTAACATATGAAACCCTACAATTATATTAAAATTTCCATTCTCCCTCTCCATGCCCCAACCTTCAGAGTTTGCCAGGTACATAGACTGGAGGTGTGAAGGTTCATCATGACATGATAGAGCTCCACTTGGCAAGCATACCTTTGTGTTTGTGCTGGTTCCGGGGGGGGGGGTGTTTACCATGAGGCGTGGTCAGAGTCTGGTCCTGGGACGAGGGTCTGGAGACTGTCCACCAAGGGCGAAGCGGGGTCCAAAGCAAGAAGCCAGGTGTGGTCGGGAACTCCGGAAAAACAGGTCTGGGTGCTGGCAGAAACAGGTTTCCAACGTCGTTGCTCCCGCAACCTGGGACTGGGCTGACTGGCCTTTATCTCCTCTGGGGCCTAGGGCGGTCCCGGCCCACAGGTGACTCGCCTCTCCTGGCCTTAAGGCGAGCACTCCTCCTGAGAGAACCTAGTTCCCTCCGCCTCTCTGCCCTGAGCCTCTGCAGCTCAGGAGAGGCTGGAGGGTTACTGGACCCAGAGGCAGCCTCACCTTCTCCTGACAGAGCTGGGAGAGGAGCACCTGCAGGCAATGGGTCCTCAGTCACCTCCGGAGCCAGAGTGGATTCATCTGGTATCTGTTCCTGAGGATCTGGCACAGGTGCAGGCCCTTCAGATTCAAGGCCCTGCCCCGGCTCAGCCGGCCCTGGAAGCAGGGACTTCTGTGCAGGCTGGGATTCCTCCGGTTCAGCCTCTGAATCAGATTCCCAGGCCATCACAGTGTTACAGCCAGCATGTACAGCTCACTCATCATGTGGAGCCCATTCATATTGTCATCAGCATCCCTCTGGCAAAACTACCTAAATCTCTGTATCCTGGTCCTTAATGAAGGGCTTTCCAAGGGATTGAGTCTGACTGCAACGTCTGGGATCCAAAGCAGCCCATGTGCAAAGGGGAAAGACACAACTCTGGGGTAGGCTAGTATATCCCTACCACCTCCAGTTAGAAGGATCTCAGATTTCAGGAGAGCAGCTGCCCATCAGAGTAGACATTACAGGGATAGATGGACAAATAGCTCTCTATTACCCAAGGTAGCTCTCTATTACACAATACACTTCTGTGCATGCACAGCTGAAATGTGCTCTTTTTAAAAAACCGCACATGGTATTTATTGGATTTTTTTCGATACAAAAAGAAGTAGTATATATGGCTAGATGCCATCAATGACAAGATAAATTAATCTTAGCAAGGAAAATAATGCATAAAGCAATTGCTAAAGGAACATCATGAAACAAAACAAAACAAAATAAGGAAATGGAGCATAGATTCCTTTCACGTTCAGTTGTGGCAAGCAAAATATATTGTGGAACAAGTAAAAGGAGGTTCTCCATTATAAAGTGTTTCATCACACAACACTAAGAGGACAGTAAATAATATTAATAAGGACAGCAAGGTAGAGATATTGTAATTCAGTCATCCAATAACATCCCTCCCTAAAGATGCACAAGTAGGGGGGAGGGTGTTTTTGAGAGGCCTTTGGAGGGGTAGAGTGTTCTCCATTGTTGGGTTCCATTTTGGATGGTCCACAGACATTTAAGGCTTCTTTTTAGGGTTTAGTCATTTATTTATAAAAGTAACTTACTTACTTACTTATTTACATAATCAATTGTCATATCATGTAAAATATCAATGTGGTGTATAAAACTATATAAAGACACACCAAGACTTTATCATACCCTGTAAAACAGTACAAAACAATCATTAAAATGAATGGGAGGACTTAAAATAATGTAAACAGAATAGCTTCTTCTGCTGGAAGAGAGAGCTCTGCCTCATGGGACCAGCAACACTAAATGCCTGAGATTTAGTTGAGGCCGTTTGGGCCTCTATAACATGGAGGACAACCAACAGCACTCCTTTAGGTGGTCTCACTGATTGAGATAGGTGGTCCTCAAGATACCCTGCACCCAAGTGGTTCAGGACTTTCTTCATACTAATACAAGAGCCTTGAACATGGCTTGATAGCATACAGGTATTATCACATATTATCAGCCATCTTCCGCACATCAGCAGTCTAGCTGCTGCATTCTGCACATCAGGCCTTTCAGATTGATAATGTGAAGTATGGCAAGGGTGAGTCTCCTCCCCGTTGGCACTCTGGGCTGGGCAGAAAGGAGATGAAGAGGAAAATTGCCCAGTTTGGTCTTCCTCCCCATTGTAACAATGTGGGACCCGGCCTGTCCCAGTGCCACCATATTGCAATGGATCAACAGGGAGGAAATCTTTTGACTGAAGGCAACCATCATGGCTGCTGCGAAGGGTGACTCCTCAATGTCTATCTTCAGGTTCTGCAATGAAAGAAAGAGGATTATCCTAAAACTGCATCAGCTGTCTTAAGGATGATTTATATATGCCGTAAAGCAAGAACAAACTTGCCATAAAGTTGTATAGCATCCCACTCTTGAGAGAGCAATAATTGTAATGCTAAGGAGTCTGAGAGTATTCATTATTATAACTGGATTATACATATGAATAATTTTAGGGGCAACTAGTAAAACATTTGTTTGCATGCTTGTTTATTGCCCATATATTTTACTTGTGGGGGCAATAAGTCTACACTTGTCTTTTTAAAAATTAAATCTGATGGCCATTCATCTCTTATTAAAAATGTTTATGTGCCATAATTTATGCAGTTGTCACCTCAGTATTCGCATAATGAAAAAATATTGCGCTTGATTAATCTTCCCATATTCTCCAGTTAAGCAATGGTACATAAGTGCGTGGGCAATCTCACACTGTGCAGTAAAATGCAAATTAATCAAGGCTTTTAACAATGGTGTTTTGAACGTATGGATCCTAAATGAGACGGCTGCAGTTTGCTTGCAAACCAAAGCTACTGTCAGCAGAACTTTTTTCTTTTCTTTTGAAGACAAATAGCACGCTGCAACTCAGGAGCACTAGGAACACAAATTGTAATTTAGAAGTAGCATTTGTTTTCATGTTCCCCTGGACTGGTGGTACAGGTGAGAGCCTGCGCTTCTGGGCTCAGCCTGCCTGTGTACTTGGACAACCTGTCTGAGGCATGAACCGTCTGGCAAGAATGAGGGCTGACATCATTTCTGGGCATGGGAAGCAATGTGTCAGGTCATTGGTTGGCTTGCTTTTATATCAATCAGAACATAAGAAGAGCCCTGTTGGATCAGGCCACAGGGCTGCATTATCCTTTGATCTGTTATCACAGTGGCCAACTAGATCTCCCAATGTCAGGGCCTGGACTGAGGAGGAATGGTGAGGACTGCCCCCCCTTCTCCTGAACTTCCCCAAGAACAGGAGGAAAGTATAGATTTAGAACAGTGGTTTGCAGAAGGGCATAGTTCAGAGGCTGCAGACGGCAGAAGCTGGGAAATATTGGAAGAGGAACAGCAAGAGGAAGGAGAAGCACCAGGGGAGAGACAGCTGACAGACTCAGTGTCCTTGGAAAGCATTCCTGAACCTCCCTCTCCCAGGACCAGGTGGGCATTGAGGGTATTAGCACAGAGAGCTCAGAGGCAGAAAGCTCAGATTAACTGCTGCAGGAGTGATGTCGAATAGGGGAGACGTAGGGGGGTGGGACTTTACTTGGAGCAACGCCATTATTAGGGAAGGCTGCATTCCTTCGTTGTTCTCTCTGAATTATTGAATAAAATGCTTGCTAAGAACTTTTATTGTTTCACTGATTGTGGGCTGCCACCATGCGAGGTATCTGATTCCCCGAAGGCTGACACCCAATGGGAGGCTTGCAAAGAGAACCTGAGTGTAACAGCACTCACCATGCCAGTTAGTCCGAGCAACAGCTGCCATGGCCAGTAGCTACTGATAGCCTTATCCTCCATGAATTTCTATAATCCTCTTTGAAACCCATCCAAGTTGGTGACTATCATACATCTGTCACACAAGCTGCAAAGCTGGGTGTATATTAGGGCTGGACCAAATGGACAAGGACAATTAATCAGTTGTTTCGCCCACCCTGACATTGTTTCAGTAAATTTCCAGGGTTTAAGTGAATCTTTTCTGTGGTAGGAAGAGAACCAGAGCAATGTCCATGCCTGCTCCACACACACACCCAATTCTGAGATGCTTTTTGAATTTTGGAAAGTTCAAGATGGTCATCACAATTAAATCGGCTCCTTTTTTTGCTGACCATTGGGGGCTGGCATTGCAACGGACAGATGTTGAAATACAATGTGTGTGTGGGCTTCTCATTCTCCACTCTCAGGAGCTAAAGAATTGAAGCAGGCTTGTTAGAAACATAAAGTCAGAGTGTGCCAATCCGTGCCACCCTATTTTTAATGTTTGGATTTATTTATTTTATTTAAAAAATAATTGAAGCATGTCTACCCCGCAAAACACGAAGATACTTCATTTGAATGTTTAATGCCATTCTGCACATTTTCTCCCTTAGTTTACACCGTGAGTGTAGGAACTGCTATGACTGCTCCAGGCCTGCCATGTTTATTTCAGTATAAAAGCAGTGGAGCTGTATCATTGAATTTAGGAATGCTTAAGCTAAGGATGGCTACAGACTCCTTAACAATCACCTTGCAGTATCTTACATTTCTGGTAGGAAGGGAGAAACTGCAGTCACACACCTCATCTGTTACTGTTTGTAGGACGAGCGGCCTTTCTAATCACTTTTCCTTCAACTATTAATTCTGCAAGGAATCTCTGCATAAGGTTATGTCAGTGTGGCCATAAATCAGATCAACAAGTAATCAATGAACACCAAAGCCAGGTAAAACTAGACTTATTGAGCTATTTAATGATGCTCAGGTTTCTTGCATATTGCTGAAAATAGGAATCTCATAACTGAAGTATACAATGATTATAAAACTAGTTATACAAAAAAAGAAAGAAAAAGAGAATTTTGCATAATAGACTAAAATTAGCATTTGTAACAAACAGACACATCTCAATAATAAAATCCAACACAAAATCATTTTAAACTTATGAAAATTGGTCGGCAGCCAGTGTCTAGGCAGCCATTTCCCCCGAATTGGTACTATGATTAGTCTTCAGTATTTTTCCAATATAAGTTCTGCTACTCCTAATAAAAACGTGTCTGTCTGTCTGTCTGTCTGTCTGTCTGTCTGTCTGTCTGTCTGTCTATCTATCTATCTATCTATCTATCTATCTATCTATCTATCTATCACAGGCTTCCTGAACCTTGGCCCTCCAGATGTTTCAAGACTACAATTCCCATCATCCCTGACCACTGGTCCTGCTAGCTAGGAATCATGGGAGTTGTAGGCCAAAAAACATCTGGAGGGCCGAGGTTGAGGAAGCCTGATCTATCAGCTCCTTCGAGTCTACCCTATTGGAGGGGTATGAGTGGAGCAGAGATGTCTCTCCACTCAGCCCAGCCTGACTCCACCAAATCGGCTGGCAAGGAGTGCCCCAATGTACTCACCCATACAGCAGGCACTTGGATATCACTGGCAGCCCCATTTCTGGCAACCAGCAGCACATTTCAGGGGCTGGGCTGGGACTGTATCGTTTGCATTCTGAGCTGCTGCTGCTGCTGTTATCCTATGATGGCAACATGCCTGATCCAGGCCTCTTTGCTTTGCCAGCTGGGGAGCTGGTGCAGCGAAGTGGCATGTTTGTCCTGCCTCCACCTTCTACCCTGGCAGTGAGGCTGTGGTGCTGGCTGCATTGCTCCATGAAGTCCTAGCATTGCTGGCCAGGGTTTAGGGTTGCAAGTCCCACCAAGCCATCCCCAGCTTTTTAACCTCTTGTTAACAAGTGGGCATTAAAATAAATCACTAAACACAGCAACGTTTTGCAGGCTGAATTATATCGACATCTGCTTTTTCAAGAGTAAGTGTACAGGTGGTCTGGAAGAACTGCTCCATAACTGGCAACAAGCCCTTGTAACAGAGAACAATCTCCATTCTATTTGCATTGCCTGGAACAGAGAAACAAAGAATAAGCGAGGTCCTTGTTACTGGTAAAGTGGAAACTGAGGTACTGCCACAGTATTCATCCTTAATCTGCCTGGTGCAGAAATCCAAGCCTTGTTATCTATAGTCCCCCATTTTAATGTGTTTTTAATTGCCTATTCAAATGCACCTATTGCAATTAAGGAGAAAATATCTCCCCTTTTGAAAAATGTATGAGCTTTGCAATTAGAAGTAATTGCCCTTGTTAATTAAAAAGTGCTCCTTTATTTTCTGTTGATAGTATTTCCCCCCCCCACCCCTGTATTAAAAGAGTAGTTAATGGCTTTGGAAATTCCATTACAGGGCAGGTTTTGTCCTTGCAAGCCTTTATAAGGTTGGTGCAAAGGCTCAGTATCACGCTTGAGCTCCAAAAACGTGGCTTGGGAAATCTACGTAATTTATGGTCAATTCGGCCTCATTCAAAGGTATCCCTTAATCTCAGGAGTCCTTAGTCTTCAGCAACATTACATCTATTTTGTTGTTTTTGAATGCAAGCAGTGTTAGCAGAGTCATTTAGATGCAGTTGGAGTCTGGAGAGAAAAGAAACTGTTAATATTTTACTGGGTAAACTGAACGAAAACAGTACATAATGCAAGGAGAAATAATAAAGGAAGACAAAAGCTCTCGGTTTATTTGTTTATAGCAGGCCTTGTTGATAGTAGGAAGACACACAAAGGTGAAAGCTTATTGGGAAATGATTTATAATGAGTTTAAAAAAATGTTTAAAGTGATGGTTCCCAAGAAACCTGAGGCCTTTCTGTTAAGTATAATTGGACCAGAGCTTCCAAAGGAATTGTTTAATTTGTTTATGTATGCTACGACGGCGGCAAAAATAGTCTACCCACAAAAATGGAAAGAAGAGGAAGTCCCAACGAAAGAAGAATGGCTTATGAAGGTGATGGAATAGGCTGAGATGGCTATACTAACTGCGAGAATTAAAGTTATTAGAAATAAGGAACAGTATAAATTACGTCGTGCTACACTCTGTGGATCCTTAGAAATATGACATTAAGGAATTCATTTTGAAGCCTGATTACCATTGTTACATGGTGTAAATAAGGTGTGACACCCAATGTAACAAGCAGAGTATTGTTGTCAAATTCAAACTGCTAAATCAAAGACTCCCTTCTGAATAAGAAAGCATTAATGGCCTTGCCCTAGTATGGGAAGTTGTGTATTTTGCAAGCTAAAGTCAATTATTTGATTTGCCATCTTCCACACTAAGTATCTTCAGTACAGTTTTGCAAACTGCCTTTAAATTGATCATCTTCAATCTGGGATCCTGTGCTTGCATTTGATTTAATTGTATATTTTCAGGTAAGAGTGCTGTCAGTCACATGCTTATTCTCCAGTGGAGGCAGCTAAAGGGTTTTAAAGACTTTAATTGGGGCAACTATCTTTGAACCTGAGGAGATCAATACCCAAGTACTGTGGGAGTCCAATATCCATGCAGGCTTATTAGAATTGAATTAGGTGTAGGAGGTGGATGTTTTACCTGGGAAAACAAACACATATCTGATTTTATCACTGAGAGCCGGAGCGATGATCTGGAATACATATCTCCACCTTGCCCTCTCCTGAAGAAAGACAAAGGAGCCTTATGCTCATCTCTCTTCCCATTATCACGTTCTCTCTTTAATGATTAAGAAATTGTTACGGCCGAGTATGTGCAATATAGTCTTAAAGGTCAGATCAACCATTCAGTTTCTCATGGAAAGAATGGCACTAATCATTTCTTTACACCCCCAACACCAGTAATGAATCACAGACCATTGCCCTGAATATGAAGATGCATCTTCGCCATGACAAATCATTAATGACGCTCATTGTTTGCAAACTGGTACATTCTGCCGCTGGATGAAACACAATACAAGCTGCAACAAATCATCCTGTTCCGTGTCCCCTGCTCTACCCCCTCCCCACCCTACGCACTTGTATTTGGCTAGTTTTGTAAAGGATAGCACAGACTCAGGGATAGCTCGGAAAACACTGTGCTATCACTTACCTTTGTGTGCCTTGTTCAGGATTCTGCTGCTATAATTAGAGATAAGTATGTTCTCATCAGACAAAACAAATCTTTCCACCTACTGAACGGGTGCACAGTGCAATGGAGCCCTATCGTACCACCACCAGGACTTGCATTCAGGAAACGATGAGAGCCTATGGACAACGAGAGCAGCTTATCCACCTGTAGAAGACACTGTGTCCCTCTGATCCTCCTGTGCTTTCGTCTACCCCTTGTTTGTGTCTGAGGAATGTACAAAGGGGTGTGGATGGAAAGGTTCCTCTGGCTTCTTCTGTTCTGCTCATGGATACGTGGAGTCGCTGAACTATTGTGGTCATTGCATTATTTACAGAGCTCCATCAACGTGCTTGGGTGCTTTACTAAAGATTTATAAGCAGAAGACAAAAGACAGGTTGAAATCTACGTTTTGACCGTGGGGAAGACAATGGAGAAAGGGGGAGGGAAGGAAGAGGAAGGATAGCAGTGGGGTGTTGTAATGTTGGATTCAGACCAGGGTGGGGGAGGGTGGAGCAGGGTTCAAATGTCCTCTCAGCCTTGGGCCAGTCACCACCTCTAACTGAGTTGCCCAGAGCAGGGGTCAGCAACCTTTTCCAGCTGTGGGCCGGTCCACTATCCTTCAGACCATGTGGTGGGCCGGACTATATTTTGGAATAAAATATGAACGAATTCCTATGCCCCACAAATAACCCAGAGATGCATTTGAAATAAAAGGACACATTCCACTCATATAAAAACACACCGATTCCCGGACCGTCTGTGGGCCGGATTGAGAAGGTGATTGGGCCGCATCCGGTCCCCGGGCCTTAGGTTGCCTACCCCTGGCCTACTGTGTGGTGTTGATAACGCCAAGGTTGCAAGTTTGATTCCTGTATGGGTTCTTAGCGGGTTGAACTAGAGGGTCCTCAGAGTCCCCTCCGACTTTACAATTCTATGATTCTATGATCTACCTCACAAAGTTGTGAGGAAGGTGGAGTTGTGCATAGGGCCTTGGATTATTTCCTAGAATGGCAGGTTAAAAATTCACTTAATAATAGCAAGGCTTGAATATGAACAAGTGCTAGCACACACTTGAAACGTGACCAGAGGAGGGCAACCAAGATAATCAACGGTCTGGAAACCAAGCCTTATGAGGAATGATTGAAGGAGCCGGGTATATTTAGCCTGGTAAAGAGGAGATAAGTAAATCTGCTCTGTCTTTCAGAATGTTGTTTGTCTGTGGACCCCTTTTAAGGTATATTCTTTTTGCATGATGGCTCCCAAGATCAAGGAGCAGGTTTTCATCTATGTTTAGATACAATTGGAAGCCATTTTGAATCAAGATGGTGGACTAAATCTTTCAAAACTGCTCAGATTTTTTTTTGTTTCATGGAGTTCCCAAGCAATGCCAGGTTTGAGGCTCCTAGTGGCACAAGTTTTTATTTATTTATTTATTTATTTATTTCACAAAAGGCCCAATAAACCGCCTGATTATGTTGCTTGGGACTGCAAAACAGGAGGATTGTCAAGTACAGGATACACGGGTCTGGCTTGGTGGTTCTAGTCTGAGTATATAGCAAACATACTGTAAATATGGTGTGTGAATGTGTGTGATGGGGAGGTTTGTGGCATGAACGGCCTAGCTTTGCTTCAGGTGGTTGAATATGATATCTATTGACCTCTGCGAACCTGTGATTCTATCTATATTACTACAATATCCCCAATCAGTATATCTGAGTAGATTTTTTGGGTTAGGAAGACAGAAATTGATTAACTTCTGTGATTAACGACTTCAGCATCGGCAGGTTAAAATACGTTGATTTAAGTCAAATTTTAATTGGAACTGCAAAGTCTGAACTTTTCATTTTCTTATTTTTATTGCATTGATCCAGAAGATGTCTTAAAGATAATTTTCTGAACAATTGATTTTCCTTTTTTATTTGGTTGGTTACTTCAATGTACCTTGCAAACAACCTCATATGATCACCTATACAGAAACACTGTATTGATCTTAATTGTAAATGATAAGGGTCAAGTTGCTGAGAATCTCCTCCGTTATTTGTTTAGCCTTCCTGTTTATGAAAGTGACAGAACAATTAATTAACTGAGATTTTGACTGTTGTGAGCTGCTCGTCTCTGCAAGTGAAAACAGAACATTTACTTGCTTGTCTCATAACACATGTAATGTGAAATGTGCTCATTTTTTGCTGTTGCAATGGCTAAACCCCATTAGAAATTCTAATATGCAAATGGATAAAGAGAGCATAATGAAAATTGGTTAGGTTCCCTGTTTAGAGAAGCTTTTAATGTTTGATGCATTACTGTATTTTAATGTTTTGTTGAAAGTTGCCCAGAGTGGCTGGGGAAGCCCAGCCAGATGGGCAGGGTATAAATAAAATTTATTATAATTATTATTTTATTTTATTTTAGTAAATTTATTTTTGATTCCTTTTGCTACCTTTCTAAAGTGATTTTCCTTCCTTCCTTCATTTCTTCTACCATAACCTATTGTTTTGGGGTTCCTTGCTTGCCTCGTGGCAAATGGGCATGACTCTGTGTCTGCCCCTTAGATGGAACAAGCAAGGCATGGGCACATATTGGCATCCAGCTCATGGTGCACTGTGAATGTTACAGTAACAACACATGAAGCAGGAGTTCCTTCTGCAGCAGTTCAGTTAAGTAACTTTTTGACTTTGGAGTTTGTGTGTGTGTGTGTGTGTGTGTGTGGCGCTCTTTAGAAGATAATGTGCATTGTTTCACTTCAAAATGTGATAAGCATCATCCCTATTTGTTTGCCCATTCCACTCCTGCTCATTCTGCTGATTGAGGCCCTGGACAGCTGCCCCACAGAAGAAGAAGAAGAAGAAGAAGAAGAAGAAGAAGAAGAAGAAGAAGAAGAAGAAGAAGAGTTTGGATTTGATATTCCGCCTTTCACTCCCCTTAAGGAGTCTCAAAGTGGCTAACATTCTCTGGCAGATGCAACTAATGGACTACATGGAAATGGCGGAAATGACTGGCAGAATCCGAGACCAGGGAGAGGAGACGGTGGAGGAAGATTGGAAGAAATTTAAAATTTATTTGCAGAAATATTGTAACATTTATGAATGTTAAGGACATTGAAATGAATCGCAGGGGTTTTAGCAACAAAGTAAAATGTAAGATTGGATTAACAACAGATAAATTAATAGGATATGAATTTGCTGAATTAATTTTTAAAAAGGGATACAAGAACGGGAGACGTGAGGAAGTCCAGAAAATAAGCTAATTGAAGATGAGAAATTAAGAAAGAGGGAATTTTTGTTTTTTGTTATTATATGTGTTTTTATCTCTTTTTTCTTTTTCTTTTGATGTGTTTAATGTCTGTATTTTTGTATTGTATTTTTTTGTGATTTTGTATTTTCTTTGTCTTTTATTGTGAAAACTTAATAAAATATTTATAAAAAAAACCAAAGTGGCTAACATTCTCCTTTCCCTTCCTCCCCCACAACAAACACTCTGTGAAGTGAGTGGGGCTGAGAGACTACAAAGAAGTGTGACTGGCCCAAGGTCACCCAGCAGCTGCATGTGGAGGAGCGAACCCGGTTCCCCAGATTACGAGTCCACTGCTCTTAACCACTACACCACACTGGCTCTCTTTGCTATAGCAAAGAATCCAAGAAAAAATACGCAGTGATTTGGGTGTGCACAATGGCTAGTGGCAGTGTTGATTCTTCATTTCGTTCACACTATCCCCCAAATTTACATTACACATGGCAACATTCTGGCTGCTTCTATATAGACTTGTGACACAAAGGAAAGGGGGAATCAGCAACTTGAGTGACTGACTTTCTGATGTGCTGTGAACAATATGCCCTGATCCAGACATAGAAAGAATGGTCCAGTCAGGTGTTCCTAATATGCAACAAATTTGGACCATGGTTTGTGGCCAAAAAATATCACACATCCAGTTTTGCTGCCACTGGTTGCTGCTGCTGTCATCTGCAGTACTGTCCAAGCAAGAAATCAATAACTTTATTGAGCTCTTAGCGGGAAGACATCATACTTGGGCTTCAAGACTTGCATTTGACTTGGTGGGTCAGAAGTTGTACAGACTTGCAGTACAGAGTTTGGAAGCCACTGCATAGTGTGGGAAGGTTCTTTCCTTATATTCTGCATCAGGAATGTAAAAAGGTAAAGGGACCCCTGACCATTAGGTCCAGTCGTGACCGACTCTGGGGTTGCGGTGCTCATCTCGCTTTACTGGCCGAGGGAGCCGACGTACAGTTTCCGGGTCATGTAGCCAGCATGACTAAGCCACTTCTGGTGAACCAGAGCAGCCGTTTACCTTCCCGCCGGAGTGGTACCTATTTATCTACTTGCACTTTGACGTGCTTTTGAACTGCTAGGTTGGCAGGAGCAGGGACCGAACAACGGGAGCTCACCCCATCGCGGGGATTCGAACCGCCGGCCTTCTGATCGGCAAGCCCTAGGCTCTGTGGTTTAACCCACCCGCGTCCCTTCATCAGTAACATATTGGGGCTCAAAAAGCCCCCACCTGGTTGTTTTTCTGACCTGCTGCCAACAGTTAATGCAGGCTGATGGCCATGCCCCTAATAGGCTGTAGTGCATGGCTGATGTATTCAGCTTGATAGATCATAAGAAGCCATATTGGAATCTTCCCAAGTAACTGCTTTCCAAAAAGTAGGCTAATAGAAACAGCCGGAGACCAGCAGAAACCATCACCACCCTGACCCATATCCATTTAAATGTAAGCGATTTTTTTGAAACTGCAAAAGAATATGTTTGTGACTTAAGTCTTATGCAAGGAGTTGCCGTCATGAACGATAACAGCAGCACTGCTTATATATGCAAGGAAGTGGTTTGTTTAAGAACTAGAGAAGAAAAGGCAGCAAGCAAGATAATTTATGGCAAAGTGAAGTCATTTTATCGATTACTGCAGGAGGAACACATTTGCTTTCTCAAGCAAAATATGTTTTTTCGGTGTTTTGAGATAGAAAGGTATTTGTGTGGTGTATGTTTTTCTGTGAAAACCCCCTGGCAGCTGTATAGAAATCAAAGGTTATCACAGGAGGCCAATTATATGTAGTGTCCAAAGAGAAGAACTTGGGAAGAATGAATATGTACATCATGTCACTTAAAACACACATACAGCCTTGGCACTTACAAATATATTAAATGGGTTCATTGTTGGATACTGAGTGTGGTAAGCCTTCACTAACCAGATGGAAGTGATGTTTCTTATTAGAAGCAGTACGGGGCTGTAATAATAAAATATATAATACAGCTTCTTTTCTTAGGTTGGTGCTATTATCACAGGTATTCTGTCCTGTATTTTTGTCCTCCCTCCAAGTTTCTTGAGTAGCCACAAGGTGGCAGATGAGCTACAAAGATAGCAAAATGGTGGGGGGAGACACAGCGATTTATAGTGGATATATATATTACAGATGCATTTATCTACTGCACTTTCCACCCCCTACTTGTGGGTGGGGGTGGAAGAAGAACCTTCTCTTTTAAATCAGAACATGAACCCAGCAAATATGTACTACAGTCCATCAGTTCTGGTGAAATTGCTGGTGCAGAGTTTCTCTGCATAGATATTTCAAGAGGTATCAATTGTTGGAAGAAAAAAAATTGCATGTGATTTTCTGCTTTTCAACGAGAGGGGAATTGAACTGCCCTGGCTATCAGCAGAATACAAGGAAAGTGTGACTACAGATCCCTTCTGTGGTCTCCCAGGAGTCCGTTTTGTGACCTTCCTAATGTCCTTCATGAATCAAATTCATCACCATTGAGATATTTTCTGGTGAGGTTGACATATTACCATAGAAGGCAAGACGTCTGGGGACCACTGTGGGTGCTTCTGAAAGCTATGCAGCAATCCATTGATGAATGTTCTGCATCAAAAAAAGATCCTACATTGCAAAGACACAGATACGTTTTTGTCTTTACAGTGGCTAGCAGCCTCCAGCCTTTTCAGCGATGGTCCAAACAGGCATTTTAGGAACCAGTTCTTAATGTTTTACAATATATATTGGTGGAAGTGCTGCTGTTGCAATCTTCCAACTTAGATCAGGTAGTGGGGTCACAACACACCAGATGAAAACCAATGGAACGGGTCACCTGTTGATAGTTTTATAGTACACACAATACATTTCATTGGCAATTCACCATGAAGGAATGCTATGCAAGCTAAAGATGCACTGATTTTGTGCACGCTGTGAAGTTGTCTGGTGGCTGCATTTTCATGTGTAGATCTTGATTTCTTAATGCTTGTCCCCACTTTAGCATACCAGAGAACAATCTGGAAGGCACCAGCCCCCTTCCCTCTCAGCCTGTACACGACCACCAGTTATTGCTGCCATGAATGGCCACTGTGCTTACTTTGTGTGCCTAAACTACAGTCACAGATGGTACTTTTTGGGGAGGCTTTTTGTTGCCATTTGACCCCCATTTTTGCATTTCCCCCCCTCTACACCTGCGTGTGTACATAAACACACACATACTGCATGCACATAAATCTGCATATTTAGTATAATCCTCCATGCACCTGATGAAATGGACGCTGGACACAAATGCTTGTTCCTTAATAAACATACTAGTTTTTAATGTGTGACAAGACTCTTTTCAGTTTTGCTTCAAGAGGCCAACATGACTACTCTTCTAGAAGTCTCTTGGAAGCAGCGGCGGAGCATATACATGCGCTGCATAGGGGGCGCGTGGTGCAGAGCGTGCCCTCCCAGGCATGGGATAGTCACTCGGGTGCCCAGAGCAGCATGCGCGCCCTGCATGCAGGGACGGAGCTAGCCATCCATGTCGGACATTCAATGTGCCACCTGCCCGTGACTCCCAAGCCTCCCCCAAGCTGTCAAAATGAAAGGGGAAGGGGGGAATGCCGCCAGCAAAGCAACACAGCTCCCCCCCTTATCCTGACATCTCGGGGTAGGCTTGGGAGTCATGGGTGCACACCGCGGCGAATGTCACCCCCCTCAGTGAGGCCACCAGGGGCAGTCCGCTCCCCCCGCCCCCCTTCCTATGCCCCTGCTTGGAAGATGTAGCTGTGGCCCAGTACAGTCTTACCTCATGTTGTGTCTGCTTCAGGTTGCGTTTTTTCAGGTTGCGGACTGCCGAAACCCTGAAGCACCGGAACGGGTTACTTCTGGGTTTCGGCAGTCACGCATGCGCAGAAGCGCCAACCTGCACTTTGCGGATGTGCAGAAGCGCTAAATTGCGCTTTGCGCATGCTCAGAAACACCGAATTGCAACCCGCACGTGCGCAGATGTGCAGACACGGGTTGCGAATGCTGCAGGTTGTGAAGGTGCATCCTGCACGGATCACGTTCGCAACCCGAGCGTCCACTGTATAATGTGTCCAATGCTATACATTCTTCAAATGCTTTTAAATGGCTCCTTCATGCTTTGGGCAGATTTCAGTGCTCCATTTCAGTGCCTGCCACTTAAAAGCTCCACTGAGAACTGAGTGAAAAGTAGGCAAATGAACAAACCTTCATTGCAATGGACAGCCTAGAGGCTCCAGAAGATCTGCATGTCAGGCTCACAAAGACCCCCCTTGCCATATTGGTCAGCTTAGCCTAGGAAAGATGTCTTCACCTGGTCCATCCAGTCTCTTTTGCCTTAACAGGTGTTCAGCTTCAAGGCCTCACTCAGGGCTTCTCCCCATCAGCTCCAACCTGACCCTTTTAACTGGAGATGCTGTGGAAGCGAACTTGAGGCCTTCCGCGTGCTAAGCAGATGCTCTGCCCCTGAGCCATGGCTCTTCTCTTAATGCAGTTACTGCAAGGACTAAAATGTAAGGTTGAAACTGACCCCAGACTGGGCATTGCTGCTGCTTGATTAGCCTTCTAGCAAAATGTGTACTTGGAGGATAGGAAATTGTCCAGGGAGCTTATTCTCTAGAGAGTAATGCAAACAGCACATCTAATGCTGCCTGCTTCCAGGTACAAAAGGTGAATATTGCAATTACTAGGAAGCAATGAAGAGGCATTTCTGTGAAATATTGCCAAGAGCTGCAGATTTCCCCTTCTTCTGTCATGCATCTGTATGGCATCTGTATGTAAAGAGAGCTATTTTTTCCTAGTACCTCTTTACTCATTTTCTCTGTACATTCCACACTTGATTTAACATGGTATTATCATCACAGTTCTCCTTTCCAACTTGTCAGCAAGTCATCACATTTGAGCGTAGTCCTCCACACAAGTTCTTAGCCAGGGCTTAGCCAGGAAACCTCTCAGTTTCAGAAATGATCTGCTCATTATGCAGTAGACAGGACAAAGTTTGATTAGTTTCTTCTCTGTGTGGCGCTTTCTGCCTCATCCCTCTTGTACGATTTAGATGGCCTGTTCCTACCTACACTTTTCTTCCATCTCCACTCAAAGGTGCGAGTCTTATGGTCGTATGCTTCAACCTATCATTTATCCGTCATTTTAGGATGATGAACATTTCTGTGTCCGCATTGCCATGTGGTCCTGGAAACTTTGGATCTCTCTTGTGTGGCAGATCTTGCATGGGTTCACTCAAGAAAAAGAATATTCACCTGTGCTCCAAATGTCCCCCCCCCAAAAAAAAACCTGCCTCACACCTTAGAGGGGTCCAGTGACTCCCTCAAAGACCTAGGTCAGGGCTAGCCCATCCATGAGGTAGTCTGAGGCAAGTATTTTGGGTGGTGGAATCCCACAGGGGTGGTACTTCTGTGGGAGCCACATCCACCCCTTCTAACAGAGAAGTGAGGAGAAGTTGCAGCTTCCAACAAGATGTCACCACAGCTGCTCCTTCTCCTTACTTCTCCCATGGCAGGGGGAGACCTGCCCCCATCACTGCTGGAGAAGTGACTATGGCATCTGGGTTCTAGCAAGATTTCATAGAGCTCTCGTGAGATCATGCTGGAACCCAGAAGCCACAGTCATGTGACTCCATAAGCAAGGCTTCAGGAGGGGATAGTGGTAGGGCAGCAGGTTTGTTTGTGTGGCACCTTCCCACCTCAGGCAGTGAGATGGGATGGGCCACCCTGACTAAGGTCTTTGGTTGCTGATAAGAAGTACATTAGGGTAAGGAGTGAGGTGATATCTTGAGCCTGCAAGCTTCATGAGGGATATGCTTCATTATGCAGACAACGTCTGTGGGCAACAAGCAAACGTTTATATAAGAGCCGGAGACTGAGGTCCTCCTCCAAGGGTCTTTTGGTGGTTCCCTCACTGCGAGAAGTGAGGTTACAGGGAACCAGGCAGAGGGCCTTTTCAGTAGTGGTGCCCTCCCTGTGGAACACTCTTCCATCAGATGTCAAGGAAATGAACAACTGTCTGACTTTTAGAAGACGTCTGAAGGCAGCCCTATATCAGGAGGTTTTTAATGTTTGATTTTTCATTATGTTTTATATCATTATGTTTTATATCATTATGTTTTTAATGTTTGATATTTCCTTTTTTAATAAATGATATTTATTAAAATTTCCATTTTAACAATCCAGTCAAACCATATTAAACATTCAAATTATACAAATTATCCAATAATCAAACAATCCACATGTTATGCCAAATTATAAATTTTTAGTTACAGATAGGTAGCCGTGTTGGTCTGCCATAGTCAAAATAAAAAAAATCCTTCCAGTAGCACCTTAAAGACCAACTAAGTTAGTTCTTGGTATGAGCTAGCGTGTGCATGCACACTTCTTCAGATACACATACCAAGAACTAAATTAGTTGGTCTTTAAGGTGCTACTGGAAGGATTTTTTTAAATAAATTTTTAGGCAGACTTCCCTTGCTCCAAGGTCAGGGGGGTTCTAATCATCTCATATTTCTGCTGCTTTTCGTATTTATCTCAGATAGTTCCCATAAGTCATTCTGATGTTAATCCTTCATTGTTTTCAACAGCCTCTGAGTTCGCCTGGCAAGCGAGATAAATCAAAACAGTGTGTTTTTGTGTGGGTTCTTATGTCTTTAATGTTTGATGTTTCATTATGTTTTATATGTATATGTTTTATATCATTATGTTTTTAATATTTGATGTTTTTATGTTTTATATGTTTATATATGTTTTATTTCCCCAGAGTGGCTGGGAAAACCCAGGGTAGAAATAACAAAATTATTATTGTACCAGTCACTTAAGAAAGGGGTGGATCAACCCTGAGGCTGCCTAAATCTGATTGTTTGTGACTCAATGGATCCTTGATCTGCCAGCTTAGCTCCCAGAAACACTATTTTCAAGAATGCTAGCAGTCCTGACACATTGTGCAATGACATTATCATGTTAGACATGACACCATAAACAAGTTCTGAGGCCCTGATGATGAAGGCTCCTTGAGCCTTCTAAATAACTTCTAACGGAACAAAATTCTATGATTCTATTGTTCAAAATGGAGCTTGAGTCTGGTCCACTCTTCTAGAACTGAGTTCCGTCATTTAACTAGGTCAGGAGTCCTCTTCCACCTATGCTTTTATGTTGAGATATTGGTAAGATATCTACAAGCTCAGTCCATCACCCATCACAATCCCTTCTGTTTCTTAGGACAACTGTCAGGGGAAATTGCGATTCTTCCTAATTTGTTCAACACACAGAGAGAAAACCTTGTATCCTGAGAAGCCTTGCTATAATGACTCAGAATATATATGTTGCCTTTCTCCAGAGTATTTATGTGAGGGGTTTGATTTTGGCTTCTTAATATAGTTAGTGTCTAATCACAGGTCCTTAGAGTAGAAACAGAAATAATAATGAAGTAGCACAAATTAAAAATGCCAGTTGTATTAATGTAAATGTTAATAACAGTGGTGCGGCCTGCTTTCCTTTTAGCTAGATAATTAAACAACAATTTATTTTCTTGTGTTGTGGAAGCCTTTATACCCTGCATAGTTCATTGCTGTGCTTTGATTATGGGATTTCTTATCTGATCTGCTTGTTTGCGACAAGAAAGATGGATCCTGGGGCACTCTTTAAAAAGAGGGAGGAAGAAATTAAGGGCTAAATCTGTATCCCACTCTCTAGTCATAAAATCAGTACAATTTTTATGAACAAACTCGTTCATAAATAATTTAAATGGTACTAATTAAAAACATTTTATTCCCAGATAGTAGGTTGACGGCAAAGGGTGTTTTTTTTTTTTTGTTTAGCCACTCCTTTATTCTGTTATCTAATGCATGGTAGTCAATGAAAACATTTCATATTTGCATGTTTAAAGCTGAACAAGCAAGGAGCTTGGATGTCATGTTGCAGTGGCTTCCTGGCTTCTTTTAACTTCCATTTTTTATGTACGCTGTCCAAGGTCCTCAAGTATTTAAGTGCCAAGTATGAAATGTACAAAACAGTTGTGTCCAAAGGAATGGCAGCCTATTCCACACACCTCTCAATTTCACACACGCTATTAAGCTTTGTAGCCGCCATCAGCCCACCTACCCCCTCCAAAATCCTGTGGTATGGTGGTACATTTTGGAGTGCAGGAATTTCTTGTGGCAGCCTTTGAAGCCATGTCTCTGAGGAAAGTCTAACAATGCAGATAGCTGTGTTGATCTATTACACCCACACACTCAATTTATAGGGATCAGTTTATAGCCAGAACACAGTAAGCAAGCAAAGGATAGCTGGACACACCTGGGCACACATTTCTGTCAGTCACTGAGTTCCCTGTGTGACCTTGAGCTAGCTATTGTGTCTACTTCATAGGGTTATTCTTAAATGGATAAAGTGGGTGCCCCAGATGTAAACATACTGTCATTGCTCCTGCTCTGAAAAAAACTCCCAGAGCTGAATTCTTTTGTGTCCCCCCTCCACTGCAAACAGTTAATCTCACAAGTGATCCTGCAGTCCACAGCTTCACACAATCTTAGGTTCTCTGCTCTTAGAGTTTGAATGCCTTGCTTTTAAGGTTTCAAAATTCTGGACACTGCCACAAAGGCCCATGGAGAAGACATTTGAATCGCAAGCTGCAAGTTCATTCTGGCTCATCTCTCAAATCTGTTAGGCTTTGAGGGGGTGTTGTGAACATTCAACAGAAGTGTTTGATTTCTGAGCTGGTCCCCAAAGAGGAAAAAAGCCTTCCTATGGGGAAGGTGGGGAGATGAACAAGCAAATAGAGGGTTCACTTAGACACAGGAGAAGACCTGTAAAGGCTTCTGTGTAGTTGCAAATGATGTTCAGAGTATTGTTTTCCTGCCAGGGATCAAGGGACTTGTAGTAAAAATAACCCAACTGACATTTGGAGGAATGCTGCAAGCCACAATGAAGGCAGGATATGGTCATCATAGCAAGAAGCCATTGATAGCTTTATTGTCTTTCTGTGAATTTGTCCAATTATATTTTAAAGTTGGTTGCCATCACTACATCTTGTGAGAACAGATTCCATGGTTCCGTTACATACTAAGGGAAGAAGATATTTCTTTTGTCAGTCTGGAATCTTCCAACATTCAGTGTAATTGAATGTCCTTGATTTCTAGTGCTATGAGAGAGAGAGAGAGAGAGAGAGAGGGAGAGAGGGAGCGGGAGGAGGAAACTTCCCTAAATTCAGTTTCTCCACACATGTATAGAACTGCAGTATTAGTTATTGGTTTATCAGTCTTGCCCTTGCCCTGTGTAGAAAAGACCAATATCGACATCAAAATCAGGATTTGAAAAGAAAAATGGTCAGATCCTGAATACTTTAAATGACCAGTTTTGGAACTCACTTCAAGGATCCTGCAAGCTGCACTTAAACTCAAGATTGTAGCATTTATAAACATGTCTAAAGTTAATTTCACAGCTCTATGCTTACACTTACACACACACACACACACACACACACACACACACACACACACACACACACACTGTTCTAAGCACCCACAGACAAGTTCTAATAAAGCAGGTGGATATACAATTACAGTCTAGTTGTTAGATCCAGGTGCTTTCGGAAGAAACTGATTTTCTGGATCCATTTCAGTCAGGGTTTAGGCCTGGTTTTGGTACAGAAACTGCTTTGGTCGACCTGTGTCAAGAAAGACAAGAGAAACATGACCCTGTTAATTCTTATTGACCTCTCAGTGTCTTTCAATACCATTCAGTACCATTGACCATGGTCTGGAGCAACTATCTAAACTAGGGGAGGTTGGCACCACTTTGCCCCTTCAATGTGGGGTTCTGCAGGTCTCAGTCCTATCTGCTATGTTGTTTAACATCTACCTGAAACTGGGGTTATCCGGAAGTTTGCAGTACATTGTCAACAGTATGCTGATGACACTCAGCTGTATTTCTCATCTACATCTGCAGCTGAGGCAGTGGAAATGCTGGACCGGTGTCTTGCCTTGGCAATGGACTGGATGAGAGCCAACAAACTGAAGCTCAATCCAGATAAGACCGAAGCACTGTTAGTGGGTGATTCCCTAGACTGGATGGGTGGGAGATCACCAGTTCTTGATGGGGTTACACTTCCTCTGTTGGAGCAGGTTCACAGCTTGGGGGTACTCCTGGATCCTTTGCTGTCACTTGAGGCTCAGGTGGCCTCTGTGGCCCGGCGTGCCTCCCATCAGCTTTGGTTGTTGGCTCAGCTATGCCACTATTTGGACAGGGATAGCCAAATTACTGTTGTCTGTGCTCTGGTAACCTCGAGGTTAGATTACAGCAATGCGTTCTATGTAGGGCTGCCCCTGCCTCTGAAGACAGTTTGGAGATTTCAGCTAGTGTAGAATTCAGCGGCTGGATTGCTTACCAGAGCAAGACAGTTTGAGCATATTACACTGATCCTGGTCTGACTGCAATGGCTACCAAATAGTTTCTGGGCCCAATTCAAAGTGCTGGTTTTGACCTATAAAGTCTTAAATGTCTCAGAACTGCAATACCTCAAGGACCGCCTCTTTCCATATGAAACTACCCAGACCCTGAGATCATCTTCTGAGGCCCTTCTTTGTGTGCCTCCGCCTCAAGAGGTCTGGAGGGTGGCAACACGAGAACAGGGCCTTCTCTGCAGTGGCTCCCCATCTGTGGAATTCTCTCCCAGGGAAGTTTACCTGGTGCCTTCATTATACACCTTTAGGCACCAGGCAAAAACATTCATTTTTAACCAGCCCTTTGGTTGATTTGATTGACATCCTATGCCCTTTTAAAATGTGGGGGTTTTTTTTGGGGGGGGAGGGCATTATTGGGTTATTGCTTTTGTTTTGATTACCGTATGTATTTTGTGGTTTTTAATTTTGATTTTATTCTGTGAACTACCCTGAGATCTCTGGGTATAGGGCGGTATATAAATTCAAATAATAATAATAATAATAATAATAATAATAATAGTTGATTTCAGCTGCAGTTTTCTGACCTCCATAGCAATTTTCTGTCTTCCATAGTAAAATGAGCTCAGAAAGCAACAACATGGTATACAGCTAGTTTTCCCTGGGAAATGTTATTATTACTATGGGGCAGATGGGGCTTGTCAACCTGGGACGGTAGCCTATCTAGGAGAAACAAAACTCTGAGCCTAAACCTCCACTTGCCTTGCAGCTATACTCACTCATGAGAAAGGTTTTGAGAGTAAACCCTGGGGAGCAGTCTGAACCTTCTGCCTTGCCTTCATTGCTACCTTCACTGCCACTAAGTAGGCTCAATGATATGCCCTCACTAGTGTTCAATCGCATTCAACCAGAGTTTCTTCCATTCATCTTCAAGTTGTCTCCCAGCTTGTTACCTCACCCTAAGCTCGAGGATACCAGGGAGCCAAGTGGGCTCCATGAAGTGGGAGAGGATACTCAGGAGTGATCATGTCAATGGTCCCAGCCATTCTGATATTTCACAGGTTGGCCAGGGCTCTGACAGGAGTGCTGGAAAATCCCACCCCCCAAGCTCTGTCGGCTCAGGCAGGGAGACTGCTGGGCAGCAAGGCAGGTGGTGAACCAACAGAATCCCCAATCTGTCCTGATTGCCCACTGCCAGGAACACACACTCAGTTGGACAGAGAGCTTGGAAAGAGACAGACAGACAGAGAATCTCTATAGACTACAGCAACTTCCTTTCCCCAACCCTCAAATCTACCCTGATGTTGCCCCAAGTACATACATGGGCACAGCTGGGTAAGACTAACACCACCCTGTTCACTACGCGGATCTCAGTGATACAGACCACACTGGCCTCCTCATCCAGAATGGCTGGGACAATCCAGTCAAATGAGAGGGGAATAACAACAACAACAGATGTGGAAGGTCTTCCTCAAACCTGACATTCAACAACAGCAGCCACAGACCCGAGGGCTGGCTGATATGACAATTGCAATTCCTAGGGTTGGAGGAGTGGCTGGCACACAAGGCAGTCACCAACTTCCTGTGCCATGTGCCCCTTTCTGGCCTGCCCACCCCTCCCCCACCACCCCTCCCCTTGCCCAGAACCACTGAAATTGGTGTCACCCCTGCTCTCCCCAGCTCCTCTTTCTCCAGGCACATCTTACATCTCTTAATCTGAAAAACAACAAAACCGCTAGATCTTAAAACACATAAGTTAGCAGCCTCAGCCTTTGTAGCTGGAGTCAGTCCAGGCCCTGCCCCCCCCCCCAGGCCAGGTGGAAAAGGCCTGCAACACAGGGATCAGGTCCTTCAGGATGCACAGCCAAGTTGATCTACTCTTGACTGGGGATGCTGGGAGATGGATAGGAACTTGTGTTACAAATCAAAGGGTGCAAATAATCACCCACCTAAAACTTCAGCGCCAGCCATAAAATCACTGTGGGGAAAACAAAATGAGCTGCTACACTGGCTATCAGCTGGAAATAAAACCTCCCACAGTCTCTGTGGTGGTCATTAGAAGATAGAATGAAATGAATTGTCACCATATGATATGCTTCCCTGGTTGACAGTCCTGTAACACTTGAGCAGAATGCGCAAGAATCTGAGACCTACAAGAAACTGAGCCCTTCGCTTCAAAGCAAATTAGAGTTCAACACTCTAATACATTGGTTGCAATGTATTAATACACAGTTGCAAGCCAAGACAGCTTGGCTTGTACGTTCCCTGTTGATTCTTGAAGAACTGGAGGAGCAAGTGGCCACATGTTCTCATTCTATTGCTACAATGCATTTTTGCATGAGCAATGCTTGGATACTTCGGGGAGGGTGGGGAAGGAGACTGTACTCAGTCCACCAATATACAGCAGAATTTCCCCCTCCCTGAGATGGACTGATTTAAGTAAAATATGTGGGGGAAAGATGTATGGAAGTGAGAGCTGGACCATAAAGAAGGCTGATCGCCGAAGAATTGATGCTTTTGAATTCTGGTGCTGGAGGAGACTCTTGAGAGTCCCATGGACTGCAAGAAGATCAAACCTCTCCATTCTTAAGGAAATTATCCCTGAGTACTCACTTGAAGGACAGATCATGAAGCTGAGGCTCCAATACTCAAAATCTTCTTGCAGGGAAAGAGTGATATCAATCTCTGCAGGTCTTTCCTAGCATATATCCCTTCCCTCTTCATCAGGCCAGTCAATTTTAGACCCTGTATTAATGGTCCTATGGGAGAAAGGCCTTTAGATGGTTGTGTGTATAACTTTAGATGTGAAACCACCCCTTGACTATGACATGCTTTTTTTCTAAATTAAGAAAGCTGAACTCTGGCATGTCCATACTGTCTTAGAACTCAAGGCAGCCAATTTGTGGTTCCAAGGCAGTCACACATTCAGGCGTTAACCAGACACGGACCTGCTTAGCTTCAGCCATCTATCTCCCTTATACTGAGCCAGACCATTGGTCCATCTAGCTCAAAATTGTCTACACTGACGGCAGAAGCTCTTCATGGTTTCAGACAAGGGAGAGTTTCCCAGCTTTACCTGGAGATGCTGAGAATTAAAGCCAGGACCTTTGGCATGAAATGCTGAGGCTTTACCACTAAACAAGCTTCCCACTCTGCACACAGGTGAAAAAGTTGCATATGAAGTAACCCAAAGCATTGCCAAGAAGAACAAGGGTGGTTTGCTAGAGAGCCTATTTGTTTTTTTAACACCACTCTGCTGAATGATTTCATTGCTTTTCTTTATGCCTTTCTGCGAATGTCTCTAATAAAATCACAGGCTGCCTTTGCCCTTGTCTTCTTCAAAGTGTTTACATAATATGCCCTTTAAAACACACACACAGAATGAGACCCTGCAGCAAGAGGCTACTTCTATTGTTCACATCGGATCTGTATTCTCCTCATCTTTTTCCAATACCCTTTCCCAAAGCCCAGGCTTAACAAGCTGCTAAACTCTTTGATATTTTTTTTTATGTTGGTGAGGCAAAGCCTCCATTGTTCAGAAGGCACTCTAACAGAGTGTGAAATAATAATGTGATGCTGCAGAAACAATATTAGGAGTCGATGATTAGAGGCACCCGAGCCCTTGCTCTTAATTGGATCGTTACAAATGAAACTCATGGACCATTAAAAGGGCATCAAATATGGTGGCTACCATTACTGCGCGAGCTGTTTTTGGCAAGGACAAATTGTTCATTAAGACCATATGATGACTCTAAGTAGGGGTCGTTAAAACCAAATTCTGTTATAATGGCAGTGTTCTTTGGGGCACAGTTAAGTGGCCTCTCCATCTTCCATGAAGATTGTCTTTCAATCTCTCTGTGTCACAGACCTGTCTCATTGCTTGGATATCTCCAAGAAGCCAGGTTGTTGTCCCTCACTTATTCTCACGCAAGTATATATTTTTCTTGCAAAAGAAGTAGCTGCACAAATGAATGCAGTGGCTTTCATAGGAAAACTCAGCAATCCTCTTTAGTCTGATGTGAAGGCTTCATTGCACCTAATGGAGTTCCATTGTTCTGCTCATCCGTCCACATCTGAGCTTTCAAAGGAGGCACATGCAGAAGTTCCTACTGAAGACCAGCAATTCATCTTCCCAGCCATCACACCAGCCAACCCTGACCCATACATAAATGTAAAGATGAGAAAACGAGCACAGATACTTAAATATTTGCAGATATCTAGATTGCATCCTCATAATAAACCTCAAGGATATAACAACAACAACAACAACAATTTATTATTTATACCCCACCCATTTATTATTTATACCCCAGCCACTCTTGGCGGCTTCCAACAAAACACTAAAATACAATAACCTATTAAACATTAAAAGCTTCCCTAAACAGGGCTGCCTTCAGATGTCTTCTAAAAGTTTGGTAGTTATTTTTCTCTTTGACATCTGGTGGGAGGGCGTTCCACAGGGCGGGCGTCACTACCAAGAAGGCCCTCTGCCTGGTTCCCTGTAACTTGCCTTCTTGCAGCAAGGGAAGGCCAGAAGGCCCTCGGTGCTGGACCTCAGTGTCCGGGCAGAACGATGGAGGTGGAGATGCTCCTTCAGGTCTTGTGGACCAAGGCCATTTAGGGCTTTAAAGGTCAGCACCAACACTTTGAATTGTGCCTGGAAACGTACTGGGAGCCAGTGTAGGTCTTTCAAGACCGGTGTTATATGGTCTCGGCGCCCGCTCCCAGTCACCAGTCTAGCTGCCACATTTTGGATTAATTGTAGTTTCCGGGTAGTTTCCTTCAAAGGTAGCCCCACACAGAGCACATTGCAGTAGTCCAAGAGAGAGATAACCAGAGCACGCACCACTTTGGCGAGACAGTCCGCGGGCAGGTAGGGTCTCAGCCTGCGTACCAGATGGAGCTGATGAACAGCTGCCCTGAACACAGAATTAATCTGCACCTCCATGGACAGCTGTGAGTCCAGAATGACTCCCAGGCTGCGCACCTGGTCCTTCAGGGGCACAGTTACCCCATTCAGGACGAGGGAATCCTCTACACCTGCCCGCCTCCTGTCCCCCAAAAACAGTACTTCTGTCTTGTCAGGATTCAACCTCAATCTGCTAGCTGCCACCATATAATATAATATAATATAATATAATATAATATAATATAATATAATATAATATAATATAATATAATATAATATAATATAATATACAATTTTCTATTTGATCTGGCCCTTCCTTTAGAAGCCCAAGTGGTTTCAGTGGCATGAAGTGCCTTTCACCAGAAAAGGATGACGCACCAGTTCCAGCCTCTGTCGGACACTACAATTTAGCTCAGTTAGTAAAGCATGAGACTCTTAATCTCACGGTTGTGGGTTTGAGCCCCACATTGGGCAAAAGGATTCCAGCATTGCAGGGGGTTGGACTAGATGGTCCTTGTGGTACCTTCCAATTCTACACTCACATGATTCTATGGAGATCCTGCTGCTGTATTTTATGTCTGTTAACCTACAACAAGTTGGGCCCCTGTACTACACCCTGACTACAGGTGTTCCCTCGCAGGAAGTTTAGAAACTGCAGGTGGTACAAAATCCATCTGCTGCACTACTAACTGGAATCAGGCATATGTTATGCAACTTTTTAGTCTTAAAACAACTGTATTATCTCTTGGTCGGTTTCCTGGCTTAGTTTAAGTTCTTAACATTTAAACTCTTAAATGTGGAACCTGAAGGCAACCTGAAGGACCACTGTTCCCCTTATGAACCGGCCCAATTATTAAGATCTTCCTTAGAGGCAGGCAAGGACCACCATGGTATTATTTATTATATTTTCTATACCACCCTTCATCCAAGGATCACAGGACGGTTAACAATATAAAAGACAAAAATACATGACATAGTAACAGACAAAAACGACACCGCCCCACAGCTGTTAATCAGCAAAAGGCCTGGGAGAAGAGAAATATAATAATAATAATAATAATAATAATAATAATAATAATAATAATAATAATAATAATAATAATTATTTATTTATACCCCGCCCATCTGGCTGAGTTTCCCCAGCCACTCTGGGCAGCTTCCAATCAAGTGTTAAAAACAATACAGAATCAAATATTAAAAATTTCCCTAAACAGGGCTGCCTTGAGATGTCTTTTAAAGAGAAGATAGCTGCTTATTTCCTTCACATCTGCAGGGAGGGCATTCTACAGCGCAGGCGCCACTACCGAGAAGGCCCTCTGTCTGGTTCCCTGTAACCTCACTTCTCGCAATGAGGGAACCGCCAGAAGGCCCTCGGCGCTGGATCTCAGTGTCTGGGCTGAATGATGGGGGTGGAGACGCTCCTTCAGGTATACAGGACAGAGGCCGTTTAGGGCTTTAAAGGTCAGCACCAACACTTTGAATTGTGCTCGGAAACGTACATTTTTGCCTGGTACCTAACAATGTGTAACAAAGGTGCTAGGCGAGTCTCCGTGGAGAGAGCATTCTGCAAGTGGGGAGCCACTACAGAAAAGGCCAGTTCTTGTATTGCCACTCTCTCGACCTCTCATGAAGGAGGCACATGAAGAAGGGCCTCAGATGATGATTGCAGTGTCCAGGTTTGTTCATATGGGGAGAGGCAGTCCTTGAGCACTTTCCTGCTCTCCAGATGGGTGAGGTATAAATAAATAAATTATTATTATTATTATTTCCCAATGGAGTCTTCCTATGCGCATGTACCTGGGAGCAAACCCCTCTGAATTCAATCAGTGTTCTCTCTGAGTAGACCAGTGGTGTCCAAACTTTTTTCAAAGAGGGCCAGATTTGATGAAGTGAAGCGCCTTGAAGTTGTTGTATTGAAGTTGTTGAGCTTTTACCCCAGGAGGAAATAAACTGCCACAGGGGCCGGATTAAACTGACAGGTGGGTCGGATTAGGCCCCCAAAACAGACTTTGGACATGCCTGGAGTAGACATTCCTAGGATTGCACTGTTGATGTATGATCATATTGTTTTCATTTCGAGCTGTTGTGAGAACTCTTACATACTAAAGGTGGAGACAGAGGACAGAACTCAAGCAAGCCAACATATCAAATGGTCCCATCAAGGTTTAAGATGGAAATGACACTGGGAACAATCCACTCATAAACGCTGCTGGGGAAGTTCCATGGAAATGGGTGGAAGAGCTTAGGACAAATAGCCTGTGAAAGCTATTGCTGTATCTGCTCTTTTGAAAGTTCATTACTCAGTATAAAGCTGCCTTCTCTACCCAGTGCCTTCCAGATCTTTTAGACTCCAGCTCCCTTCAGCCCCAGACAGCATTTATATTTTATTGGGTTTTATTGGATTGTTTTTATCTTGTTCTGAGCTGCCTTGCCAGTGTTGTAATTAAAGGCAGTATAAAGAAGTCAAACAAATATGTACATAAATAACAGTAAGAAAATCCACTGCACTCTTGTTTGCATTGATCTTCCCATGCCAGAGAATGGCAGCATTATATTATATTGCTAATTATATTACATAACTTGGTTGGGTCAGTTTTTACTGGCCCAGACACTGTCACCGTGCCGTAACGATAACGCTCCGTTATGTTGCTGTGGTTCATTGTTTGCAAGCCGCTTTGGGATTCATTTGAATGGAAAGTAGCGCAGAAATACATTCAATTAAATCAAATCAGCTCATTACGGCTGTGCCTGCTGACTCTCCTGACCTTAAAAGGAGATCAGGTCGATGGAGGAGAAAGCAATGACTCTCCATCTCAGGACCTCACACTGATTTTGAATGCTACAGCAAGTGGAAAGTTGGCCCAGCCATGCCCAGCTACTCTTAGCAGTTTGCTCCATAAATCCCTCCTAGCATGAATGCACAATAACTGAAGAGGCAACAGGTTTTTCCTTCTTGGGTTTGCGCTTGCTCCTTTGGTGGTTTGACAAATTGTTTTGTTACCAGAGCAAGCCACCGGTGCTTTGCTCGTGACTCTGTACACTCTGAAATCTAATATTTGTAATTACTCCCAATTATCTCTCATGATGACATTGGTCATTGTAGCCTGGGAGACTTATTGATGTCATGCTGCTTGCTGGATGCTCATGGAAAAATAAAGCGAAATAAAACAAATTAAACAGCTCCTTTTGTTACTGATCTACTTGGCTCGTGGCACTGAGTTTCCTTTACTGTTGGTGGACTAGTGGTGTTTTCTTTGAGGAATGTTGAAGAGATGCAAGCATTTCTTAGCGCAGGGAGTCTGGCAGAAGAACTATGTCCTTTTCTTTGCAGCAAGGGATTCTGCTCACGGAGATAAGTAGCCTTGTCACACTCACTGCTGCTGCTGATGAAAGGCTGTTACAAGTTTAGCTTGCAAAAGCAAAAATATTTTGGTTGCTCTCACTGGAGCCCTCTCTCCTTTCCTTGTTTCCAAGAAAAGAAATCCTGTTAAAAGGGAAACACTGAAAAATAATCCCGAATTTAAGGGAGAGGTCAGTAAAAGATGAGCTGAGAGAATTGGCTCTGGAAAGTTCTCTTTTCCAGTCTTCTTTTGGGCTTCTGCTTTTGACAACTGCCGCTGATCAACGTGGAGCAGCTTGTGAACCCATATCTCAGCCAGCTAATTTCACTTGATGACCCTAGATCAGGCATAGCAAACTCGGCCCTCCAGATGTTTTGGGACTACAAATCCCATCATCCCTAGCTAACAGGACCAGTGGTCAGGGATGATGGGAGTTGTAGTCCCAAAACATCTGGAGGGCCGAGTTTGCCTATGCCTGTTCTGGCATTTAGGGGTGAATTAAGCTTTCTCAGAATTCAGGGTCACCATCATCCCTCACCAGTGCTTCAGAAATCCCCGAGCACCCCTTGAAAATAGCTTCCATAACTGTTTACCCTTTGCAGAGCTACAGTTCCCAACACCCTCAACAAACCACAATCCTCCTTCCACTAAGAATTCCCAGGATTCTTAGTGGAAGGAGGATGTGCTTTAAATGTATTGTATGTAAACAGCCTTAGATGGCCCAGCCAAGCTAGTAAGTTGCAGAGAAGATTGAGATGGGACGCACATCTAAACAGATAGGTCCAAAATGACAGAGAAAGATAAGTGACTTCACTACATTAAATTGGTTCTCTCTGCTGAGTAGTTGGCATGTTTTCCAGCAGGATTTGGTTAAAGAAAAAGGAAGGAAGGAAACCTTTTCCTTCCAGCTCTAACTTGAGCTGTAATTGATCCCAAGAGTAAAACGGAACTAATCTCTGAACAAAACACAATTATGGTAAGTATTTTGGAAAATTTAATGACTCTGCCCTTGGGAATCCACTGCTGTTAGAAGTGATCTAATTCTTAATAGGCCTATTAGGCCTAATTCAGTAAAAGAAAGGGGCTGTTAAGGAGATAAATAACGTTTTGATTCTCATAACAAAACAAGCTTTAATTTTTACCATTAAAATAAATTCACCAAGGGATATGTTCTTCCCTAAACTATAGTTACTTAATCCAGACCTTGACCTTTGCCTTGATACATGCAAATCCATGTTTTATCCTTAAATATGCCCTGAGTCCAGTCAGGATTAAAAGTGGGCAGTACTTCATAGTTCCAATTGCCAAAAAAAAGGTTTGGCAGACACAGATGGTCTACCAAGAAGTTGGCTGAAGTCCTAGTTCCACTGATGAAGTTCCTGGAATCAGAAGAACATCTGGTACTGGGTATAATCATTGATGCACAAGAAACTGAGGTGGTGCTCCAGAAACTGCTAAAGGGCAGGAAACTACAAGAAGGGAGCAGCTGGAGGAAATGACTTGTGGTTTCAATAGTCTCTATACTAATGCATAGAGTATGGAAAACAAGCAAGATGAATTTGAGCTCTTAATAATGCTTTAGTTGAGATTCCTGCATTGCAGGGTGTTGGACAAGACCCTCGGGGTCCCTTCCAACTCTACAATTCTGAGATTCTGTATCGTAGACCAGCCTTGAATGGGCAATAGAGATAGCATAGAGATAAACAAGAGTAGCACACAGCCCTCACTTCCTCCTTCTACGTGAATGGTGCTAGGATTACAAAGCAGCTGGGAAAGCCACGCTAACCCTACATCTCTGTGGGACAATTGCCCTCTGTGCTAGTATTGGTGATCACGCTCCATAATTTGACGCAGTTAATTTTGCAAAGGGTTGTTGTTGTTGGTCGTTTAGTCGTGTCTGACTCTTTGTGACCCCATGGACCAGAGCACGCCAGGCACTCCTGTCTTCCACTGCCTCGCAGTCCATCAAAGCTTCAGTGCTATTTAGCTCCTAGTCATACAACCAGGGGCACCAAAAACACCAGAAAAGGAGGCCCTTGTTGACTCACAGCTTGGTGAGGCTTTCCACATGCATTTGGGACCATGCGCTGCCTTCAGCTTTGCCATGCCACCTCAAACACCCAAGAAATGGTATTTGCGTCACTGTGCCAAAAGCTGAATCCTGCTGGTGCCAGCAGACACAAACAGATTTCAAAAGCACTCATGGCCAACGTGTGTCAGCTTTCTCTGTGGTTACTACACAAACATCCAGATGGTTGTGTGAATATGTCCCAAGCCAGCCTTTCGGTAAGTGCACATTTTCCACTTCACTAGTGTGGCCTGCCCCACCCTAAAATGTAGTGGCCAAAGCACCTAAGAGGGCAAAGGGCTCCACGAAACCCCTGCTGCTGTTCACACTGGGAGAAATAGGGTTAAAGAGCCCTTTGCCTGTGTCTCAGCTGAGCAGAACAAAGTGGCTGCAGGCAATGACAACAGGTTTGGGTGTCTGGAGCTACACTGGGCGACACGTGGGAATATGCTGGGAGCAAAGCTCAGCCCTTGAGCAGCCAGATGTGTCTGCTACCCCTTGTTCCATCCATCTCATCCCTTGGGTTTAATTCTGGGAAGTTTTATAACCCAAATTACCCTTCTCCTTAGTATTTGTTTCTCAGTCCCTGTATGTATTTTCCCCATCGTGTTTACGCTTTTCAAAATGTTTTGTTAATGGAGATCCTATTCTATTATTCAGGATGTTGCTTCTGTATTCTCCTATTCTCTTTCAACTTCTTGTTTCCCCCCCAACATCCCCCCTCCTCATCACAGAGGCATCCTATAATCTGTCTGTCTTATATGTTGTGAAGTGTCTTAAAAATCACTTTCTTCCATCTTCTAGGTTTATAAAATGATTCATTGGTAGTTTGCCAAGAACAGGTTTGTTTGATGCATTAAAAAACAAAACCCAAACAGAAAATTGACTTTTGGAGATTGTGATCCTGGCAAATTGTGTAGTTTTCCATCTGTTGAAAGATACATCACTGTGGACAAAAATATCCTTATTAGGCTGGAGGGAAATCTACGGGAAAGAAGAGAAGAGAAAATAAAAGAAGTTATGCAGATAAGGAAGGTTTGGTTCTGTGCATCTAATAGCTGTGTAGAAGAGGGAATTTTGTTTGTCATGGCAAATAGTAAATCTTCCTTGAATTTCCTTAATGCTTCTTATGGGCCAACAGGGCTGTACTCTTGCCTCAGCCTCGTGTTTTCTGAGGTCATGGAGAAAAAGGGGAGCACTTAAAGGAGAAGATTGGCCTAGATGGGGGAAGCCAATCTCTCTTGAACTTACCGGTTTTCTCTGCAACTGTTCTCATGAGTCCATTACCCCACCACACCCAACCAGTTCCATGCAGAAGACATTAGAGGGAAGAATTGGCAGAGATGAAGAAGCATTCAGAAAACATTCCTGCCAATTGCCTCCTGAAAATGTTGTGGGTGAACATATCAGACGACACAGTGATTCTTCAAACAGCTCTTGTTTATTCACAGGCCAGAACAAAACTGAACTGAAGGGTTCAGCCAGCCTGCTTATATAGAGCTCCACTAGAACGCAACAGTAACCATTTTCTGTAACTATCCAATCACTGAACGTCACTTTCGATCCCTTATTTGCATATGTGGACCTGAACTATCTACAGTATCCCCCTGCTGGCCCAGGGTGAGAACTTCAGTACATAACAAAATGCATGATGTGGAAACCAGGCCTGAGCCTTAAATAGAAGTGCAGCTTCCTTTGACCAGCAAGGTCCATCTCTGACGAGTGGCGCTTCTACTCTTAAAGGTGTCCAGCCTGTTGTTGGAGGCACTGATTCTGGTGGCACAAAGGAGGCCAGGATTCCATGATGGCTTCTGATCTGGAGAAAGGCACTGGCTCCAGGAGCAACTCTGCTGCTGAAACTCTGAAGGCTCTTGTCTACAGGCTCCCTGTTGACACTTCGCAGGTCTCTTGACGCCAGCCCTTTTTTGTAGCAGTACCTGAAGGTCCCATGTTTACATGGCAAACAACTAAGGAGGCTCTAAGTACCAGCCTCCAACTTTTCAAGCTTTGATCCAGGAAGCCAGGTTCAAATTATTTCTTTGCTATGCTGCATAACCAGTAATAAAGGCTTTCCTAGTGAGAGATTATACGATTCTTCTGTAGGTGTAACTGAGTGTGTAATTTGAAGATGAAAGAGTTGCACACTTGATTGACTGCAGCGGCTTTCCCTCCCAAGCACAGCATTACACTGCCATCTCCATGACCTTTATTTTTACTGCACAAGGTAGCCCTTTAATTCATGGCTGGCTCACTCCTTTGCTACTTACAATTTCATGCCATCTTCAGAGCAGGCTTCAAGTTGCCTTCCAGTTCTGTTCCTGAGCCCTCTCATTGGCACATTCCACAGGTAGTGATGCTTAGATGAATAATTTAATTGATTCAGGGCTGAGAAACAATTAATTTATTAAAAGTCAAGATTCAACATAAACCAGTTCAGAGAGAAACAGCTGGAGAAAAGGAGATTGTTATGGGCTGTAGGGAAGTTATTGGAGGACTAAAATCAATTCCATGTAGGTCATAAATTGGTGTTTCTCAGAGTGGCTTCCAGTTGCTACCTGGAGGCAATGGTACCTGAGTCTTCAACTAAACAGACATTGCTGCTGCCTCCTAGAATTCCGCTCAAATGAACTTTTTAACCTTTTCTCCTTCAATTTGTGGCTGAAAAAACACCCCATCCAGGCTGTCACACTCATGGGAAGAAAAAGAAATGTGTGTGTGATTTTCATAACAAAAACACACCCTGGAGGTTAGGACTAGGAAGCCCCCCCCCTTGCTCTCCTTGTGGGTCTTCCACTTTGGACTGCAGCCTCTACATCTGCATTTCATTTATCACACACACAGAACTTCAAAGAAAAACTGTAACTCTATGTCTCATGCAGTTTGGCCCTAGGGTTGGAGACAGGCCATAGTTTTCAACAGAGCTGGAAGAAATAAGAGAGTGGCATGTCTCATCCCACATTCCTGTTATCCTGATATTATCTCCCTGGTTTTACAGCACAACAAGCACCCACAAAACCTGTTAAACCCAGAGGATATAGTAGAGCTGAAAAATGGTGTGTGCTTTCTATGGGCAACAATCTGTATATCATCAACCTCCTTCAACTTCCCAGGTGTGGGGCGGGGTGGCAGATACTCTATTTCATGCCTAAGTAAGCATAGCAGCAACTGAGTTCCATGCCTCTAAAATGCAGCAAGTAATCAACCACCTGTATTCTTGCAAGCACCCGCCTTTTGTGCCATATTGCTTTCCTGCATTTTATTATTGTGATGAGAGTACCTTCAGTGCAAGAATAGAACCTGAGCAAGGTGCAGTTCAAGAAATTCCAGCAGCAAGCATTTAAAGCATGGATACTGCAAATTGATTCTATACCATTTTAACTATTACAGATGTCCCCAAGAACTCCTAGTAGCTGTCCTTTGCTTTAGGGTGCTGAAAATCTCTGTCCTTCCCTTGCAGATCTAGAGATCCAGGGTTTTCTGAGGGAAAGGGAAGACGATTAAACCAGTTTCAGCCTGTAGTGCAACCATTCCATTGTTAACTGCATGTTTTCCAACATTCTTCAAGGACCTCAGGGTTCATTCCGCCACTTCCCCTGTCATGGCAACCTTGTAAGGGAGGCAGGGTTGAAGGGGGGGCAGGCCCAAGGAGTGATCTTCTTACTGAGTGGGGATTTGGATGCAAGTCTCTCTGGTTGCTCAATATGCCACGAGTAGTAAGCATTTTTAAACCACTTAGTTTTTGTATGTGAAAAATGACTAACAATCTGAGACTCCCCTTTACAGTTTTGCCTCAATCCCAGTTTCTCCTCTATTAACTTCATGCATATCTTTGTTCCACTTTTTTTCTAGGAAAAACTGAGACTTTATGAGATGACCTAGGGCTCATTTAGAAACATTTCCTGCTGTGCCTGATCTCTATATGTTCTACACACACTCACACTCACACACTCTCACACACACACACGCGCGCGCGCACACACACACACGCACACACACACACACACACACAGAGACAGAGAGAGAGAAACAGATACACATATTACTACACTATGCTATGTTGTTGTTTAGTCGTTTAGTCGTGTCCGACTCTTCGTGACCCCATGGACCAGAGCACGCCTGGCACTTCTGTCTTCATACTATATTATACATATACACATTTATAATATGTTGTTACAGAGCATCCCATGATTTAAAAACTCCACCCCCACCCCACCCTATGATTCTTTGCCCCATTTAGGGAGAAGCAATGCAGACTTTAGCCGCCTGTCACAAACATTGCTTATATGGCACTGGGAGCAACTCCCTTGATTTGTGTTAAGATGACAAGATGGTCTATGTTGGTTCACATTGGGGTTAGAACCAGCGCATTCTATTTATGTTTGCCAGAAATATGTGTTAGTCTTAATGCCCCCAGCCAGCATGTAAGGAAGCTTGGAGGAAAGCACTTGATTTAATAAATAGATACCTGAAAAACTATAGGCAACCATTCAGTGTGAAGTTGTTTGCCTTGCCATCCTGAACAAAATTTCACATATTTCTCCTATCACAACAAAGCTGAGGATGTAATTTTTATTGTGGAGGGAAACTGTGCAGTTTTTAATAGGACATACACACACAGCTGCTTCTTCAGCTTTCACCCTGTCCTTAAACTGAATTTCAGGGAAAGCTTCACCTGTTGAATTTCTGCTCACCACCTGTGAAAAGGGTAGAACAGATGGGGCCCCCAAGCCATTCTCCACCTCACTTGCTCATCTGTGATGGCAACCATGATGGAAGGGGGCACTTCCACGCTGTCATGATTTGGGGACACGAATCAGTCACATACCAGAAAAACCACTATTAAAGTTGATTTGGAAGTCTTCTGTAACGAACTCATCCCCCCCCCAACACCAGACTTCTTGCAATAAGAAACATGACGGTGAATTGTGCTGGAAAATGTGGGGCAGATTTGCTTTCATGCAATGCCATCTAACGTCCCACAAAGAAATGAGAAGGAATGCTGATTGCATGGCTAACATAATCTACTCTTGCTGCAAGCAAATCAAGATGAATGCCCCAAAAGAGGTGGTCTGGGAGCACCATAGCCGCTGATCAGTTGTGGGTGATGTGGTTGGGTGCCACCCTTTGCCTGAGCTGTGGTTGGTCATGTTGCTGCTGCTCACCGGGAAGTAGAGTTATGAAAGATATAATCATCATCATCATCATCATCATCATCATCATCATCATCATCATCATCTATTATTTATACCCCACCCATCTGGCTCCCAGCCACCCTGGGCAGCTTCCAACAAAGTATTAAAATACAGTAGTCTGTTAAACATTAAAAGCTTCCATAAACAGGACTGCCTTCAGATGTCTTCTAAAAGTCTGGTAGTTGTTCTTCTCTTTGACATCTGGTGGGAGGGCGTTCCACAGGGCGGGTGCCACTACCGAGAAGGCCTTCTGCCTGGTTCCCTATAACTTGGCTTCTCACAGTGAGGGAACTGCCAGAAGGCCCTCGGCGCTGGACCTCAGTGTCTGGGTTGAACGATGGGGGTGGAGACGCTCCTTCCGGTATACAGGACCAAGGCCATTTTTGTTGGTCCCAGCCAACAAAATGGCTGGGGCATGTTCCATGGAGGGGGATGCGCTGGGACAACTGATCTCAGTGATCACAGATAGGAGGAGGAGTTACGCTAAGACCAGACCATGCCATTACAGAGGAGGCAGGTTTAGTCGTTGTCTGAGGACTATCCCTGCCTCCAGGTCTGGTCCTGAATGACTGGATACTAGAATAATAATAATAATAATAATAATAATAATAATAATAATAATAATAATAATAATAATAATTTATTATTTGTACCCCCGCCCATCTGGCTGGGTTTCCCCAGCCACTCTGGGCGGCTTCCCACAAAGATGAAAAATACACTAAAATGTCACATATTAAAAACTTCCCTGAACAGGGCTGCCTTCAGATGTCTTCTGAATGTCAGCAATGGATACCCACATGACCTGAAGGTGCTGCTGTGCAATGCCAGGTCAATGATTCATAAGACCACTGCCATCCATGACTTGATCATGGATGGAGGATTTGACCTGGCATGTGTAACAGAGACTTGGTTGGATGAAGCAGATGGGCCTGTCCTTGCCGCTGCTTGTCCACCAGGTTTCTCTTACGCACAGCAACCCAGGCCTTGTGGGCGGGGAGGGGGGGGTTGCAGTGATTTTTAGGAAGTCATTAGTTTGCACCAGGCGGCCTATTGGGAAGACCCAGTTCTCTGAGTGCATGTTCTGGAAGTTGGTTAATAGGGGCAGTACAGGATTCCTTTTGGTGTACTGACCTCCCCGCTGCACCAAGGATTCCCTGCCCGAGCTGCTTCAGGTCGTGGCGGATGTTCTCCTGGAGACACCTAGTTTGGTTGTCCTAGGGGATTTTAATATCCATGCCGACACGACCTTACAAGGGGCCGCTCGGGACTTCGTGGAAAGCATGGCCTCCATGGGGCTGTCCCTGAATAAGTTTGACCCAACCCATAGCCGCGGACATGCCTTGGACCTGGTGTTTACCTCTACAGATGTTGGTGATCTGACACTAACTAAAAGTGAAACAAAAGAAGTGCCATGGTCAGATCACTTCCTGGTGCAACTGGACTTCTCCGTGATCCTTCCCCTCTGCAGGGAGGTGGGACCAATTCGGATGGTCCGCCCCCGCCACTTAATGGATCCAAATGGTTTCCAGAGAGTGGTAGGGGATGCTTTATCCCATGTTGATGGCCTTTCAGCTGATTCCCTGGTGGCCCGCTGGAATGTGGAGTTAACCAGGGCTATTGACTGTTTGGCTCCGAAGCGCCCTCTCTGATTGCATGGAGCCCGGACAGCCCCGTGGTTTTCCACGGATCTGAGGGCAATGAAACAATCGTTGAGACGGCTAGAGCACCGGTGGCGGATGACCCATTCTGAAGCTGGCCGGACACAGGTTAGAGTTCAATGTCGAGCCTACCAAGTGGCGGTAGCAACGGCGAAGAAGACTTTCTTCACCGCCTCTATTGCATCTGCAGAAAACAGCAGCAGGAGACTTTTTCAGGTGGTCCGCAATTTAGCGGAACCACCTGCTACATCGGGGCCCAGTACGGGCCATATGATCTCCTGCAATGATTTTGCAAAGTTTTTTTGCAGATAAAGTCGCTCAGATTCGGGAAGAGGTAGACGCCACCGTGGGAGCAGGGCCAGGGCAGGAGAGTGCTAGAGTCTTGTCTAGTCAAATTTCGTGGGATCAATTCCAATCTGTTACCTCCGAGGATGTGGACAGGCTGCTTGGACAAGTGAAACCAACCACCTGTCTCCTTGATCCTTGCCCATCCTGGCTTATAAAAGCTAGCCGGGAAGGGCTGGGCGATGGGCTTCGTGGGGTGGTGAATGCTTCCCTCCGTGAGGGAGCCTTCCCAGACCCGCTGAAAGAGGCGGTTATTAAACCGTTTCTTAGAAAACCATCTTTAGATGCGGCCACGATGGCCAACTATCACCCAGTCTCAAATCTTCCATTCTTGGGCATGGTGATTGAGCGAGTGGTTGCTGAACAACTCCAGGTACGCCTCGAAGAAGCGGACCATTTGGATCCCTTCCAATCGGGATTCAGGCGTCATCACGGGACTGAAACTGCCTTGGTCACACTGGTTGATGATCTCCGGCGGGCTAGGGACAAAGGTGAGAGCTGTTTCCTAGTTCTGCTGGATCTCTCAGCAGCGTTTGATACCATCGACCATAACATCCTTCTGGACCGTCTTGAGGGGCTGGGAGCTGAGGGCACTGTCATACAGTGGTTCCGCTCCTTCCTCCTGGGTCGTGTTCAGAAAGTGGTGGTGGGGGATGAGTGTTCAGACCCCTGGGCTCTCACTTGTGGGGTGCCTCAGGGTTCTGTCCTCTCCCCCATGCTTTTCAACATCTACATGCAGCCGCTGGGAGAGATCATCAGGGGGTTTGGGCTGGGTGTTCATCAGTATGCGGATGATACCCAGCTCTACCTCTCTTTCAAATCAGAACCAGTGAAGGCGGTGACAGTCCTGTGTGAGTGTCTGGAAGCGGTTGGAGGATGGATGGCGGCAAACAGATTGAGATTGAATCCTGACAAGACAGAAGTACTGTTTCTGGGGGACAGGAGGCGGGCAGGTGTAGAGGATTCCCTGGTCCTGAATGGGGTAACTGTGCCCCTGAAGGACCAGGTGCGTAGGCTGGGAGTCATTTTGGACTCACAGCTGTCCATGGAGGCACAGGTTAAATCCGTGTCCAGTACCAGCTCCATCTGGTATGCAGGCTGAGACCCTATCTGCCTGCGGACTGCCTCGCCAGAGTGGTGCATGCTCTGGTTATCTCCCGCCTGGACTACTGCAATGCGCTCTACGTGGGGCTACCTTTGAAGGTGACCCGGAAACTACAACTAATCCAGAACGCAGCAGCCAGACTGGTGACTGGGAGCGGCCACCGAGACCATATAACACCGGTCTTGAAAGACCTACATTGGTTCCCAGTACGTTTCCGAGCACAATTCAAAGTGTTGGTGCTGACCTTTAAAGCCCTAAACGGCCTCGGTCCAGTATACCCGAAGGAGCGTCTCCACCCCCATTGTTCTACCCAGACGCTGAGGTCCAGCACCGAGGGCCTTCTGGCGGTTCCCTCACTGCGAGAAGCCAAGTTACAGGGAACCAGGCAGAGGGCCTTCTCGGTAGTGGCGCCCTCCCTGTGGAACGCCCTCCCACCAGATGTCAAAGAGAACAACAACTACCAGACTTTTAGAAGACATCTGAAGGCAGCCCTGTTTAGGGATGCTTTTAATGTTTGATGTATCACAGTATTTTAATATTCTTTTGGAAGCCGCCCAGAGTGGCTGGGGAGGCCCAGCCAGATAGGTGGGGTATAATTAATAAATTATTATTATTATTAATTATTATTATTAGGGCTTTAAAGGTCAGCACCAACACTTTGAATTGGGCTCAGAAACGTACTGGATGGGGAGGTGGGGGAGGCAGGAGTGCCGGATTGGCTCTGTTTGTATATTTGCACTGCATTGATCTTACCGTCAACTCCTGGAGCTGCTTCGGATTCAGCTCCCAGTCTGTGGGGCTGGCTCCTTGGAAGACTGCAGGCTTCATCCCTTTCCCTTCCCAAATAAACTCCCTATTGAAAAAGCAGCTGACCTGTCTGTGTATTTGCTTACTGTTGTGCAGAGGGACACAACAAAAGAGGACACAAGGAAAACCCCAGAATGGCAGCCATGTTTTGTGTGTAATACCATTTCCTGGGGATCTCATTTCTGTAACTCTGTTTCTGCAGCACACAGTATCAAATGTTCTATCAGGTGAACAAGCACTCAGGGATGTTCACTGAGAGCCTGAGATAGTCACAGAGGGAAATATTTCATTAGCTGTTCAACTAAGTAGGATTTATTTCTGAAGGATACTTCATGGCTGATGTAGTTTAATTAGGGATTTCAATAGTGGCCAATTGGGATTAGAACACACACACCCTTTTCAGTCCATTCTGGTTGTTGTTTTTTCTAGAGCCCCTTGATTGCAGTGCAAGGAAAAGGGCTTATAGTCACAGGCAACCATGAAGATTTATTGGGTGATAAGTCAGAATGGAATTCCATGTATCCTTGTGTGCACATGCTTGTTCACCTGTCTGTAAAATCCTAGATCTTTTATCTGGTGATTGGCTTCTGGGATTGTAAGTGACAGCCATGTGCTCTGCTGGTCCACAGTGCATAAAGATGTTCTGGGATCTGTGAAATGTAAGTAAAGTTCACATTTAAATTCCCAGTGTATCTCCGTACGCTGCTATATGATAAATATTTGATCAGACTGAGATCAATAAAGCTCATATCCTATCTGCTGAGGTCTTTATAAAGGAGCATTGCCTTGGGAATAAAGACCATTGCTGTGTGTTTACATACCTTAATTTATGTGGCAATCCATCCGCAATCAATTTACCTGACTGCACAAGTCTACATATATGTCATCACAATCAGTTGTTCTGGCACAGAACCCTGGGCAAGACTTTATTATTATTATTGTTGTTGTTATTATTATTATTGAAAGCATTTGCAAAATAGCTCCCCGACAGCTTAGAAGTATAAAATATGTAATAAAAGATCATGGCAGGCAGAGCAGTAATGAAGCAGATGAAATAATAAAACATGAGATTATAATGGCAACAGTTAAAACCACAACATAACCAGCAGATAACTGAGACTCCAGTGTACTTAAAGGGCATTAAAGGCATATGAGAACAGGACTGGCTTTGACAGGCACCTAAAAGACCCTTGTGAAGGGAATTCCATAAATGGGTGTCACCACTGAAAAGGTTCTTTCTTCTGTGGTCACCCACTGTGCCAGAGGCTTAAATGGCAGGCAGGTTCATAGGGTAGAAAGTGGATCTTTAGATCACCAGGTCATTTAGGGCTCTGAAGTTCAAAAGCAGCACTTTGAATTGAGCATACTAGCAACAATTAAACTAGGAAGCAGACCAGCAATCAGCTATTTCAGTACTGTTGTAGGTATAGTATGGATGCAGCAATAAAACCATATTACAATACAAGCAAAAGGGTGTGTGTGTGTGTGTAATTTTTTTAAAAAAAATGTTTGGTGCTTGCAAGAATCTACTATGCAGCCGAGAGGACAAACATGTCAAAACTTAATCACAGCGCACCTAGAGATGTTCATTTTTAGAGTATTCAGCATTTGAATCAAGTAAGGAAAAGATATTAGAAAATTATACGTTAGCAATATGACATATGATGTTCTTTCCATGGAAGCAACCCACAGATCCTTTGTATATGGGAATCCAGATTCTTTTAACAGGAGATGTCATGGATTAACTCTGAGCATAGCTGTCAACTTACAGATTTGAAAATACGGAACCAGCAGCCTCGAAAATAAGGGATCAGCAGCCAAAATAAGGGATTTTCCGAACACAGGTATGTTCAACTTCTGAGCTCCTCCGAGCCAAAGGCAGAAAGCCCAGCCAGCAGCCAAACGAAGCCTCAAGTGGTGGTTCCCACAGTGCAGCAACCCAGCAAAGGGGATGCAGCAAAGAAAACCACCGTCACCTCTCCGCTGGGAAGCGCTGAGCAAAGTCGAGTCCCCAGGCAACGCGGCCGATTTGATCTCCACAAGGCATGCAAGCTCCACCCCCCAGTCGTTCTTAGACTCCTTATTGGGTGAGCAACGCAGCCAAGCAACACAGTTGGAGCCTCCCTCCTCCCTGGCCGACAGGCAGGGAGGGAGGGAGGGAGAGGAGCTGCTTCCTTTGAAACCCGGGAAATTTAAGGGACATCATCAATAAGGGACAGCAGCCGGGCACAGCGCTGGGATAAGGGACTTTCCCACCAAATAAGGGACAGTTGACAGCTATGACTCTGAGACATCCTGTTTGCAAAGCATGGGTTCAACCCTGACCTCTGGTCATTGCTTTCGGAAGCACCTTGTGGAATTCTGTTTGTGAATAACTGCTGCCTTTCACCTCCCCCGTTAGATTATATATCTTACCATTTTATTTTCAGGAACATGTTTTGAATGGCTAGAAATCCTTGCACACAAGAATTCAAAAGCATACTTGTGCCACAAAGCCTTCTGTTTCTCAGTGGCTTAGAGATGGCGGGGAAATCAAATGCCTTCGAAAGAGAAGAATAGCAACCTCCAAACTCGGATCGAAATGTCAGGGACTTGAGAGCGACTTGGATCCCAGGGATTGTGTTTGTTTCCTCCTTCTCTGCTGCTTACCCAGCTGTGAAGATCTGACAGGCAGTCAGGCACCCTGGGGGATACCCCTGGAGCAATCAGTTTCAATAGACACCAGTAGAACATCAGCAAACATGCGCCAGTCACTGCTCTCTCTGATGAGGCCTGTTCCCAAATGGCAGCTCCCAAAATCAGAGAAGACAGCACAACACAGACCAAAGGGAGCCACAGTATGGGGCCTGAGGGGCTGTCAGAGTAAATGGAGGAAATTATTTTTGTTTGTTTTTTAAGGGAGAGAAACTCTAATAGAGATTTGAGGGCAAGCAAAGGAGGGGACCAAGAGAGCTGTTGGTCTGTGAGGGAGAGTAATACAATTGCGTCTGGTGCAACTGTTGGAAATGCAACTACAGAGATATTTATTTATTTATTTTCTGAAAAAATTCTGTGTGCAACTTAAGTGTTGATTCTGTTAGTGTTACAGTCAACTAGCCAAGAGGGGGATGGGTGTTCTGATTGGTTGTGCAGTTCCGAGGAAGTTTTCCTCTTCTTGTTTTGTTGCTGTGCATTTGTCTCCTTGCTATGTACAAGGCCTGATGTAAGAAGAGCAAAGCCTCTCTGTTCCTTCCTCCTCAAATTATACGCTGTTTTTGTTTAGTCTCCTCAGTAAAGTGTCATCAGGATTAATTTTCTCTCTGGACTCCATCTGCATTATTTTAGTGACTTTGCTAGCACTATGTCCATGTACCCAGCAGCAACCAACTGCTGTTAGGTTCTTCTCCTGCTATTAGCTCCATCAGAAGCTATATCACCGGATTGTATCTTATGAAAAGGGGACATAGCAAAGTCCCCTCCACTGGCTTAGCAAGGAAAGGCTAACATTTGGTTTCACTCCTGTAGCCATTCCACCTGCTCAGTTTGCAACTGTAAGTTTCTGAGCCTGGTGAACACTTATGCAATGAAGTAGCTTTACTCACTCCTGCTTAGATTCTTGTTTACCAGTAACACACCCACCGACATTCTATTAGTGAAAATATGTCTGTCCTAATGATTCTCCTATTATTGTACAATGCTTCACCCTCTCTAGTGTCTCCATTGACACACAGAGCCTGACCTGTATGGATTTAAAAGGCCAAGGGGGTGAATGGTTCTTTTGGTTCAAAATGTTAGGAAAAAAGATAATTGTCCTACAATTTGTTATCAGTATTTATCCAAGCAACTGGAGCAAATGAAATGGCTGACTGTGCACTGTGGAGTGCTTTGATGTTCCTAAGTGTGCATTTACCTTGATGCATAAAAGAGATTAGGTTTATTGACCCACCCACTCATCTAAACCCTGCTTGATAAACAACAATAGCAACTTGTCTACTAAAAAAACCTGGTATAGCCAAAAACCGCAGTAGAGACAGAAGAGCAACTGTGATCTTGCTGGGGCAAAAATTAAAGACCACAGGAGAAGAGCCACAGGATCCCAAGGAGTGGCTTTCTATTGAATCAGACCATTGGTCTCTTTGGGTTAGTATTGGCCAGAGGCTCTCCAGAGTTTTAGACAGCAGACACTTCCAACTCTCTTTGTAAACCTCTTTGATGGTTCTTTAAACAACAACAAAGTGGTGTATAAATTTTATGAAATAAGGAAACAATAAAACCTGGAGAGGCTGAGCATTGAAAACGAGACCTTCTGCGTGCATCTGGAAACCAAGCTCATCAATGGTTCCTCTTCATCCTGGAGAAGAGTGACTAGTGGGGTGCCACAGGGTTCTGTCTTGGGCCCGGTCTTATTCAACATCTTTATCAATGACTTGGATGATGGACTCAAGGGCATCCTGATCAAATTTGCAGATGACACCAAACTGGGAGGGGTGGCTAACACCCCAGAGGACAGGATCACACTTCAAAATGACCTTGACAGATTAGAGAACTGGGCAAAAACAAACAAGATGAATTTTAACAGGGAGAAATGTAAAGTATTGCACTTGGGCAAAAATAATGAGAGGCACAAATACAAGATGGGTGACACCTTGCTTGAGAGCAGTACATGTGAAAAGGATCTAGGAGTCTTCGTTGACCACAAACTTGACATGAGCCAACAGTGTGACGCGGCAGCTAAAAAAGCCAATGCAATTCTGGGCTGCATCAATAGGAGTATAGCATCTAGATCAAGGGAAGTAATAGTGCCACTGTATTCTGCTCTGGTCAGATCTCACCTGGAGTACTGTGTCCAGGTCTGGGCACCACAGTTCAAGAAGGACACTGACAAACTGGAACGTGTCCAGAGGAGGGCAACCAAAATGGTCAAAGGCCTGGAAACAATGCCTTATGAGGAATGGCTAAGGGAGCTGGGCATGTTTAGCCTAGAGAAGAGGAGGTTAAGGGGTGATATGATAGCCATGTTCAAATATATAAAAGGATGTCACATAGAGGAGGGAGAAAGGTTGTCTTCTGCTGCTCCAGAGAAGCGGACACGGAGCAATGGATCCAAACTACAAGAAAGAAGATTCCACCTAAACATTAGGAAGAACTTCCTGACAGTAAGAGCTGTTCGACAGGGGAATTTGCTGCCAAGGAGTGTGGTGGAGTCTCCTTCTTTGGAGGTTTTTAAGCAGAGGCTTGACAACCATATGTCAGGAGTGCTCTGATGGTGTTTCCTGCTTGGCAGGGGGTTGGACTCGATGGCCCTTGTGGTTTCTTCCAACTCTATGATTCTATGATTCTAAGCCTTATGAGGAACGGTTGAAGGAGCTGGGTATGTTTAGCCTAGAAAAGAGGAGAGTGAGAGAAGATGTGATAGTCATCTGAACGGCTGTCACATGGAAGATGGAGCAAGCTTGTTTTCTCCTGCCCTGAAGGGTAGGACCCGAACCAATGGATTCAAGTTACAAGGAAGGAGGCTCTGACTACACCTCAGGAAGAACTTTCCAACTCTACAAATCTATGGTTCTATCACCTGCTCCCCTGCCTTTTAAATACTGGTAAATATGACTAGTCAAGCTGTATGTGTACTGTGATAGGAATTTTGAGGTCTTAGATATATGGCAGTGTTCATAACCGCACGTACATAGATCAGCACAGGAAGACCGACCTGAAGCCATTTTGATTCTTAAACTGAGCAAATGTTTTCTCTGCAAGATCAAAGTGGAAAAGCCTCCCCATTGTCTTTTCCTTCACAAATCCTGTCTTAAAGGTATGTCTGTGTTTGAATAAGGTGTGAGCCTGTGACATGGCCCAGGAACTAAGTATTTATCACTACAAAAGAATGGCCAGACTCCCCAGGCAATCCAATCAAGTAACCTGCCAGACAGGAGATAAACAAGGACAAGAGAAAAACAACATTCAAATTTCTGTTTAGACCACTTATTCTGTGATGTAGGTATGATGTTTCTGGGGGTGGTCTTGATCTACAGGGTGGCAATTTCAAAAGTCTTTATAAGGCCTTGCACACCATTTTTCTGGGTCCCTCCTCTCTCCTGTGGGTGAGGGGAGCACCCTGTTGCAACAGATCAATAAAGATCAAGCTTACTAGCTGCTTTGCTTCTCAATATTCTCTGGTTGGCCTCTGTTATTCTCTCCTACCAATAGGGAACCTATGTAAGGACTCTATATGGGCTCTTGGATACCCCATAAGGGAAAAGGGCAATTTTTGTTTACAACAGTACAAGCCCAGTCTCACCTGGAACAGCTGCAGGAGCGCAGGATGCAGACTGAGAAGGTTCCAGCAGGACTCCTGCCTCTTTAAGAGCTCTTCCTAGCAGGCCAGCAACCAGCAGTCTCAGCTCTTCCCATCACTGCAGCTGCACTATAAGTAATACCAATCAATCTCTCTCTTGATGCAATGCTAATAGGAAAAGGGGATAAAATTGCTAATATGATATGGAGCTGATATTTTGATGTAATAGGCCATTTAGGACAAAATTGCTATAGATTTTCTGTCTTTCACCTGATCCATTTCCTTTCTTGTGAGGAGAAAGAGCTAGGAAGGAAAGCTGGCGTATTCTGGTTATACAACTGCCACAGCACTTAGAAACTTCTGCCGCTGTAATGGAAGACACTTGGAATCATTCACTTTTAAATAGCCGTTACCTATTACTTTCACGTTTGTTTCCTGTTACTGTTAGCAAAGCATCCATTTGGTAACCACGGCTCAAGTCCTGTGTGCAAACAGCAGCAGGGTGTTTACTATTAGCCAGGAATCAATAGTGCTTGCTCTGACCCTCCTCACTGCACCTTACTTTTGCTGTTTTGTTTAGCAACAAAACCCTGGTATAAAACCAAACCAATCCCAGAGGCAGTTTTAGGGTAGCGTGACCAATTCTGCCACACTGGGTGCCACGTTGCAGGGGGTGCCACAACAATGCCGAATTTTAGCATCTCACAGGGTCGCCACTGAAATGTGAGAGCCCAGCGTGTGCCACTGCCAAGCCTGTCCTCTGGCCTTGTCCCTAAGATGATGATGATTTATTTATTTATTTAAATTATACATACCCCACCCATCTGGCTGGGTTTCTCCAGCCACTCTGGGCGGCTTCCAACAGAATATTAAAATACAATAGTCTATTAAACATTAAAAGCTTCCCTAAACAGGGCTGCCTTCAGATGTCTTCTAAAAGTCTGGTAGTTATTCTTCTCTTTGACATCTGGTGGGAGGGCGTTACACAGGGCAGGTGCCACTACCGAGAAGGCCCTCTGCCTGGTTCCCTGTAGCTTTGCTTCTCGCAGCGAAGGAACCGCCAGAAGGCCCTCGGCGCTGGACCTCAGTGTCCGGGCAGAACGATGGGGGTGGAGATGCTCCTTCAGGTATACTGGGCTGAGGCCAGATTGAGGGGCTCAGAGCTCAATGACACCATCATGCCATGCGCTCAGGCCCTGTGACATGCACGCATGACATCAGCATGCTTCACGGTGTGCTGACGTCACTTGCACATTCCATGGGGCATACTGCCCTGTCTCGCCACCACAAAACCCCCTGCCCCTCCTACTTGGCACTGGTGACTTCTAGTAACTGCACCAAATGGAAGCTGAGGTATCTTTGCACAATGCCCCATGATCTGCCATCTTTCTCTCCACCCCAATTCATTCATTCATTCATTCATTCATTCATTCATTCGACTTATTAGTCACTTGTCACCCAAAGGTCTCTAAATGATTTACAGCAAGAAAAGATATACAATACATATTACCATAGTGAGGGGAGTGGAGGGAATCATATAATATATTAATGTTTCATATATCATAACATCAATTAAAAAAACCATACTCAAATAATAAGCGAAGCAATACTCAGTCCCACTAAGTAACAAATAAACAAAAATAAACAAAACCACAACCTCCCCTTAATCCAAAAATCATTTGCATCAAACCAATAATTTCCCCCCTTTAACGCCCTCCCATCCCATTCTCCCACAGTTCCATCATGTTTAGCAACACAGGAAGAAGCTATGTTATATATGTTTTAATGTATTTTTAATCTTTTGCTGGAAGCTGCCCAGAGCGACTGGGGAAACCCAGCCAGATGGGTGGGGTATAAATAATAAATTGTTGTTGTTGTTGTTGTTGTTGTTGTTGTTGTTTTTATTATTATTATTATTATTATTATTATTATTATTATACTAAGCCGGACCACTGGGCCATCTGGAGGTTGTTGATTTGCTTTCTGCTTCTTTCACCAAAACGTTTGGCAACTCCAATGTTTGTTCTACCACAGACCTGGTGCGCTTGAAGCTAGTTGCCAGTGAATGCCATCCACTGAGAACCTATTATACAGCTGGCAGATGTTAAACTGTGCTTCTCTGCTGTTTGGATTTGTCTGACGGAAGAAAAATAAAACAGATGGAAGCTGGTGGTTTGTTTTTCCAGCAGTTGGCTGCATAATTCAGATGTGGGTGTGCATGTAAGAGAGAGAGAGAGAGAATTGATATGTAAAGAGATATGGATATAAAATGTCAATGACTTTTTAATGGCTGGTGTGTGATTCACCTACGCAGCATCTGTGAGTGCAATGGTGCCTTTGAGGTCTTCCCTTGGTGCCTTTAATATGATGGCCACCTTTGTCAAGAGATGGGTGGGTGGGTTTACCTTCTCTCCTCTGAAAAATACATAGAGCTGAAGGAGGAAGTTAGATGAGCAACATTCCTTCTCACTTCCTTCAGCTATGTGTGTTTTTCAGTTTGGCACCTGAGAGAGGGGGAATGGTGTGTGAGACAGAAAGTTAGAGAGGCAAGAGCAGACCTTGGTAATATGCTACCCTGTACAAGGCCATTTGACTCTCTCCTCCCAGCCCTTGCGGTGCTGGCTTAAGCTAGGCTTTGGGAAGAATTGAGGCTCTGGTAGAGTCCTAGAGCCCTTCTGTGTCCTTAAGCACTTGTCCAGCTTTGGGAAAGAGAAAGGAGACTCTGGGACCCTGTCAGAGCCATCACACTCCACACTGCCCTAAATCTGCCAGAGAGAGATGGGGGGGCATGGGTACACACACACACACACACACACACGGTGAATACAATGGATCCTCTTGAAATTGCATATTTTTTTCCATGGGTCCACCTCCTCCCATCAAATCTCAGAGCATGTCCATCTCCATTGATGCTACAGTAAAAATTCCAGAGCTGGTAACACACACAAAAGTCTCTATCTTGATTTCAATCCACATTAGGAACATTAAGAAATTGTCTTATATCGAATCAGGCCATCTAGCTCAGCAAGCTTGGGTTGAAAGCAGCAGCCAGCCATGGCCTCTGGTCTATTGCTGCAGCCTCTTCCAGCTAGTCCTGCATGGAGTTCTCCCTTCCTTCTTGTTCCCAGAACACCTTGCCAAAAAACAACCCTCTGTGTAAAAGGACAACTTTTTCGAGTGTGACATCACGCCTGTCGTCTCTAATTAAACCAGCACCCAAGAATCTAGAGGAGAATACCTGGCACCCAGGAAGCTGGGGGTCCCTTTCCCCCACTAACCTATAACAATATTATCCCTCCCACTGGAACCTGAAATATGGTGGTTTTGTGCTGCATTTGTTGGGGAAATGGTGAAGGTCTATTTGCCATGTCTTTGCTGTACATCCATTGGGGGATAACGTGGGTTTTCTCCACAGTAACTATCCTCCCTGTTGGGTCTCCCCTATTATTGCAGGCATGGGAAGGAGATCAAGAGCTGTTCTTGGTCCTGCTGTGAAGTTTTGCTCTCGTTTCTCTAAGATAAACATTTCTTTTCTTTCTGTCTTACTATCTGAGCCACTCCGAACACTAATATTTGTTGAATGGTTACTTTAAATGTAAAGGTTCATCATTGTTCCACTCCATGTGTATGTCTTTAAGGGGCTGGAGCAAGGGCCAGAGCAAACTAACGCGACCCAGCTTTACAGCTGTGAAACACAGCAGGTGCTGCTGAGTTGTATTTGATTAAGGTGTGTCAGCATCTGGGTGTAGTATATAAGGAGCAGCACCTAGCTCTCCCATTACCCTGGGGGATGGGTTGGTGGTTGGGTCTTGTCTGGTCTGGTTTGTTGATGTATTTAGTGTAAATGGAGTTTTTGTTTTTCTTATTAAAACCTTCTTTAAGTTATTTTTGAGTCCCTTTTTAATGCATGGTCGCCCCAGCAAGCTCTCTGCAGCGCTACCATACTGCAAAAAGCCAACATCTTTGGTTATGGGCCCAGCTGCTGAGTGGATGACTGCATATTTTTGGACTCTGAGAAAGGTTTGAAAACTCCTTCTCCTGTTAGCGTAGTTTTTGTGGGTCTGGAAGATATCCAGAATGGTTGACCGGGTTCCAGAAGCTGAGAAGGCTCTGGTCTTCCCACAGCTGACAGATGAGAACTATAGTTTATGGTCTTTTCGGGTGGAGGCGCTTTTGACCTCTAGAGAAGTATGGACCTATGTAACTGATGACCCTCCTGACCCTGTAACTAATGCTTGGTCGAAAGGAGATGCAAAAGCCAGGGCGATAATTAATTTGGCAGTCAGCGACCAGCAAGTAGTCTATATAAGAAATAAGAAAACTGCCAAAGAAATGTGGGACAGTCTTGCAGCAGTGCATGTTAGAAAAGAGTCAGCGTCTGCATTGACGTTTTTCAAGCAGTTGTACCAGACGAAGTTGCAGCCTGGTGGTGATTTGGCGGCACACTTGAGACGTCTGGATGCAATACGCGGCGAGTTAATTCAAAGGGACATGGAGATACCTGATATTCAGTATATTTTTATCATTCTATGTTCCCTTAATGAGGACTTTGATGGTATAGCTAGCCAGATATCTGCCGTTCCACCAGCACAATTAACTGTGGAAGGGGTAACGGCAAGATTAATGGGTGAGTTGGATAGAAGGGAGGCTTGTGCCATAAGCACTCCTGTTTCCAGAAAGAATGAGGAACACCATATGCAAACCTGTGGTGATACAACTGCATTTAAAGCTGCAAAGCGTTGTTGGTTCTGCAATAAGCAAGGACATTTTGCAAGGGACTGCAGATCCAAAAGAAAGCAAAGTACTCCTAAGCCTGTTTCTGTTCGTCAATCACGGTCATCAGCCCAGCAGCCGGCATCGTATAGTAGAGACAGAAACGAGCCGCGAGCTTTTCATGCTCGGACAACAGATCGTAAAAGAATTAAAGGTGCCAAGTGGAAGTCTTTTGTTATCGACTCAGGAGCATCTCAGCACATCTGCAATGATCGAAGCTTGTTTATTTCTTTCGAAGAGGAAATTGGTAATGTACATTTAGCCAATTCACAAGTCCTGCAGTCGCTTGGCAGGGGTACTGTTAAACTTGACTCTTTAAACATCACAATAGCGAACTGCATTTACTGCCCGTCAGTGGACAATTTATTGTCAGTAAGGTGCTTTGCTCGTCAAGGCATAACTGTGCGTTTCTTAAAGTCAATGTGTGAGTTTTTCGATGGGAACAAACGTCTATTGTATGCCCGGGAATCTGATGGTTTATATAGACTGTATTTTCGCACCTACTCCCAATCGCCTATAAATTGCAGAGCAGCACAGTCAAGCCAGGGGTTGAGGAATGTAAGACCACATTCTGGGTGTGTCCACGAGGCGCACAGAATTCTGGGACACCTGAATTTTGCTGATGTAATTAAGACACAGAATATTGTCAATGGCCTCAACTTAAAACCATGTAAATTCTTTATGCAGTGTCTATCCTGTTGCAAGAATAAGATTAAGGTTGCACGCAAGGGTAGGTGCTCAGATAGAAAAGTAACTGAGCCATTTGAGTGTGTACATTGTGATTTAGTTGGGCCACTCCCACCATCATTAGGAGGTTCGAAGTACTGGCTTACCCTCATAGACCAGTATAGTAGATATTGTTGGACTTATGCAATAGCTGAGAAGTCCCAAGCATTTGAGAAGTACAAGGTTTTTTGCAACTGGGTAAAAACGCACTTTAACAAACCTATTAAGAACCTGTTTTCTGACCGGGGCGGGGAATTTGTTTCTGAGGATTTTGAGAAATTCCTGGAAGCGCAGGGGACTACTCATGAGTTATCTTGCCCCCGAAGTCCATGGCAAAATGGGCTTGTTGAAGTTGTGCAGCGTGACCTGCAGGCAGGGGTTAAAACTTATCTGCACGATGCTAATCTGCCCAAAGACTTTTGGGCTGAAGCACTTAATGCGTTTTGTTATGTTAGAAATCGCAGTTATCATTCTGGTTTAGATGTCACCCCCTATGAGAAGTTGTTTAAAAAACGCCCTAATCTGAAATACCTACGTATTTGGGGTTCAGATGTAATTATGCATTATCCTGCTAAGCAGAAATTGGGTGAACGTAGTGTTCAGGGAAAATTAATGGGCTACCAGCAGGGGGCGTACAGAATTTACATACCGGCAACTGGCAAATTTCATATTACCAGAAGTATGATACAAACTGTAAATTGGAATGGAGTTGCTGTTTTCCAAGATACTGATGGTTTAAATGATACTGAGGAAGAAGAGGAAGCAGCAGCAGCAGCAGCAGCAGGAAATGGTGTTTCTGGATTAATGGGGAAAGACAAAAAGCCTGTTGAATCTGATAATTTGTTTGAGGATTTAAAGTCACAGGCACCCGAGGGGAGGTTAGATTCTCGTGAGTTTTCTGACCGTGAGCTTAGCCTACAGGCACCTCTTCAGTCTGACAATGATGATTTACAACCTGAAACTAGTGGTTCACTTAGTCCCATTAAGTCTGAGGAGTCTGACTCTTCTTCCGGACTGAGACGTTCAGATAGAAAGAGGCAGAAACCACAAAGATTTGCAGATGAACATTTTAATACTGTGTATGCCAATAAGGCGGTTTTTGAGCCAAAAAGCTACAATGCTGTTCAGAATTTACCTAAGCATCAAGCTGTAAATTGGTATAAAGCTATGAATTCTGAGATAGCTTCTTTAAAAGAGCATAACACTTGGTCTCTTGTACCACAAACCCCAGATATGAGACTTATTGATTCAAAATGGGTTTATAGAGTTAAAATGAATGACAAAAATGAAGTTGTAAGGTACAAGGCAAGACTAGTTGCTAGGGGCTTTCAACAAATTCCAGGCGAAGATTATGATTTGTGTTATTCACCAGGTGTAAAATATGAAACAGTTAAGCTTTTGTTAAAAGATGCTTCACAGTGTGGAAAAGCCCACTACGCAATGTTTCTCTGCTCTTAAGAGTGGTGATGTACCTTAAACATACCAAACATTATAGGTTACAGTTTACAACATGTATTGACAAAGGTTTTGAAATTTTCTGCGATGCATCTCATGCAGTAGAACAAAATAATTGCAGGGGTGTGTCTGGTATGGTGTTTTGTTATAACAGTTGTCCATTTGAATGGAAGTCCCAGACACAAACCATTATTTGTCTCTCCACAACAGAGAGTGAATTATGTGCATGCGTTCAGGCCACTCGTGATGTAGAATGGTATCTGCAAGTATTTGCAGACCTACAGATGCAAGTAACACTACCAGTAAAGGTTTACCTTGATTCCCAGAGTGGACTTGCTATCCTGTGTTCAGAGACCAATACGCAGCGCACTAGAGTCTTAAGATTACGTTTAGAATTTGTAAAGAAACTAATTGCTGATGAAATGGTTGTATTTAAATATGTTCCAGGTGACAATCAAATTGCAGACATTTTTACAAAAGCACTTCCAAAGATTACACATGAAAGACATGTACAAAGTATGCTTTATGTTTTTGTTCCACAATGATGAACCACAGGGGAAATGTTGAATGGTTACTTTAAATGTAAAGGTTCATCATTGTTCCACTCCATGTGTATGTCTTTAAGGGGCCGGAGCAAGGGCCAGAGCAAACTAACGAGACCCAGCTTTACAGCTGTGAAACATAGCAGGTGCTGCTGAGTTGTATTTGATTAAGGTGTGTCAGCATCTGGGTGTAGTATATAAGGAGCAGCACCTAGCTCTCCCATTACACTGGGGGATGGGTTGGTGGTTGGGTCTGGTCTGGTTTGGTTTGTTGATGTATTTAGTGTAAATGGAGTTTTTGTTTTTCTTATTAAAACCTTCTTTAAGTTATTTTTGAGTCCCTTTTTAATGCATGGTCGCCCCAGCAAGCTCTCTGCAGCGCTACCATACTGCAAAAAGCCAACAATATTTTCATCATTGCATTTTTATTCCAGCTTTCCTCCAGAAAGCCCAGATTTCCCTTTTATTCTCACAACAACCCTGAGAGGTAGGCTAGGCTGAGAGAGAATGATTAGCCTGTGGTCACAAAGGGTTTTTTTGGGCTGAGTGGGGATATGTGTTTGGATTGCTCAGGTCAAAATCTAGCACTCCACCCACCACACCACACTAGCTCTCAAACATGAAGGGATTTGTAGTTCATCCAGATGATACAATGTTGGTTACTGTCGATCTAGTTTATATAACTAGGGATTAAAGGTAGGTGGGAAGCAGGAAGAGATCCATAGCCAAGATACTTCAACATTGATTGATTGATTGATTGATTGACTGAATACCTGATTTATAGATGGCCTTACTGGGCATGTTTACATTTTACGGTAGGTTTCATCTCTGTACATTTCAGTTTTTTCCTCCTTTTCCTCAGAACGTATACTAAAACAAAGGACGGCAGTGGCAATGATATGAAATATGGTATGTTGATGTGGGTTGGAGGAATTTATAGCTAGAAACAGAGAGAGCAAGATCTTTCATATAACCCCTTTCTGCCCCAGATAAAACCTGCATATAGAACTCTGTTATTACATTATTCCAAAACAGGAGAGTGGTTGGCTTCTATCACCGTCATTGTGTTCTAACCGACTCATTCTGGAAAATTGTTTTGCTACTGAGGGTGTAATGGTCCAAGAGGAGATAATTATTTTCTCTCCCCGTCTCCCATCTCTCCTCTGCAGATGTGAAAGAGAGGAGTTTTGGCAGACGATTTACAGGCTCCACAGCACCCCAGCCTTCAGCAGTAAACATCCTTGTATACCACGGAGGGAGACATGATCTACAGCTTTCATAAGCCCTAAACTGTAGACCTCCACAAATGCTTAACAAATGCTGAATGTGCTCCATTGTATTTATGGAGATTCAAGAAAACGCTGCGTATTTAATTGAAAATTAAGCAATGTTCTCTTATAAATAAGATTTGCATTGACATTTATCCTTAAATAATGCATTATTGTAACATCTGCTCCCATTATCCCAGGGAAATTTTAGAACTCTCTGCTGTTTATATAAATAATCATCACCTCACTTGGTGGCAGTTTACTGTCAACATTTGCATCTTTTCATGCGGCGTTTTTGTCTAAATCGTGACAGCGCTGGCAAGCGGTGTCTGTCGCAAGACCGTTAATATTAATGAAACTGTCAATAACGTCATGAGGTGCATGTTATTCCATTTTATTGATCTGCCGTGCAGAATCTAAAATTTAAACAAAGCCACTAATAAAAATGGGTACCTAGGCAGATCAAATCATTGCCTTCAGTACATTGATCCTAGTACATATGGGTCACAGCAACGCCAAACCTTAAAAGCAATCCTATACCACTTTAAGAGAATCCTGGGAACTGTAGCTTGTTAAGGGTGTTGGCCTCACAGAGCTACAGTTCCCAACACCCTTGGGAAACAGCAGTTCCCAAGACTCTCCATGACTGTTAAAGTGATGGAAGAGTGCTTTAGATTCTATGCTGTGGGTGTAACATTTGCTAAATGAAATGATGTAATAGTCTAAGTTTCTCAGGGGCAGTCTACTCCATGGCCAGTGACAGCTGGAAGTGATATGATGGAGCCATTGCTGCCTTTGTGTAAATATACTTTTCTATCCCCTCGCCCCCACATTCTCTGATCAAACAGGTTTCCATGGCTGGAAATTACTATTATTATTATTATTAGTAGTAGTAGTAGTACCCCACCATCTGACAGGGTTGCCCCAGCCACCCTGGGTATATATGGGTGGGGTGGGGTGTATCTGGGATGTACACAGAAGTGAGAATGTGGGCAAATGCAGATTGTACCTTCCTGTGTTTTTCCTGACCCCAGTATTTGGGCTGAAGAGATTTTATTTACAGCCAAGAGAAGGTGGGGCAGAAACTGTTGCATATTTCTTTGTCTTCTATGCCCAGACCTTCAGCGAATGGAGAGAGCGTAGGGACTGACATGCTCAAGGAATAAGCTATTTAGGCCTTCTAAGTCAAACGAGGAAGAACTGAAAAAATAAAGTGAGGCTGGGAGGCTTTAAAGAACTGAGAAGCAAGCAATAAAATATTGAAACACACTACAATAAGCAGAATAATGTTCCGATTTTGATGAACATTATTCAGATTTTATGAACCCCTGCAGGTTACTTGAATAGCTTGGCATTGCTCGTTGCTGGTTATGCTTAAGGCTGGAGCAACGAGCCGTAGCCAAATTTAGACCTGGACAGCTCTGTGTCCCTGTCCGCCTGGCCCCTGATGGGTTTGGATGCGCTAGTCTGCAACCGGCAGGAAGAACCGTTGCATGCTGAGCCAAGGAAAGGGGGTGGGGAGACATTAACCCCCCCCTCGAAACAAAGCTTTGCCTAAAAGGAGTGCACAATTTGTCTGGAAGAATAAACGTTCTTCCTAATGACAGTTCAGCAGAAAATAAAATGTGTGCTGCTGACTCCACTAGGTCATCATCAGCTGAAAATCGCCATCAAATCCCAGCAGGGTTTGAGAATAGAGGAAAGGCAGCATGAAATATTGATCAGAGGGAGATTTGCCTCTCTTGTAGGAAACTTTATTTTCAAAGTAGAGCACCTTCATGATTTCAAAGGGAAGTGTAACCCTTGAAGAGAAGCTGATTGCGGTCAGGAGTCGGGAGTTGCTGGGAAACTGCTCTGAAGGGCTGGGCAAGACTAGCTGTGACTGGCTTTGGGAAAGGCCTGAGAGTTGGCTTCTTTCAGGAAACCTTCATCTGTTTCAAGGGGTTCTGTGATGACCCAGAGTCTTCTGAAACATTCTTTTGATTGCAATGGAAATCATGGTGGAGATAAAGTTTTGATGCAATCCTTTGCGGACCTGAAATAATAGCTGCACATTTACCTAGGCATAGACATTTCCCCCTTTCCAGACTTGCATGCAATAACTTTCTGTTGTTTTTTATGAATAAGCATACCATTGACTCCATAATTTGGACTCCATACGAGCACAAGGCCCAAAAAGATTCTGGGATTCAGCAGACTGTAAGAACCTAAGAAGAACTTAAGAAAACTAATTTTAAAACTAGGGAAAAGCTGAAATTGACAGGTGCACCCATCGCTGCCACCCCACAGTGAGTTTTAGAGAGGCTTTGCTATGGTCCCCAACCTGGGAAGGTGCCCCAGACTGTAGCTTTTTCTTTCTTTCTTTTATCTTTTTTATAAAAATAAGTCTCTAGCCCTTGGGTTACATTTCTTCTCGTCATGTCATGACCTCACAGCAAACAGTTTGCGGCTGGCTCTCACAGCACACTCAGAGCTTCCAGGTGTCCCTATTTTCCAGGGACAGTCCCAGATTTAGAGAAGCTGTCCTGGTTTATAATTTGATCCCAGAATGTCCCATTTTTCCTTAGGACACCCCTATTTTCATCAGAGAAATGTTGGGGGGTTATGGAGTTATGTGACCCCCAGAACCAAGGCGATAAGTAACTATACAACCTTTAGAGGACATCTGAAGGCAGCCCTGTATAGGGAAGCTCTTTAATGTTGAATACATGTGGTATAAATAATGAAATGACAATGAGATGAAAAAAATGTTGAAATATACATTTATTAAGAAACCAGAAGCATTTTTACTTGGCATTGTAGGACATGATATAAATAGAAAGGATTGTAAGTTGTTTTTATATGCAATGACGGCAGCAAGAATATTATTGGCACAAAAATGGAAGCAAGAAGAATTACCAACAAAAGAAGAATGGAGGATGAAATTGATGGACTATGCAGAATTGGATAAACTAACTGGAAGAATTCGAAACCTGTGGGACCAGAGATTCACAGAAGACTGGTGTAAATTTATGGACTATTTGAAAAGTAATTGTGATGACCAGATTACGTTTGTAGGTTTGCAAGAAGTTTTGTGAAGTAAATTATTTGAATTATTGCAAAAATGGTTAAAGAGGTGGATTGTGAGTTAAGATAATTAAAGGCAATAGGAATTTAAGAAATGCAGAAGAAATGACAAAAATGGTGGATCATCAGGGGTGCTGATGGAAGTCCAAAAAGACTGTATAAGATGTGAAGTTCTGTGGAATGTATAATAATTGGTATGTTGAAATTAATAAAAATTATATAATATAAATAAAATAATAATAAAATGATGATGATTATGGTGGTGGTGGTGGAGATGGTGATGGAGTAAGATGTCCCTATTTTCATTGGAGAGATGTTGGATGTTCTCCTATTTTCATTGGAGAAATTCAAAATGTGCCCACTGTCTCCAAAAAGCTTGGCGACTCTTGCCTTAGAAGGCGGAGAAATATATTAGCTCAGCTTCAAACAGGGATTAAAGCTGTCTTTATTTTTAAAGAGGAGTCAGTTGCCGAAACCATTAAAAGTGCACATGTGTGAGTGAAGGGAGCCCCAAACAGCTGTTTGGTGACATTTGTATGGTTATTAAGTCGTTGCTGGTTTTCATCTATTAACAATATACAGCGAACAACACAAACAGAGTCATATACTGATGGAAGATCAGTGGTTTTAGGCTTCCCACATAAAAGAGAATATAATTGCTCTGAGACTGCAACTGCATTTTAGCTTTTGCAGCTTTTACTCTAGAGAGCACAAACAGTTCTATTATATTTTTGTCTACAATGAAGAATGAAGAGAAGGACTCGCCGTTAAGAGCACTGTTGATCAACTAGGAAGGAGGAAATTGTGGTAAAGACTGACAGAGGAACGCAGCTCAGAGGTTTTGACACAGGGCAAGAAGTCTAGGCCTGTGAAGAAAGTACGGTAATTCGAATTCGTGAAATGGACCCAGAGGAGAAACAGTTTTGTGTTGCTGAATCATTTCACCCATTTGTCAGGATGTTTACTTGGGAGTAAGTCCGGGGGGGGTGTTACTTCTGACCCCCCCCCAAAAGGTGGCATGGGATATCTTTTAAAACGTTTGTATCTGCTTTTAAATAAAGGATATTGGGTTTCTTGCAGAACATTTTACTTATTTCTTTAAATAAAAGAAATCCAAACATATCGTAGCATTTCAGGTTTAAAAATAGGGTTGCGTTGAATGGCAGGCTATTACTTTTTAACAAGCCTACTTCCATCACTGCCCTTTCTTTTGGAGTAGTATTTAACACTGCACCTCTTGAATTAAATAAACTGCTGGAGGTACAATCTGCTGGCTCCACTCACGTGGGCACAAGCAGCCCTCCACATTTAAACTGGGCCTTGAAACAAACAGGCAGCCAACATAATTGGTACAAAATTGGTGTAATGTGTTCCGAATGCTTAATCCCCTACAGGCGTTCTTGCTGCCACATTCTACACTGATTCCCAGCCATCTTTAAAGGACAGAATGCATTACAATAACCCAACCTGGATATGATGGAAGAACATGAGCTGGGCTCAGCTTCTCCAGGTAGGGTGACAGCTGACAAACCGGTCAAAGCTGGTGAAAAGCAGAATTAGCCATTGAAGCAGCCTGCACCTCCTTTGAGAAAGCTGAGTCCAGCTTTTTGGGTGGAAAAAGGTGAATTTGTGATGCTTGGGATTGAAGATTGAGAAAACAACGCCAGGCAGATTGAGAGAACAGCTGGACATTAATGCAAACAGAGGTTATCCTTGAGTACATACTTTGACTATTTTGAATAATTATCATATGCATAATTGGCTTAGACAAAAAAGCGGAAGTCCTTCTTATTTCTTTTCTTCTTTTTACCAACTTCCCTTTCTATGATCTCCAATTCTTGATTTCTTTCTGTTAATCCTATGTACATTTATGCTTTGTTTTTTGAAGTTCCCTGTTTTAGATTAGCAAAGATACAAACATGAAGGTAATGGATGGAAGACGCAGGGCCCTGTGTGAGAGGCAGGACAGAGAGGATTTCCCAGGGTAGAAGGCTGGCAAAAGAGGTGGAAACTCTGAGGTGAGAGGGTTTCTCTTCTGTGTGTGGAAAAGGGGGCCTTGTATTCTCCTTTTCTCTTCTTTTTCTTCCTTATTTTCTTCTGTTTATTATTCTTGCTTTTTTCTTACACCCCCCCAGATTAGTTTGGCATTTTTCATATTTTATGTTGAAAACTTTAAATAAAAATTAATTATAAAAAAGAAGAGAATGCTGAGTCCAGAAGCACCCCAGACTAGGTAAGTATTCAATGTCTGTTTGTAGTAAATGGGATCATCTTAATAGATGGTCCTGGTTGCGGGCAGGCTCTCAACCTGGTTCCCCCCACCCTGGCGTGGGTGGAGCTATCGCACGTACGCCGGGGTGGCACCACAATCACCCAGGACTATTGCCCAATCATGTCAAAGGGTGATAGTGAGGGAAAGTGTAAAAGCAGCAGCGCAACGTGTGCTTGGCTCCTGCTTCGCATTGCTGAACACCTGTCCACCCTCCCTTTAATTTAGATCCTTTAGCCTTGCTCTGGACTTTGGTTGGTTTCCGTACGTTTCCGAGCACAATTCAAAGTGTTGGTGCTGACCTTTAAAGCCCTAAACAGCCTCAGTCCTGTATACCTGAAGGAGCGTCTCCACCCCCATCGTTCAGCCCGGACACTGAGGTCCAGCACCGAGGGCCTTCTGGCAGTTCCCTCATTGCGAGAAGTGAGGTTACAGGGAACCAGAGGGCCTTCTCGGTAGTGCCGCCCGCCCTGTGGAACGCCCTCCCTTCAGATGTGAAGGAAATAAGCAGCTATCTTCTTTTTAAAAGACATCTGAAGGCAGCCCTGTTTAGGGAAGTTTTTTATATTTAGTGCTGTATTGCTTTTAACACTCGATTGGGAGCCGCCCAGAGTGGCTGGGGAAATTCAGCCAGATGGACGGGGTATAAATAATAAATTATTATTATTATTATTGGTTGCCCGGCTTGAGTCGGGGGCCGGGTAGGATTTTTTTCCATTTGGCAAATTGTCACGGGCCACTTGGTTTTTGCCTACCTCTTAGCAATCATCACAACTTTGTAAGGTTTGGCGGTTAGGCATTGGCTTATGGTGAATGGGGGAGGGGAGGTAGGCCATCGCCTGCCCCTCCATTTCAAGGGTATTCTGGGGCCTGGTTCCTGTCCGAAGTCCTCTTGAAGGGTGAGGGCCATACCAGGCCGTTGGGAACACCAGGGCAGATGCAGGCGGGTTCCCCCGAAGCAATTTCCCTTTGGGTGGTTTACCCTTACAGACTTCCTGCAAAGCGGGCAGGAGTCAGATATAGTCTTGCCAATGCCTAAGCCAATAGCGCTCTCATTCCTGTAATCAATAAAGTTATGGCCAAACTTTTGCCCCCAAACCTTAAACAAAATATCCGTGTCCATGTGAATTTATTTATCTTCATGGGGGGGCAGCTTGAGGGTCTTGCCACACAACATCATCGCACCTCAACAGGAGGACAAGTCATGCATGCCGCTACACACCTCTGCTGGAAACAAACTTGGTGGCATTTGAACTGGGAAGCTCATAAAGGCAGACAGACACACAATACGGATTTGCTTGCAGTCGAGATGTTATGTACTGAGTTGAATAGGATCCAAAATGCAGCAGTCTGATTGGTCCTAGAACAATAGGATCCAAAATGCAGCAGTCTGATTGGTCCTAGAACAATAGGATCCAAAATGCAGCAGTCTGATTGGTCCTAGAACAATAGGATTCAGAATGCAGGAGTCTGATTGGTCCTAGAACAATGCAGCAGTATGACTGGTCTGCAGGAGCCACCCAATCCAGCTCCAGATGGTAGTGAATCCACAACCTGATTGGCCTACAGGAGAATTCCGGAATTAGCCAATCACGTGCAGCCCATTGTGTAAATAATGTATATAAAGCAGATACTTTGGGGGTACTTTCATTCCTCCTCACCACTATGAGCTGAATAAAGAGCATGAAATCCACTCTCGACTCTGAGTATATTTCACGAGATTAAACAAAGTAAATGCCAGGCTTGTGCACATATCCAGTAACACCAGTCTTGATGAGTGTTTCAGACTCAATGAATGGACTTCCCCACCCCCTTTTAAAATGGAATCTAGTCATGTCAAGGTGCTCAAACCTCAATCAGCGTGACTCAAACCCGGTTTGTTACATTCCTATCTGTATAATTGGCTATTATGTTCTGACAAAGCACCGGTTTGTGGTTATAGGACAAAACTCCTCCTTTTAAATGGGAGATCCTGTGATTTTCCTTTGTTAAATGTTGGCAACTACTGCAGGATTGATCAATATGGGCTCATTCCCCGCAATTTATGAAACTTTTGCCCAAATAAAGCTTTCATTGGCTGAACTGTTTACAGCCGGGCTGCCAATTTCCTCCACTTTTGTTTTGCCATATTTCTTTCCAGAGCAGAAGGACTTTAAATTTTTAAATTCTGATCAATGAAATAACATGCCTCTGAAGTGCTGTGCAAGCATTTGCCAGCATGATGTGTATTTCTAAACAGTTCCAGGCAGTCAAAGATATAATCTGCTCGGATTCAGAGCTGAGAATGTGATGCATCCGAACGCCGTGTTTACCCTCTGTGTGCAGGGAAATGTACAATGTTTGATTTAAATTCTTGTTCCCATCAACAAGTGGTAAAGCGAAGATCTCACAATAGAATTTCTGACTTAGTTAGAAGAAGGGAAATTAATCTCATACCCAATGGCAGGGCAATTCATTCATCAGTTTATTCCCCAATCAATCAGTCAACCCACACTCTCCAAACTACAGGGGAAAGATGGGGGAGAAATTCTACTGAGTTTGCATTTAAAAGCAAAACAAGTCAATCCACTCTTTTGGAAACAATATGCAAACCAAAACACAGCCACAGTTTGAACTTTGCATTTATCTGAATTTTGCAATGCAGTTCTCCAGCCAAGTACTGCATACAGAAGTACTTATACTAGGGGAAAAGTGTGTGTATAAATACAGTGGTACCTCGGGTTACATACACTTCAGGTTACATACGCTTCAGGTTACACACTCTGCTAACCCAGAAATAGTGCTTCAGGTTAAGAACTTTGCTTCAGGATAAGAACAGAAATCGTGCTCTGGTGGCGTGGCAGCAGGAGCAGCAGGAGGCCCCATTAGCTAAAGTGGTGCTTCAGGTTAAGAACAGTTTCAGGTTAAGAACGGACCTCTGGAACGAATTAAGTACTTAACCTGAGGTACCACTGTACACGTATCAATGAAGATAGCATGAAAAATGTGTTATGTTGGGGGAACAAGCAGCATAAGGAAGCCACGTACTACAGGGCAAGGCATTCTGTTCCTACAAGGTCTGAGGGCTCTTCTTTAACAGTGGGCTTCTCCCACCTATGTATGAGGGAGGTCTCAGGGGAAGTCCAAAGTTTGCAGAAGTACAAAGAATCCCAAAATCATGAAATGGCAGTGGCAGCATCAGGGCAGAACCTAAGGAAGGAGGGGATAAAAAATAGCCTAATGGAGAGCAGAGCAGGGCCTGGAGGACAGTGTGGTTTAATGGCTAGAGAACGTGCACATTTTTTTCAGAAAAAAAGAGGGCTAAAAGCATGAAAAATGTTATGTCTAGTTTAGCCCTGTGAGCCTCTCTAGCTTGGAAGATCTCCAGCTTGACTGCAACTGCTGAAAAGAATCTCTCAGTGGCCAATCAAAATTAATCCTAAAAAAAGGAAAAAGTAGAATATTAAATTAGATGTAAGCAGAGACCAATTAGGCTTAGAATCTGTATATTCTATTTTACATGAAGAACACCAGGAAATTGTTGGGAACTTGTTCATATGAAAAGGAAAATTATAAAGGTGTCAATCAGCAAGCTATTTGGAGTGTTTCAAGTCAGCCAACAGCCAATGCCTCCTAATTGATAAATACCACCAGGGCACATTTGGAGAATGGTAAATACATCTGTGGTTGTCCATCTTCCAAAGCAAGGAACTTGAAAAGCCACTGCTGTAATGAGAAGATTTATGCCTTTCTGTGCTTTCCATCTACCTAAAACAAATTAACGTCATGCTGCTGCTGCAATAATGGAAGTAATCAGGGAAATGTTAATCAAGGAGAATATAACACTCTGAAGCAGTCTGAGAAATGAATTACCTTAAATGAATGTTTGAACTGGGTAATAATTTCATTGCAAGATTTGCAAATGAGGAACTCGACAGACACTTTATTTATGTATCCATCTATCTTGTCATTAATGAGTGCAATTAATGTGCTTCAGAATGGATCTTGCCAGCTCCCAAAGATCATGGGTGTTTAGAATCATGAGCCTCACCCCTTGTCTGTCCATGTGGCATGGATTGAATTTCCTTAGGGATGCTTTAAGACCATGCAGAAGTAGTCATGTCTGCATGCACTGTCCAATTGTATTCAGAATCTGCATATCTGCACAGGTATATTTCTAGACAGACCCAGCATGTGCACTGTTTGCATCAGTTAAAAAGGTAAAGGTAAAGGGGCCCCTGACCCTTAGGTCCAGTCGTGACCAACTCTGGGGTTGCGGCGCTCATCTCGCTTTACTGGCCGAGGGAGCCGGCATACAGCTTTCGGGTCATGTGGCCAGCATGACTAAGCCGCTTCTGGCAAACCAGAGCAGCGCACGGAAACGCCGTTTACCTTCCCGCCAGAGCGGTACCTATTTATCTACTTGCACTTCGTGCTTTCGAACTGCTAGGTTGGCAGGAGTTAAATGTTGCCAATTCTGCACGCGCCACCACTGTCAATTAAGGACATTGGGCAGTCTGCACAGAAAGGCAACAATAGCAACACCTGCCTTATCCTATCAGACAGGAGGCCTGTCCCATATGATCACTGCCTGTCAAAGTCTCCCACTCCCACCCCGGTCATCTGGTTTCTGATTTCTTACCACAAGTTGCATTTCAAAGCAACGTGACCCTGAAGACAAAAATAGCAGCAGAGAAGAACACAGAGGCCTATTTGGCAAAGCATATCCCAGCCCAGTCACCCTTGAGTTTTAAAATCTTATTTAAGAAAGAATAGCTATTATGCCCTTTCAAGCTGCAGTCCTGTCCTCTGCCCACCTGAATGTGGAAATATCTGTTACATTCTGGTGCATTCTGATAGTGCAGCTGACCAGAGGTCAGGCAAGCACTGCCTCCCCCACCATGCTGACCGCTATTGATTACGCCGCCAATCTCTTATCCACTTGCCCACCAGTCTGGAAAACAATATAGGAGGGTTGACTTTCAACTAAAGCATCTTGGAGGTGGGTGAGGTTGCAAGACATATTAATAGCTTCCCAGTAAATTAGGGCTGGCTGGGTGTGACAATGATCGTTCTGAAGCTGTTTCAGTTACATCAAAATGGTTTTCGCCAAAAATTGATGAACTGAAGCAAACCATTTTAATGGGAATGGAAGAACTTTGAAATGATTGCTGCCATTTCAAGCCAGCTCCAGCTCCTCGAGGAGATATTAATATTCTCACGGTGATGCACTGAACATTAAACATCTATACGTTTACGACTTGTAAATGCTAAAAAATGTGCTTTTGAGAATGGTTAAGAAATATATGTTTCAAAATTAATGTCCTCAAAATGTACCAGAAGAGGACTCACTGGGAACATCGTGTACCTTCTGCCTTGGTGCGAGCTGCACAACGGACCACTTGCTCACTTAATTTAAAACCCACATGCCTGTAAACTGTTCAGAGATTTTTATTGTATCAAGCAGCGTATTTTTTTTTAAAAAAATACATAATTAAAATAAAAGAAAAACAATGGGCTCGGTGTACAATTCCAGCTGTATACACAAAAGGTCCCAAGTTGAACCCTTGGCATCTAGGTAGTGCTAGCAAAGATCCCTACCTGGAATTCTGAAGAGCTGCTGCCAGTCAGTGTGGGCAGTACTGAACTATATGGACCCATTGTCTAATGTTGAACAATACGCAGCATGGCCAAAACAGAATGCATAGGAATCCTGAGCTATCAGAGCTCATGCACCAGCAGGTTGACACAGACGTGAGCCTTTCATACCTTGTATTGAATGTAGGGATTACAGGATAGAGCTTAGAGACATAACCCTGCTCTCCTCTTCAGTGTGAAGGGAAGGTGTGAAAGGCATCAGCATGGTTTTCTTGAACTTTGTCTATGCCATGGTCACATCCGTACCATATATTTAAAGCACCTTGCTTCTCCCAGAGAGTCCTGGGAACTGTGGTTTGTTAAGGGTGCAGGGAATTGTAGCTCGGTGAGGGGTCTGCTACATTTCCCAAGATTTTGGGGGAAAGCCATGTGCTTTAAATGTATGGTGTGTGTGTGTGTGTGTGTGTGTGTGTGTGTGTGTGTGTGACCTTAACGGCAGTGGACATCTTTCTGGGCTCTAGACTGGACAGTGTATGAAGAAAACCATACCCTTCAATATTTCTCCAATGAAAATAGGGACGTCTCATTCCATAATGATTATTTTACAATTTATATCCCACACATCTTATTGGGTTGCCCCAGTCACTCTGGGCAGCTTCCAGCATATATAAAAACATAATAAAACATTAAACATTTTAAAAAACTTCCCTATAGAGGATTGCCTTCAGATGGCTTGGGGGTCAGATAACTCCAAACCCTCCAACATTTTTCCAGTGGAAAAAGGGACATCCTAAGGAAAAGCCGGGATGTGGGTGGCACTGTATTCTAAACCACAGAGCCTAGGGCTTGCCAATCAGAAGGCCGGCGGTTCGAATCCCCCCGACGGGGTGAGCTCCTGTTGCTCGGTCCCTGCTCCTGCCCACCTAGCAGTTTGAAAGCATGTCAAGTGCAAGTAGATAAATGGGTACCGCTCCGAGGGGAAGGAAAACACCATATCCGTGTGCTGCTCTGGTTCACCAGAAGCGGCTTAGTCATGCTGGCCACATGACCCGAAAAGCTGTCTGCGGACAAACGCCGGCTCCTTCGGCCAATAAAGCGAGATGAGCGCTGCAACCCCAGAGTCGTCCGTGCCTGGACCTAATGGTCAGGGGTCCCTTTACCTTTAAGGAAAAGTGGGACATTCCAGGATCAAATCAGAAACCAGGATGGCTTCTCTAAATCAGGGATGCCCCTAGAAAACAGGGACACTTGGAGGGTCTGGGAAAACATAAAAGGGAATATGGCATGGGGGCGGGGTGGTCAGTGAGTAGGATCAACAAGTTCCATCACCGAATGCTATAAGATGGTTGTATCCTTTAAACTCTCCTGTTCATTTATTTTTGTCAAGAGCTAAAGGGTACAGAGACCCAGGCAGTCATCCTTGTGATAGCTTTAGTGTTTCATTTTCAGAGCATTTGTTTAACTACAAAAGTTAAGATGATTTGTGGGGAAATATCTTATAAGGAATAATCATCTCTGCCGCACAATCCCATTTTTAATACTTGCCATTTCCCCCCTCAAGGCACTCTCCCGCTCATCCAGAGGTTTAGCAAAAGCTATTAAAATTGGCATGAAGCTGTCTCAAGGTAAGTAATGTGGGTGTGTATAAAAAGCCCAGCAGAAATATACGAAATTTAATATGCTGTGCTTTTTAAAAAAAACCCACCCACTTTCAATTCTAATACTTTGTTCTTTTTTTATTATTATTAAGTGACAGATAATTAAGTATTCATGTAATCAGGCATTTGTGCAAAATGACTCGCTGCCTCTTAATATTTCTTGCTGCACATACACAAATCTAATCATTTTTCCAGGACATGCAAAACACAGAAGTTTTTATCTTTTGGTGTTCTATGAATCAATACAGTTTTCATTCTGAATTCCATTTCAGTGACTTATGGCCCGATCATAAAATTTGTTGCAGCAAAAATTGAATCTATTTGCTGAGATGTTTGTTGCCCGCTATGTCAGACTGAGAACAATGGCACAAAGCAGGATGCTAAACTTGTGTTGCTTGATAGGTGTGGGGGTAACAGTGAAAATGCAGACAGATGCGCCAGTGCTGGGCTATTAATGTTTCCATACATAAGCTATGCATTGTTTTTATTGGAAATAACTCCCACTGGGACTTCAAAGTGAGCATGTACAAAGTCTTAAAGCTAACTTGGTCCTATTAATCCAATGTAGCTATGACTGTGCAAACGGGTCCTTAGCTTGCGCCTTCATTTTTAAACCCAGACCCCCAAGTAAGCCTACAACAAGTTATTTGAAGGACCTTCTGTACCCAAATGAACCTGCCCAAGCCTTAAGATGGGCCATCCAGATCCTTTAGACTGCTGGACATTAGCGACAGGGCCTTCTCAGTAGTGGCCCTGTATCTTTGGAACTCTCTCCACAATGAAGCACATACGGCCCCATTTTCATTAGTTTTTTTTTTTAAAAAAACAGACCTTAAGACCTTATTTGCTTGAACCTACATTCTATTAAGAGTGCTGCGAGTTGTAGGGCTTCCTCCTGAAAGGGCAAATGCCAGTATTCTAAATTAAAACAAAAGGGATAAATATTGGTGTCCCCTCCCTCCACTGATAGCATCACCTGCCCATCTTCTGACTCTCTTCCTCCACAGTTGCTTCTGATGGGATTCTGTTCTCTTTTTGTCATGTTTGTGAAGCCTGCCCGCTGAAATTAGTGGTTGTTCCGCTCATGACACAGGCCCCATCCGCACTATTCGCTTAAAGCAGTGTCATGCCACTTCACACAGCCATGACCTCCCCCAAAGAATCTTGGGAACTGTCATTTAGGATGCTGAGAGTTGCTAGGAGAACACTATTCCCCTTACAGAACTACAATCGCCCAAATGGTTTAAGCATCGATCCCTCTTCCTAAGAAACCCTTAACGTTTATTGCGATTGCCCTTCTCCTGAGTAGTACTCGTCCCTCTTCGTGGGCGATACCTGGAATATCATTATTATGTTACTGGAATTCCAAGCCTGTTTTTCTTTCTATGAATCAATTTGCATTCTTGGCTACAGGTGTGGTCTTTGTTGTCGTAAACCACTTTGAATGGGCTTTGCCTAGGAACGCGCCATATAAATGCTTTAAAATTAATTTCCCCACTGCAGATAGGCATGCAGTTGGAGAGATTGCATCATACACTGGTAGGAGATGTGGGGGGAGGCTGGGAAACATCAAGCTGCATAAAAACGTAGATCTGGAATCTTTTTTTATGGTTGTGTAATGATCTAAACCACTGAGCCTAGGGCTTGCTGATTGGAAGGTCGGCGGTTTGAATCCCTGCGATGGGGTGAGCTCCTGTTGCTTGGTCCCTGCTCCTGCCCACCTAGCAGTTTGAAAGCACATCAAGTGCAAGTAGATAAATAGGTACTGCTCCGGCGGGAAGGTAAATGGTGTTTCCGTGCCCTGCTCTGGTTTTTCCAGAAGCAGCTTCGCTGTGCTGACCACATGACCCGGAAAAACTCTCTGTGGACAAACATTGGTTCCCTTGGCCAGTAAAGCTAGATGAGCGCTGCAACCCCAGAGTCGTTCACAACTGGACTTAACTATCAGGGGTCCCTTTACCTTTTTAATGATCTCATTCTCCATCAACTGTATTGAACTGCCCACTCTTCATTCACTATCAAAGACGCCTTGACTATTTACTTGTGTATTTAGCTAAAGTAATGCAAATCCCAGAGAGGATGAAGTGCAGGCATTCCACACAAATGGGGCACAGAGGTGCCCTCCACTCCCTGCATTGTGCATAGCTATTTTCAGTAGCATTCATGCCACCACAGCCAAGAAGAAGAGTTTGGATTTGATATCCCGTTTTATCACTACCCTAAGGAGCCTCAAAGTGGCTAACAATCTCCTTTCTCTTCCCCTCCCACAACAAACACTCTGTGAGGTGAGTGAGGCTGAGAGACTTCAGAGAAGTGTGACTAGCCCAAGGTCACCCAGCAGCTGCATGTGGAGGAGCAGAGACGCGAATCCAGTTCACCAGATTACGAGTCTACCACTCTTAACCACTACAGCACACCGGCTCTCAAGACTACAGTTCCCTCCAGCACTGCAAATGTTCAGGGATGATGGCAGTTGTAGTCCAACAGCGTCTGAAGGAACCCGAGTTGCCCACCCCTGGACTTTACAGACATGCATACACAAGTGCTGAAAGAGAAATGAACGGCCATCCACATTTTACTGTTTCTGCTGCAGGAAATACCAGTGCAATGCCAATGCGCCGCCTTCTTTCAGCTCCTTCAGCTCCTTCAGAACCAGTGTAGTGTGTGGTTGGAGTGTTGGACTAGGACCTGGGAGACCAGGGTTCAAATCCCCACTTGGATGGCATTGGGCCAGTCACTGCCTCTCAGCCTAACCTACCTCACAGGGTTGTTGTGGAAGGCGAGAACTGTGTATGTCACCTTGAGCTCCTTCAAGAAAAAGCCAAAGGCTTCATAATTGTTGGAGTGGAACCCGTCTGATTCCCTTAACTCTCCCCTGACAACTCTGTATTAAGGATGTAGCACCAAAACCAGGGCAATGGTGTCGCCCATTCGTTACTTTCCTGAGGCACCACGGGATCAGGAAATAAAAGCACGTACAGAAGACTCTGCAAGTGTAATTTAACATTTCCCATATGACTGCCTCAATGGATACCTGCAAATGAGGCAGCTCCCTCTCCCTCGGCTTAATATCACAGCTCTCTTGGAAGCATCCAACTCAGAGAAGCTACCGGAAGGTAATCTAGCAAGCCTACCTTTACCACAGGGATATTTATAAGGGAAGGAACACATAAATTAGACCCACCTTTAGTAGGTCTATAAATATGCTTCAAGGCGTAGACACTAAGGCGTCTCCACCTCCGCTAATCTGCAAGATGTGATCTGATGTCTGCAGTTATTTTCAAACATCCTATTTCTGGCTTCACAAAGGACCAAGGGTCGCTTGTGGGGACGATCATAAGGAGGGGAGAGTGTTGTCTGATGAGGCGTTGGCTTGACATTGGAGAACAGAGGTCAGTTTTCACAACCTTGGTTGACCTTTGGACCAGCCATGTTGGATACTCTCCAGCCAATGTTTGTACATTGGTTAGAGTCCTAGAGGAGGGTTGAAGAGACTCACATTTAAACTCACACTCAGTTATGAAGCGCTCTCTCTCTCAGTGACCATACCCTCTCAGAATGCCAAGGCATTCTGAGTGCCTTGGAGGAAGGCATTTGTGATACCACTGTGCCTTCATCTGCAAGGGGTGATTATCCTGTGGCCCCGCAGATGTTGCAGGATGACAAGCCCCATCACCCCTATTGTCCATGCAGTCTGAGGCTAACTGGAACTGGGATCCATCAACATCTGGATTCTCCACCCCACTCATAGGCTGTTGCATGACATGTCAACAAAATTAGCTACTGTATATGTAAAACAATGGCTAGGAAGACAGGGCTGACTCTAGCCAGCAAATATCAAATGGTTAACATGCAATTCAGCCTTCCCCAATCTGGTGCTCTCCAATTTTTTTTGGAGGGAGGTACTACAACTCCCATCATCCCTTCCATTGACCATTCTGGCTGGGGCTGATGGGAACTGTAGTGCAATCACACCTGGAGGGCCACATCAGGTATGGCGAGGCTGCCTACTTTACATGATCATCACCAAAGTCCTACAGAAGAAGATTAGGACAGGCAATAGGCAAGACTTGCTAACCACCACAACAGCACCGACTCCAAGTTGGTCAGCAGGGGGGCGTTCAGGACCAGGCCACCAGGATAAGGCACTCATGGCAGATAGGCAGGGAGTGGTGAGACTTATTGGGGAAGGAAATGTTCGTGAAAATTGTAGCAGCAGAATCTGAGATTGTCAGGGATCCATTGTCAGGAATTCCTCACCAGACTTTGCACGGGAACAGGCTACAGATGCGGAATCAGGTAAGATAACAGCCTAGGCTGCAGCGTTCCAAAGTGAATTTGCTGCATCCCTTCCTGGGCATATTGCAAGCCTGGCTTTCCTTTACACTTTGGATTCCGCAGTTCAAGGGACTCACATATTTGTCCCCATACCCTCATTTGTCTCCAAGGCCCGTCACTTTCAAAGTTTAATTATAAGTCTCCGTGACCCCAAGCTGAGAAGGTAAATGTAAATTTCATGGCAATGCAAATGCAGAATTCCGATTTCATGCTGGAAGGAAGGAGAAAGGATTGAGGAACCTGATCTAATTTCCAGGCCTTTCCTGAACTAATAGATCTGATCTGATTTGGGCCTCACTGTTACAGCATCTGCGCCTATCAAGTCATCACGATTTCCTGTGCCTTTTCCCTAAAGTGCCCCCTTCCCTATCCTTTTGAACCAATTCAATTTCTGATCCTCTGTGGCTTCCTCTCAGGTCTCGAAACTAATCTGTCAGTACCTTCCTACCCAGTTGGATATTATGCCTCTTTGAAACAGAGCAGGTAAACCTTTCCTGTGGCTTTTCCTGCCTGTCACATTCATGCGCTCTGCTCATCTCCCCATATGAGCCACAGGAACATCTGGTCGCACTGTAGGAGCTGAGCTGGATAGCGCTCCATTGCTCCAACTGCAGCTTCTAGAGATCAATTTTTTAAGAATGAATGGATGTTATTCATTCTCCCTGCTGTCAGGGCTGCTCCCACTACCTTTCAGTCTGCCTGCTGAAATCCTGGCATTGTGCTTAGCTGGCGTCTTTGTGCATCTGCATTCACACTGCTGACGGGCAGGAAACAGAATGTCAGCTGAGTAGGACTGGGCTGACCCCTGTGCTGTGCATGGCACAGATTAAGACAACTACGAGAGCCTCGTCATCAGATTGGCTCTGTATGGAGGATGGGTATAAGGATTTTCCTCCCACCTTCTCCCACCAAGAAGCAATGGGGGCAGAAGTGGTAGCCCATGGGCCACTGTCTCGGGCACTTCCACCGCCTGAGGCAGCTGCTTCACCCTGTCTCTTGAGTGGGCTGGCTCTGAAGCTAGCCTACTCCTCAAAGATAAAACTGGTTTAACATTGTGTTTTAACATTGTTGTGACCCACCCTGGGACTTTTTGATGAAAGGGAGATAATCAATCTATCACATGTATTACCTGACAGGTAAGATGCAGCAGGTGGCATTTTGGAAAGTGGTACCCTGACAGTGGCTTGCTGCCCCCACAGAGACTTGCCTGGTGCCTTTTTTGGTGGTGCTGGAGTTGTTGTTTAAGTGCCAAGTTAAATACCTCTTTTTAATTTCCCTGGCTTCCTACATATTTTTAAATTATTGGTTTTAATTCTCTGCTGCCTGAAGGTTTTTTTTAAGCAGCATTAGATCCGCCCCCATCCTCATGTTTATAGCTGCATTTTAATGCTCATCTTGCTGTTGCAAGTCTCCTGGAGCAGATAGCCTCTGTCATTAAAAGGTACAGGGTAAAGGGACCCCTGACCATTAGGTCCAGTCGTGGCCGACTCTGGGGTTGTGGTGCTCATCTCGCTTTTTTGGCTGAGGGAGCCGGCATACAGCTTCCGGGTCATGTGGCCAGCATGACTAAGCCACTTCTGGTGAACCAGAGCAGCACATGGAAATGCCGTTTACCTTCCCGCCAGAGTGGTACCTATATATCCCCTTGCACTTTGACGTGCTTTCGAACTGCTAGGTTGGCAGGAGCAGGGACCGAACAATGGGAGCTCACCCCGTCGCGGGGATTTGAACCGCCGACCTTCTGATCGGCAAACCCTAGGCTCTGTGGTTTAACCCACAGTGCCACCCGCGTCCTTCTCTGTCATTAGATACCATACAAATATGGTAAACAAAAAGATGGATAGATAGATAAATAGATAGATTAGATAGATAGATAGATAGATAGATGATAGATAGATAGATAGATAGATAGATAGATAGATAAAAGGGCAGACTTCAAAACAGAAGGAAGTTGTCCCAGATGACTTATAGTTGAATTTGACTGACACAAATGTTAAGATTTTAAGCTACATGTTTATACAATTGCTGTTTGCCAAAGGTCACCTTTGATTTGAAATTTGCTGTTTGATGTACCAGTTACATACGTTTCTGCAGTGATTGCAAAAGCACCAGTCAGAGCTGGGGATGATTGCGCCGATAGATGTTAAAGGTTACAAAAAACGTCTCCAGCAATCTAATCAGTGTGGGCAGCCTTAAGGGCCAATTTATACTTTACCTTTTAAATCTCTGTAGAAAAAGCATGTGAATTTCAGTAGCAAAACTATGTGTACTTCTAGCATACTGTTCTCCCTCTTTTTATGTTTTAGGGTAACTTCTCTATTGCTGTTCTATCGGATGTGCTGTATTCTTTATTGCAGTTTTATTGTTCTTAGCCTTTGGATTTTAGCTGCCTTTGCGGGGTTCTCATTTGTGAGAAGAAAAGTGGGTAGAAATATTTAAGTAAATAAATAAAGTAAGCAACACATTTATTGCCTTAAGTGATGCATGTACTTTTACACGCATCTCTCCAGCTATAAATACAGAAGCATGAAGCTAGTTGTTCCCATTCACCAGTCCCCTGTTTATCCTGGGGAAATCTAGCAGTTATAAACAAATATGTGCCATTCACAATATTTAAACTCACTCCCATCTTTGTATGCAGTTTTTTAAAAAGCAAAGTGTAGATTGTGGTGTTGACTTGTGTATCTGGCTCTATACCTCCCCCCCCCCCGCAAATTATAGACTAAATGCATCACCTTGTTTATTTCTTTAACTTCATTTGGCACAAAGGATGGGCAAATCTGTCAATTTCAATTTCTCTCAATTTAGCTTTTATTTAGAAATTCAGACAATTTTGCCAAGACTTGTTACCATGTAAATTGATAGCATGGAGTAGGAACTCTATCAAAGAAAAGAAAAGAAGTATCCAGCCTTTGTTTGATTATTTCCCTCATTTCTCTATGCTAATGTGTCACAAACAACAGTAAAATCTGCAAGCCCATTCACTTGCCAGAACCAACAGCTAACCTGGCTGTCTAGTGGATGGCATTCTGCTCTGAAACAGTCTCCCCGACCCTTTCGGCTCCACTACACCAGCAAGCCGAGCTCAGGGCAGCTAATAAGATAGCAAAAGACCCCTTTTAGGCAGCAAGGTCCCTCTTGAATAGAATAGCTGCAGTTTGAATTGTGTTGTGCTAATGAATCTTCCGCAGGTACCTGAAGAGCATGCCAATTTTTCCCAATGACTTTGCATGTTTTCTGAATTGCCACCTCCTCCAGAGACTCGGGGAGCTTAGCTGCTTAATGGCAGGAAATCAGTTTTGTTTCCCCCCCCCCCAAGTTTTCTTCTGCAGTTTTCAATTATTTGCAAACCTGCAGCTTCCCTTGGGGAAACCCCTTTGGAAAGAAAAACCAAATAATGTTTACTGAGTCATTAATGTTGAGCTGATAGCTGTGGAAACCCTGTCTGTCTGTCTGTCTGTCTGTCTGTATTACAGATCCCAGGAGATAGGAACATAAGCCAACCCAAAAATCTTTCACTTGTTTCAATATTGTCAATCATTCAGAGGTCTGTGGACACAATTTTAAAACCACATCTTGGGGTGGAAAGAAACTGATCAGCATAGGCAATCATAAGTGGTGATAGGAGGAGAAAACATTAAATACAGGAAAGATTTTGGTAAGAAAAAATGAATTTCGAGGTAGAGGGAAGTCCACAACAAGTAAATACGGAAAGAGATTCAATCCATATGAAAGGTATTATTTACGAGAAATACTAATAAAGGATTGAATTGTATTGAATTGTATCTAATAAAAGATACATAAGGACTTTGTGTGTGTGTGTGTGTGTGTGTTTGTTTATGTTTTTTGTTTTCTTTTTCTTTTTTAGAAAGTGTGTGTTCTTGTCATTATATAAGTGTTATCTTTCTTCCTTTCTTGAATATAATGTAGAGATGTAAGGTTTTTCTGAGTTTGATATTATTTGATTTGGTCATTATTATTTGATTCATACAGAAGTTATCAATGTATGTATTTGTTATCTATGCATTATTTGTATATATTTTGAAATAAAAATGTAATAATAATAATAAAAGGAGGTGCCTGGGTGGAGATGCCTGCGTCAGCAACACTGGATTTCATGCCTGCTCTTTTATGTCCGTTAAACCTTCCTTGCCATCATCTTCCAGCACAAACTGTTCTGTATTCATGCCCTGAAGAAGCTCCTTACACAGCTCTGATCCACGACAGCCAGAGCACACTATTTTAAAAGCAGCCTTGCATTCTAGCTGACAAGCAAGGAAGTTTTGCCATCTACTTCCATAAAGCTAAAAGCATTAACGTAGGTGAGAGTGTGAAGTGTAGACAGGTGCCTCCATGCCCTGCTTGCTGTTCTTGATATTCTTGCTGTGTTTTTTGTTTGATGCCTGCTGCTTGAGTCAATGTGCGTTGGGTTGCGTTACGACCAGAACATTGGGCATTTACAGGACTGTACCCAGGCGCTGTGGGTTAAACCACAGAGCCTAGGACTTGCCGATCAGAAGGTCAGCGGTTTGAATCCCCACGACGGGGTGAGCTCCCGTTGTTCGGTCCCTGCTCCTGCCAACCTAGCAGTTCAAAAGCACATCAAAGTGCAAGTAGATAAATAGGTACCACTCTGGTGGGAAGGTAAACGGCATTTTTGTGCGCTGCTCTGGTTCGCCAGAAATGGCTTAGTCATGCTGGCCACATGACCCGGAAGCTGTACGCCAGCTCCCTCGGCCAGTAAAGCGAGATGAGCGCCACAACCCCAGAGTCGTCCGTGACTGGACCTAATGGTCAGGAGTCCCTTTACCTTTACCTTTACCCAGACCTAGGGCACTCTGGGCAGGACAAAGAGAAATCTGCATCAGAGATCAGCATCTTTGAAGTCTTCCCACGAGCAAGAACATCCTGGTTACACAAGCAATGACTAGAGCAGGGGTCGGCAACCTAAGGCCCATGGGCCAAAAGTGGCCCATGGGGGTCATTTAACCAGCCCATGGACCCCCACCACCTGCTCGGGGACCCCCACTGCCCGCTCGGTCGGCTCCCATGTGCCGCGCTAAACCAGCGTGGAGCAGAGCAGGGACCACCTTCCGTGACACTGGCCAGCTTCCCATTGGCTGCAGGAAGCTCCTGCAGCCAATGGGAAGCTGCGCAAGCCTCCTCTGCGCTGGAAGAAGCGCTGGAAATAGCGTTTGTGCATGTGTGTGTGCGCACTCCCGCCCACTGCTTTGTCTGCAGGACCATGAACCAGCCGAAGCCACAAAAACTTTGCCGACCCCTGGACTAGAGCAAGGAGAGGAAGCAGCATCATTAATTTGCTATCTGCTCATCCGCAGGTGTACAACCTGATTCCTCGCAGGTGCCAGTGGACTCCAACTCCCATCATCGTGGTCCATTGTAGGCTCAGGCTGATGCAAGTTGTAGTCCAAGAAGTTTGAAAGTCACCAGTTTCGGCAACTCTGTGGTTTTGTTTTTTTTAAAGTATAAAATAAAATGCTAAACTGCATTGAATAATATTACTATAACAGCAGGAGAGACAATCATTCTTAAAATGCAGATCCATAAAACCATCCCAAAGCAGACTGGATTTTTTTTCTTAAGGAGATAAAAAAAAAACATGAATCTAATGGCGCCCCATCTGTATCCCACCTAGGGAAGGTAATCCAAAGATAGCAGGGCCACCACAGAGAAGGCCCTGCATGTGCTACTCACTAAACTAATAACTCCTCCTAGTGTACCAGAAGACCTCCAATGCTGATCTTACGTTATGGTGAGGTACATAAGGGTATAAGCAGTCCATCGGATACCTTTTTCACTCCGCTGGAGGAATCTAATGGCTCTGCTTTTCCCCAATGCTGTTTATGCACAGTATTCATAACTGATTTCTGTAATATCTCTGCTCCTTGAATTTTAAAGGATAACCATAGCTCTTTTTTTTTTGAGAAACTCCTTGTTCCCGCGTCTTGTTACGCCTCCATCCCTTACAGGGTTGTCTTTGGATTGTTGTTTTGGGGTTTTTACACTCACCCAGAAAGTAGTCCCTTTCTCCAGGTCCATTTCTCCAGGTGAACCTGGCCATATGAACAGGTAATGCTGTGAGGATGAGCACTCCACAGGAAAGAAAGACCCAGGGAGGGGGACCATGCAGGCGTGTTTTGAGAACAGGCCACAATGTGTATAATCCAAAAAGCAAAAACAAATAAAACCCCAACAAGGTAGACTATGATGTTTCTGGCCAATGAATTGAGAATTTCTAGGGAAAATGCAGCGATTTTCACACACATAGAGATTACAGGAGACTGGAGGCACAGTGCCCCCTATAGGCAAACTAGCAGTGTTGTGCTAATCTGATACCTGACTCTCTTGGTTGTTGTTTTTTAATTGATGGAAATGGTATTCCAGTTTACAAGAGAGCTCTCTCCCTCTCCTCTTTCTCTCCCCCCCCCCATAGACACACATTTTGCTTAGTGGCCCTTTGAAGAGCCACTGTCCAAACCTTTTACCTCTTTTTAACATCACCAGTCCCTTCTCTTTTTCTTTTTCTAAAAATGAAGTAATCCACTTTTAAGACAGCAATGTCATTTGATCTGTATTGAGATTTTGAATTCATAGAGCTGGAGAGTTTGAAATTAAAATCCTCTGCAGAAATAAGATCTTTCTTGAGGCCACAGGAACATAGGAAGCTTTCTGTATTTCTCCAAAACATAGGATTTCCCCAAGCGTGCAAATACCTTGCTTTTGAGCATGAGTGGTGCTGTCACATAAGCAACAGCACTCTCCCACAGAAGGTGGGAAACAGAGGGAAATGACCTATTCTTTTCAAACTGTTATGATTGTGGTCAAGTTGTGGGCCGATGCAGCAGAAGTCACTTCATCTCATCACTCCGACTTTACTTATTCTCCATGTTTCATATCGTAACTCTCCCCTATGTCTAAGCAGGGCAGTGTCTCTCAAAGCTGCTTAGCAGGAAGACTTACCTGTAACTGCAGGCAAGCTGCTCTGAGCAATTTGTGCGAAGAGCAGGGTCAAAAGGTGCGGCAGGTTTTCTTTAGATGTAAGTTTGTGATGTGCTTTTCAAAGGCAGCTTCCTTGATGCACAAAAGTTTCAGAGAGGGGTTCCTATTTTTTCATCAGGCCAAGATGTGCGTTAGAAATAGTTCATTCAATGTGTGTCAGTTTGTGGTTGGAACATTTAAGGCCAACTTCTTTGTGTTGATGATATTTAATTCACCTTCATTAAGTTCGCAAGGATTTTACTTACTTTTATCTTGCTATGTTAGTTGCTCTGCTTTCTCCAAATCCTGAGAGGAAGGTCACTTCCTCCCACATTCTGGGCTCTGAGAGAAGAAAGGAGCTGGAAGGTCCATGTCAATAACTGCTTTAGGAAATGCATACTGTATTTGGAAAGGTTAATCCACTTGGCAGTACTTCTTCTTCCCCTGAGGCCAGAATTGAAAGTTTCACATCTTTTGAAGTCTTCTGCAAGGATTATGAGTTCCCAGTGGCAGGGCTTTTCAGTTAACACTGCACAGCAGAACTGGGTGATTTCGTTTAATCATTTAAATGTGGACTTTGAAAAACTGCAAACTTTCCTAAATTGTCCTGGGAATCTGATACTTTAATTTGCTAGCAAAGTTTAGTTCAAGAGATCAAGCAATATGGTGATTTGATTTATTATGGGAGTTTAACCAAGAGACCGAAGGTGTTGATAATTTGATTTTATTCCCAAACTGCAAAGTGTCCGGAACCTGACATATTGCTGTTAGCAGAACATGGACTCTAATACAGTGAACTTTGGGGGAATCTCAGTTTTTCACTAACTTCATTAAGAGTCAAGTTCCATGTCCTCATTGGTTGCTAAGAAGAAGAAAAATTGAGAATTGTGAAAGCAATTAGCTTAGAGAGCTTCAGAAGATAAGAAAGGATAGTTTTTCACATGTTGCTGAATCCAACGCATGTAGGAATAATCTTACTGTGTTCAATGAGGCTTGTTCACAGGTATGTGTGTACTGGATTGCAACTTTATCATCATTTGTAAGGTGTGTCCTATAGTCCTTCATCCCACTCCTTCTGTTCAACTATAATCCTGAGATATTATGACTTCCAATCTTACTTTTGTAAGCTGTGAAAAGTAATGATGATAATGGCACAAAAGCTAGACGGGATGTTTCTTTTATAGTCTGGCAGGCTATTATACACAATAAGATCAGTATTGTGTCCGGTACTGAGAAAGGCTAATGCATTGCTTCTTATTTCTCAGGGGAAGTAGACCCCTATCATGCACAAATTAAGCGTCCTTGCTGGATGGATGATCGAAAAGCTTAACCAGCCTGCATTGCACATGTTAGCCTAGTCTCAGATTCTGGCTTCCAGTTTTAACAAGCTTCCCATTCCATTCTGGGGAGTCAGCAAAGCTGTCCTGGCTTTTAGGTATTCTGTGTTTGTCACACAGCAGAAGAGCCCCGTCACATCTTTCCCCCTGAGCATGGTGTTCCAGAATGTGACTGTGTACTGTGTCAGTCTGCGTGATCCCTTGTTTTATCCAACTGAAGCGTTCATTGGCATGGTTTACTCAGCAGAGAATGTGGTTGCTTACCTGAAGCTGCATGACCTCACATTACCCTTCTCTGGTTGAGAGAGTCTTCTCACAAGCCCCTGCATCTTGCCCTTTGTACAACAGTCATTCATTCATAGATCCATGAGGGTGAGCATGGTTTTGCTGGTCACAAAGATTTTCCTTTTTAAAAGGTGGAATGCTTGTTCTGAAGGAGCGTCTCCACCCCCATCGTTCTGCCCGGACACTGAGGTCCAGCTCCGAGGGCCTTCTGGCAGTTCCCTCACTGCGAGAAGTGAGGTTACAGGGAACCAGGCAGAGGGCATTCTCGGTGCTGGTGTCCTCCTTGTGGAATGCCCTCCCATCAGATGTCAAGTAAATAAACAACTATCTGACTTTTAGAAGACATCTGAAGGCAGCCCTATTTAGGGAATTTTTTTAATGTTTCATGTTTTATTGTGTTTTTAATATTCTGTTGGGAGCCACCCAGAGAGGCTGGGGAAACCCAGTCAGATGGGCAGGGTATAAATTATTATTATTATTATTATTATTATTATTATTATTATTATCATCATCATCATCTGAGGAAAGTTGAACGTCAGATTCAGATGCAGTTTGAGTTTGCGGCTGTCATTGTTTCTTCTTTTGAAGAACCATGTATTTTAAATTAATGAGGGCTAGTAGCTTTTCAATCTGACTCTGAAATTTCATCTTTCCTATTATGATATAATGCCATATAGTTTCTCTTTGTGAAACCTATTTTCCTAAACTATAAGCCTTCTTTTCATCTTTCCATCTTTCCAGGCTACAGTCCTACACTCACTTACTACAGGGGACAAAGCCCCATTGAACTAAATGGGACTTCTGCTTAGGCACACATAGGATTTCACAGTTCAGCCCTACTTTTGTACTCATGGTTACGGACAGATATATGGGGTGGGGGTGCACACGTGCATTTCAAAAATAAATAAATGAGGCATACCCAAGTACCTAAACGGCAGATTGAAAAATATTAATTTAAAAACATGAATTATTAAGCATCCATTTGGAGCACTGGCAACAGTTACTACCATATACATAATTTATTTGCTTCTTTAAAAACTAAGGACTGGATGAAGGTGCAAGACAATGAGGTTAATAAATCCCAGATTTTATCCAAGTCCCTGAAACACTCCACTTTGTTTGAGAAACTTTGTTCTGTCAGAACAAAACAGCTTAATTTTGAACAGCAAGTGCAGAAATGTGGCATTCTATCAGGTGATTACTCTTCACCACTTACCATCCATCTTTGACTTGCTGATTGACAATTTCTACTGTCTCCATTAAGCATCTGAGAAATGAGCAAGATGGACGTTTTTGATTCCTTTCCTAGACAACATTATAATAAGTGCAGAACTTTTCTTAATTCCTGGCACTGCTGTCCTTTAAAAGGTAAAGTCATGCCTCCTATAAACAGGAACAGATCTTAGCAACACAAGAAGCTAGGTGACTTCTAAAGAGCCAGATCATTGGTTCATCTGCCTCAGTTTTGCCTGACTAGCAGCAGTTGTTGTTTTATTTATTGATTTGATTTATATACCGCCCTTCATCATAAGCTCTCAAGGCAGTTCACAGAATAAAATACAGAATAAAAACAAGTAAATAATTAAAACAAAACAGCAATACAATAACACCCCCTTCCCACAGACACATTTAAAGTCTGTAGAATATTAATCAGCCAAAGGCCTAGTTGAAGAGGAATGGTGTTTTTTTTTGCCTGGTGCCTTAATATATGTAATGAAGGTGCCAGGCAAGCCTTCCTGGGGAGAGCATTCCACAAATGGGGAGCCACTACAGAGAAGGACCATTCTCGTGTTGCCAGCCTCCAGACCTCACGTGGAGGAGGCACATGAAGAAGGGCCTCAGATGATGAACACAGAGTCCAGGGCAGTTTATATGGAGAGAGGCAGTCCTTGAGGTATTGCGATCCTGAGCCACTTAAGGCTTTATAGGTCAAAAGCAGCACTTTGAATTGGGCCCAGAAACTAATTGGCAGCCAGTGCAGTTGGGCCAGGATCAGTGTAACATGCTCAAACCATCTTGTCCCAGTGAGCAAGGGTTTTAGACAAACCTAGACAGCATCTTAAAAAGAAGAGACATCACCTTGCCAACAAAGGACCATATAGTTAAAGCTATGGTTTTCCCAGTAGTGATGTATGGAAGTGAGAGCTGGACCATAAAGAAGGCTGATCGCCAAAGAATTGATGCTTTTGAATTATGGTGCTGGAGGAGACTCTTGAGAGTCCCATGGACTGCAAGAAGATCAAACCTCTCCATTCTGAAAGAAATCAGCCCTGAGTGCTCACTGGAAGGACAGATCCTGAAGCTGAGGCTCCAATACTTTGGCCACCTCATGAGAAGAGAAGACTCCCTGGAAAAGACCCTGATGTTGGGAAAGATTGAGGGCGCAAGGAGAAGGGGATGACAGAGGACGAGATGGTTGGACAGTGTTCTCGAAGCTACCAGCATGAGTTTGACCAAACTGCAGGAGGCAGTGGAAGACAGGAGTGCCTGGCGTGCTTTGGTCCACGGGGTCACAAAGAGTCAGACATGACTAAACGACTAACAACAACAACAATTTCAGCTGGGAAACACGAGGGAAGGAACCCGGACATTTTGCATACAAAGGCAATGTTCTACCACTGAATGGTAGTAACCTCAGTCAATGGTTTGCCTAGTCTTGCTATTTGAAATCCGAATGACACTCTCCAAGGTTTCCCACCAGATCAGATAAGCTATACCATAATTTATTTATTTTTTGCTGGAGATTGCTCATGTGTCTGAAACTGCCCCTTGTTCAGAAGTAGGATGGATCAGAGGACTTCTGGGGAGGCGCCTCCGGCAATGGCTGGATTCCACTGATTGGGAGGAATCAGCTCCGTGGAAATCTGGGTCTGGCCGCCACGGCGAAGGCGAAGACCCGTTAAAAATCACAGGCGGGAGAAGCCTGTGAGTGTGAGATTCAGCGGGCACCTTTTGCACCTCCCCCACTCGCAGGGAAACCCGGTTTCGGGGATCTGGAGCGACGTGGGGTGAGCGGCGCGGTGCTTCGAATCATCTGCTTCTTCCACGGAGCGAAGCCGCATGGCTGTTGTCAGAGAGCGCTGACTTTTTCCTGTGGACAATTTGACTCTAAAGTAACTACCCGTGAGTAGAGCTTAATCGGGAAAATTGGATTTTTAAAACGTCTAATTTGGTATCGAAACGGGGAAGGTTCAATACAGGAAGTCCGCCTTCCCCTTTTGTAAATAGACTGAAGCAATTGAGGCTGCAAGCTGAAGTCTTGGAAAGCTTTTTGTAAAAGACTAAATTTCCATAAGTAAAGAATACAATCCCCCCCTTGGAGGCAGGAGAAGGGGGGGGGGGAGTTGTGGACTGAGTCTGCCTGCAGAAGAGACCAAGAGAGGTAAAATACCGCCGCTCGGACCCTGGGAATGGGCTGCTAGTAGGTCCGACGTTTGGTGGGACGTTTATTGACAGCGTTTGGATCATTCATTGACAGTTAGCATAAGAGAAGATACATTGTTTCTACTGTCTCCAGCAGTGAAAGTAACTGAAAATTGAAATTAGTTTTGGGTCGTTTGAACTGTGCCTATAAGAGGATATTATTTATCAATACAAATAGAAACTGTTTCCCTCTAGTGGAAGTTCTTGAAACTGGCGGCTATATAAGATCTGGGCTGGGAAATTTCCAGCTGTAAGATAAAAACCGTGAGACTGTGAGACTGACCTTGAATCTATTGAGTGTTATGGCAGATGGGAAAGACGGAATGTCGCCAGAAGAGGCCTTAGCGGTTGTATTAGTGAAAATAAATGACTCGCTGGAACAGCTTCACAAGAAAACGGATGTGATAAATATGAAAGTGGATGCTGCAAATATTAAAATTGACTTAATGGTAGAAAGTTTAAATAACCTGGGACAAAAGGTGAATACCAATACAGAAACCACCCAGAAATTGATACAGGAATCTACCCTGATACGGCACACTGCGGATGAAGTTGAAACCCTTGCTGCTGAAGTTAAAGTAATTCAACTGGAGAGAGAGAGAGTCCCATCCATACAAGGACAACTTGATGAATACAAGCTGACACTTGTTATGACTGAACTTAAAGAGAAACAGATGAAATTGAGGATCAGAGCCCTGCCTGAGGAAAAGGAAAGCTTGATAGAATTTCAGGAGGAGATAGGACTAACATTGGTTGAGAAAGAGAGGTATTTGGGGGTTAGTATGACCGCCAGAAATGTGAATCTATTCAAGGGCAACTGTGAAGGACGTTGGCTTGAAGAGAAGGGGGATTTGGAAATAGGGTTAAATTGGAAGTTGTTATTGTTGGGCCGAGTTGCTGTGGTGGGGATGAGGGTTGCTGTGATGTCGGGGATGTTGCTTTTGTTTCAAACATTGCAAGCTTTGGATGGGAGGGATTGTCTCAGGAGGTGGCGGAGGGACGTCTCTAGATTTGTTTGGCAGGGCAGGAAGCCTCGAGTAAAATTTAAGATATTAACGGATGCTAAAGAAGGAGGTGGACTTGCCCTGCCAGACCCCTAAATTTTGTTGTGAATCATCTGCTTTTTGCTGGCTGAGAGAATCGGCAGAATCCGAGACCAGGGAGAAGAGCTGGTGGAAGAAGACTGGAAGTTTAAAGACTATTTATAGAAATATTGCAAAATTAATGAATGTTAGAACAAAGTTGGAATGAAGTTATATGGCTTTAGCAGAAATGTTATAAGGAATTAAGTATAAATAGATTAATAGAGCATTAAAGGGAACAAAATAAGGTTAGAAAGTGTTAAGATAACTATAGGATAGAAAACAGAGGAAGATGGAAAGGAATTGCTGAAATAATTAATTGATGTGGAATACAAAAAGGGAGGTGTGAGGAAGTCGTGGAAATAAGCGAACGAAAGATATGACATTGAAATTGTTTAATGTGCTTTAAATGGTCCTTGTTTTGTTTTATTTGTCTTATGTGTTAGTGTTTTGTAGTGTTTTTGTATTGTATTGTGTTGTTTTTTGTTTGTTTTTTATTTTTGCTTTTTTGTTTGTAGTGTTTAAATTTTTAGAAACTCAATAAATATTATTTTTTTTTTAAAAAAAAACAGAAGTAGGATGGATCATTTTGGAGCCACATATGGGCAAACCACTATGGCCTTGTTCAAAACACTTACCACCACGATGGCCATGCAATTAATTTGTGCAGTGCAAACTCATTACCTCTTTGAGGAGAACCTGCTTGGCTGCACTTGATTTGTACAGGCCACATCTAATGATCTTTAATGTCATAATGCCGCAATCTACAGCTGGTGTTTCTTTAGTATGCAAAATAGCTGCATTTTTCTTTAAGTGGAAGGATAGAAACCTTGATTTTAGGGCTTTTCTGGGAACCAAAGCAAAGGAGAAAGCTGCTGAAAGTGTTGGCAAAATGATGTACCAATGACAAAGAGGTAAAGAATACCCGCAGCCCACAAGTGCCTTTCATCAAACCCTTCCCAATCAATATAACACTAAACGTAATCCAGACCGCAAGGGTAAAAATAACGCATTCAAGATCACTTAGGAAACTGGGCTAAAAATAAAGATTAGCTTTTAGTACTGTTTAGAGGGCTTTGCTTTAAAAAGAATAAAAAGAAAGAATAAATGGAGAGAAGCTTAGTGGCCCAGCAGCTAATATCCCCCAAGGGATCTCTGTTTGTTAAACAAAACTTAATGGGAAAATGAGTGCAAGTGCAGATGAGAATTGCCATTTTCTTCTGCAGTCTGATTCATTTGCATTGCTTATCATTGGATAGATACCGTATTTTTCGCTCTATAAGACACACCAGACCATAAGACGCACCTAGTTTTTGGAGGAGGAAAACAAGAAAAAAAATATTCTGAATCTCAGAAGCCAGAACAGCAAGAGGGATCGCTGCGCAGTGAAAGCAGCAATCTCTCTTGCTGTTCTGGCTTCTAGGATAGCTGCGCGGCCTGCATTCGCTCCATAAGACGCACACACATTTCCCCTTACTTTTTAGGAGGGAAAAAGTGAGTCTTATAGAGCAAAAAATACAGTAGTCCTCTCTAACAGATAGATATACTACAGATGACACATGCACACACTAGAGCAATGGCCTCATTATAATGCAATGCTTGATGCATGTGTTTTATATATATATATAATCACATAATTTAAAAAATATATATTTGCAGAGTTCTATAAGCAAGACAAATTCAGGCATGCTGCCCCACTGGAGAGGCAGTAAATACAATGGAGGGGTTTTAAGCAAGGAAGGAAGGTGAAATGATCGAGACAGAATGTGAACAAGTTGCAGCTGCATGCATTTAGGCATCATTTCTCTTAAGGATGTTACATGCTCCAGATGTCCTTATTTACTGGCAACAGACATGGCTGGCAGATTGGCAGCCAAACCTAACAAATGCATATTCTTGCTAGTTAGCATGAGAAGGGGCTAAAACTACAGAGCTGTACTGCTGAGAGGCAAATACTCAGACCATAAAAATACAATTGGTAGAGAGGACTCTGTGTGAGGTATGTTCCCCCCCCTCTCTCTTCCTTGGACATGCCTCCTTTTGCTCCAGCTTTAGGTACATTCCTGAAGTTGGTTATACTGTAAATATAAGTACTGTGCCTGCATAGTTTTTACTGCTGCTGCCGTTGCTGTGAACTAATGTGAGATTATAAGTAAGTAAATTATATTTTAAAACTTACTTCCCAAGTTGTTGCCTGATCAGAGGGGGTGGCGGGGGGCAGCGAGGGGCAGCTAGGGCCACATTATGGAGGCAGCACTTACCATGGAGCCTGCAGCGCACCCAAGCCACGCGTCTCTCCTGGGAGGGACGCAGTGGCTGGGACGCCTCCATGCTCTATGCTGCCCGAAATGGCAGTGTGGGGCTTGCGTCTGCCGCTGCCTCCCCACACCCAATGGGCAACTTGCCCCACCCCCATGGGCGGCTCGTCCTGCCCCCAGGCACAGAGCACATGCGCCGCCCCAGGCGCCCGAGTGGCTAGCTACTCCACTGTGCCTAATTCCTTGTTAAGCAGGGTAGGAAATGGGAGACAGATTACCCCATAGCTGGACTTGCTCAAAACAAGGCTTTCCAACATATTTCCCATGCTTATAATTTTTTGCTGCCAAGGATGGGATTTTGAAATTGTTCAAATCACACATGTGCACCTGGAGGGATGAATTCCAATTAATATATCCTCTACTAAGAATTGATGCTTTTGAATTATGGTGCTGGAGGAGACTCTTGAGAGTCCCATGGACTGCAAGAAGCTCAAACCTCTCCATTCTGAAGGAAATCAGCCCTGAGTGCTCACTGGAAGGACAGATCCTGAAGCTGAGACTCCAATACTTTGGCCACCTCATGAGAAGAGAAGACTCCCTGGAAAAGACTCTGATGTTGGGAAAGATTGAGGGCACAAGGAGAAGGGGACGACAGAGGATAAGATGGTTGGGCAGTGTTCTCAAAGCTACCAGCATGAGTTTGACCAAACTGCGGGAGGCAGTGGAAGACAGGAGTGCCTGGTGTGCTCTGGTCCATGGGGTCACGAAGAGTCGGACACGACTAAACGACTAAACAACAACAAAATATGATGCCCCTGCTTTTCTTCATGGGGAAACCTTGTTCATATTTGATGTCAGTTGCTACAGCTATCATTTTTCAGAGTCATCTAGTCTCTAGTGTACATGTAAGTAAATGCATTGGCATGGGCAGTAAACCACCATGCAGTGCACAGTCTGGGCAAAAGACCCAGGAGGACAATAATAGGGTTGCCATATTTCAAAAAGAGCTTCTTATTCTTCTTCATCATCAAACTTTTATTAGGCATTACAACTATAATAAAACATCATAAAACATCCATAGCAAAAATCTGGACAGAAAAGTTTTTAGGGTCTTTTGGCCAAACCGCAAAAGGAAAATTGGCAAAAATGACACTGGACATTTAGCTGATTTCTGCCCACACTGCTTTTGACTGCGGTATTCTGAGTATGTCCAGGAAATTCTGGACATATGGCAACCCTGGGCAATAATATTTTCCTGACACATTCATTTCATTTATTTATTTATTTATTTACGGCTATTAGCCCATAAAATATGTACAAACATAAAAAAGCACAAAGGTTTAAAAACCGAAATATCTGACAACAGAAGGTGAACACTGCGATGCAAGGGTGGGTCATTGGGCAGAGCCAAATAACAGGATGTGGCCCGGAGAGCTCCAAGGGACGGTTCACAGAAAAAGGAAAACTGAAGACGAGATCCGACATGCACATCATAACTGTCCGATTAGATTTTGATGTTGTTGTTGTTTTTTGGTGGTTTTTGCGTGTGAGATAACCACATTCAGGAATCTCGCCACCTGCAGAGTAACAGAAGGATCTGTATCCTGCAAAAGCAGTGCGGCGTGTGACTCAACAGGCCTGCTAACCAAGCGCAGTAAAGCAGGGCCCAGGAATTTAGTCCTGGCTATGCTATGTAGGGGACAGCTGAACATTATATGTGGAAGAGATTCAACAGTTTTCCCATCACACACGCATAGCGGAGACACCAAACCCTTGGAAAATCTGTGGCTCAGCAGGTTCGATGGAAGGACATTGAACCTTGCACGAATAAATGCAAGTCGGTGTGGTACTGATGAAAGAGATGACATGTATGATGGAAGGTCAAGTGGTGGGGTTATTCCGTGATACCTGGGGGAGCAGACACCCCCACCCCCGGCGAGGTTGTGTTGATTTTCAATGTCTGCTAATCTTTGCTCAATAAGGCTTTTGGCTGAGCGTAAGTTCATCTTTAGGGAGTCCGCTGGGGAAATTCCGATGCTCAGAAGTTTGGCATGGATTTTTCCTACCCACGGATTAACAAATTCGTCCCGCCAGAGGCACTGAAAAAGGTAATGGTCGGGAAGCCTATGCCAGCTGGACAGCCAATAGCCAAAGACTCGCTTCCAGATGACAGTCTCCAATGTTGCAATCCTTAACTCCAGACGTATGGCTGCGTTGCTCACACACATGGGGAGTTTCAGGAGGCGACGGAGAAACTGGTTCTGCAATGTCTCCAGCGATGTTAAATTGGACCCAGGGGCCCAGAGTGGGGCAGCATAGCAGAGGGTGGAAACCACTTTTGCGTGGTATACCTTCAATGCAGAGGGGATGTGGGAGGCTCCGTCAGCCGCAAAAAATTGGAGTAGAGCGTAAAGTATTGTTTTCCCTTTGTTTAGTAAATACTGTATCTGTGGCTTCCAGCTTAGGTTGTAATGAAAAAAGACTCCCAGGTATTTAAATTTGAAAACCTGTTCTAATTGGACTCCATCTAACTTCCAGCTGTAAGTTTTCCGAGACCTGGTAAAGACCAGGACTTTAGATTTCCCATGATTAATTGTCAGATGGTTGAGTTTGCAATAAGCCGCAAAAATCTTTAGAGCTCTGCATAAACCGACTCTAGAGTAGGAAAGGATCGCTGCATCATCGGCGTATAGGAGCAAAGGGCAGCGAAAATCGGCTAGGCGGGGGGCATGAATGTTGGCTTGAGACTCATTCAGAAAGAGCTTCATATCGCTAATAAACAGGTTGAAGAGGAGTGGAGCCAAAATGCAGCCTTGGCGCACACCTCTATTTATTGGGACCTCGTTGGATAGGTTTCCCACAGGTGTGAGTCTCACTCTAGCCGACGACCCGTGGTGTAATTGGGTTATAAGCCATAACAGTCTTCTATCTATGCCCCATCTCTCTAGTTTCTTCCATAGACAGTTTCTTGGGATACTGTCGAAGGCGGCCTTTAGGTCTATGAAAGCGACGCATAGGCGCCCCCGCCTTGGGGCAGAATATTTTCTGGCAAGATGATACATAATTACCATATGGTCAGAGGTCGAGTAATTGTTCCTAAAGCCCGCTTGCTCATGGCCAATCAGATTTGAGTCGTTTGCCCAATGAGACAGCTTAGACAGCAAAAATTTTGCATAGATTTTCCCGATGATAGACAAAAGGCTGATGTTCCGATAGTTCTCCGGGTCAGCAGGGGGACCCTTTTTATGGACTGGCACGATCACGGCCTCCTTCCATGACCTAGGGATAAGCCCCGTAGAATTAATTGCGTCAAAGACTTTGGCCAGAATTTCAGCCCACCACCTCGGTTGCGCAACAATAGCCTCAGCAGGGACTAGATCCGGCCCGGGGGCTTTGCCCGTTTTCAGATCTAATATCAAGTCCATTATCAGGTCTGGGTCGGTAGAGGGCCACAAAGGTAGATGGTCGGCTCGGAATTCCGTGGATGAGTTGGATTCCTCTGCCAAGGAGAAATATTTACTCAAGAATTTTTCCCATGTGGGCGCAGGGATAATCGTCAGTGGGTACTTCCTTCCTCTTATGTTTATCAGAGCCCAAAATTCCTGTGGTCTGCGGGATCTAGAGGCCGCTATCAAGGCTCGCCAACGCTTTTGATGCCACTCGCGTTTGGCCAGCTTTAAAGTCTGTTTGTATGCTCTTTTGGCTTGTAAATAGGAGGATGGTAGAGCTTGGGCATTAGAGTTTTTATATTCATTATAGATGGAGCGAAGAAGGGATCTTGCTTGTTTGCAAGAGGTGTTAAACCAAGGGGCCCCAGCACTGCAATGCGCCACTTTCGCCTTTTGAGGAGGTGATGTAAAAAAAGTGGTAAGGTTTGTTGTAAGAAGGTTAAAAAGTTTCAAAACCGAATTGGAATCTTGTAAATCAGTAGTTATTTGAGGTAGATAGGCAGTGATTTCCCTATGGAAAAAATCCTGGTATTTTTGGGCCACAGCCTCCGACCATTTGATCCCTCTTATTTGGACCGATGATGAGGTTTCCAGAAGGACTGAGTGTTTATAGTCCTTCTGGTGCCGGAACAATGACAAAGTGGTCACTACTGGGAGGTGATCACTGAAATGTTGATTTTCAACTTGGAAGGAAAGTACATTAACGGCCAAATTTGCGGAGATCAAGAAGTAATCGATAACACTGTTAGATGTTGGTCCCAGGTGAGTGAACTCCCCCGGTATATCGGGGGGGAAGGTGCCGTTCAAGAATACTAGATTCAAACGAATGGCCATTTGGTAAAGGGTCACTCCTGCTTTGTTTACTCTGTTGTCCTTTGAAGTTCTAATTCTGGTATGTTCCAAGTCAAAGTTGTCCAAACATGGGGGAGTCCACCATTTGGACTTGGTTAGTAGGTCCCAATTAGTGGCAATACGAGCATTAAAATCTCCCCCTATTAAGGAATACGAGTTAGGGCATTTGGTATGACATGATAATAGGTGATTTTCAAATGATTCCCATCTCCAATCAAGATCAGGTGCTGAGCCTTCGGGGGGGAGATAAACATTAGTAATTAGTAATGAGGACTTCCCTTCTGTGATCAGTCCAGATAGAGCAAAAGGCGGGGAAGCCCGTACCAGAGTGAATTTGGCGCGGAGTTGGAGTGAGATCCCAATCAAAAGACCCCCTTTGGGGCGACCTCCTTTCAAGGAAGGGGAGGCCGGAAGTGTTAGAAGATCGAAGCCATCTATGATAATCTCTTCCTCATCCCACGTTTCTTGGAATAGAATGATATTAAATGAGTTTATGTACTTCCTGAATTCGGGGTCTGATTTTTTGGTTCTCCAACCAGCGATGTTCCAGCTAAGTATTGATAATGTCGGGTCCTTGTGCTGTCCCGGTAATTGTCACTTTGAGTTGTTTAATGGGTTCTTGGAGGTAGAACGAGGACCTATAAGAAAATCGGTAATTTTAGTTTGTGTGGATAAGGTCTTCTTCTGTGTTGATTGAATCCATGATTTGGTAACATTAACAGGCAGGAAGGGTTTTGCCGGGGAGGAAGAATTAGGCAAAGTTGGTGAGGTTGGATGCTGTTCATTGAGGTGAGTAGTTGCAAGTCTTTGATGGGCTATACTAGTAGATCCGTCAGAGTTGTCAGTCTTAACCAGGGTAGCGCTAAGAGGTGTTCCAGCCATCACTTGTAGTTGCTGCGCAGATGGGGAAGAATTATCATGCAGATGTATAGAAGGACGTGAACGTGGGGATGGTGCATGCGTAGTCATTTCCTGGTGATCTTCAGGCAGGGATGATTCTAGCTCAGGCATTGAGGCAAAGGAATCATCAACCTCCATATTTTGATTGGACATAAGGTCTGAAACGGGAGTATTGAGTTTATCAACTTCCTCCACGATAGAATGGTGCTGTTGTTCAACAGGTGACTGCTGATTCAGATCAGTAGGGGGTAACAAAGTAACAGGTTGAGAGATTATCAAGGTATTTGATGGAGACGCCTTGTGGGACGTGGAGCACCTGCTCTCCTCTCTCATCGGCATAGAGGGGTCCCCTTGCGATAGGAGTCTTAGTTTGAGTAGATCCAATCTATCGAGAATAGCCTGCTGTTCTTCCGAAGGGAGTTTTCCATAAGAGGAGATAAGATTTCTCTCTTCAGGGATATTCCAATCTCCGCTTGCAATTGGATCACTCCTCAGCTTAGCTAGATGGTCACTTGCGGTCGCAGGTGGAACAGGGGGTACCCGGCTAGGTGTTTTTCCCTTTATTATAGGGACAGAGGAAGGAAACAGGCGTTCATTGCCGGTTAAAATGTTGGGAAAAAGAGGTTTAACACTCGCGTCCTTAAAGACTCTTGTTGTTACAATCTCCCAGGGTGCCAGCCGATCTTTTTGTCTTGCAAGAAGATGTGGGATCCTTGCAGACTGGAAGGAGAGCATAAATTTCCTTGGCCAGGGCGTGGCATTTAGGGGTACTACAGATAGAAGATCTATCCGGGAAAAAGGAATATTTAACAAATCATGTAGGTACCCTTTAGCCATCATCAGGTTATTCCACCTAAGTCTGGGGGCGTCACGGGAAAAAAGGGATAGACATATTTTATTAGGTTGAAAAATCAAGGATTGCTTATTCCTTTGGGGCAGTGGTAGCCTGCATCTTGAGCCCTTAAGGAGAGATTTCTGGTCAAGTTGTCTCTTTAAGGTACTCACAAGCTGCACAGGAGATTGATGCAAATTAGATAGCTCAGTAGAGGAAGGTAGATGAGCTAGAAAGGCCCGTGTAAGTTTATTCAATGACGAAGAAATCCCCTCCAATTTCTTGAAGATGAAGCTTAAAGTCCTGATTACCAGTTGTATTTGATCAGGTACTAATTCATGGGCAGTTTGCCCTAATGCTTCCCGTTTCAGTGACGGAGGTGTAATTAAGGTATCAGGGAGGAGGGTTTCCCTATGGCTTCCATCCCCCGCTGGATCAGCTAGCTTATCCAACTCTCCTTGATCATGCAGAGGCCAAAATCGGTTGTATGTTTCGACCGCAGAAACAGTTACTTGCTCCGTTTTGCTGTTATTGTTAGTAGATGGTGGGGGAGATTCAAACTTTGGCTGCTTTACTCTTGGAGATGAACAACTTTTCTCAGCAGATCTTGGTCGCTTGCCATGACCCATTTGTCGCTGACTCACTGACTACGAAGGTTCAAAGTAGAGGTAAACGGAGATAAAAGAGATAAAAGAGAACTTATCTTTGTGGACGCAACTCCTCTGCTACTCCTCGCCCACTGCTCAACATAACCCAGTCTTCAAGGCAGCGTTACTAATCAGCAGCAGGCTTTCTCAGCAGGGGGTTTGAATATCCTTGTTGATACGTATATGGCCCCGACAGGCCAACCATAGAAGTAAAACGATTAAAAACTTCCAACAGAGGTAAAATAATTTAAAAGTCAAATAAAAACAGCTATAAAGACGGCTGTAAAAGGCTATAAAAGGCAATAAAAGGTTTGTAATCCGGAGGGTTCACGAAGGAGAAGTTGTTACAGCCGCCATCTTCTTTGGCTCCTCCCACAGCAAACCTGACACAACTTTAAGCATAGCAACCCTTATTCCACTGGCCATTTAATCAGTGCACAAGAGTAATAAATGAGAATGGGAGACAAAATTGGCCGAGATTATATTTGACATGGATATAGGAAGAATGTTCCATGTTTAGGGTTTGAATTGCAATGAGGACTATAATTGCAACAAGGTATTGCAGTATAGGATATTGCTACAGAGTATTCCCATGAGCCATTTTTTCTTTCAGGATGTTCCATTCCATTACCCCTCTCAGCTAGTTTCCCTCCAAACAGCCAGGCAGCATTCCATGGCCACTGATCATACTCAATCTTCAGTGAGCTAATTTGGGATCACCCCCCCCCCCGCTTGAGGGTTGGCATAGGGCCTTCTTGGTGGTGGTTCCCCATTTGTGGAATGACCTCCCATGTGAATTGCACCTGTCCCCCTCTTTATTAACTACAAGGAGGGATTTTAAAACACTCCTGTTTACCCTGGCATTTGATGACTGAGTTTCCATTCCTGGAAATCTAGAAATTATTAGCTGTGAGAGTACGTGGTTGCTTTTTGTTGTTTTTAGAGATGTTACTTTACTTTTTCTCGTATTATTTTAAGGCTCGTGTGTTTTCCATCCTGGGCTCTTTTTGAAGGAAGGATAGGATAGCAATCTATTAAATGAGTACTTGTGCATTTTTGCAAACCTTCCAGTTCCTCCATGCCTGCTGAAATCTCCTTGTTATGCACGGATAAGATTTTGAGAACATAAGGAGTGGCAATTGCTCACCTCTGAATGTTGGAAATAGAGATACTTGTCTTCAAATAATTTATCTGGTTATGTTCTGGTCATGTATACACCAGGGTGAACCTCTCCCCCTGTTGGAAATAGAACCAATGTTTTTCTAGTGTCAGCTCATAACAGTGTTTTTCAGTGGAACGGCTGAATCGGCTTTTCATTTTGATTTATGGAGATAAATGCAAGCTAATTCATTTAGTCAATAGTGTACACTTTGGCTATATGATGTCAAATCTCACTCCCAACCCTGGCAAAAAAAAAAAGCAATGGGTTACTTTTCTCAAGCTCATTATAGCTGAGTGACTATCCAAGAACACAGGTCTGCATGCTTAATATTTCCCCCCTCGTTCTGCTGCAAATGTTGATTGGCTTCCTTTGCAAAATGCTGTATCATTTAAGCAGATTGTTTTCACCATCTTATCCCACGGAGCTTCCTGATTCAGAGCTCTTTATCTAAAGCCAAGCTATCTCATCCCACTCATTCAAGGAACTCTTATCACTTGCCCCGTGAATGAAGTTATCTTTATAAGCCCTCATTTTCGCAAAAGACCCAGCACTGAAATATATCCCATTTAAGTTATATGCCAAATTGCATTGTCTTATGCTAATATATGGCTGGATGGTAATAAATAATCAATGTGCCAAACTGAAAGGGGGTGCTTCAGAATCTATTTAAATGATTGCCAGCAGTTCTTGAGAGAGCAACAATTCTGCATAGCTTGGAGGAGGAGTCATAAAATCTGCTGGTGTGCACAGTTTGCCATTTGAGTGCTCATTTCTGCCTTCCTGTTTGAAACAGACATTATGTAAAACATTCTAGTAATCCCCCCCCCCCTCGGCCTGAACAGAGTTTAAACTATGCATACACAGCGCTTCAGTGTTCAACCCTCACTTCCCCCCGCAAACATTGTTCTGTTCTTCCAGCACATATCCACATAACTGTGTATCAATACAGTGGTACCTCAGGTTAAGTACTTAATTCATTCCGGAGTTCCGTTCTTAACCTGAAACTGTTCTTAACCTGAAGACCACTTAGGCTAATGGGGCCTCCTGCTGCTGCTGCGCTGCTGGAGCCCGATTTCTGTTCTTATCCTGAAGCAAAGTTCTTAACCTGAAGCACTATTTCTGGGTTAGCGGAGTGTGTAACCTGAAGCGTATGTAACCTGAAGCCTATGTACCACTGTATCTATGTAGTACAGCCCATTCGATATATAGATCGAATATGAAACGCAAAGATACTGTGATCTAATTTTTTATGGATATCTCTTAGCCTCAGTTTCCCACTTGGAAATTGGCAATCATTTTCTGGGTCTACCTCGCAGTGTTGCTGCTGAACAAACATAATGAATACTACTAATGAGTATAATGCACTATGATGGCGCTTTAAACAGCTGGGGCTTCCCCCAAAGAATTCTGGGAGCTGTCCTTTGTTAAGGGTGCTGAAAGCGAAACCACCTATTCCCCTTGCAGAGCTACAATTTCCAGAGTTCCCTGTGAAGGATTGTTTCTTTAAAGCCCTGTAGCTTTGGGAATAGGGGTCTCTGAACAACACTGTGAACCCCTAATGAACTACAACTCCCAGATATATTTGAGGAATGTTAAAAGATGTGCTTTAAATGTGTGGAGTGAATGTGGCCACAGTGTAGTTTTTCAGTATTAGGATTGTTTAATATTTATAATCCTGGAATCGTATTTCCTGTGTTTCAATTATGTTTTTTCCATTAACTGGGTTTTGTAGGGTTTTTTAAATAATAAAAAACATGTTGCACATAATCCATTTTGTGTAGCGGCACAAATCCCACTACAGCTATGTGTCTGCATATTTTCTGTAAATGGAGTATCCATGTCTGTTTGCTGCAACAAAAACAACAAAGTATCTTGTGTCACCATAAGGACTAACAAATATTATTTCGGCATAAATTTTCATGGTTTACATTCCATACACCTGATCCCTAATAAAGGTTGCAATCCTAACCCTATTTACCTGGGAGTAAGCCCCATTGAACCCCATGGGACTTACTTCAGCGTAGTCATAGGAATGGGTGCTACAAGACTCTTTGTTGTGTCTGAACATGTACAGTTTAATTGAAAAATAAATGAAATATAAATTAATTAAGCACCTGGTATAATATTGCTCATATAACTGACAGAATTACTGGAATGCATGTATCTTTGAAACCTTTGATTTTTTTGGCAACACATGTGAAATCAATAAATAATAGACACAATCAGCTTCATTTTATATGATTACAAGAATTCTGAATGCTAAATATGTGGGAATACTAGAGCCTTCCCCCCAGCTCACTGGAACTCTGTTCCCGCACCTCTCAGGTGGGCACCATTGCCATTATAAGAGAACACGGTGAGTTCTGGCACTTTTTCTTCCAGAAAAATAGCACTGAGAAATACTATCAATAGAAAAATGAGTATGCAACTGCAGGTAAATTATCAAATTATGTTTGAGCCAGGCAAAAGTGTAACAGTGTTAATGAAACATTTATTAATTTCTGGAACAACAAAGCAAAATAATGTAAATTTATTTTAGACTCTCAGTAATACATTCCGTGGTCAAGGAAATCTCTGTTCCTTCTTGCAATCCATGTTTAATTTACACTTTTCTTTTAAAGAATTGCTCTTGTGGACAAAAGGCGATTATCCTAACGTATGTGGAACCAATGTGCCTTATGAATATTTAAGTGTTCAAAGTAGGTCATATCACAACCTCTAAAAGCAGTAAACTTTGAAATAACCCTGTGACATAGGCCAGCATTTATATTCTGCCCTAATAAATTTAGCTTGCAATCTGCATGCCCAGATGAGAACAGGGCACAACACAATGGCAGGACATTTGCTTTGAATGCAGAAGGTCCAAAGTTCAATCCCAGGAAGGGCTGGGCAAGGCTCATGCCTGAACCCAGTTAGTGCGGCCCAGAACATTTGGACCTGCAGCTGTTTTTGGACTACAGTTCTCATCTGCTCAAATCTGCATTGCCAATAGGCATGATGAACGTTGTAGGGCAGCAACATATAGATGGCCAAAGGTTCCCCAGCCCTTGTGTAGAGAATACTGAGCTCCATGGACTAAAGCTACATTGGCACCACACAATTGAAGTACTAGTCTACTGCTTTAAGCAGCCATGGCTTCCCCTCAAAGAATCCTGGGAACTGTAGTTTGTTGTTAGGAGGCTCTATTCCTTTTACACGGTTACAATTCTCAAACAATAAATCCCTTTTCCCAGGGAGCTCTCGGAACTGTAGTTCCATAAGAGGAATAGGGGTCTCCTAACAAGGAAGGCAGGGAGACGGGTGGCGCTGTGGGTTAAACCACAGAGCCTAGGACTTGCCAATCAGAACATCAGCGGTTCGAATCCCCGTGACGGGGTGAGCTCCCGTTGCTCGGTCCCTGCTCCTGCCAACCTAGCAGTTCGAAAGCACGACAAAGTGCAAGTAGATAAATAGGTACCACTCTGGCGGGAAGCTAAACGACGTTTCCATGCGCTGCTCTGGTTCGCCAGAAGCGGCTTAGTCATGCTGGCCACATGACCCGGAAGCTGTACGCCGACTCCCTCGGCCAATAAAGTGAGATGAGCACTGCAACTCCAGAGTCAGCCATGACTGGACATAATGGTCAGGGGTCCCTTTACCTTTAACAAGGAAGGCATAGCCTTATCTTTCATTAATTTAAAATAATAATAATAATAATAATAATAATAATAATAATAATAATAATTGTTGTTGTTGTTGTTGTTGTTGCTGTTGTTGTTGTATCCCACCCATCTGCTGGTTTGCCCCAGCAACTTCTGGCAGCTTCCAACAAAATATACAAAAACAGAACAGAACATCACACATTGAAAACTTCCCCATGCAGGCCTGCCTTCTGATATCTATGGAAGGTCCAATCCCCTCTAAAAATTGCCTAAGTTGGTGGTCATCACATCTTATGATAGCAAATTCCAAATGTCTAACTATGTGTGGAGTGAAAAAGCACTTTGTGTTCATTGGGTGACCCCAGATTCTCGTATTGTGAGAAAGGGAGAACATTTCAGGTTACCGTAATAGCTTGTAGAGAAGTGCCATCGTAATGCTGGTATATTCCTATCAATCAATCAGCATCAAAGTCCTTTCTTTATACATAAAATGACATATGCCACCTAAGTCTTAGAGATAGCAGGTTGTCTAATGCCATTGTATAAGTTGTGGGTGGGCTGAAATGTGAATCCAGGGACTTTCAGCTCTTAATTTAGACTCTTCACAAGCACTGCACACACATCCGAGGTAGCCCATTCATGCGGCCGTTTTCTTGGTCTGGTGGCAATATAAACTCTCTTACCCTATTCTTCCAACATGGCGTGTGCTTTGGATCAAACACTGCATGACAAGTGTGGGGAAATGTCACTTTTAAAGCAGCCCTCTGTGCTGAATACTATGGTGACAGTTGTTTAGATGAATACATTGTTGTTGTTGTTGTTAGTACAGAAAGCTGTTAAGCATGAGGCCTTAAGTGAGACAGAGCACAGCAGCCTTGCTTATATAATTGCACATGATGCGTTGACATAATTATTGCTTTTTCATGAAAACTGTGTGCAGTCATGCACTAAGTAAAATTCCACCTTGGTATTTCAGAATTACATTCTGAATGAGCTTTAGCTCAGCTTTTACACCTCCCCTCTTCTGTGAAGGAGCTTTACAAAGTGTAATTTACTAACTCATACACAGTTTATAATTATCACTTTCCCCTGATACGATGCTTGTAATAAAAAAGTGTTGTGCTTCTTAATTTGTCCAGCCTGGGATTGGGATGGTGGCAGGATCAGGTGAGGATGGAATTAATATTTCCTATGGGTGAATGGCTGTTATGTAGTGAGTTGAATAGAATGCAAAAGGCAGCAGTCTGATTGGTCCTAGAACAATAGGATTCAGAATGCAGCAGTCTGATTGGTCCGCAGGAGCCACCCAATCCAGCTCCAGGTAGAAGTGAATCCACAACCTGATTGGCCTACAGGAGAATCCCGGAATTAGCCAATCACGTGGGGCCCATTGTGTAAATAATGTATATAAAGCAGACATTCTGGCGGAACATCCATTCCTCCTCATCACTATGAGCTGAATGAAGAGCATGAAATTCACTCTCAACTCCAAGTATATTTCAATGGCATTGTGCTAGGAGACCAACAGAGCTTTTTGTGGACTAAATATTTAGGCTGGATACAAGCATAACGGCACAAAGGTGAACACACAGATGCTTGATGAATTTGGTCTTTATGAATTTCAGTATGAACCAACCTGATCTGCATGTGCCCTGGGAATGCAAAGGGTGCTTTTAGAATAATGTATGGAAATGCCTTCAAATATACTGTCAGACTGCCTTTTCAGTCTGAGACACTCCAACACTTCCTGGAGTATGTCTGAGGGTTTTTCTGAGTACATCTGAGGTGTTGAGTAGCACAGGAATGTGCATATGTGAGAAAGGAGTGTGGGTATCAAGGAGGCATTTAATCTACAAATATTCACAGATATCCATGTGCAATAGTGTCTGTTTATGTCTCAGAGTCCGCATTCTATACTCATGTATGAAGCATAGAACTAAAACATTAAAAGGTCATAGCTATGTCTGATGAATAATCACATTCAATGAATATCCGCATTCTGTTTGACAGTTATGATAACATGCCAATTGGTTGCTTCTTGACCTTGTAAAACACGAGGCCCAAGATGATATTCACAATTCTATGAGACATTTATTTATTTATTTATTTATTTATTTATTTATTTATTTATTTATTTATTACATTTCTATAGCAGCCATTAGCTCAGTTCTCTGGAGGATTAATGTTATTAAAAATAAATTTTTAAAAATGCAAGATCAAGACGTTTTAAATCAAAACCAAACTCCAATTATAAACGCACAGGACATGGAATTCTTCTTGTAGGCTAGGATTCTACAACAGCTCCAGTGCATTGTGGGTATTGAGAGGTGGGAGGCCTACTCATTGATGAGAACTTACCTGCCAAACTTCGTCTATCATTAGGAATTTTCATGCAACACTACTGTGCTTGTCATTGGGTTGGTTGGTTAAGGATGACACTGAGCAGCCCAAAGAAATTTCTGCATCACATAGGCAACATTCTTCTGTTTACACTGCACATTGAATTCCTCTTGGAAATGTGGTTTCACCGGACCAGATATGACACTAAAATGTTTGCCTGATGAGGCACTTCTTTCTTCTAAGCTGAAAACTAACAATGTAATTCACACCATGCCTCTTATTAGAAATATTAATGCTCTCAGACAAGCAGAATTCTATGCTCAGTCTCTAAATTAAACTGTTAATTAGAAAACCAACAGACCATATCACCTACGTTGAGTGACAGAATAAAATCAGTCATTAACAATTGATAAATTACTCCACTGTGGTTTTTTATAGTGAATATTTTTAACTGATGTGCATTGTGCCATTCAACTACCTGGGCTAGTTTATGTTAACAATAAAACCTGAGAAGTATTATTTAATGTTTGTAATAACAATCTCTCCTACTCCAAACCTCGCTGTAAACAAGAGAAATAATATGAGCTCAGCTAACCGATATCTCTCACTGACTAGATAATGAGAAAAATACCTGCATTTGGGTAGATAACTCACATTTATCCCTCCAATTAGGTGTAGAAATCAGAATTTTTAATCCCATCATGGTGCAGAACGGATTATAGTCTTAATTTTTAATTGCATTGTCTTTAAATCCTGATTATGTGATTCACTGTACAGACAGATATTTAGGATCTAGTGCTATAATTGTAGTACCAGCCCATGCCATTAGATGAGTATCCAAAGCAGATTTAAATTATTATACCGTCACAGTTATGTGCCAGCAGTAGTAAAGGTGTTTTAAAACAGGGAGATTCAGAGTGATTAATCTACATCAGCCTCCTGCTAACCCTATGTTCTCCAGATATTTTGGAGTACAGAGTTGATGAGGATGCTAGGCCAAAACATCTGGGAGACACTAGCTGGGGGAAAACTGATCTACACAATTCAGTAGCCATGTGGACTCCTTGCTTCTTCACATAGGCTAATGAAAGCAAATGAAATAGACTTGTTCCCGTAGGATTATTCTTCATAGGGGTCTTTCCTTCACATACCTTAAACGCTGGACAAAGCTGCTAGTCTCAGAGGACCTAAACATATATGCAAAACCCCTTGATTGGAGGATCATAGGCTTTCTTGGCCACCATGACATCTATGGGTCTATCTCAGATCACCTTGAGTTTAGTCTACATAAGTTGCTGACCATGTTGTTCTTCATCTGGTCTGGGCAACATGATGATGTTTGGGAGAGATTTCTGCAATGTCAAGGATGGATCATTGTCTGATACTGTCTCCTGATTTTTTGAGCTAGCTGCCCCCACTGCTCAACACATCAAACCGGATTTCAGGTTGCTCTGGGATAATTTCCTGATGGTGGCTGGTGTTCCTGTCAACAACATGGTTAATCCCACTTGCAGCCTGGTTTATGTATAATTTTTATTTATTTTCTTAAAATACAGGTGCTGCCTTTCTTCTGCCATGGAACCTGATGTGCAGGTGCTTACCCATCCAGGCACTGATGAGATGCTGGCCTGCTTAGCTTCAGCAAGGAGGTGGCCTCATGTATTACTTAATTTGTGAATTTTGCTGCTCTGTGATAAAAGCGGGATATAAATCTATTACATAAATAAGTAAATACATCAAAGTAGACTCAGCCAATTGAAATGCTCACTCAGATGCAATAGGCTCCCTGATTATTATTTTTTTTGGGGGGGAGACTTTAGGGACAATGCAACAAATTAGGGAGACAAGCAAAAAAAGCAAATAAGAAAACTGGGAATGAGCCTGACTAAGGTGGAATCTACACACATATAAAAACGCTGTGAAAATGCTTTTTAAAAAAACGTTTTGAAAAATGTATTGGATTTTGTATCACCACATTTGTACATTGCACTTTATAACACATTGTAAACATTTTATTTGCTGAGTCGTAAATATTGGCTAGATCCCGTGAGAAGGTCTTTTCAGTGGTGGCAATGGTGGCGAAGAAGACTTACTACTTTTACACCACCATTGTGTCTATGAGTGCAGTCCAGTGGAACTTTTCTGAGCAATCCTTTTTACCTTGATTCCCAGGAAGATTCAGCTAAGTCTTCAGCAGTCTTCTGTAGCTCTTTTGTTAAACACTTCAGAGAGAAGATCACTCACACCTCCTCTGATTGAGACTTTGGTTTAGATACAGTGCAAATTCTGAATGGTCCCACAGCAGCATTGAGTAAGGATGGGTTTCAGTTCCTGCAACAATGTGGATACTAGATGGTTGAAGAGGACTGACCTGCAACCCATCTGATTGACTGTAGGCCTATAAAGAAAAGAAAAAATGTACTCAGTGGCAAACATGGCCAGTAATTATATCATCCCTGGTTCCACACCACCTGATCTCTCAAAAGCTGTATTCTTGAGAAGATGTGTATACTTAACAGTTCTTCAAAACACATGTCAAACTAACTGTTATTCATGAACTGCGATGCTGAACTTAGAGGGTTTTTATCTTCCTTGACTGTTATCTTAAGCATTCAGTGCTTAATGTAGGTCACTGTTAATCCTTAAATTCCTTAAACTTGATTACGGTTTTCTTTATTAACATAGCAATTCTTTTCTGTACCTCATTTTAATCTTTAGAGGAATGAACACCCACATCCCCCCACTCTTATTCGCACAGGGTTTGGCAACCCTGGAAGTTCAGAATTTATTGATCAACACCTTGCAAAGAATTTTAATGCAACCACAAGGGCACCATGAACATTATGGCTCTGATCTTTTGCATTTGCAATGGATATATACACAGCAAATGAGGTTAACCTTGACTTTGGTCCTTCCATCATTCCTTAGGAAAATAAATGGAATTATGTTGACTTTGCAGAGTTGTTCCCAGTCATTTTTGTTGTTGTTCAGTGTTCTTGTACTCATGGATGTCATTCTAATTAAATTCCTAGACTGACAGCTTCCAAATGAGGGAGCTTAGCATTGCATTTGTAAGTGACTACAAAATGAAAGTCCATTAAAACAATCATTAGCTTCAACAGCACAACTGCCATTCAGTGTTTTGTATTAGATTTTGGCAAATATAGGAGTGAGCATAGGGTTATTTTATGGTTAGGTGTGGATCCACCATGCGGACATATTCTGCATTAGACCATGTTCTTGTCTGGAATGTTATAGGGCAACAAACAGAAGGGACTTACATTTTTTCCCACAGAAAACTAACTTCACCAATACACAGTCTTGCATAATTTTTCAGTCTTGCCGAGGTTGTGTTGTTCTTATATACTTGAGTACCACTGTGTTTTCTTGGATATATTTTTTTTTTCAGTCTGTCTACTTCAGAGCTAGCCCACCCATGATGCAAGGTGAGGTAACCACCTCAGGTAGCAAGATCCATTTGGGCAGCAGATCTGATGTAGATCTTTATTCCTCTCTTGTTCCTTCTTTTTTTGGCAGGGAGGTGGGGCAACATTTTGTGGTTTGCCTCAGGTGTCAAAATGTCTTGGGACAGCCCTGGCTTACCTGCTGCTTGTATCTTGTGTCGTGATTGTCGGTATCTCCACTCGGCCAAGCTGATAAGGCTCATCTTCCTCCAGCCGAGTCTCCGGAATCGCCTCCGACAAATAATGACCTGAGCCTTTGATGAGGCCTCAGGAACATTCCATTAAGCAGAGTTTCCAGCAGCATGCGGAAGTGATGAGAGTTTTGGGCTACATTGCACAAACAGACAGAAAAGACATCCTCTCGCTACGAAAAGCAGAGAGCAACTGAACAAAGGAACAAAGGAACAAAAGAAACAGGAAACCACTAACGTCACATCCCGTCTCCCTTCCCGTGAGACTTCCAACAGTCTGGACTGTCTCTGGAATGTAAACAGAGCCTTGTGACTCCAAGCAGCTGCACAGTGATAAGAACAGAAACTAACAGTGATTTCCTTTGTAAGACCCTTTTGGTGGTGAAACTTTGCACCACTGCCTGTAAGATGGAACAACTCTAAAAGGGTTAGTCTGGACTCCTCGAAGGGGACTGTGTGATCCTTATGGTTTAGTCAGTGTTAGCAGGGAATCTGTCTGCTTGTGTGTGTGTGTGTGTGTGTGCGTGTGACTTTATTAAGCAAACCTTCATACTCCTCTGATTCTGAACATAAGATCAAGACAAGTTCAGTGTATCTAACAGTTTAGTAGTACACAGGATGGAAGAAAGCGAAGATTTCTAGATTCAAGGAACTAAAAAATTGCTACATAAGGATTTTTTTGCTGGACAGGGAGCTGTTAGAATCAGTCTTGGTTGGGTGTGCTTGTGTAATAAAGGGCTGCAACTGGATTTAGAAAGTGTGGAAGTCTGAATAAAATTGGATTAGGTTGGTTTTAGTGGTCCAGAAAATAGAACCTTACATCAATAAATGTCCCTGCCTTGTAGCTGGTAAGTTTTCTAGTTCTCTTGGGTTTTCAGAGCTAGAGCAGAGGTCTAACAGGGATGTTACCAAATAAATCATTCTTATAGTCAGTGATCCCTGTCCCAGCCATAATGTGTAGAATGACTTTCCCTATGGATCACTGCATTATGTATTACAGTATGTATTGGAATTCTCCAACTTAGTGGCCATCAGGAATGCGGAAAAGAGGTGTGGAAACTCTTAATGTGTGACAGTAGTGGTCATTCATTGCAGTGGTAAAAAAATAATACAGCTGATTAACATTCAGTGGCTTTATTAATGTGTTTATGGGAGGGGGTTATTGGTTTTTTGTTGTATTCTCATTTTGTGTTTCTCTGTTGAGAGGTATTCTGCCATCTTCAGATGAAGGGTGGTATACAAATTTAATTAATTAATTAATAATATTACTAATCCATGTGCCAGGCTTTTATAACATTATAGTGTCTACTTATATATTTTTATTCTATCCATTTGAGGCAGTCCATTCATCACCAAGTGATCAAAACAACCAGCCATTGCATTTGAAGCGATAATAAAAGTGGTTTGTTTTGTTCAAGGCCTGCTATCCCTTGTTAAAGTCCTGTCCAGTCACACATTCAAGATATCTCTATGCCAATCTACAGTGGTACCTCGGGTTACATGCGCTTCAGGTTACAGACTTCGCTAATCCAGAAATAGTGCTTCAGGTGAAGAACTTTGCTTCAGGATAAGAACAGAAATTGTGCTCCGGCAGCGTGGCGGCAGCAGGAGGCCCCATTAGCTAAAGTGGTACCTCAGGTTAAGAACAGTTTCAGGTTAAGAACGGTCCTCTGGAACGAATTAAGTACTTAACCCGAGGTACCACTGTATATGAGAATGATGTAACATTCATATGGGAATGGATACCAAGTCAGGACTTGGGGGCTGGGGGTACTGGGAATAGAGAACTGTCCAACTGCTGCAATATGAGTCTTGTGAACTGAATGATTTATTGGCCATAAAACCTAGATTGCAACATTCTAGCTACGGCTTTGGAACGTTTTCAACATTCTTGCATTTTCCAGATGAGTCCTTGAGAAAACAAGGAGCGTTTATTTGTGAACATCATTTTCCCATTCTTCTTGGAACTTGGTTTTAATATTTTAGTTTTTGAAAAGACCTAATTGTAAAAGTATTTTTCACCCTATGCCCACCTGAATTGAAAATAAATCTCAGGAGATGCCGACATGCATCAGAAGGCAAATAAATAAAGGCAGCATATTAAAAATTATGACCGAGGGAACCTTATTGAGGAAAAAATAACAAAGAGCTGAGAAATGACCTGCCATTGTTTAATGTGGTCCCTAACTCATATTGTTGAATTGAATGCTCTTTTTGATGTAAATCTATCATTTTTAATGAAACCCACACCACTCTGGGATCTTGGAATGCTGCAGGGGCTGTAAAGCTAACAAACAGCAACAATAATCATTATGATAAAATACGGCCAATTGTGCTAAGTAAAAAGTTTTGTCTGCATAAGGGCTGGGTTCTACTGGCACAACACCAAACCAAGTTTTTAATCCCGTGCCTGAAAAGAAATGAAATATAATTATGAAAAACACAGGCGCCGTTCATTACATTGCCTTTCTGGTGGTGGCATCATTTCTTAAATGACTAGGTCATGTCAGAGCTGCCCATTCTGAAGCTCCTCCCTTCACCAGTATCACTGGTATCGCCAGTAACTCCATGCCCTCCAACATTTCTCCAATGAAAATAGGGGTGTCCATGTCCTAAGGAAAAACGAGGCATTCTGGGATCCAATCAGAAACCAGGATGGACTCTGTAAATCCGGGACTGTCCCTGGAAAACAGGGGCACTTAAAGGGCCTGTGATTTATTGTTAAACTACTCTGGTTTAACTCTACGAGGGGAAGTTCCCAGGATTCTCTGGGGGGAACCATTCCTGTTTAAAGTAGTATAATAGTGCTTTAAATGTTTGGGGGAGATGTGGCCTTAGTGCAAGAAAGGGTGGCACTGGTCTCAGTGTATAGACATTCCTTGGGTACAACTTGATGTAATTCCAGTGGGTTAGCTGTGTGTTCGAGCAATGCAAACCTTGGCTAAGCAGAGCTGGATTGTAAGAGAATGGTGCAACCATGGCTGTTTTGTCCTATTGTTCTTGTTGGCTGGGAACAAAGGTGGAGGGCAATCAGCTCAGCTCAAGCCCAGTGCTGCCAAATGATGGCAGAAATACAATAAAAGAAACACTGAAATCATAAAAAAGCCCACCAAATAGCTCAATGAAGATTGAGTAGGCTCAGTGGCAATGAAAGGCTGATTGACTCTTGGGGGTAGAAACGGGGAAAGAAGAGGGATGGGATGGAGTAATCAGAAACATTCTGCAACACTCCCACTTATTTTATGTACATTTTAAAAAGGTAAAGGAATCCCTGACCATTAGGTCTAGTTGTGGCCGACTCTGGGGTTGCGGCGCTCATCTCGCTTTATTGGCCGAGGGAGTACAGCTTCCGGGTCATGTTATGTACATTACTTATGCCTTTATTATGGGATGTCCGCTGCTGTATATTTTACCCACCTAACTAGCTAAATAAATAAAAGAATGTCATTGTCTTAAATGAAAGGAAAGCATTAAAATTAAAATGCAGAATAAAGATAGAACAGGTTCTGATATGCACTTCGTATTATACCTCCCAACTCTGAAATTGAACAGAAGGTAACCAATTATCTGCAAAGAAGCTTTTACACGAAATCCCCTAATGCAATTTAATATAGAAGCTTGGTTTTCCCATTATGATTGAATCCCAATTACTTCTTAACCATTCATCAGTGGAAAACTTTTCTGCACACTTCCAGTTTTCAGCAATTAATAATTTAGCAGAGAAAATCAACCACCATATTAATTCTCTATTCAGTGTGTGTGTGTGTGTGTGTGTGTGTGTGTGTGTGTGTGATGTCTTTCCTTCTCCCCAAGTATTAATAGAGCAATTTCATGCCTTTTTAACTAACTTTTTTGCTTAGTGATTGTGAGGGTGGAAAAGTTGCTGTAGCATATTATGGAGTTCTCAGCATCTTTTATAGAAAGTATAATAGCAAGCAGTTTTTGTGTGCGTAGCCCACAATGCTTACAGCTAAACAGTTTTCAGACTTTTAAAAAAATGAACAATACTAAGTTTTTCAAAACTAAAAAACTCGGCGGGGGGGGGGGAATAAAACTCTTGGAATGTTTCTTATGCCATTGGTCCATCTATCTCAGTATTCTGTGGTTTCCCACACATGGGTCTCCAGCTGTGGTTGGACTACAACTCCCATCATCCCTAGCTAGTAGAACCAGTGGTCAGGGGTGATGGGAATTGTAGTCCCAAAACAGCTAGAGACCCATATCTGGGGAAACTCTGTGCTACCCTAATTGGCAGCAGCTCTCCCATCTTACCTGAAGATGCTGGGGATTAAACCTGGAACCTTCCGCATGCCAAGCACATGCTCCATCACTGACCTAAAATCCCTTTGCCAATGTAAGCGGAATTTCAACAGGCTTTAACATACTGCATACTTTACCTCATGCTTTTGCCATTCTGTCCTGACTAACTATCTTCTTGGGATGAATAGAGACAAGCTACTTTTTCTCCTTCTGGAAACACTGGCTTTGAGTCACTTCCTACTACAGTGGTACCTCGAGTTACAAACGCCTCAGGTTACAAACGCTTCAGGTTACAAACTCCGCTAACCGGGAAGAGTTACCTCGAGTTGAGAACTTTGCCCCAGGATGAGAATGGAAATCGTGTGCCAGCGGTGCAGCGGCCACAAGAGACCCCATTAGCGAAAGCATGCCTCTAGTTAAGAACAGTTTCAGGTTAAGAACGGACCTCCGGAACGAATTAAGTTGGTAACTATAGGTACCACTGTATTGCAAAAAGGGTGCCACATTGCACTCCCATAAGTGATAGGGAATTTCAGGGTTGCCCTCATAAATCATAGAATTGGAAGCAACCTTGAGGGTCATCTAATCCCACGCTCTGCAATGCAGGAATCTCACCTAAATAAACAGGATGTAACCGGCTGTGTTCTTAGATAAATAAGGTATACTATTCATTGTATCCAGTTGTAAATTTCAACAGATGTAACTCATAAAGTTCAATAAACAAACAAAGCAGAAGACCCAGTGGATCAGATCATTCTCTAGTCAGTTAATGCATAAGGTCCATCTGTGTAATGGTGTCTATTCCACCTGTCTCTTCATAAAGTCCAAACCATCCACATGAAAGGTTGTTATAGTTCTACAAAATCCTTTCACAGAGTCTAAGACAAGGATTTCCGGAATATTGGGCTTGTTTCACTGTCCTGGGCTTCATCAGTAGTTAAGGCTCATATGTGATGTTACAGGACAGTGGATCTTATGGCATAGTAGTAGCTGCGGTCTGATGAAGCCCAGGACGGTGAAACAAGGCCAGTATTCTGGAAATCCATCCAGCCTTTGCTTAAAAACCTCCAAGGCAGTCCATCAAACAGCTCTTACTGCCATAAAGTTCTTTCTGATGCTTAGCTGGAATCTGCTTCTTGCAACTTTTGCAGACTGCTGGTGTCCTTTAACACCTCCTTATTCAGAAAAATAAGCCACGAAATTTAGAAAAATTAGCCACGAAATTAAAAGACGCCTGCTCCTTGGGAGAAAGGCGATGGCAAACCTAGACAACATCTTAAAAAGCAGAGACATCACCTTGCCAACAAAGGTTTGTATTGTAAAAGCCATGGTTTTCCCAGTGGTGATGTATGGAGGTGAGAGCTGGACCATAAAGAAGGCTGATCGACAAAGAATTTATGCTTTTGAATTATGGTGCTGGAGGAGACTCTTGAGAGTCCCATGGACTGCAAGAAGATCAAACGTATCCATTCTTTTTTTTTTATAAGATATTTACGGTATTAAGATTTTTTTAAGATATTACAATACAAAATGAAAAAGAAAAAAAATACAAAATAAAAATGATTTTTAAAAAAACCCACTCCATTTTTCTATTACTTATTTTCCTTAACTTGTTTCCCGGACCTCCTCATACCTCCCTTTTTTGTATTCCAGTTCAATTTGTTGACTCAGCAAATCCTTACCCTCTTTGTTTATCCTAATCTTTGGTCTTAAAATAGTAACATTAGATTTTTCCCTATTAACAACCCATTTTTCATATTCCCTTAAAGCATTACAGCTGGAAACCACTTAATTTCTATCCAACATCATTCTAACATTCATTAATTTTACAATATTTCTGTAGATAGTCTTTAAATTTCTTCCAATCTTCTTCCACCGACTCTTCACCCTGGTCCCGGATTCTGCCTGTCATTTCTGCCAGTTCCATATATTCCATCAGCTTCATTCAGTGAATGCAAACTGAATTCCAATGTTTTCATCTGATTCTCCCCTCCCAAATTCAGACTGCAACCAACACCATGGAGCGGCTTTCCAGGAGCCTCCAGTATGACACCATTTAACCTCTCAACATCTTTATGATGTAGGAAATCTGGCGTTCTTAATCACATTTTACAAATGGAGCACTGTATGTGGGAGATAGTAGCTTGCCCAAGGCCATTTAGTTAGTTCACAACCAAGCTGGGATTTATTTGAGTCCTGGTTTCAGAGTCCTTTACTCCAGCTTGGAGCATGCCAATTACATACAGCTATTTATAAGCATGAAAAGGTTCTCTATTATGTTAAATCCCTTAAGCTGCCTGATGCTTTGATCATGCCTAATCTCTCATTGGTCCTCCGCCCCGTTTACTTCCTTGCCTGTTCATGAGTTCCTTGGCAACTTTAAGGATCTCCATGATCTTTCTAAGCAACATGTTTCTTGGTACATCCTTGCCCGTAAGTCTATTTTCTTCAATTACTCCAATGTTTAATGATCTCTCAAGCAAACCTCCACTAGTGTAGTGGAGAGAGAAAGCACAGATCTGAGACTTTTTGTTTTTTCCAAATTAGGAGCAATAATATCATCTACTGGAGCAAGAGGATAGGATTGCTCTGGCAAATGAATGAGATGATAAGATTTGTGCAGGAGCAGCTAGTGCCACAGAGCCACCCTTCTTATAGTCAAATCAATGCCACTTACCTGGACAGCGTGTAAGCAGGATAAAGTGCTGGTGAGCTCAGTGCTGCACAGGTGCACCAGCGGAGCCAATCAGGCACTCCCATTGGTGAATCCATGCAGCCCAAACTCATCACAGCCTGCACCATCCAGGTAACTAGCAATGGCACTGCTGTTGGGACAGTGGCTCTGCAGCAATGTCCCATCAAGCCAGTTGCACCTGTGTTTCTGATGCATTAGCACAGAGGAAGTCAGAAAAGGAGGAGATTTATCAAGCTGAGGCTGGATACTTTTTTTCTTTTATGGGGTTCCTGCTTCATGCTAGCAGTTTAAATTATAAAACGTCTATGCAAGTTGCTTTGCATTGCTAATTAATTAAAGGCTAAATTCCATCAGGCTGAAAATCTTTTATTAAAGTGCAGTGTGTTTTGCAACTTAAAAGCTTTGCAGTCAGAAGTACCACTAAGTTCAATGGCGCTTACTCCCAGGTAACTGTGCCCGGGATTGCTGTCATGCAGGTGCCAATAAACTGGATAGTATATACTAAATACGGATGCTTTTACTGTACATGTGTATATATCTATGGGTCTCCTCCTTGTTGCTCACTCTGTTGGCCAACCTTCCACCACTCATCTCTGCCCCTGTAAGACCCTAAACCTTCTCTTTCCTCTCTCATGCAACTACTAAGGCCCCCTTTCACCTTCCCCTATGTTAAAGACTACAGCTCCCATCAGCCCCGATCACTGGCCGTGGTAGCTGGGGCTGATGAGAACTGTAGCCCAAATCATCTGAAAACACCAGATTGATGAAGGCTGCTGTAGACACTTTCTCCTGGCCTTGTTCTCCCACCTCTAACAGAGCCTAGACTACAACAGTCTCCCCCAACCTGGTGCCTTCCAGATTTCTTGGACAACCACTCTCATCAGCCCCAGCTACCACGGTCAACAGTCAGATAGAATCCCAGTGAGATCTGGAGGGCAGCAGCTGGGGAAGGCTGTCTTACAGCCATTCAAGTGAGCTCATTGACAAACTAAGATTATTAATTCTACTATATACTAGTAGAAGGAGAGGTAACCTACGCTGGCATTTCTATCGTGTTACATGGTTGTTAACAATTACTGAAATAACACATCGCACTCTGAGCACTTAGGAGAAATTCCATTAAAATGCCAAATGTTATTTTAATATCCAAAAATAGTTACATTTTGTCACCTCTTTTTCACCTCTCCTGCCACCAGCATGTAGAATGAATAATGGTTAAAAACATTTATTTTTAACCATTAATTAATTTTTATAATGAATGATTTTAGAATGTTGTTTATGTTGTACTTTTGTACTGTTTTATTGTTGTTAGCCGCCCTGAGCCCGGCTTCGGCTGGGGAGGGCGGGATATAAATAAAATTTATTATTATTATTATTATTATTATTATTATTATTATTATTATTATTATTTCACATTTCCATGGCATTTACCACAATTATCCCCACAACAACTGTGTGTTATGTTTGCTGCATTACAGACGGAGGGCTGAGGTTCAGCCTAAGCTTGGAAGCCCTCTTAGCCGCTGAACCACAACAGTATGTGCAAGTGCTGGGGTTCAGAGCATGGAGCAAAGTGTGAAATAGTTGGAAGTGAGAGTCAAGAAATTGGTCCAGAAGCTTTTGTTCAAGCGCACACCATCCTGATTTGTGAAGCATTGCATTAGAAATACACCACAGTCAATAACATCATTTCAAGGCTCAGTAGCATCTTAGCTCTCCTAGAAGGAATGTGTGACATTTATGAATAGGGGTATTGAAGGACTGCATTATTTCTGAAAGCCACCTGATTTCATGAGCCAAAGTACCTCTCCTTTGCCCATTGATTAAAGTTCTGCTTTCTCTAGTGATGACGGATTTCATTTTATTTTGTTGGCAAATGAAATAGTCATTTCCTCCATGTAATTCTCCCTAGTCCTACAGGCAAGGCCAGTCCCCACTCCCAGGGAAAACCAAAACCCACCAATAACCTTTCCAAGCACTTCTGTCCCCATTCCCTCTTTAGTTTCCCACCCCCACATAAATGAATTGAATTTATTTGCACTATTTATACCCCACACCTTCAACACAGATATGTTACCTTGGCAGCTAACAATCATGCAAGAAAAAAAGTCCAGTATTATACTGCTGCTCATAAGAATTGTTAACAGGCACGGCCAGCACAGTGGGGTGGTGCTGTGGGGGTCACACCCACACAATACCGGCATCGCTGCCACAAATTGGGACAGTGCAGGGGCAAGCAGGGTAGTGGCAAAGTTGGGGCAGCATGAGCACAGTGCAAGGAGCCCCAGATTGGCTGCACCAGTGCACTTGCAAAACATCAACCCTGCACTATCCTGGTAAGCAGTGGTGACACCAGTTACAGGAAGGTGGCTTCATGCACTACCCCATTGCACTGGCAGTGTTATGGGCCTCTTTGCTTTGTCAGGATCTGGTGTGGTTTGGCAGCCCCAGGTAGATGAGGATGAGAGGAAGGAGATAAAGCAGGAGCAGTATGGGTCTGTCAAAGGCTGGAGGACACAGGCTCTCTCCATGCTGACTCCAAGTGTCTGTGTCCTGGCTTCCGCTCCATGAAGAACTCAAACTCAGGGTGAGGTTTCTACCAAAATCTCTGTTGCTCAAAGTGAAGCACAGGATAGCTGCATAGCTCAGTTGGTTAGAGTGTAGTGCCGATAATGCCAAAGTTGCAGGTTGAATCCCTGTATGGTGTGGGAATGTTCAAGGTGGCAGGAGGAGGATATATTGTTTATTAATATCCTTCCCAACCTGCGCTAGGAAGTTCCTTTACTTAGCAGAGTTTACATGCCCCTTCTCACGCACAACAGAAATCTGGTTGCAGGCTCGTAAGAACCTCTTACTATTATGCAATTCAATCTCCCTCAGATTGAATTGTATGTTCCTGGTAAGATCCCCTTCTAAATCCCTCCTAAAAGACTAAAGACACCACCGTCTTATTCATAAGCAATAAAAATAAAGTTTTCTCACGATCAGGCAGAGCACAGTGTGATCCCTGAAGGCAGGCTTTAGGCTTAAAGTTACAAACATATACTAACAGGTTTACCCCATAAGGCAGCCAGCAGTTCATTCCAGGAAGTTCGCAGGACGAAAAGAAGATGGAAAAGAGAGAGAGTGGCAGCATGCCTTGTCCTTTTACCAGGTTTGGAAAAGTCACACCCACCCACTAGTCACATGCAAGGAAGGATGCTCCAGGCCAGGAGGAACAGGAAGTTTCGACTGGCTGGACCAAACATTCCCTTGCATGTCCACTCTAGGAAAACAAGGAATGTTGTACTTGACTGCTCTCAGTGGATTACATCCACACATGCGACAGCTATACATCCCTGCATTCCAGGGGACTGGATGAGATGATCTTCAGGGTCCCTTCCAGCTCCACAATTCTATGATTCTATGATGTTCAAAGGCACAGCAGGTGCTGCCCGTGGCTACACAAGCACAGACATTGATCCAACAGCAACACACACCCTGCAATCCTGTTATAAGGGGAAAGGGTGGGCACAATTTAACATGGCAAATGGTTCTAATCCTTAGACTGGGCAAGCAACCTAGCACTTTCCCAAGAAGGCTGAGCTAGTCCCATCAGTTCACGCCTCCCTGACCTGGGTGACAGGTTTTACTGCCTCCTCCGAGGCAGGTGGGGGAGATGGGGTAACCTTATGTCAGGTTTAGCGCTTCTCCTACTCAAGACACGGAACACTGGCAGTTTAAGTAAGGTAAAGGTAAAGGGACCCCTGACCATTAGGTCCAGTCGTGGCCAACTCTGGGGTTGCGGTGCTCATCTTGCTTTATTGGCCGAGGGAGCCGGCGTACAGCTTCCGGGTCATGTGGCCAGCATGACTAAGCCACTTCTGGAGAACCAGAGCAGTGCATGGAAACGCCATTTACTTTCCTGCCGGAGCACTATCTATTTATCTACTTGCACTTTGATGTGCTTTCGAACTGCTAGGTGGGCAGGAACAGGGACTGAGCAACAGGAGCTCACCCCGTCATGGGGATTTGAACAGCCGACCTTCTGATCGGCAAGTCCTAGGCTCTGTGGTTTAACCCACAGTGCTACGCGCGTCCCGGCAGTTTAAGTAGCTGAGGTTTATTTTTCAATAACAGGCTTACAGCAGTCCAAGCTTCCACAACTCATCCTTCGCCATCGGAGTCAGTTGGCTCGACTGGCCAGATATACGCCACGTCCTCACCCCCTGCTGGCCCGCCTCTGCTCTAATCGCTTGCTCTGCCTACTTCTTGGCGACTCAGGTGCAGCCATTCCTCTTCCTCTGGAGATTCCTCTCTGCTGGGCGTGTCCCTGACATCTTATGGCTTTCCTTAAGGCTCCTTCACTCTGAATGGCTCAGTCACCCTATAGGTTGCCAAAAGGTCATGCAATATTCTGCTCCATCTTCGTTTCACTAAGGGGATTGTGGGCTGTGCATCACTTCTTTGACAATGACACTGGGAAGCTTGAACAGAATGGAAGAGCTTGAAGTTGTTGTGGGTTGTTTTGTGTTTTTCATTGCAGCAGATGCAATGGGGGAGGAGAGGAGAAAGCAGAGAAGGTAGAACCTTCTCTCTTCACCTTGGTTAGGCGTGGGAGAAAGCAGGTGTGCCTGAGGTCATGTCTGCCTAAGCTAAGTGGGTCTCTGTGTCCATATATTTTTATCAAAGGGGCAAACAGCAAATTCCAGAGTCGGGGTATCAATTGGGGAATGAATGAAGCCCTCTCTCCACACTATGGTCCTGATCCAGAACAGAGACCCCCAGAGGCTTCTATATGCAAAACCTTTAAAAAGATGGCATTACATTCATGCTTCCCTAGCCATCTTGATCTAATGCACAGTTTGACCTAATGCACACTTTGTCACCATGGCAGCTAAAGCACATTTATAGTTTTAGGTGCAAAATACTTGGGCTTTTTACATACCCCCTTTCTTTTCAAAGCTAACATTTTTTCAACGGGTTGCTTGCATTTCCCTGAAAGCTTATGTTTGGTTCATAAGCATATTTTGCAAGGGGACGGAACTGTTTGATCAACACTTATTTTAGTGTTGTTTTTTAAAAAAGTATATTATTTAATAAGATCTAATATTCACTAGGAACTGGATGCACTAATTCAATGAACAGTAATTAAATACCTAATGACCAGCTGTCACAAATTTGCAGTGTAATGTTAGTTTGTTAGATTATTGGTTTTTAATGATAGCAGCATTTGAATTTGAATCTGTTCAGTCATTAAAAGTTTATCCGAGCGTTGGCTTCAGCTTGAAAGTTAAGCTAACAGAACTTAAGCTTTGGGCAAATGCCCCTGTGACACTTCAAACTTTTTGATAGCACTCTGAATATTAAAAAAAAAAAGATATCCAGTCTCTCCAATTGTACATGTATGCCTTTTTATCATCATAATCATTATTATCATTATTTCAATTTGTATTATGTTTTGCTTTCAGTATATGTCCTGCTTTTCATAAAATATGAATACCTATAAAACACTATCAATCTACTAATTAAAACTGTGTAAATATGACAAACAGTATCCAATTCACAGTACTACAATTAAAACTCTAAAACATTAGATAAAAACAACTCTAAAAACAGCAAAGTAGTAAACATTAAGGTCCTCTTTGAATTGGTAGGTTTTCAAAGACCACCTAAGGGCCAAACCATATGCCAAGGTATTTTTTTTAATGTGAAAAGTTAGCTTCAACTGACCATTATTATTATTATTATCCCCAGTCTGGAACCAGCTCGCTCCTTTTGCCCTTAGAAATCTTTCCTCTCCTGTAAGGATCATCTTCCTGTCTCTTGGCTTCCTAACTCCCTGTTGTTTTCAAGACAGGATTCAAATGCCATTAAAGTCTTTGACTCTCTCTGCCTATTATACACCCCCATTCTGCTCTTTCTTATGCTGGTTGAACAAGCAATCCTGTCAAAAACTACAGGAGAGTCCATGCCTACTGAATGCTCCTCTTCTATGAAATAGATATGATAATATTGACACTAGTCAACGAGTACAATATCATCCCTTGCTTAAAAGCATTGGTCTTGAACAGAGAGCACAATAGGAGAAAAGATACCATCACAGATTTGAACAGATGTCATACAGATGCCGAGAGAAGCATTTTTAGCTTAGAATTTCTTTACTCCTTCCACTGCAAGATACGTCTCAGTCTCTCTGTGGAGTTAGTACTGTGGTTTTCAAAGTTCAAGATAATTTATCATCATCATAATTTTGGTACTAAAAATGTACACGGCCTTGCATGCCCCATTTTTCAGGTGTGTTCAGTTACTCTTACAACCTGTCTGAATACTATATGTTGCTACTGAAGTGCACAGAATCTGGAATGCCAAAGGGGTACTTCCCTTTCACATAGGGTTGCTGCCACCTGGCCATTTTCCACCCAGATAGTGTGGGACAGCCTTCAGCAATTAGGGGCCATTCAGAGGTTTTGAACCGCAACTCCCATCAGCCCCAGCTCTTCAGTTCCTTTTTCACCCATTTCTGTTCTCTGGGAGTTGGCTATGTGGTTCAAATTCTAAGCTCATCTCTCCAGGAGCAAATGACTGGTGTAGAACAGGGAGTCAGTAGGGAACTCATTTTACCTCAAGGTAAAATCTTCCTGGGGTCACATGATAGGGAGGGAGGGGCCAAAGTCAAGCGTGGATGTGGCTGGAGGCAAAAATCCCAATAAGTTGGCAGAGAAACAGGTGTGACTCTTACCTTTGTGCAGCAAGTTATTTTCCAGTCTTGCAACAGCCAACAAGCGCTTTCTACATGCACACACAACACATTCCACCATCAAGGGATGCAAGAGGCAATCTCACAATTTAAGGACATTTCCAGCTCAATACAATCATTCAAGCAGCACATGAAGTGTGGAGAGGGGATGGATTGGGAAGAGGACTGAAGAGCTGCCTTCTGCCTCTGTGCCTGAGATTTTCCACCAGTTCCATAGAGAAGAGAAACTCAATCCATGACACATTAATATTCCTTCCAGCCTTTCAAAGACATCTTTTATGCCCCTGGACTTATTTTCCCATTGTTTTTCTGTTATTTCACAGGCAAGGGGCACTATGTCTGCTGACAACTCACCTCCCAGCTACACAGTTTTCTTCCATTTATCTTCGGTTTTGGTTTTAACACCCTCTTGCGGTCCTTGAGAATGTGCTTATCTTTCCATCCAATTTGCCTGCAGCGGGTGACTGTTGAGTTATATCCACTATCATGCTTCACAGTAATCTTTCCTTCCCCCTCTTTCCTTTCCTTTCCTTTTTTTTTACAGTAGTGAAATATCTTGAAAGATGGACACATTAATCAGAGTAAAGAATCTTTGCAAAGGTCATTAGGAAACAAGAGCTCAGCCACCTAAATTGGTTCTCTCACAGCCTGGCAATTAAGGTACAAGCCAGAGAAACATCAAAGCAGCTGCTCTCACCACAGTGATGAAATGAACGGTTCTTGGGGAGCTAATAATTGGCCTCTTTTATCTACTTATTAAATAGATTAGCACTGTCTTATTTTTATATCATCCTTGTGCCACTTTCTCATCAATAAAAAGGGATTTAGATAAAATGCAGAGGAACCGATTTCTAAAGACCACCATGTTAGGATTTGTAGAAGTCATTTGGCCCATAACCTGTTAGACTTGAGCCCTTCATCTGTTGTTGACACTACACCACACATGGACCAGTGTGATCAGCAGTGTGTGCACAGCTCCAGCAAAGTCTTCCAGCAGATCATCAGTTTTCCTGCTTTCCAGTGGTCAGCCTTTTCCATACCCACCAATATTTTTTTGGTGAAAATAGGGACGTCCTATTTCATCATCATCATCATCATTTTACTATTTATAACCCACGCATCTGCCTGGCTTGCCCCAGACACTCTGCGTGGCTTCCAACATATATAAAAACATAATAAAACATTACACATTAAAAAACCTCCCCCACACAGGGCTGCCTTCAGATGTCTTCCAAAGGTTGTATCTCCTTGGCTCGGGGGTTGCATAACGCCCATACCCCTCAACATTTCTTTGATGAAAACAGGGGTGTCCTAAGGAAAAATGGGACATTCCAGGATCAATTCAGAAACCAGGATTCTGTAAATCCGGGACTGTCCCTGGAAAATAGGGACACTTGAAGGGTCTTGCTTTTCCAGAGTTCCGGGTTAAGAAAACCCCTTTCCTACTCAGTTTATTTAGAGCATAAAGTGTTTAATGCATACCCTCCAAGTGTCCCAATTTTCCAGGGACAGTCCCAGAATTACAAAAGCCACCCTGGCTTCTGATTTGACCAGCTTAGGAAAGGTCAGTGTTTAGTGAAAATGGCTAGAGGCCTTACCTCTTCACCAGTGTCTACAGCACCAGTTCCCTATAGAATTGTTTGTTATCTGTGTGATGTGTGTGTGTTGCTGCTTTTTGGTAAAAAAAAAAAAAAGAGGTGCCAGTACTTTACTCATACTATGAAAAGTGCTGTTGGTGCCTGCCCAAAATGGCCGACATGGACAGCAAAAGGACAGGTGCTGGTGAGCACTGTCAACAAACACACTGTATGTATGTATGTATGTATGTACATCTATCTATCATCTATCTATATCTATCTATCATCTATCTATCTATCTATCATCTATCTATCTATCATCATCTATCATCTATCATCTATCATCTATCATCTATCATCTATCATCTATCTATCTATCTATCTATCTATCTATCTATCTATCTATATCTATCTATCATCTATCATCTATCATCTATCATCTATCATCTATTATCTATCTATCATCTATCTATCTATCTATCTATCTATCTATCTATCTATCTATCTATCATCTATCTATCTATCTATCATCTATCTATCTATCTATCTATCTATCTATCATCTATCTATCTACCTATCATCTATCATCTATCTATCTATCTATCTATCTATCTATCTATCTATCATCTATCTATCTATCATCTATCTATCTATCATCTATCATCTATCCTCTATCTATCTATCATCTATTTATCTATCATCTATCTATCTATCTATCTATCTATCTATCTATCTATCTATCTATCATCTATCTATCTATCTATCTCAGTGTTTCCCAACCTTGGGCCTCCAGCTGTTTTTGAACTACAATTCCCATCATCCCTGACCACTGGTCTTGCTAGCTAGGGATGATGGGAGTTGTAGCCCAAAAACAGCTGGAGGCTCGAGGTTGGGAAACACTGGCCTCCAGCTGTTTTTGAACTACAATTCCCATCATCCCTGACCACTGGTCTTGCTAGCTAGGGATGATGGGAGTTGTAGTCCAAAAACAGCTGGAGGCTCGAGGTTGGGAAACACTGATCTATCATCTATCTATCTATCTATCTATCTATCTATCTATCTATCTATCATCTATCTATCTATCATCTATCTATCTATCTATCTATCTATCTATCTATCTATCTATCTCTATCTATCTATCTATCTATCTATCTATCTATCTATCTATCTATCTATCATCTATCTATCTATCATCTATCTATCTATCTATCATCTATCTATCTATCTATCTATCTATCTATCTATCTAATCATCTATCTATCTATCTATCTATCTATCTATCTATCTATCTATCTATCATCTATTTATCTATCATCTCATACATGCTAGCATATAAGACTACAAGGATCAGAGGACTCAAGCCCATGTCTCCAGAAATGCGTTAGGCTAACATGCCATGAGATTATTTGTTGTTTTTCTATTTAGACTTTGATCACTACCAAACAGAACAAACTTTTTCATAGAAAAGAGTTGGGTTGTGTGTGAGTTTGGGAGGGGGCTGTTTGCTTGTACAGAATCTCCAGCTAATTTAAAGTATCTTCTGCGATGGCCAGCTTCTTTAAGGACAAGGAGACGGATCTCAACATGCTTGCTTAAGCATACCTTGATCTTTGACAACACAGGTGGGCGCAGCTTGCATTTCAACCCTGAATACCTGGAGTATCGCTCGATCAGTTCAGATTCTGAAACTGTATAACCTTAACACCTTTTTTTTTTGCTCACAGGGCTTGTAATAACATTGAAACTTCTCCATCGTGCCAGAAAATGCATCCTTTCTAGTTGGGTGAGCATAAAAGCGTATTACACCTCCAAGGCTGCTTAAACTGGCAATCGTGAACATTCTGGACAGTTGTCTCCTGGCTGCACTTCCAGGCTCTGCAGGTGTAATAAAAAGCGCACAGCTCCTTTCATTCATTTGCCTCCTGGGTATGAAAGATGGCTTCCTAACAATAGATCCTCACTCTGGCTGGGGATATATGGTTAAATCTTCAGCCAGGGGTGTGCAGGCAAGTTATTGTACACTGTGTAAACTTGATTGATTGTGTACTTTGCAAGGAAAGGACACAATACTCTTGCAGAATGTGAACATATTAAGCTGCCTTATACTATCAGATCATTGTTCCATTCAGCTCTCTACTGTTCCCTGGCTTTGGGAAGTTATCCAAGATCCCAAGCAGAGTGAAGGCTTTCCCATACCTGCTCTCGGAGACCTTCTAACTAGAGATCTGGGATTAAACCTTGGGACCCCCCTGGGCAGACAAAACAGATGCCCAGCCCCTAAGCTGTGGGCCCTCTCCAAGACCTGCAGAATCAAGCCAAGGCATGCTGTCAGGGGCTCAGGAACAGAGGCACAGGGGAGAGAGGAAATGGAGAGCGAAGGGGAAGAATCTGAGGGCAGCGTAGGGGAGTATGGCAGTGACCCAAGAGATTCCATGAGCTTCTCCAGCGAAACAGAAGATTCCCAGAAGGAGGCGCCGATGGCCAGGGCAAGGGGGGTCCCAGGGGGGATGCACCAGAAACAAGGGGCCAGCGGGGACTCCCAAAGCAGCAGCGGGAGATCAGGACCAGCTTCCCCACCAGAGCGTAGTGGGGGGGAAGAGTCCCATGTGTCAGGGCCAGCGTCTCCTCCAGCAGGGAGAGAAAATGAGTCAGGGCTGACCACGCCTCTATCGGAGAGTGGGGGAACGGAGGGGAGGTCAGGTCCAGCTAGCCTCCCCGAAGGGGGAAGCAGTGACAGGAGCAGTGTAACGGTCAGGAGGAAGGTTGCCGGCTGGGCGCGCGCGCCAAGTTCGAATGTACAGGGGGACAGCAGAAAACCCGGATTGGGAACCAGGTCCTAAAGCCCGCCGGAGGCAGGGGGAAGACTCAGGGGACTCAGCGTCAGAAGAGTCTAGGAAGGGCAAGACCCCAGCTGACAGGCGGAACTAGAGGAGGAGCCAGAGAACCAGAGGAGCAAAGTCAGAGGTGGAGCAAGGCTAGAGTCTTAAACTGGTGTCTGGGGGGAGGAGATTCAGACAGAGCTTCAGCGGTCTAGAGTTTCAGACGTAGAGCTGCACGCTGCGGCTGTGAAAGCGAAACTGAACTTCAATAAAGACTTTTGTATATAACAACGAACCGGCGTTGGTCCTTTGTGAGCTGGGACCTCGGGCAGCTCTGACACATGCAAACAACAGCGATGTGTGAGAAATGTGTATAACTTGCGCAAAAAAGGCACCAATGAAAGACTGCAGTGTTAAGTATAACTGTACATTGCAATGGAAAATAACTCCGTATGTGTACTGCTGAAAGCATGGTATGGAAACTTGCACTGAATCTAAACACTAGAACAGCAGAGTGCCTAACAAGTTCATGATTAGTGTGATTATATCTCTGTTAGATGTGTGTTTAACTTAGATCACATGAAGTATTCAGTTACAAGTCTCCAATTTGGGAGTATCAGCTAGGTTTCTGTTCTGAAGCACTAGAGAAGCAAGGATGCGCAAATGATTCTCCAGGAGAACACAGCCTCAAGCTAATGGAGTCTGTGTTGGAGAAGCAGGGTTTTGATTTCAGCTCTGGATGAAGTTATTTCATATTTCTAAGATGTTTCACTTGTGCTGGGATCAGTACATGATATTATGCAATTATCTGGACGTACCATTATTTGTTTTATGTTTGTTTTGAAGCGAGTTCAGTTAGTAAAGCTTTTAAACCATATTTTTGGACTGGGCAACTTTTATTTCAAGAAGAGTCTGTTTTTATTTATTCTATTGCGTCCAAATCCACAATATGAAGTCACACAGAAATCCTGGCTGAATTCTTATGTAAACATAGAAAGGTCCAGCAGGTTTAAGTCCCTTGCCTTAGAATGCAGCAATAAAAAAGGTCATTTGAGGAGCCGACTATGTAATGATAATCAATCTACATGCACACATACTTCTCTGAGCTTTGTTTGCACAGTCATAGCCAATGCATTTGAAGCCAATGCTTATCCCCTCCCTTTTTTGAAAATTGCAGTCACCTTAGCTCCCTCCACAGTGACTGCCAGCAGGCCAAAATGGCTGCCTGCTGATTGATAGCCTCCACAGTGCCTACCACTGTGGAGGCTATCAATCAGTAGGAGGTTATTTTAACCTCCAAAATAATCATGCAGATAAACAGGAGGAGGAGTTATGCTGCTGACTCATACAAGCTTCAATGAAAACGACTGTTTGACAACCAGGAAGGTGCTGTATTGCCTGATGCAAGGCGCTGCAGTCAAACAGGCTCAAGTTCCTATTTTAAGGTAAACATGACTTCCCCTACCCCTGATGAATAAATCAATAAATAGCCCGAGGGGCTATTTATTTATGTATTTATTTTAGCACTTTACATCCTCCCTTTCAAAATGGCATGTTCTTAAGGGGGCTTACAGTTAATATGAGAACAGTTGAAACCCTTTAGAAAATACTGGCTAGGCTATCCCTTTCCCTACAGAAATTCCGCTTCGTGGAGCTTTAAATCTGAATGTAGCTCTTTAAATTTTAATTTAGTTCTTTGAAGGTTGTGCAACCTTTCTGTAGCTGTAGAACAAATATGCACATGGTGGGTGGGGTCCCCATATCCATGCTACGGATGCAATGAATCATATATAATTGTAGAGTTGGAAGGGGCCACAAGGGTCATCTAGTCCAACCCCTGGCAACACAGAAATCTTTTGCCCATTGTGGGGCTCAAACGCATGACCCTGAGATTAAGTGTCTCGTGATCCACTGACTGAGCTATCTATCATGTAGCACCAAAATGACCCAAACTGATAAATCTCTAGGTGTTGGCTCCTGATGTTGTTGTTGTTTAGTCATTTAGTCATGTCTGACTTTTCATGCTCCCATGGACCAGAGCACGCCAGGCACTCCTGTCTTCCACTGCCTCCCGCAGTTTGGTCAAACTCATGTGGGGTAGCTTCAAGAAGACTGCCAAACTATCTCGTCTTCTGCTGTCCCCTTCTCCTTGTGCCCTCCATCTTTCCCAACATCAGGGTCTTTTCCAGGGAGTCTTCCCTTCTCATGAGGTGGCAAAAGTATTGGAGCCTCAGCTTCAGGATCTGTCCTTCCAGTGAGCACTCAGGGCTGATTTCCTACAGAATGGATAAGTTTGATCTTCTTGCAGTCCATGGGATTCTCAAGAGTCTCCTCCAGCACCAGAATTCAAAAGCATCAATTCTTCGGCGATCAGCCTTCTTTATGGTCCAGCTCTCACTTCCATACATCACTACTGGGAAAACCATAGCTTTAACTATACGGACCTTTGTCGGCAAGGTGATGCCTCTGTTTTTTAAGATGCTGTGTAGGTTTGTCATTGCTTTTCTCCCAAGGAGCAGGCGTCTTTTAATTTTGTGACTGCTGTCACCATCTGCAGTGATCATGGAACTCAAGATTAATGTTCATGTATCAGGAACCCATGGATGCAGATACATGAACATTATTTGTCCTTTGTAACCATTTGATAACAGCCTGATTGAATGTAGCTGATTAATCTGCATTTTTCTTTTTACAAGGAAATTCACATGGCCATCTCTAGGTAGAGGGAAGTAGGCTTTAAATTCTACTAAATTTTAAACAGTGTTCTTAAAATCTAATCTGGAGTCTTGACAATCTCTCCCTTCCATGTTCTTTCAGCAGAAGGGTGCGTGCCTTTAGTGCCGCCATCATAGCTTTCAGAGCATGGTGACTTTTATTTGAATGCCATGATAAAGTGTCACACAATACATGCTGAAATAATTATTGATGCTCCATTTCCCTCAGAAAATCCCATTACACCTGACTTCAAAAGACAAGGCTTCATCAGATATGCTGAGATGGTTATGTACTGCCAATAAATCCCATGTCTAATAGTGCTTCCCTCTCTCTTTTTAAATTGAAGTCTAAATTATTATTTCAATTTGTATTGTGAAATGGCATTTTTGCACCCGCACACCTCACATAAATATCTGCTGCTCAGAGGCCAAGTGAAGTCAAGGGATAAAAGTTAAGCTTTATATTGTCATTTACTAGAATCCGAGCTTGTCATTGGCTTTCTGTCACAGACTTTAATGGCAAAGTTCCAGGCTCTTTTTTCAATTATTCCAATGTAAATGGAAACAACTTCATTACTTATTATTGCTTTTGTTCCTTTAGCCCCTTGATTGCTAATGAAATGAATTCTGCTACCATGGATTCAAACATCAGATTATTTTAACATGAATTTATCGACCATCTTTCTGCAAGTGAACTCAAGGCCATTTTGAGTAAGGGCTCCCCCAAACTGATTTGCACCCTCACAGCATCTGATCAGCTCGGTAAACAGTTCAGTATTAGATCAAGTTCAACAAGCACCTGAGTGGCTCACCGCACATTTAGGCAAAAGGATCACCTTATAAAGGAATCACCTGTTGCACCCAGTCAGGGTGAGGATCACTGACTTTTCCCCATCCTAGATGAGATCCACAAGCAAAGTCAGATTAAGACCAAATTAATCCCAGCAGGGATCTTAATTTGGTCCAAAGGCAGTCCCCCCCCCAAACCATGCTCACCTGCTCCACACCTGACACCAGGTGTCGAGCAAGTAAAGATTGCGAAAGCACAACTTGTAGGTTAAAGTGCACTCTTGATTATTCCTTGACCTGCGCAGCTCCTTCTCAGCACAGATCAGCTGACTGGCGCTGACAGGAAACCCCACTGTGATTGGCTAGGGAGTTCCCCATCATGTAGAGCCCATCACTTTGACAACGACAACAACAACAACAGCAACAACAATAATAATTTATTTGTACCCCACCCATCTGGCTAGGTTTTCCCAGCCACTCTGGGCAGCTTCCAGTAAAATACTAAAATACAATAATTCATCAAATGTTAAAAGCTTCCCTAAACATATTCCCTAAACATATTAAAAGCATTCCCTAAAATGCTACCTGACATGATCTGGTACCTGAAATGCTACCTGTAAACCCTGCTCTAGCTGCCTCTCTGACAGCTGCCTTTCAAACAGACCCACAGGGATGGATGCACAGGACACAGGAAGCTGCCTCATACCAAGTCAAGCCCAGTGGTCTATATATCTGAGCATTGTCTACACTGACTGGCAGGAGCTGTACAGGGTTTGAGGCAACCCCACTGGGGGAAGCCAGGGGTTGATCCTGGGACCTTCTATAAAACCCTTTCCCTCTTCTTAGGATCTCTGCTTGACCATTTCATTCTCTGCTGCAGGAAACAGCAGGGGGCTGATGGAACTATGCACCCACAGAAGAGCTGTAGTTTTGTGAGATATTTCTCGCAAGGTACAGAAACAGCTTTTCACTTGTGCAAAGTTATTTAAGACTCACAATTGGATTTTGGAAAGAGCAGAGCAGAAATGAAGTAATCTTTTGTTTTTAAGAGAAGAAAGAGGAAATGAACACTCTGCATTTAGGAGCAAAAAGTCCCTTCTTAAAATATTGATAAAAATAATTGTCAACGGTGTGACTATAGAGCTTTTAACGTGTGTTCCTCTGGTCCTTTGTTCTCCACTAAGAGATTTATTTTTGCCCAGGGCAGATTGCATTATGAAGATAAAAGCACTAGGAGGAAAAGCAATACAAATAATGGGCAGACAACAAACAGAGGAAATGGCACTTTTTGGATAGTTATCTTGCCTGGGCACTGCACTGTGCATTTGATCAGCTCCTCCCTCCCCCCTGCCCCTCTGCTTGGGTCCCTAAAATAATAATAATCCACTCTTCTCACTAGCAGTGCATGCTTTTGTGCCTTGTCGAGCCTGATAAAGGCACATACGATGGACTGCTCTGTGGTCATCTGTCAGCTGGTGTTGGCATGGTAAATATTAGCTCATGCCCAGTGAATAGTCATTGATGCAGACCTAAACCAGCAAGATGCTTCAACGAAGATAGACTGATATTGGATGCCCCCAGGACATCTAGGATGCATATACATCAATCATATAAACGTATGTGAAGCACACATACAGTACACCCTAACAAATAGTACTGGGAAGTGTAGTTTGCCCCTCACAGAGCTACAAACTACAATTCCCACAATTCTTTTTTTTTTGAGGGGGAGTTCCTTCCAACTCTATGATTCTATTAAATGTATGGTGAGTATACAGTTTTAGTCTTAAGGCACACATGGCACAGCAATTTGTTCTTACCAAAACAATAGCCCGGTTTGCATGACACAGTAAACTATGGTTTGCTTGGTCTGTGCATACGTGCAGGATCCCAGAGAGGAGCATGCAGCTGCTTTGCTACTCCCTAGTCCTTAGCCTCTCCTGTGTCACATGCAACATGTCTCCCAAACCGGAGCTTGTGCTTTTGATCTGTCCTCACCAACCACAAGCTGTAGCCAAGGTTTGACCTTGTGATTAGTGAGCAGGGTGCTGAGTCATGAGCCTATGTATGGATGATGTGCAAAGCCAAACTTTAGCTTAACTTAGTGTAGCACAGGAGCAAAAGGGGCTCATGAGGAGCAAAGCAGCTGCAAGCATCTCTTTGGGAGCCCAAGGCTTTGTCATCATCATCATCAAACCTTTTATTGGCATCACATACAAACATCCAAAACAAATCAATACAGAACTACCACTTCCTCAGTAGCACAAAACATTTGCTAAAAGAAAGGAGGTAGAGCAGTCTATCATCACATCTCTAGGTCTCCAGGGAGATCAAACGTCTGCAGTGTATTTTGATGACAAAAAACCAAATAGAGATATTTAGCCACTAACTTGGTGACCTCCTGATCATTCCCCAGTAATAGAAAATGTATGACCTCCGACTCTGGTTTCCATTTGGGGATACAGAGTTGATCTAGAAATTGCTAACTGAGATCAGCATATAGTTTACAATTGAGAATCGTATGTGTAAGGGTTTCCACCAGGTGGTCTTCACACGGGCAAGTTCTTTCTCCTTCCACCCTGCTTGAGAACCTTCCCCAAAGGAGGTTTGATGGATTTGAATTAAACCTGGCCAGCAAAAATGCCCTTCTTTCTTGAGGGTTAAGCAGAAATTCAAGGTAATTATGGTTAGTTTCATGTGCTCCAGCAAACCATGGTTTGGCTGAACCCTGTTGTACTTACCAGGTCTGCCTATCAGGGTAGTTTGCATTTTGTGTGTGTGTCATTGTAAAGAGGTAAATGTACAGGAGAACATTCAAACACTCAATTCCCCCCTCCCTGCAGTATCTCAAGCATACATGCTGGCAAAAGGGCTGCAAGTTTCTCTCTGGGAGTCCACACATTAGCACAGTCTTTGTAAACCACAGTTTGGCTTACCATTTTGTGCGCACTAGGCTTATATGTCAAGGCAATTTGTGTCTTTTAGAGAAGCATTCTCCCTGCCCCCTGCAGTCTCCCAAATATACATGCTGGCAACAGATCTGTCAGATGGTATCGTCTTCTGATTGTCTCTCTCTAAAAGATCTTAAATGAAGCCTGGGAGGGTTTTATTTTTAACCACCGCGGTTTGGTAATTGACGACAAGATCTCCTGTTTGGGAAT